>NC_042966.1:21227553-22440053 GCF_901001165.1 Salmo trutta | reverse complement strand
CAAATAAGATTTGATTTGATTTGACTGCATATGCCAACCAGAAATGCTTCTCATGGTGATGTATTGTATAGGTTCAATAGGCTATTTGTACAGTTCCGCAAGGGGATAGTCTCAATGTGGTCTCAGAGCATTTCATAAATCCAAGACACTCCGTTTAGTATGATATGTTTATGATATGTTACGTTTCGTATGGTATGTATTAATGAGTGGATGTCCATCATCCATTTCGTATAATATGATATCAATTACAATTCATATGATATGTTATGAATTCCAATTTTGTTTTGGGTAACATTAGCTAGGTGTGGCTAACGCTAACATTAGCTAACTAGCTAACGTTAGCTAGGCTAGGGGTTAGGGTTCGGGGTTAATGGTAAGGTTAGGGTTAGGAGTTAGGTTAAATGGGAAAAGTTTCTAAAGTTGTCCGTGATGAGATTCAAACACGCAACCTTTGGGTTGCTAGACGTACGTCCAACCACCCAACCACCCACCCACCCTGAACGACCAACCACCCACCCAACCACCCACCCACCCTGAACGACCAACCACCCACCCACCCACCCACCCACCCACCCACCCACCCACCCTGATGACCAACCACCCACCCACCCACCCTGATGACCACCCACCCACCCACCCACCCACCCTGATGACCAACCACCCACCCACCCACCCTGATGACCAACCAACCACCCACCCACCCACCCACCCTGATGACCACCCACCCACCCTGATGACCAACCACCCACCCACCCACCCTGATGACCAACCAACCACCCACCCACTCACCCTGATGACCAACCAACCACCCACCCACCCACCCTGATGACCAACCAACCACCCACCCTGATGACCAACCAACCACCCACCCACCCTGATGACCAACCACCCACCCACCCACCCTGAACGACCAACCACCCACCTACCCACCCTGATGACCACCCACCCACCCACCCACCCACCCACCCTGATGACCAACCACCCACCCACCCACCCACCCTGATGACCAACCAACCACCCACCCACCCACCCTGATGACCACCCACCCACCCTGATGACCAACCACCCACCCACCCTGATGACCAACCAACCACCCACCCACTCACCCTGATGACCAACCAACCACCCACCCACCCACCCTGATGACCAACCAACCACCCACCCTGATGACCAACCAACCACCCACCCACCCTGATGACCAACCACCCACCCACCCTGAACGACCAACCAACCACCCACCCAACCTGAACGACCAACCACCCACCCACCCTGAACGACCACCCACCCACCCACCCTCCTTTCATTTTTGGCTTAAATAACCTTCTGTCTTATGTAACCATACCAAATGTAAAATATCATATTCATTTCAGTGTCCCGGATTTACATTCACTATGTTACGTCTAGTCTATGAGACTAGTCTGATGATCTAGATCAGGGGTGTCCGACAGGTAGTTCCAGCAAGCTACCAGTAGCTCTATGAGTAGCTTGCCAATTCTTTCTGAAAACAGATTTTGGGAAAATACCAAATATGGGGCCGGTCATGCCAAATATTGTTTATTAACCATTATTTTACCGGGTATATTGACAGAAAAGCCCCCTATTGTACACCAACGACCCAGGGAAGAGTTGCAGGGTACAGGAGAAGAGAAGAATGTGCCTATTTGAAGGCTATAAAAAAAATGATAGTAGGTCGCAATATGTTAAATAAAAAATAATATTAAAAAAAAACTATTCTAGAAAAGGTTGGAGACCCCTGATCTAGATTTTTCATTTATTTAACTAGACAAGTCAGTTAAGAACAAACTCTTATTTTCAATGACAGCCTAGGAACAGTGGGTTAACTGCCTTGTTCAGGGGCAGAACGACAGATGTTTACCTTGTCAGCTCAGGGATTCGATCTTGCAACCTTTCGGGTTACAAGGCCGACGCTCTAACCACTAGGCTACCTGCCGCCCCAGATGAATAAAGGTTAAATGAAAACAACAATTATTTAATGTATCCTTATCTGTATCCAGGTTGGCCATATTGTGATGATGATATACTTCCTCATGATAGACTAAGTCCTTTAGTCCTAATCCCTTTCGTGATTGTTGTAGCTAGCTGGGTTTTAAATGTAATTCCTTTTGTTATCGTAATTGTAATTTAATTGAGGGTTAATCATTGTCACCCTCCTGTTGTGTTTGGCCTCAGTGTCAGTGTGGAGGGCTGGGTTAAGCCTGTGGATGATAGCAGGGAGGATGAGGATGAGGTGGCGGAGGCAGAGAGAAGCTATTCAGAGGCTGTCATAATTACTAACTACTTCAGTCTACTCACATAAAGTCAAGCTAGACGCACCTCAAATCACCCTGACATAACTTTGTGTGTGTGTGTGTGTGTGTGTGTGTGTGTGTGTGTGTGTGTGTGTGTGTGTGTGTGTGTGTGTGTGTACGCAGCTGTAACATCGCAAAGAGGCTCAGAGGAGGAGCATACCAACAAATACTGAAATAAAATACAAATCTATCCAGATTATCTCTCTGCGGTACACTAATATTGAACTTAAAACAGAAACAAATCTATTTGTTGTCTGCAGCTGTCAACTCATCTCCGGTAGAAGCCCCTTGGTGTTCCTATAATCTAGAGAAAGGAGGGGCAGGAGGAGTATGAGGGTTGTTTTCACTCCCCCGTCTTGATACACTTCATTTAACAAAACATGGCCATCCCAACTGTCTTGACTGCACAGTTGGATGCCGTTCTCCGTCCAGCTGAATTGGCATACATATCCTGTCACTCCTCCATACTATCCCCAATTTTGTTTGTTTACTATGCTTGTGGGGACTTCTGGTCCCCACAAGTATAGTTAATCCCGTCCACACACACACACACTGACATACACGCACACATACACACGCACACTGACATACAGTGACACACACACACCGTTCCATAACACCCCACCAACTCACACCTCTCTCCTCAATCTGTTGGCGTGTTGCCACATGGTGCATCAAAGAGACAGAGGTGCAACATCAAAGACTTCACAGGGCGTCAGCTTCTCCTCTGAACACAAATGCATCATGGGAGAGATCGGGCTCCTTCTACCAGTAAACCAGCTTCAGAATAGAAAGGCACAGAGCAGAAATCCAATAGTGCTGCTTTTTATCGATCCCATGTCTCTCTCTCTCTCTCTCTCTCTCTCTCTCTCTCTCTCTCTCTCTCTCTCTCTCTCATATCGACAAATATTGAAATACAATCAAAATCCATTCAGATTATCTCTCTGCGGTACACTAATATTGAACTTAAACAAAAACTAAATTACAGAAATGAAATTACGTTTGGGATTTAAATCTATTTGTTGTCTGCAGCTGTCAACTCATCTCTGGTATTATCCCCTTGGTGTTCATATCCTCTCACTCCTTGTATAACTGACCCAGTGGGGACACACAATTCAGTCCCATTCAAAGTCCTATTTTCCCTAACCTCAACCCAAAAACCTAACCTTAATCCAATAACCTTAACCCAAAAACATAACCCTAACCCAAAAACTTAACCCTTGCTCCTAACCCTGAAACTAACCCTAATTCTAGCACAAATACTAATTCTAACCTGAAACCCTAAATCTCCTAGAAATAGCATTAGACCTTGAGGGGACTAACAAAATGACCCCAGTTGGTCAAATATTGTTTTGTTTACTATTCTTGTGGGGACTTCTGGTCCTCACAAGTATAGTTAAACACATCCACGCACACGCACACGCACACACACACACACACACACACACACACACACACACACACACACACACACACACAGTCCTGTACAGCTAACCTCGTGGGGACACAGACTTCAGTCACATTCAAAATCCTATTTTCCCTAGCTCCTAAACCTAACCCTAACCCACACTTTTAACCTTACCTTAACCTTAACCCTAACCTTAACCCTAACCCTAGCTCCTAACCCTGACCCTTAAGGTAATTCTAACACTAATTCTAACCTTAACCCTAAACCCACTAGAAAAATCATTTGACCTCGTAGGGACGAACAAAATGTCCCCAGTTGGTCAATTTTTTGTTTGTTTACTATTATTTTGGGGACTTCTGGTCCCCACAAGAATAGTTAAACACACACAAACACACACACAAACACACACACATTGCCACATGGTGCATCAAAGAGATAAAGCCGCAACATCAAAGACTTCACAGGGCATCAGCTTCTCCTCTGAACAAAAATGCATCATGGGAGAGATCGGGCTTCTTCTACCAGTAAACCAGCTTAAGAATAGAATGGTACAGAGCAGGTGCAGAGCGGAAAACCAATAGTGCTGCTCTGTATCAATCCCATATCTCTCTCTCTCTCTCTCTCTCAATTCAATTCAATTTAAGGACTTTATTGGCATGGGAAACACATGTTTACATTGCCAAAGTAAGTGAACTAGATAATAAACAAAAGTGAAATAAACAATACAAATTACACTCACCAAAGTTCCAAAAGAATAAAGACATTACAAATGTCATATTATGTACAAATAATTAAAGTACAAAAGGGAAAATAAATAAACATAAATATGGTTTGTATTTACAATGGTGTTTGTTCTTCACTGGTTGCCCTTTTCTTGTGGCAACAGGTCACAAGTCTTGCTGCTGTGATGGCACACTGTGGTATTTCACCCAACAGATATGGGAGTTTATCAAAATTGGCTTTGTTTTCGAATTCTTTGTGTATCTGTGTAATCTGAGGGAAATATGTGTATAGTCAAAGCTTTCCTTAAGTTTGGTCAGGCATAGCGGTCAGGTATTCTGCCACGGTGTACTCTCTGTTTAGGGCCAAATAAGCCTAATTATCAGTTTTTTTGTTAATTCTTTCCAATGAGTCAATTATTTTTGTTTTCTCACGATTTGGTTGGGTCTAATTGTGTTGCTGTCAAGGGGCTCTGTTTGTGAACAGTGCCCCAGGACCAGCTTGCTTAGGGGAATCTCCTCCAGGTTCATCTCTCTGTAAGTGATGGCTTAGTTCTCTCTCTCTCTTTCTTTCTTTCTTTCTTTCTTTCTTTCTTTCTTTCTTTCTTTCTTTCTTTCTTTCTTTCTTTCTCTCTCTCTCTCTCTCTCTCTCTCTCTCTCTCTCTCTCTCTCTCTAGGGGTGCTGTTGATGCAGGTCTCAATGTTCTGTGCTGTGGAGAGGTGTGCTTTTAGAGACGTTACTGTATGTACTTCCATTATGGTTTGACATGTCTATCCTGTGTCTTTACTGTAAGGTTATTGCATCCTGAAGCCTCGTGTTTTGTGAAGAGTTCACAAATCTGTAGGCAATTTGGGGCATGAGTCAAGTCAGTCAGCTTCCCTAAAGCATTGCCCAACCCAGACATCAGGCCTGTGTGACAAAGACCTATAAGTCTGATGATTCACCTCTTGACATCAGCCTTGTCATGTTGGGTGCGTTACAAATGATCTATCCATCCTATTTAGTTGCACAATGAGGTAGAGACACCCACGGTACAGTCTAGTCCACTGGCTTTGTTGGTTAGCCTGGAATCCTAACTGATATCCTCCATTTAACCATGATTCTAGCCTGATTCCAGGCTGTTTGGGGGTATAGAGTGGTAGGTCGGGCGTAAACACTGCCTCTGTAACGATCATTATTCTGACAGCCAGTCTGTTTCTCCGTCTCATCTGTTTGTGTGAATGGAGGAGACGTGATCGTCATACATACAGCCAAATTAGCCCTTGAGTACACAGACATCGTTAGTTAGCTGATGAGATCAAATGGGAGGCAGGGTTGGGTGTTGATATAATGATGGCTTCTGTTCCGGCATTCCCGGTTAATTGTATTGTTTGTCAACCACCGCCACTGAGTCATACAGTGCACACAAATCAAACAAATATGCCCTGTCGCTTTCTATGGAGACAAATTGTATAGTCTGTATAGTATCAATCACCCACAGGAACTGGGTAAGAGAGGAATGTTCATAATAAAGACTGGAAGGAAGTTAATGGAATTGTACCTAACACATAGAAACCATCTGTTTGATGTGTCGATGCAATTCCATTACAGACATTACTATGTGCCCGTCCTCCCCAATTAAGGGGCCACCAGCAGCCTGTGCAATCCACGACTGTATAGTTGATTGATGGACAGTTTGAGAGTAGAGCCAGGCAATATTTTTCACTGTTTTGGTCAACATATTGACAACAGAATATAAATAACTCCCTGAAGATATGTCTGTGTAGGCCTGTAACTCACATTAAATATTGAAACATTTCCTAAAAATGGGCAGGATGTGAAACAGTGTTTTATCAAATAGCATCAGCGCTCCAAGCAATGCACTGTATTGAGATGAAAATGTCTGAACTGAATAAGACGTGTCTGAACAGAATGACTGTTTTTCATTCACTTTGATGGCCGCTTGGCTTCTCTCAGAGAACAATGCAGCCATATGACAATACAACGAGCACAACAGTCTGACAATATAGGAATAGTTCCCTTCTATTGTCACTTGTCATTATGTTTCGTCAGCCTCAGAGAGACATTTCAAACAAACACATTCTCACATATCCTCCTCTCTTTTAGTCTCTAATACAATATAAACAGTATTTCACATTCTCATCACATAACACCCCACCTCTCTCTCTTCTCTTTCCCCCTCTCTCTCCCGCACACCTTTCTCTCTCTCTCTATTCTCTGTGTTTTACCTAATACAATATAGCTGTAATTAACAATATCTTCTGATCCTGTCGTGGAAATATTGAATCAAATATTTCTCAGATACCGGAACTTGTAAATTCAAATAGACTTAATTATAAAAGTAACAGAAGCCGAGCAATTCCATGGAACAAGTGAATTTTGTTGTTACAGACCTCAGGTCTTATAGGTTTCCACCTTCAGATAACACACATGGTCACTGCCCTCTATGTAGATGATTAACACCCCTTGGCCTCTCGCCACCATTATCTTCTTGTCCCAATTCTTGCTTGTTAACGCCCACATCTGCTCAGTTTAGATTATATTGGTGGCGGTGCCATAGTATTAATACAAAAAAGAATACATTTATTGCATATATACATTCCTAATATAAGTGCTTTTCTAATAATACTTGATTAGTTCAAACAAATGTTCTTATTACAGATACATGGCTTTTGGTGCCTATATTAATTAATTAAGGTACACATTTTCGGCTTACGTTCTGTTTTTACATGTCTAGTGATTAACTCCATGTTGACCCAGCCTGTACACTCCCATGGATTCTGCTTACGTTTGGTTTTTACATGTCCAATGGTTAACTCTATGTTGATCCAGCTCTGTCCATTCCCCTGGGCTCAGCCTTTATTCTGCTTACACATGTCTATTAATTAACCCTATGTTGAGTCTGCTCACTACTTCTGGGAGAGCAGTATAGATACTGGGAAATCACCCATAGCCATGAATTTTCACCTACAATCCTGATTGTGATTTGGCTTTGACTGGCCTCAGGACAACTGGTTGAGAGGAGATGAATATGAGACAGATTTAAAATGACGGAACTCACACATTATGATGCCAAGAATGACTCAGCTTCAGGCCAGGAACGGTTGATACTGTAGTAGATGTTTAACCTCTAAACCACAGGTTCAGGGTCAGATGTAGTTTTATGGTGAACAGATATTGATTCGAGTAAGGTTATCTGATCCCATGTGGCTCAGTTGGTAGAGCATAGCGCTTGCAATGCCAGGATTGTGGGTTTGATTCCCACAGGAGATCAGTACGAAAATGTATGCACTCACTTCTGGATGAGAGCATCTGGTAAAAGCTGTGGCGATTGAAGAGTCATCTTATGACACAGAGCAGTGATTGTTAGATGGGATGCCTAGCCCAGGCTGTCATTGTAAATATGAATGCGTTCTTAATTGACCTTCCTGGTAAAATAACAAAAATGTCACACTCTTCAAAGCCCTGAGCACAGATCTAGGATCAGCTTAGTTTCACCCTACAATAATTGAACCATTAGGAGGAAACATACCTCAGATCAGTGTCTTAGTACCCGTTGCCAGTGTCCCTAATGGGAGCAGATATGAAGTGAGTCAGAGAGGGAATAATTCATTAATAAAGATCCCAGTGTGATCACATGATACAACAGCACTTTGAGCCCAACACTGATTTAGCAAATTACCCCCTAATGTTTTGACAATTTCTCTGTTGTAATAATTGGGTCCTCTGGGCATTGAGTTCAGCGGGGTTTGTGTTGAAGTAATTATAATATGTTTATGAAAGCCTAATGAATGGGAGGCATTGTGAAAGGATAACACGCTTGCAAATGTAACACATGGAGACGTGTGAAACGTACTCCTCAGCCTGAGGTGTCCCCACTTGCACCAGTGAATAGCTAGTTTTTGGAGTGGCGCTGACTGGTAAGATGCTTCAGGAGGGTGGTCACGTGTCCTAGCAAGGCAGAGGTCCTGAGTTGGCGTGATACTCTCTAAGCAAGCAGTGCGATGTCTTTTACAAGTACACACACATTGACACAAATGTGACTCGGTACCAGTAACCCCTGTATATTGCCTCGTTGTTGTTATTTTATTGTGTTACTTTTATTACATTTTTTACTTTAGTTTATTTAGTAAATATTTTCTTAACTCTATTTCTTGAACGGCATTGTTGGTTAAGGGCTTGTAAGTAAGCATTTCACGGTAAGGTCTACATCTGTTGTATTCGGCGCATGTGACAAATAACATTGTACTTGATTTGATGTGGTTCCCTGTACAGTCAGAGGATGCTCCACACGTGATCGTGTTTAGCCTCGAGGCTGTGTTTAAAGCGACCTCCTCCTACTCTCCGACCTACGGTGATCTGACTAGCAGTCTATGGCCCTGTGATGCTGTATATAGGCTAGCTAATGCATAGTGCCCTCCTAGCCAATGCAAACGGTCAATATGGTTTATTGTACAATGGCACAATACTGTCTTTGTGGATTAGGTTAATCGCTACACAATGTGTTGAACAAACAACAGTGCTATTGAACGTTGTTCGATTGTCTTTTGCCGTATTTATTTAGCTTAGATTTTTAGGGTTGTTTACAATAAGACAGCACTTGATGTGTCCTCCATGCCGTGCCTTTGCTCCTCTCCTCTCTCTGCTCAGCATTGTCTGGCGTCACTGAGTCTCATCGTTATAGATGAACACTTCTCGGCCCAGTGTGTCTCCTCACCACACCCTTGATGATTCTGGACATGCTGTGTTCCTAACTGTCACTTTAGTTTTAGTTTAGGGAGCAAACAGAGGCATTCTGTGTTCCATTCAGTGATAGCTAGCTAGCTCTGCCATCCATGCATTACTCACAGCTTCCACGCTGTGAGTGTTTAGGCCTTAGAAACATTTCTCCAAAAAGCTAAAAACCTCCCTGCAGGTTTATTATTATCAGTTAGAATTTCCACTGTTAAAGGAATGATAACACTTTGTTTTTGTGGTTAGGAAAGGAAAGGTGACAGGTTAGTACAGAATCTGCATAGCAAAGGTTTTGTGTGTGTTTGTCTTTGCGTGCATGCGCACGCGTGCGTGTACTGTGCGTGTGTGACTCCACTCCTGCCATTTCTGTGTTGTCTCAGAGGCATATTGTTTATGGCTCATCACATTAAGGCAGGCTCTGATAAACCCTCTCATTGTCTCTGGGAAGACAGAGAAGGTTAATCACTCAGTTTTCATGACACTAATGTACACAACTCCTCCTCCTCCCCTCCTCCTCCGAACTCATCCGTCTCTGTTCTCCTCTGGAGAGAGAAAGAGTCATTTTAGCGGTAGCTCATTGTGTGACTGTGTCAGTTGATATCAACTGTCACCTTGTCTCGTCTCATGGAGAGGGGAGCTCCGTCCCTCCAAGGCAGATAGTGCTGGTCTATCTATCTATCTATCTATCTGTCTGTGTACTCAGGGGCTGCTCTCAATGGCTCATCAGCCATCGCTTTGATTCTTGTCAAACTACTCCTTTCATCCTGACATACCTGGGTAGTAGACGTGCAACAGCTGTGTAACTCTGCCTAACGTTGAGAGGCCCCGTGGTTTCTCTTTTCCAGTACTCTGGCCCTCGTTTACAGGCGTAGGTTTAGCCTAGTTTCCTGCATGTAGTCTGTCTACAGCAACACAGACTGTCTATCTGTCTGTTAACAACCTGAAGCTGTAAAACTCTACACCCCTCTCTCCCGCTCTCTGTTTTATAACCTGTAGTTAGTGTCGGAGAAAATCCCCTCAGGAGAATCATTAATAGATAATGAAGCAGGGGGTGAAATACCACGTTGACAGTCCCAAAAAGTCTTGACAGTCAGGTTTAATTATGACACCGCAGGGCCGGTGTCACGTTTTTACTCCTTACATCTCCTCTCACCAGATGGACAGTTGGTCTAATTGGAGTTTTTACTAAGGAGCTGTAAGCTAAGTGATCTGATATGAAATGTTGTGTTGTATAGGTCTATATGCATGTTGTGATGCGTCATTATCTGACAACCGTTAAATCTATTTGCAGCTGTACATGGTAGCTTTGGTCTTTTCCAAAGCTAAGTGATTTGATTCTAAAAACACAATGCTGTGTTCATGTTTTGATGCAGAATAATTGAAAAACATCTAAATATGTATATTGCTGTACGGTGGCTTTAGTCTTTTCCTTAGGAGCTAGATAAACAAATGAATCTGAAACATAATGTTGGGGTGTCGGCCTGTATGCATATTGTGATGCATATTTATTTGAGGAATAAAGAACAGGACAATCTGCATTGCTGTTGTATGTATCTTTGTGTATGTATTTTGTATGTATCATTGTATGTATCTTTGTGGATGGCTGTCAGTCAGCATTCTAAAGTCCCCATATTGTTAGGAATTGAAAACCTGGTCATGGTGTGGAGAAATGCTAGATGCAAAATATAAGGTGAAAAACTTCTATATTTAAAGGTTTAACAGACATAGACAGACATAGACAGACATAGACAGACATAGACAGACATATGCATATGGCAAGAGAGACACGTTCCCCTAAGAGGTTTGCAGAACATCTCTCCCCCTCCAGAGGGGAGGGCAGACCTAAATACTCTTGCCTTATCTGTTCGATGTTTCACCCTTCCGTGCCTGGTGCAAAGCATTAAATCAAGGCTAAGACCGTAGGGTTGAGTAGACTATACATTTTAAACATCTTAATCGTTTAAGAACGCCCATGGCCAATTTTATGGCTCAAGGGCCCAGGTACCAGTTACTAAGACCTGCTTTATCGTGACCTCTGGCATTAAAGAGGGTACCTAAAGGCCAAATTCCAATAGGGAATGATCATCAGAAAATAGCATTCTTAACAATAGACAGTATAATGGGGCTTAAAGATACATCTGCTCACTGCCATAAGCTTTAAATGAGTATAGCGCCTTAGCTCCTTCCCTCACTCTCAAAAGGGATTTTTAACTCCCTGATCTAGCGATGGGAGATGTGGATTGCTCACCCGATTGACCAGCTCCTCCCTTCCTCCCTCCTCCTCCCCCTCTTTCCTCCCCTTTCCTTTCTTCGGTGGATAGTCAAAACAAATGATGTAACTGTCCTCAGTGCAAAGCAACATGTAACATCCCTGTCCCAACATGCTTAGTTCCCTAGTCACACCTCTCCTACAGTCCACCAGGGTTGATAAAGGCTTTCTTCTTGGACTCTGTATGTATTAGTTAGATGTTGAATATCATTCATAACTCTCTCTTCACGGAGCTGACCCAGATACAGGCCCAGGTCAGGGTTTTCTCTGCCCTACTCTGATGGTCAAAGAAGACCATTCTAATGTGTTAACATAATGCAGTAGGTTTCAGGGCTTCGGAACATAAAAACCTACACATCTGAACACAAAGCAGCCAGAAGTGTTCCTATATAAATGCATAAGGACACACTTACCATGACAGTTTATTAACCGTAATGAATAGGCTATGCGTGGGAATGTGACTGTGTCGTCCAAGTGGTAGGCAGTAGTCACAGCTGTTTGGTATGGAACAACAATGAAGAAAATGATTACACTGGGCCTGGAAACTGGTGGCTTATCATTTATAAAATGTTGCGCGTGTGCGTGCGCGTGCATGTTCCTCCCTCTTATTATCTCCATAGAGTTTAGTAATGTAGGTTGTGAGCTGTGTAAAATGAAAGGATAAAGAAAATAGCATATGGCAACCAGCCCCAACAAAGAAGGTTTATGATTTGCTGTTGCAAAAAAATAAATGACTAGTGTACTTCAGCTTTGTTTGGCCAATCTGGAAGAAAACAGCTTGTGAAACGCATGGTTTTAACTCCACGTAGTCGGGACGGACAGTCTTGTTCCTTTTTCAATGGGGAGGGAAAACAGTTATGGTGTTTGTATAATGGCTTATTCAAATATGAGCTTTGGAATTGAAGCTCTTGTCCAAGCAGGAACTCGTGTCTGGGGGAGTGTCTCGCTCATCAGTCACAGTAATGAGCCAGTGATGAAATCATCAAACAGTGCCAGAAATAGGACTTTATATTGACCTTCTGCCCTACCCCCTTCTTCTCCCTCCCACACAGTAGACATCTTTCATCATCATCAAGATGGCTGCCACTTGTAGTCTCTCTCTGCAAAACATTAGTTCTGTCACACTTTCGAAACACCGATCCAAACAAACTAGTTGGCCAACCATAAATCTAAACGGATTACTTGGCTTTACCATGAAAACATCACATTAGATCAACAAAGTGCTAATACTGCTCCAGCTATGATCACAGTGGTTTTACCATAGAGGAAGTGTGGTGGCTTGGGTTGGGACTATTTTACATTTTAGAGTCTAAAATGACTGTAGAACTTCCTGTGTGAATATGTCATCACAGGCCATTATTTCATTTATGGATGTGTTTTGACATGGGAGGGAGTGTATGGTGAGGCACTGTGGCTGGTTCTGTGGGCTTCGGTTCCCCTGTAGGAAAATATGTGACAGTCATTCAGGAAGAGAGTGACAGAGTAGCACTTATCCCAACACTATAACTGCCACCAGACCTCTCTCTGCTGGATCCTTCTGGTATTCTGCACCATATTTGGTGGAGTTCTATTTGTTGTAGTTCTATATCTATTTTATGTACAGTATATCTATATATATTGTTCTGTTCTATAGCTACACTCAGTTCTATTTGTATCATTCATTTAAAAGGGACGTCTATTCTCTTTATTTCTCTCTTTCTCTCCCCCTTCATCTCTCCCTCTCTCTCTCTGTCTCTGTATTTCTCTCTCACCACTTGACTCCCTTTTTCCAGTCCTCCTCCATCCCTTCATCTTGGCAGAAAGCACTGCCCTTCCTCTAATAACAAACATATTTTCTCTTTACCAACCTCACTGATCCAATACGGAGGAAAGGTCCCATCTTAAAATCTCCCTCGTGTTTTCCCCTTCCTTCTCACTTTGCGTTTCGCTCCGTTGACTCTTACCAAAGCAGTTTATCCACATTGTTGGAAAGTGTGAACGGTTGTTTGTGCACTGCCAATGTCGAGGGTGTCGTTTATAATAAATGTTTTCTTCTCTGATAAACGTGTTTTTTTCCCCCCAATAAAGTGTCCCAGACGGTGCCTGTAAATGTTTAACAAGGTCCGTTTTCGGTTATAATTTCCACAGTGTATCCCCTACTGGTCCTGCTATATTGCTGTGTGTATTATAACACAATGAAAGGTTTGGGTTCTTGTAAAGTCAACCAGAGAGCTTTACGATGTCCTTTTCTCCACTTACATAATAATACAAGGATCTCTGCAGACTGCACTGAGGTTGGGATCCTCCTTTACTGCCTTCTCTGTGTGTCTGTCTGGCTCTCTCTTTCTCCCTGGTTCTATTCCACCCTCTCTCTTATCTCCCTATCCTCCTCTCTCTTTCTTCATCTGTCAGTCCCTCATCTCCCTCTCAGGGTATCAGAATGGATATTGGCCATTGTGTTTTTCCTCTCTCGTCTCTGCTGCCATACTGCCTGGTCACATGGGCTGAACACCAGGGGTTCTCTCTTATATTTATAGAAGCGTTTCTGTTATCTATCTGCTTACCAACAGCCCCAGTATTCCCCACCCACCAATTGACCGTACTGAGCACTGTGCCTCTGACTATACCACAGGGTTCTGGCTTCTCGCTGTCCCAGCCAACACTATACTGGATACACACTGGGGTCCCAGATTATTGACAGCTTTTACATAGACCAGCAATAATGACTGTATAAATAAATCATTCAAATACTGAGCTATATTGTATGCAACAAAAATTGGGAAATTGTATTATTTTATACTAATACATTTCTCAGAGAAAGAGATTTAGTTTAACAAGTAATATTTTTTTCTCTTAAAAAGAAAGTGGTCAAAGTTATTGACACCCCTAAAGATTGGTATAAATACAGTAGTAAAACGTTTAGTATTGGTCCCATATTCCGAGCATGCAGTGACTATATCAAGCTGTGACTGCATCAACTTGTTGGTTGCATTTGCAGTTAGTTTTGGTTGTGTTTCAGATCATTTTGTGCCCTATAGAAATGAATGGTAAATCATGTATTGTTATTTTGGAGTCACTTTTATTGTAATTAAGAATATAATATGTTTCTAAACACTTCTACATTAATGTGGATGCTGCCATGATTAAGGATAATCCTGAATAATGATGAACATGAAAGTTACAGAGGGTCAAAGATGATACTCCTTGAAATGCTAACCTCCCCTGTTTGGTGAGACAACAATTTTCCCTGACAACAAAAAGTACTTGTTACATTTTGAATGCTTAGCAGGACAGGAAAATGGTCAAATTCACACACTTATCAAGAGAACACGTGGTCATCCCTAATGCCTCGGATCTGGCAGACTCACTAAATACAAGTGCTTCGATTGTAAATGATGTCTGAGTGTTGGAGTGTGCCCCTGGCTACCATACATTTTAAAAACAAGAAACTGGTTCCGACTGCTTTGCTTAATATAAGGACTTTTAAATGATTTACAGTGCATTCGGAAAGTATTCAGACCCCTTGAGTTTCCCACATTGTTTTGTTACATCCTTATTTTAAAATTAATTAAATCGTTTTTTCCCCCCTCATCAATCTACACATAATACCCCATCATGACAAACCAAATACCGTTTTTTAAAATCTGAAATGTCACATTTTTCAAAGATATTCAGTCCCTTTACTCAGTACTTTGTTGAAGCAGAATTGGCAGATTACAGCCTCAAGTCTTTTTGGGTACGACGCTACAAGCTTGGCAGACCTGTATTTGGGGAGTTTCTCTCATTCTTCACTGCAGATCCTCTCAAACTCTGTCAGGTTGGAAGGGGAGTGTTGCCGCACAGCTATTTTCAGGTCTCTCCAGAGACCAAGACAATGCAGGAGTGACTCTGGGACACAGCGTTGAACGAGATCTTCAGTTTCTTGGCAATTTCTTGCATGGAATAGCCTCCATTTCTCAGAACAAGAATAGACTGACGAATTTCAGAAGAAAGTACTTTGTTTCTGGCCATTTTGAGCCAGTAATCGAAACCACAAATGCTGATGCTCCAGATACTCAACTAGTCTAAAGAAGGCCAGTTTTATTGCTTTAATCAGAACAACAGTTTTCAACTGTGCTAACATAATTGCAAAAGGGTTTTCTAATGATCAATTAGCCTTTTAAAATGATGAATTTGGATTAGCTAACACAACGTGCCATTGGAACACAGGAGTGATAGTTGCTGATAATGGGCCTCTACACCTATGTAGATATTCCATAAAAAATCTGCCGTTTCCAGCTACAATAGTCCTTTACAACATTAACAATGTCTACACTGTATTTCTGATCAATTTGATGTTATTTTAATGGAGAAAAACGTAGCTTTTCTTTCAAAAACAAGGACATTTCTAAGTGACCCCAAACCTTTGAACGGTAGTGTTGTCAAGTGTCAGTGTGTAGCGGGTCGGACGAAGTCAGGCGCAGGACACAGAACTGAGTAAAAATTTAACTTTACTCAAAAATAAACCGAACATATATTCTACACTGGGAAAACACACCAGCTCACAGAAATACTGACCACTTCACAACGAACAAACACGCACAAAACCATGTGGGAACCAGAGGGTTAAATAGGGAGTAAATTATAACTTAATGGAAACCAGGTGTGTACAATCAAGACAAAACAACATAGAAAAAGAAACGTAGATCGGTGGCGGCTAGAAAGCCGGTGACATCGACCGCCGAACGTCGCCCGAAAAAGGAGAGGCACCAACTTCGGCGGAAGTCGTGACAAGTGTATACTGAACAAAAATATAAAACGCAACATGTAAAGTGTTGGTCCCATGCTTCGTAAACTGAAATCAAAGATCCCATACTCAAAGAAAGTGTATTTTTCTCAAATTGTGTGCACACATTTGTTTGCATTCCTGTTAGTGAGCATTTCTCCTTTGCCAAGATAATCCATCCATCTGACAGGTGTGGCATATCAAGAAGCTAATTAAACAGCATGATCATTACACAGGTGCACCTTGTGCTGGGAACAATGAAGGCCACTCTAAAATGTGCAGTTTTGTCACACAACACAATGCCACAGATGTCTCAAGTTTTGAAGGAGCGTGCAATTGGCATGCTGATTGCAGGAATGTCCACCAGAGCTGTTGCCAGAGAATTAATGTTAATTTCTGTACCATAAGCCACCTCCAACGTAGTTAAAAAAAAAACATGGCAGTATGTCCAACCGGCCTTGCAACCACAGACCACGTGTAACCACGCCAGCCCAGGACCTACACATCCGGCTTCTTTCACCTGCGGGATTGAGACCAGCCACCCGGACAGCTGATGAAACTGTGGGTTTGCACAAACAAAGAACTCTCATCTGCGTGCTCGTCGTCCTCGCCAGATTCTTAACCTGACTGCAGTTCGGCGTCGTAACTGACTTCAGTGGGCAAATGCTCACCTTCGATGGCCACTGGCACACTGGAGAAGTGTGCTCTTCACAGATGAATCCCGGTTTCAACTGTACCGAGCAGATGACAGACAGTGTGTATGGCGTCGTGTGGGCGAGCTGTTTGCTGATGTTAACGTTGTGAACAGAGTGCCCCATGGTGGTGGTGGGGTTATGGTATGGGCAGGCATAAGCTATTGACAATGGACACAATTGCGTTTCATCAATGGCAATTTGAATGCACAGAGATACCATGACAAGATCCTGAGGCCTGTTGTCGTGCCATTCATCCACCGCCATCACCTCATTTTTCAGCACGGTAATGCACGGCCCCATGCCGCAAGGATCTGTACACAATTCCTGGTAGCTGAAAATGTCCCAGTTCTTCCATGGCCTGCATACTCACCAAACATGTCACCCATTGAACATGTTTGGGATGCTCTGGGTCAACGTGTATAAAAGCGTGTTCCAGTTCCCACCAATATCCAGCAACTTCGCACAGTCATTGAAGAGTGGGACAACATTCCACAGGCCACACAATCAACAGCCTGATCAACTCTATGCAAAGGACACTGATCTACGCCAGACACTGATCCACGCCTCTACCTCTTTTAAAAAAATACTATATCTGTGACCAACAGATGCATATCTGTATTCCCAGTCATGTTAAATCCATAGATTAGGGCCTAATGAATTAATTTCAATTACAGATTTTCTTTATTTGAACTGTAACTCTAAAATATTTGAAATTGTTGCATGCTGCGTTTATATATTTGTTCAGTTATTTTGACCAGAGCCCTGTCTGAATAGGGTGCCATTTTGGACGCACCTCGAACCAGACTACGTCTCACTACTGAGACGAACCTTTCTATTTATAAATTATGTTTCAGGGCAGGGTTTAACGGGTTGGTTAAATGTAATTTCAGCAGGGTTGGTTAAACCTTGCCTTGTGCGGCATCTCAAATTAGATAGTGCTCCGACGTCGACAAAAAGATTAACCTCAAATGTGACTCATCACACATAAAAGGCCCAATTCAACCTCCAGATTATGGGATAGGGATTGTGAGTTGTACTGAAGCTAGTCGTGTCATTGGGTGCAGTTATAAGTGGGACACTTGAATGGAGTTTTACGGAGCATCAGACAGTAACAGATGATGTGTGAGTCAGTGGTCACCTTTAATAGGACCTAATTTCACTCCATTTACAGTGGCAAGAAAATGGTATGTGAACCCTTCAGAATTATCGGGATTTCTGCATAAATTGGTCATAAAATTAGATCTGATCTTCATCTAAGTCACAACAACAGACAAACCCAGTCTGTTTAAACTAATGACACACAAATTAATGTATTTTTCTGGTCTATATTGAATACATCATTTAAACATTCACAGTATAGGTTAGAAAAAGTATGTGAACCCCTAAGCTAATGACTTCTCCAAAAGCTAATTGGAGTCAGGAGTCAGCTAACCTGGAGTCCAATCATTGTGACGAGATTGGAGATGTTGGTTAGAGCTGCCGTTTAAAAAACACTCACAAAATTTGAGTTTGCTATTCACAAGAAGCATTGCCTGATGTGAACCATGCCTCTAACAAAAGAGATCTCAGAAGACCCAAGATTAAGAATTGTTGACTTGCATAAAGCTGGAAAGGGTTACAAAAGTATCTCTAAAAGCCTTGATGTTCATCAGTCCACGGTAAGACAAATTGTCTATAAATGGAGAAAGTTCAGCACTGTCGCTACTCTCCCATAGGAGTTGCCGTCCTGCAAAGATGACTGCAAGAGCACAGCGCAGAATGCTCAATGAGGTTAAGAAGAATCCTAGAGTGTCAGCTAAAGACTTAAAGAAATCTCTGGAACATGCTAACATCTCTGTTGACGAGTCTACACTACGCAAAACACTAAACAAGAATGTGTTCATGGGAGGACACCAGAGAAGAAGCCACTGCTGTCCAAACAAAACATTGCTGCACGTCTGAAGTTTGCAAAAGAGCATCTGGATGTTCCACAGCGCTACTGGCAAAATATTCTGTGGACAGATGAAACTAAAGTTGTGTTGTTTGGAAGGAACACACACAACACTATGTGTGGAGAAAAAAAGGCACAGCACACCAACATCAAAACCTCATCCTAACTGTAAAGTATGGTGAAGGGAGCATCATGCTTTGAAGCTGCTTTGCTGCCTCAGGGCCTGGACAGCTTGCTATCATCGACGGAAAAATGTATTCCCAAGTTTATCAAGACATTTTGCAGAATATAAGGGTATCTGTCCGCCAATTGAAGCTCAACAGAAGTTGGGTGATGCAACAGGACAACGACCCAAAACACAGAAGTAAAATCAACAACAGAATGGCTTCAACAGAAGAAAATAGGCCTTCTGGAGTGGCCCAGTCAGAGTCCTGACCTCAACCCGATTGAGATGCTGTGGCAAGACCTCAAGAGCGGTTCACACCAGACATCCTAAGAATATTGCTGAACTGAAACAGTTTTGTAAAGAAGAACGGTCCAAAATTCCTCCTGACCGTTGTACAGGTCTGATCCACAACTACAGAAAACGTTTGGTTGAGGTTATTGCTGCCAAAGTAGGATCAACCAGTTATTAAATCCAAGGGTTCACATACTTTTCCCACCCTGCACTGTGAATGTTTACACGGTGTGTTCTATAAAGGCATGAAAATGTATAATTGTTTGTGTGTTATTAGTTTAAGCAGACTGTGTTTGCTTATTGTTGTGACTTAGATGAAGATCAGATCAACTTTTATGACCAATTTATGCAGAAGTCCAGGTAATTCCAAAGGGTTCACATACTTTTTCTTGTCACTGTATTTTGTATCGTTGGCCGTAAAAGCCATTGTGATTTAGTATTGTTCAGTGGCTGTCTGTCTCTGTCCCATTCCTGACCTAGAGGCATGGCACAGTGGTGAACAACCACGCTTATTTGAACATATTAGCTCTGTATTGAACAGTTTTTTTTCTATTTCTTTGTTTCTTTGTGATGGATCATTGGACATCTACGAAATATGGAAGAAGATAGGGATATTTCAGATGTTTCCTGACTGTTTTAGTGGATGATTTATCCCTGCTTAGGCTAACATCAAGGGGCAGTGGATATGGGCCGGCATTAACCCTATCAGTCCCGAGATTGCAGCAAAAATGATCATTTTATTTATCTGACTGTCATTTATCTGCATGCCCAGACCTTATATTTAGCCTCACATTGAAGTGTTTTACCATTTTCCTATCAGGACAACCAGGGCTACAAGTAGAACACAAAACAATTTGACATAAACAGTTGCATTCGTGAGGTTTATTGACAAATGTCAACAACAACAAAAAGTCTGCCAAAGCAAAAACCTGATCAAAATAAATGTATATGAATGTTGTAAGTACATAGATTGCTTGCTCACTGGGAAATGAATATCCAACTAGTCAGTGACAACTGTGTGAAGTTTGTGACAGCAACTATGAGTTTATTACAGTATTATAGACACTATGTCCTGGGATTTCCTATGATCTTCTAAGTAGACGAACCACTTAACTTCTAACGATGCTTGTGTAGCTTGTGATAATCGTAGAGCAAAATGTGCATGTTCGTGAGAGTCTCAGCTTTTCATAGATAGCTTTAATAGTTTGTAGCTCAAACCATTCGGACACTACAGATGTTTTTGTATCAAAGACCCGGCCCCGGGCCCCTTTGGGATCCGCCCTTGTTTCACAAACACTGCTCTACTTTAGCCTCCGTTAATCACACAGACTAGTGGTCAGTATCTACGGACGCAGAGGAAATAGACAACCCATAAGTCTATATCTCAGACACACAATGTTTAAAATGGGTTAGAAGTCCAAAACACACCGGCAATACAGTGGGACTTTTAATTCATCTGCTTTGATTCCTCTCACGGCACTAATGAAGATATAGCTAACGTGAAAGACAACAAGAGGAATGACTGAGTCCCAATCAGTCGATCGACCTAATCCATACCCCACACACTCCATAATCACACTCATGCGCACACACACACACACACACACACACACACACACACACACACACACACACACACACACACACACACACACACACACACACACACACACACACACACACACACACACACACACACACACACACACACACTATATGTAGCTGGAGTAGAGTGTCTGTAATGAATGAATAGGGTCAGGCCTGCTATCAGGCTTCCAGAAACTGGATCTGTCATCTCCTTTCTCTCTCTCCGTTCACCTCCCTCCTTTTTTCTCTTCTTTTACCTCAGGGCTCCTATAGGATCAGACAGACAGAGGACTCTGTGTTGGAGTCCCACTCTGCTCCTGGCTATCGTCCATTCTGTACTGGGACTGGCTAACTGACTAGTGGGATGTCAGGCAAGGGGTTACATAGGGGCTTCTGCTGGGAAATCCATACAGTCCATTAAAACAGGGTCTAATGTTACACGTAAAGGAGAATGGGCATTCAGCAGGTGGAGGGAAATGCAATAGATAGCAGTCTGTAAGTAAAGAGATGTGTATGTTAAGGTGTGTATGCAGAGTCAACTCTGCTCCAGCATGTCACTTTGCAGGGTGCCAAGTCCAGTTCATGTGAAACTCAAGAACATGTCTTGCCTTTCTCAACACTACACACTTGTAACTGTGGAAGTTTCACCTGGGAAGTCTCTGCTCTCTGCAGTCTCCACCTGGGATTTCCCTGCATTAACCATGCTTTAAAAGGCTCTCCTAGCCAGGTAGGTCTGGATGATCCCATTTCATCCAAATAGTTACATTATTTCTGTACTTATAAAACAATGGAGAATAGGTCCGTACTATATTCTGAAATGAAACCTCTCGACAAGGGTATTTTATTTTCCCTCCTTTTCGGAAGGACACATATCTTTTAGGTTTTTTTTTACAGATTTTCTGCTACATATAAATACACACTTTGCATACACATTTTACATATATGTTACTTTTATATAAAGCAATCACATAACAATATACGTTACAAAACATAAACTCTTTAATCCCACCCCTCAGCCACTCTCAGCCCATCTCACCTATCACCATAGACCACCCTCGTTTGGTTTCCATGTGCCATATATTTTTCAATTGCACTGTGATGTTTTACATACCTTTTCAACCTTTCTAAAGAGCTAAAGATGAAAACCTTTCCTACGAGTATTATTTATTGACTGACTATGGCTTTCCAAATCACCCTACACTGCTATTTGTAAGGTTAATTTTAAGTGAATGTTGTGATTTTTTTTACCATTCCTGAACCTGTGACCATGTTGTTGTGATGTTTCATAATGCTCAATTGTTTAAAATCATTTTCGTATATTATCTCCATTATGTCGTCCATGTAAAAAACCTGTCTGATCAGGATGAACAATATCTGGTAAAAACGTTTTTATTCTATGTGCTATGGATTTCACCAGGATTCACAATGGACTGGATCTTTATACTTACCAACGGTTCTGTTTTAGTAGTAATGAAATCAGACCTTCTTGTTGAATACCTGAAAGTGTACCATTTTTATAGGAGTAATTAAAACATGCTATTAATGGATCTTTGAGTACATCAAATTAGGTCTGATATCCCTCTACTCCAGACTGAAAAGATTTAATTGCCTCAAAAATCTATTCTTTAAGTTGGCCTTCACATAGGTCTTTCTGTAAATTTGTTCATTTTACATTATTATTATTATTAGGAAAGAAATCCTTACAGTTAACATCATTTAGTGGAAATGGAGGAGACTGAAAAGAGAACATACGCTTAAAATACTTTTCTTCCTCTTTCATAATATAATTTGGTGAATCATGGATGACTCCTTCATTTGTAACGAATTTCTGTAACTTATTTTTGGTAGCATTTTTATGTTGAAGATTCAAGAAAAATGTTGTGCATTTTTAACAACTTTCAATCCAATTAGCTTTATTTTGGTAATACATTACACTTGATCGTTCTTGAATAAGTACCTCCATTTCTTTTTGTTTTTCCTCTAACCTATGTTGTGCCTCTATAGTACAGTTTCCATTACCATCTACCTGCGCTGGTACTTCCTCTATTTCCTTTATTTGTCTAATCTCTTTTGACCTAAACTGATTTTGTTTTAATGATGAGTATTGTATTGAATGGCATCTAAAAGTACATTTAAAAGTGTCCCATATAATAAGGGGATCTGCTGAACCTATGTTATGCAGAAAGAAGTAAATTATGAATTATTTTGTCTTAGTTAAAAACAAATTGTCATCCAAAAGGCTTTGATTCAATTTCCAATATCCCCGTCCACGTGGAAATTCTGTAAGAGTTATATGGAGGCCAATTAGATGGTGGTCCGATCACATTCGATCTCCTATTAATACTTTTTTAAACTTTTGATGCCTGCAAGAATGAGACCAGGAAGTAATCAAGAGGGCTAGCTTGATTAAGCCTCCTCCATGTATATCTTACTAGGTCAGGGTTTTTCAGCCTTCCTATATCCACTAGTTCTAATGTATCCATGATATTCCTGATCTCCTTAAGTGCTTGCGGGTGATAGTTTGTAGAGTGATTTCCTTTACGATCCATTGAGGTACTTAAAACCGTATTATAATCTCCCACCATAATAATAGATGAGTGCATTGCTTGTGAGCTCAGTAGATTATTATATATATTTTCAAAGGAGTGTGGATCATCATTATTTGGCCCATATAGATTAATTAGCCAAATCTGTTTTTGGTCCAATAGCATATTCAAAAGAATCCATCTTCCTTGAGGATCTGTTTGCACAGCTTGCACAATCAGATCAAAGTTTTTATTAATTAGTATAATCACCCATTTTGAGTTTCTTTGTCCATGACAAAAATATATTTCTCCCTCCCAGTCCTTTTCCCACCCAACCTCATCTATATTTGTAGAATGAGTTTCCTGTAAACAATATATATTATATTATTTCTCTTTTAGCCATTACAATTGTACCTGGCTATACTTATTTCCCCACTTACCATAATGATACTCAAGTTTCAGTTTCAGTTAACTTACCATTAAAAAGTACCATGATGATTAAGTGTCCATATAGCTGTACCATAATATTTGCACTGTTAAACATACTGTAGCTGCAACTTTGTAAACCTCCAGTTGTCCTAATATTCCACCCACTAAAACCTCCCCCATCAGACCATCTTCCTGACTCATGACGAACCTTTGCTTCCTAAGGTAAACCATTGGCCGCCAACTGGCGTAGGCCAGATGCAAGTATGGGCAGTCCCATGATAACATAATTCAGTACTGCCACCCTTCACTAACACAGTCAAAGTGCTACTTTGAGTATTATTATATTATTTATTGACTGACTATGGCTTTCCAAATCACCCAACACTGCTATTTGTAAGGTTCATTTTAAGTGAATGTTTATTGCATATCTATGAAGGTGCTTTTTAAGAGAACTTACCAAATAACATGGAAAACAGTCAATAATGACAATAATAGATCCTATTAATAGAAATAATAACAGCACAATGTTATAAATCCACAAGGGTCTTAAGTAAGATATTAATAAGTAGCACCATTGTTGATACAATGCTACTACTGTAGGTTACTAGGTTCTTCTGAATTGTGTAAACCCTGGTGGAACTATGGGTCTTAGTCCAGTAGTGTAAAGCAGGATCTGAACTGTGTAAACCCTGGTGGAACTATGGGTCTTAGTCCAGTAGTGTAAAGCAGGATCTGAACTGTGTAAACCCTGGTGGAACTATGGGTCTTAGTCCAGTAGTGTAAAGCAGGATCTGAACTGTGTAAACCCTGGTGGAACTATGGGTCTTAGTCCAGTAGTGTAAAGCAGGATCTGAACTGTGTAAACCCTGGTGGAACTATGGGTCTTAGTCCAGTAGTGTAAAGCAGGATCTGAACTGTGTAAACCCTGGTGAAACTATGGGTCTTAGTCCAGTAGTGTAAAGCAGGATCTGAACTGTGTAAACCCTGGTGGAACTATGGGTCTTAGTCCAGTAGTGTAAAGCAGGATCTGAACTGTGTAAACCCTGGTGGAACTATGGGTCTTAGTCCAGTAGTGTAAAGAGGATCTGAACTGTGTAAACCCTGGTGGAACTATGGGTCTTAGTCCAGTAGTGTAAAGAGGATCTGAACTGTGTAAACCCTGGTGGAACTATGGGTCTTAGTCCAGTAGTGTAAAGAGGATCTGAACTGTGTAAACCCTGGTGGAACTATGGGTCTTAGTCCAGTAGTGTAAAGCAGGATCTGAACTGTGTAAACCCTGGTGGAACTATGGGTCTTAGTCCAGTAGTGTAAAGAGGATCTGAACTGTGTAAACCCTGGTGGAACTATGGGTCTTAGTCCAGTAGTGTAAAGCAGGATCTGAACTGTGTAAACCCTGGTGGAACTATGGGTCTTAGTCCAGTAGTGTAAAGCAGGATCTGAACTGTGTAAACCCTGGTGGAACTATGGGTCTTAGTCCAGTAGTGTAAAGAGGATCTGAACTGTGTAAACCCTGGTGGAACTATGGGTCTTAGTCCAGTAGTGTAAAGCAGGATCTGAACTGTGTAAACCCTGGTGGAACTATGGGTCTTAGTCCAGTAGTGTAAAGAGGATCTGAACTGTGTAAACCCTGGTGGAACTATGGGTCTTAGTCCAGTAGTGTAAAGCAGGATCTGAACTGTGTAAACCCTGGTGGAACTATGGGTCTTAGTCCAGTAGTGTAAAGCAGGATCTGAACTGTGTAAACCCTGGTGGAACTATGGGTCTTAGTCCAGTAGTGTAAAGAGGATCTGAACTGTGTAAACCCTGGTGGAACTATGGGTCTTAGTCCAGTAGTGTAAAGCAGGATCTGAACTGTGTAAACCCTGGTGGAACTATGGGTCTTAGTCCAGTAGTGTAAAGAGGATCTGAACTGTGTAAACTGTGCTAGAGGATGATGGTCAGTACTTCCTCCAGCTTGGCCAGGCAGGATCCCCAGGGGCTAGCCTAGCACTGGAGACACTCATCAAACTGCAGTTTACAGCGGAAGCTCACTGGAAGCGGAAGTTTAGCTTTGTGTGTGTGTGTGTGTGTGTGTGTGTGTGTGTGTGTGTGTGTGTGTGTGTGTGTGTGTGTGTGTGTGTGTGTGTTCATCATCTCAAATGACAAGGGAAGAATGGCGCCACGAGTTCACAATTCCTCGTTCTTTGCTCCCTCTTCCATCTCTGCTGAATGACTTTCACATGTTCACAGATGCAATATGATTCTCCTGAGCTCTCTGAGTCTGTCTGGAAGTTCATTTACTCTCTGACTGAGCTGGTTTATGGCCTGGACAAGGGCAGCATGTGTGAGTTAGTATTGTCCAACCAACAACATTTTGCACTACGTGTCAATGCACTACATGACCGTGCGCATGTGTGTGCGTGCATCAGGGCTGGGATGAATTCGAATTGAAGGCAGTCAATTCAGGAAGTGATTTTTTAGAAAATGTCAAATTAAAAGTAGCTTCTACTCATCAGTTTACTGAGAAGTCATTGAAAATAAATGTTGTTTTTTCACGGTTTGAATTGACCTCAGCCTTGGCACTACCATTCCAGTGTTTAATTGCTATATTGTAATTACTTCGCCACCATGGCCTATTAATTGCCTTAACTTACCTCATTTGCACTCACTGTATATAGACTTTTGGTTTTCTTTTGTTCTACTGTATTATTGACTGTATGTTTTGTTTATTCCATGTGTAACTCTGTGTTGTTGTATGTGTCGAATTGCTACGTTTTATCTTGGCCAGGTCGCAGTTGCAAATGAGAACTTGTTCTTAACTAGCCTCCCTGGTTAAATAAAGGTGAAATATATATATTTTTTAAATAGAAGTGTGTGATTGCCCCACGCAGCTGCTACGAAGACACATTTTGCCTCGACACAGACAGTGTGTCTGTCTGTCTCTGCCTCCGTCCATTAAGCCAGGCCAAGCAGAGCTGTGTAATCTGAAGGAATGGACTGCCCCTGGCACTCTGACGTTATGACTGTGTCATCATTAACCGCCTGCCCGGAATAGCCAGTTGAAGTGTGTGTGCGTGTGTATTCACAAAGGAGGCCTGGATGGCTGTATGACTGAGGGCTCCACTCAAATGGCACAAATGATGGTCCTTCTATTGCCAAGTTATCCCATTAACCAACCCCCTCCCTGGCCCTCAGAATGCCCTAGGAGAATCATCCCACCACTCTGTAGAGTTGTGCTCCTCTCTGCAGCTTAGCTCTCATGCCTACATTTTCCTTTCTTCTCCTCTCCTCTCATCCTCTGCCGCTCCTCTTCTCTCTCAGGAGATTGTTCCTCTGCTCTCCAGACATAGCTAAACCCATCAGACCCCAGCTGAGAGGAATGGAACAGATCGGTTCCAGACAGTTACTCATCCTAAGCTTGTGTTAAAAAGCCCCTGTATATAGTATGTGTAGCCTAGCTGGTCTAGCAGAGAGTCACTGTTCATACACTTTCCATCCCCTTAGATGTATCTCATTTCTACCACTTGAGAAGGGAAGGAACTGCAAGGCTGCATCGTTATGGTTATTTTCTCTTCCCCCTTGAAACAATATGATGTAGCCTCTTACAGTAAGAAGCACCTGTTGTTTATGTCATATCATCACTGTAAAGCCTTCAAATTCAATTCGGGATCTCCAAGCCAGTTCCACTGCTTTTTTTCATTGTTCCCCTCTAATTAGAGATTGATTTAGACCTGGGACACCAGGTGGGTGCATTTCATTATCAGGTAGAACAGAATAAGTGACCTTAATTCATCAATGAAGTACAAGGGTGGAATGAAAACTCACAGACACTCGCCCAATGTGGAATGAGTTTGAGTAGGGTGTCCAACTAAACTGCCCAGAGTGGGTGAAAACACGCTTTGGTGATGAAATTTCACTTCCTTATGTTATAAAATGCATTTTACGAAGACAAATATGATTCTGAATGTTCTGAATTGTTCAGTGGGGCCTTTCTCTAACATATCATTCAAATTATAACCAAAAAGTCAGATTTGGTAACCTAATACATCCCATAATAAGCACTGTGCTCTGTGGACAGAGCTGTGCCGCTTCTCGCAGTGACTTTTGAGGTTTTTACATGTTGTGGTAATCGGCAAAGTTGTTTCCGCGGGTTTCAAAAAGCTAAATGAACACGCCATGAGCTGAATCAAATGTAAAAGGCTTGAAAATTAAAGCTTGCAGTACCCTCAGTGCTCCGTTGACATTTCAGAGATCCGCTTGTTTTTCAGAGAAATCTTCGAAAAATAACAGGAATTTCGCATTAATATGAAATGCGTATACTAAAATATAAAAATACTACATGTCATGTCTCAAAATCGATATCTATCTTACCTCTATATTGCTTTATGTCCTCCAGATTCGAGAACGAAGATGATGAGTTCAACGGGGAGCCTGTCAGTTTGCCTTAATTCTTACATAGCATCCAGCCTAGCTGACGCAATGCTATTTTCCTGTTTGTGGCCACTTTTCTACCACTTATTTCTCTGGCCTCCGTTGATTTAGTCACTCTAATATTGGCCATCCTACAAGGGTACAAACGGTTTATGATAGAGACATGAGGTTTTGACCATTTGTTTTCTTAGAGTATCTACACAATTAACATGTTATTTGAACCATCGGTCAAAAGATGCGTTTTTGATTGGACACCTTATCACTGAGTGTTAGACAGCCTTGTTCGCTTCTCTGTAGTGAGAGAAGAGAGTGAGGTCAGTTGTGATTTTCACATATTAGCCTGGTGCAGGAAAACCATCCATTACCCAACATAATTAAAACATAATTGGCTGGGCGGCATGTTGAGAGAGAGAGGGAGCTGAAAAATCCCTGTATCTTTTTCTCCCCGCTCACCCCTCTCTCTCACTCTCTTTCTCTCTCTCGTTCTCTCTCTCACTCTTAATCCTTCTCGCTTTTCTCACAAACATTCCTCTCACTCCGTCTCCCTCTCCCCTCTCTCCTCCAAACCTACAGTCAGGTCCTAAAATATTGGCATCGTTGATGAAGATTAGCAAAAATAGATCTCTTTGGCCACACACACCAGTATTGAGTTTGGCGTCAAAATGAGAAAGCATGAGCAGAAAAGAACCCCATACCTACTGTAAAATATGGTGGGGGATCTTTGATGTTATGGGGCTATTTTGCTCCCACTGGTCCTTCGGCCCTGGTAAAGGGATCATGAACTTTACTCAGCACCATGATATTTTAGGCAAAAACCTGGCTGAAACTTGGCTGCAAGTGGATATTCAAACAAGACAATAACCCCAAGCTCACATTAAAATCCACAAATAAATGTTTCATTGACAATAAAAGCAACATTAGGTAGATTTGCGAAAACCAACAATCCTTTAACCAGACAAAGGATTGTTGGTTAAGGGCTTGTAAGTTAGCGTTTCACTATATGGCGCATGTGACAAATAACATTGGATTTGATTTAATGTCAAGGATCTGGAAAGATTCTGTATGGAGGAACGATCTAAAATTCCTCCCAATGTGTTCTCCAATTTCATTAAAAAAATGGTATTCTCGCGAGGCGTATTGAAAACAGGGGTGGCAATAATTTTGACCCATATCTTTTTCTGAGTAATTGTATTAGTATAAAACAATATAATGAAAAAAAACTTTGGAGCATACAATATAGCTCAGTCTTTTTTGCTCATCTTTATCAAGGGTGCCAGTCATTGCAAAACCCACTCATCACAACAACCATCAGCCTGGGATCTCCAGAACACTCTGAACATTCTTCCTTCCCGGTAGCTAATGCCGTCTAGAAGGTAGTGCTGCCTTCCTAGAAATGATTTCCGCCCAGCGATGCCGAGGCAGGGGGGAACATGAATAATGAATGCATACAACACTCAATCCTGCCCACCTGGACATGTATAGTACCCAGAATCCTCCTGTGCTGTTAAGGTTTTGGGGCAGATGAAGCCTGCAGTGGGCACATAAGGGGGGGAGAGGAGTGAGTGAGAGTGAGAGTGAACGAGAGAGTGAGAGTGAGCGTGTGAGAGAGAGAGAGAGAGAAAGAGTGAGTGAAAGAGAGAAAGAGTGAGTGAGAGAGAGTGAGAGAAGATGTGCTACGTGCTCAGAGTGATAATAGAGAATACCAGACCTGATAATTAGCAGTAATTGCTGTAAAGGGAAACATTCGTTTAACTTCTGTATTGTGTAGGCGATGGGTTTATGTGGTTAAGTTATGATTATTATCTTTGCTATGCCAGAAGAACATGCTACTACAAAGTAGTCTTTGCTGTATATAGTTTGATGCAATAAGTATGCATAAGTAGCTGATTCTTCACCTATACCTGTTTATTGTTCATGCATCAACAAGTAAGTACATACATTATAATTTATATTTTATTATGCCAAAAGTAGCAGACTAAACTCCACTCCGTGATGAAGGAAGTTCCTGATGAACTCCACCAATGGAATGGAGCAGAGACCAGGCTTCGTGGACTATAGCTCCGACTACATCGATTCGCCCAATATCAATACTTCAAACAATTTCATTTCTGAAATGCCTACCTTGTACCCATGTTTGGCCTCTTAGTTCTGTGCCTTTCTTTGTTTGTTTGAATCCATACATTTCAGTAAATGCTGTTGCTCTAAAATGGCAACTCAGCGCAAATGCGCATGTGCTAATTGAATCTCGACAAGTAAATAGTCGGTGGTTGTACAGTATTTGATTAACATTTTATTGAAAAGGTATGGATTTCAGCAACAACAAAAAAGGCACGCAACTACAGAGGACAAACGTAGGTACAAGGTTGGCATTTCATAATTAGCATTTTTTAAGTATTGACCTTGGGCTAATCAGTGTAGTCGAAGCTAAATTCCACCAAGCCTGGTCTCTGCTCCACTCAGTTGGAGGAGTTCATCAGGAACTTCCTTCATCACGGAGTGGAGTTTAGTTCACTATGTCAAAAGTAGACTCGTCGGAGTAGAGAAAATAGATTTAGAAGGTAGATTTACGTTTAAACCAGCGTAGAGCCATGGCCCCTGTGTTATTGTACTGTAGGGTTGACAGTAGAACTAGTAGAACTAGGCAGAGAGACACCAAGAGAGGGAGGGAGGGAGGGAGGGAGGGAGGGAGGGAGGGAGGGAGGAAAGTGAAGGCCTGGTCACTTGGTGGGTGTCCATTAAGAACAGATAATAGCTTATAGTTTCACAGATATCACTCTAACAACCTTTTGTCAGTGTAGAACCACTTTCTGAATGCTAGAGTTTCAAAAAAGAGGGATTGAGCCAGTCTATGCAAAAAAGAGCACCAAACAATTTGAGAGGGAAATCTTTTGAGAAGCGTATAGCCTACAACTATGTTTTAGATTAGCTATTGAATTTCGAAAAAGGACCAGTCAAGATAATAAGATGGATTCTGATCATCAAGTGCTTGTTTTGGCAGCAATGCTCTTCAAAATGAATCACCTTCTGAATGAGCTCATGGGACAAAGACCAGAGACCATTCCATTCAACTTAACTTCCAAATGTGGTTTGGGTACATACTGCAGCTAATACAGTCAAGATAAACAACACCACCTTCAGAGACATGGTCGAACCCCCCCCCCCCCCCCCCCCCCCCTCCCAGAGAATTACTACAACCCAAACCTCAGAGGGCAATTCTAATTATAAACAACAATAGCAGTGGGAGTTGTCCTTATCCTGCAATGACAATAGTCAATTCCAATTATGTGAAAAAGGTGATTATGTTATTGTCACAGAAGCAAACTGAACATTTAAGTAGATGCATGGATGCTTGGTGATTGTTGACATCAATCTTGGAGCTATGGACACAAGCATTTTGCTGCACCCGCTATAACATCTGCTACATATGTGTATATATATTTGAAAATCAACCTGATCTTCAGCAAGAAAAAATGTACCTTTGGCATTGTGATAGGTGTTATGGAAGTGTGGATCAATTCATCAATACAGTATAGGAGGTCTAACTAGAACAGCAGCAGTAGCTATTCTACCGTCACTATTCTACATTAACTATTCTACGTTCGCAATTCTACCATCGCAAATCTACCTTTGCTATTCTACCTTAACTACCTTCGCTATTCTACCATCACAAATCTGCCTTTGCTATTTCTACCTTCGCTCGCAATCTGATGTCAAGCCCAATGTTCAATACAATGGAGACTCAGTCACATTTGCTCCGCTGGGCTCTCCTTAAAAAACACTCTTTAGCTCTTGGAGTCCCATGCAGAAAAAGCTAGACTAGAATAGCTTGCAGGACATTATTTCTTTTTAGCATTTCTTATATCAAAAGACTATTCGAAGAGGGATGCAAGCTCTTTTTTGCTGAATGTTAAATACAGCAGCCAGAGAAAGAAGAGTCAGAAAGGTATATGAGTCAGCCTACCGATTATACAAATAGGCCCTATTATATTTCTAAAATAAAATCGAATTCACTAGCCTATACTTGTAACTTTGTAGGCCACATGTGCTGCACCAGAATCGCATGTTCTTTTCTACTTTACCATGGTTTGAACGATGTGCGTAATTCCAGTCCATATAATACAGTATATTTTTATTTAATTTAACGAGGCAAGTCAGTTAAGACACATTCTTATTTACAGTGACGTCCTACCCCGGCCAAACCCTAACCCGGACGATGCTGGGCCAATTGTGCACCGCCCTATGGGACTCCTAATCACGGCCGGTTGTGATACAGCCTGGAATCAAACCAGGGTCTGTAGTGATGCCTCTAGCACTGAGATGCAGTGCCTTAGACCACTGCGCCACAGTACAGTCATACAGTTCACACTCAAAAAGATTAGCCTACTGGAGCTAGTTTAATTTATTTACCCAAGAGAGCATATAGCTAGCTACGTCTGTGGGTTTCATGTTTTTCTGCCGTGCGTAATGTGCAGTAGCCTATATCATATAGGCTATGTATTGGATAACAGCAAAATAATTTGGCCTTTTTTAGGCTTTGGCTCATTAAATGTATTTAATATATGGCTCATCAGGCTCAGGTAGCATCTGGTTTGAATTTTCATGCTGATCAAGGTTCTAATCAAATCCAGACATTTATATGATTTATAATGCTTTTGAATGACACTTCCAGTTTTGGCAGGAAATACCGGGTTACCATAGGAAAAGTGATTTATTCTCGGGGTGGAACATTTGTAAAATACGGGAAAATATTCAACCTTAGCCAGCATCCCCGTGGAACGCTTTCGACACCTTGTAGAGTCCATGCCCTGACGAATTGCGGCTGGGGGTTTGTGCAACTCAATATGAGGAAGGTGTTCCTAATGTTTGGTGTACTCAGTGTATAGATGAAATCAGTACTTTGAGTGTATTATTCCTTATGGGGGAAATTCAATGAAAACCTATGTTTCACACCTTTTATAATTAAAAGCAGTCTTATCTCTTGAAAACTAAATGCCCTGTCAATGAGGATAACCTGGATAAATTGAAGGTTAAATAATGTATTGAACGTAGTTAACTCTGCATCAGAATAGAGTTGAAGCCCAGGTGCTGTAGACTAGAAAGTTTCATCTCCCTAAAAACAGGCTGTAAGAGTATTATTATTATTCCCTTATGATGAAATTAAATAGAAACCTACAATTCAATACAACACTCCTTTTTATTTGAAGGCAGTGGTACAACGAAGTGTTGATTCCACACTTCACTCTGCGACATCATTTATTCATGCGCGTTATTCCTTCAATTGAAATGAAGTGAATACCTGCACCTTCATGTTTCACGCCTTTTATAATGAATGAGTTTTTTATGAGCCCTTCATTCTGCATCCCTGTGGGGTTAGTTAAGTAATATCCTTCAGGTGTTAGAACTAGCACCATAGAGCCCTCCATCTCTCTTTACCAGCCCCACAGTGGAGCCTCATTTCTGGGCCGAGAGACACTCCACACTCTGCCTCTTTACGTCACAGGGTTGGATGTTATTAGCCTTTTTTAAATGCTTAGTTGCGTTCTCAAGCCCAGTTTTTTTTTTAATCAAATACATTTTAATTAAATGGAAGCCCTTTATAATTTCCTGTTGGCTTTGATGATGATGTACTGGAAATGGAATGAGAGAAATGATTATGAATTTCTGAGAAATATTCCAGGCTTCAGTAAGACACTGAAGTGTGCTGTCTTATGTTAGATGGTTTGCTGATGTTGAGGTTTGAAATACACAGGTCTGAAAGCTATAAATAATATGCAGTTATAGATGCCATGACTGAACAGGACAGCATAGACCTGAGCTCTGTCTGTAGGTATATGGAGAGAGAAGAGATGTCATGTATTCTAGTGCTGTTGCTGCTTATAGTGTATCTCCATGTACAGATGTATGATCTTAATTTGAGCCAAATAATCCTGCAGCACCAGGAAATGTGAATTTTTATGTGGATTATAATGAATGGACATTTCTGTAGAAGTTGATACATTTTTCGTTAGGACAAATCAAGTCTCAAATTTCATAATGGAAATTACAAACTTGAGAAGTCTTTTTAAAACTAAAATACACAACAAGTTAGAATTTTCTGCTTTTCAGGAAAATTCTCAGCCATAAAAGAGTGATCAAATTAAGACCCTACATCTGTAGCTACTGTTGCCTCTTTAGGGAGATGGGAGGTGGGTGGCATGATGAGCTGCTATGCCAGTTCACTGTAGTCCCTGGCTGTGATTTGGGGATCTGAAAGGCTGAGGATAGAGATGGAGATTGAGGAAGGCTGTCAGCAGCAGCGCTAGTGAGCGGTAAATCTGCCCCAGATTATGTATAGATGATTGATCCCTCTTTATGGCCTGTTGATGTAGCTGCCTGCCTTGGTATTTACAGGATGTCATTACAACAGGGCCAGGTAGGGGAGGTAGAGGAGGCCTGCTGATGTGGAGTATTGTAGTGAAGGATATTAGGATATGCCTGTCAGTTTATCTACTGTGTGTGTGTGTGTGTGTGTGTGTGTGTGTGTGTGTGTGTGTGCGTGCGTGCGTGTGTAGGATTACAGATCTCATCCTGTATTGCTTTGCAGGTGCAGGATATGTCAGTCCCTTAGCTGTCTCTTGCTGTCATCTTGAAAGCCTCTCGATGACACAATAACACTGACATGCAGTTCTCCTGTGTTCGCCTTGCAGAGGAAAAACACATTTCATGGTGTCTTGCCACACACATTTACCCTCTAATAACTGTTTCAAACAGGGATTTCAAACAGGGATTTCCATGTAGGTCTTTTTTATATAAACGCAGGTCTTTTGAAATGGCTGCAATGTAACTGACTGAATGTTTATTCTAAGGAGTTTGGTGGTTTAATTCAAAGGGAGGGATATTTCCATCTATTACCCCCCAAGCAAGGTCTAAGAATCTGCAATAGCCCCCAGACTAGTAGTTGTTAGTGTTTAACCCATTGTTTAAATAGCTTAGGAAGTAGACACACCAAAGCACTTCCTGGTGTTTTAGAAGGGAGCTGGGTCAAAAGGTAATGCAGAGAGCTGCCCTGTCAGTCTTTTCGTGTTGACTCTCCTGTCATCTCCAGTCTCTGTACTGTGTGAGAGTGAAACAAACATAACCCCGCTGGGCCTTGAGAAAACAGCTGTCTCCAAAGCCACAAGCCAGACTCTTCCTTTCAGCCTCTCTCCCTCTCCATACAGTACCCTCCACAGCCACACATAGCCTCTCTTCAACCAGACTCTTCCTTTCAGCCTCTCTCCCTCTCCATACAGTACCCTCCACAGCCACACATAGCCTCTCTTCAACCAGACTCTTCCTTTCAGCCTCTCTCCCTCTCCATACAGTACCCTCCACAGCCACACATAGCCTCTCTTCAACCAGACTCTTCCTTTCAGCCTCTCTCCCTCTCCATACAGTACCCTCCACAGCCACACATAGCCTCTCTTCAACCAGACTCTTCCTTTCAGCCTCTCTCCCTCTCCATACAGTACCCTCCACAGCCACACATAGCCTCTCTTCAACCAGACTCTTCCTTTCAGCCTCTTCTTCTCTCCACAGCCAGAGCCTTTAACCATTCTCCCTCTCAGCTGTGGGATCTGAGGCATCAGGGGGGGACTGAGGAGCACTGGAGGGTCTTTACTGCTGTTAGAGAGACAGACAGACAGACAGACACACACACACACACACACACACACACACACACACACACACACACACACACACACACACACAGACACAGACACACACACACACACACACACACACACACACACACACACACACACACACACACACACACACTCACACACACACTCACACGCACACACACACAAACACACACACACACACACTCACACTCACACTCACACACACACACACACACACACACACATCTGGACCACTGTGTAGGAGTTGTTAAAAAAGGCCATGGGTGTGTGCTCTGGCTAACAGTCCCTCAGTGGCGTTTTACCTGCCTGGCTGTGTACCTGTCCACACACTGCCTCTCCCTCACATAAACAAGACAGAGCAGACTGGAGCACACTCAAGGCTACAGCCTCCTCCTCCTCCTCTTCTTCTCTTCACTACTCTACTCCTCTCATTCTGACCCAGTCAGTACGTACACACACTGCTCGCTACGCCACCACTGTCTGTCTGAGCACTAAATCAGTATGGGCCACACCAGCCCACGCAGCAGGATACAGTGGTCATGTACACTAGAGAACCTCTCCCATTTCAACTCTGTTTTCAAATGTGGTTGGGGAAAGATACACTTAGAAATGAGGCGTCTCGTTTCCAACGCAACAACATGATTAAGTTTGCACTATATTTTTAGTCATTGCTCTCATAAAAACTATACGCTGCTTTTGTAGATAGACATGTCACCGTCAGCCATTAGGGAAGACCTTTCCAATGACCCTCCCTCAGATGTGTGTTGCCTTTCTCCTGTGATCAGCTCTGAGGTCAGGCCTGGCGCTCCACTGGCCACCTCCTCATCTGTCGGCTCAAAGTCCCTGTGGTCTCTCTACGGTAGTGCTGTGTGTCTGTCCACAGGGGGCGCAATGTCTGTCTGGGCATACAGCTCAACACCTCCCCCTAGAGCTAGAGAGGTTATAGAAATGTATTGTGTAGAACAGATGTGATTCTCTGACATATAGAATAGGGACTTGTATCAGCTCTATGCATGCCATGTTCTATCTGCAGCATTGTGAACATGTAGCCTTACTAAACAGGCCCCAGAAGGACACCATGTTCTATCTGCAGCATTGTGAACATGTAGCCTTACTAAACAGGCCCCAGAAGGACACCATGTTCTGTCTGCAGCATGGTGAACATGTAGCCTTACTAAACAGGCCCCAGAAGGACACCATGTTCTATCTGCTGCATTGTGAACATGTAGCCTTACTAAACAGGCCCCAGAAGGACACCATGTTCTATCTGCAGCATTGTGAACATGTAGCCTTACTAAACAGGCCCCAGAAGGACACCATGTTCTATCTGCAGCATTGTGAACATGTAGCCTTACTAAACAGGCCCCAGAAGGACACCATGTTCTGTCTGCAGCATTGTGAACATGTAGCCTTACTAAACAGGCCTCAGAAGGACACCATGTTCTGTCTACAGCATTGTGAACATGTAGCCTTACTAAACAGGCCCCAGAAGGACACCATGTTCTGTCTACAGCATTGTGAACATGTAGCCTTACTAAACAGGCCCCAGAAGGACACCATGTTCTATCTGCAGCATTGTGAACATGTAGCCTTACTAAACAGGCCCCAGAAGGACATCATGTGTCCTGCAGTCAGCTCCTCATCTTGTGTGTCTGTTTGACAGATGATAGATGACACATAGTGGAGTCAGCCTTTACATGCTCCTCTAGGGAGGAGTGATGCCCTTGTCCTTTCACTCTTTAAGTCCTTTACACAGTTGTTCTGCCACATCTCATCTACGGTTTACTGGAGCCCACAGTAAGTATACACTTATGGTTGCCAATATGACTTTGGGACAATGTGACTTCTCTGCCGCTTGTCTGTTCTTTGTTGTTCAGTCAGCGAGAGAGATCAGGTATGAGATGTAGTGTACAGTAATGCCTATGGCTTTCCTGTTGCGTACTGCTACTATTCTCACACTCCAGTGTTTGCAGACAGGCTGCAGACCTATTGGCTGCTGTGGCCCTCCAAGCCGCCATGCTGCCAAGAAGCTGTCTAACCCTGGAGTGTAAACTATGTGTTTATCCCCTGCTTCAGGGTCAAACACAACAGCCTGTGTGTGTGTGTGTGTGTGTGTGTGTGTGTGTGTGTGTGTGTGTGTGTGTGTGTGTGTGTGTGTGTGTGTGTGTGTGTGTGTGTGTGTGTGTGTGTGTGTGTGTGTGTGTGTGTGTGTGTGTGTGTGTGTGTGTATTTTGCTCCAGCTGTACTATATGTAAAGACAGAAAACTCAGCAGCAGAGTGACCAATAAACTTTGATTTGATTTGACAATCCCCTCCTCCCCCCCCTCTCTCTTTCTCCCTCTCTCTTTCTCTTCAGGCCGAGGTGTAATACCATGCTCCAGATGGATAGCTTTATTGGCATTTGAATTAGATGTGTATCATAGTAATTACCCAGCCTTCCTGTCTCTGGGCGAGCCACTCATTGACAAAACCGTGTCAACACCGGATCATCTCTGGCCCCGGAGTAGACAATAAGAGGGGTGGAACACACACTTACACACACACCATGCATGCGCACTCACACACACACACACACATACACACACACGCATGGGCACATACACACAGTGTCAGGGGGGACACAGCAAGACAGGGTCTTACACAGCCACTGGACCATAAGTTCACACAGTGAAAACATGGTGTGTATTCTGTTGTACTGAAATGGAATCTAAGCTTTTGTTCTGTCTCACAATGAAAGGAATGTGTTAGGAATGTATGAGGTATGATTGTGGATTTCCAGGAGCCTGAATGACCTTGAATCATAGGACTGAATGTTTGCCTTAAAGAAAAGGTGTTAAGGGCTAGTAGGCCTACTGTGCTGGTACAGTAACTTGTTTGTACTAATTCCTGAGATGTATTTGATATTCTGTAATGTAGTAAATCTATCAGTTATGATCATAACCAAACACCCTACGTAGACCTAAACACAGTAGCTTTTTCACTGTTGCTATTCTCATCAGGCAAAAACAGTCTGTTTCAATTTAACAGTCCCTGTAGAGTCTTCTTGGAAAGAGAAGATATAATCTGCAGGCTGACTGGCCTTTGAGGATAGAGAGAGAGAGAGAGGGAGGGAGATAGAGGGGGAGAGATAGAGGGAGAGAGAGGTAGAGAGATAGAGGGGGGAGAGAGAGAGAGAGAGAGAGAGAGAGAGAGAGAGAGAAAGAGAGAGAGAGAACTGAGTAAAGAAGGGAGGAAGGAGGGGAAAGGAAGCGTTAGTAGAGAGTTAGGAATGTGTTGTGGAGTGTTCCAGGGTTCCTGGTGAGTTATTTAATGGTTGGTGCATATGTTAGCCTCACAGCTGGGGAGAAACAATCACACACAGCTGAGGGCTGCAGAGAGAGAGAGAGGGGATGAGGTATGAGGGGGGGAGAGTGTGTGAGGAAGAAAGGGAGAATAGTGAGAGACAAAGAGAAGTGCTCGAGGGAGGAAGAAAGAGAGAGGGACGGTGAGAAAGAGTGATGAGGAAGAGAGAGAGCAGAGCACATTGCCTTGCCAAGATAAGAATCTGTTTCCAATCCTCCTCTCCTCTGCTCACTACCTCTCCTCAGCTGATGAGATACGGCCTGCAGAGTAGGTATGGATGTGGAAGAGGCTGCAGACCCATTTCTCCTGAAACTACTTTCTCTGTATTGTGTTTTGTTCTTCTAAAGCTTATGTAAACAACAGAGGCATGTATGAGGCATGTCATTGATTTTACAGTGATGGAAAAGTCCCATCTCAGTACATTCCTTCTATTAGTCAGCAAAATACCCTGATTACACTTAGATGTTGTATGTCTTGTGGTATGTTTTTTCCGTGAGTCCCTGAGTTCATGAACTGCAATTCAACTTGCTATCATGTCTGTTCTGAAAAACATAACTTCTGAGTCAGCTTGTTGACAATCTACAGGTACCAAAGTGTCTGTTTGTATTTCGTCACCTTCAATGCCTTTGACTACTTTGCACCTCGGTTGGTCCGGTCTGTTGGGCCCTGTGAGAGGGTTAAGCCTTACAAAGCTGCTTTTATACAGAGTCAGAGCTTTCAGTCAGAATGTGTGTGGAATCCAGGGAGGATCATGGGGCTCCAGAAATAGGTAAAGTACGGTAGTGGATTCTCTAACCTTGAGTCTCTCCAGTCACAAACACGAAGCCACAATACGATCCACACAGCTTCAATTGTGGCTTCACCTCTGTTAGAGCTCCAGAGGGGGTCTTGGTATTGTGGCAGGCAGTGTGTCTTTGTTCCATATAGGACTTGGCTGAAGTTGGCCTCTTGACACTGATCTGAGGTCACCCTTACAGAAAAAACACATGAATTTCATGTGACGTTAATATGGTGACATGTGACAACATGTAAAAGCAACTTGTGATAACATGAAACTACAAATGTGAAAACATGATCTCATCTGAATTTTGTTTTTACAACAGGGATGCAAAATGGCAACTAAAACTACATGAAACTACACGAGACAACATGTGAGCTAGAAATAAAACATCCCAAGAACATCATTGCCCTTTCAGAAAAAACTATTTTTGGAACACTTCACATGTGATTTTCCACATTTGAAATCAAGTGGTTTTAGGGAGGAGAAGCGGATCCTAGATCTGTGCCTAAGGACAAGGTCTACCCAGAGCTTGTTTTCTTGTAAGGGGCTAAGAGAACGATGTTATAACCCCTGACCTCTGCCCTTTCCCCTGCAGGCAGACCCGGGAGCAGGAGACGCCCCCTGACTTCTTCTACTTCTCGGACTTTGAGAGACACAATGCTGAGATCGCTGCCTTTCATCTGGACAGGTAAATCACACACACACCTGTACCTGACACCAAAGAATCCACAGGGTGTGTGTGTGTGTGTGTCAGTGCGTGCATGCACTGTTTTTATCAAGTGCCTGTTTCTATCTCTGTGTGTTTGTATAGGTGTCTCTCTGGCCCCGTTTATACCTGGTACTAACATGCACCCTTGTCCATGTCTTGTCCACATTCTGAATATGCCCATATATCTGGACAGGTGTAGATGATTAAAAGATGCGTTGTGATCTGATTGTGATCAGATCTTCCTGACCACCTCCGGATGTAGTAAGGCACGCATTGTGTCTGGATATCTTACAAGTTTAGACAGATCTGGACAGGGAAATCATCATTATCCCATCGTCTAAAATCATTGTAAGGTGGCACCATTGACTTATGGCATCAATATGTGTCTTAAAATAAATAAAGAATATCTGTCAAAAGATGTGCATACAGGGTAGGACCATTAAATCTGGTCACAATGTGGACCCAGTGGACAGATAAGAGACACATTTTAATACCATGTGTAAAACGCATGTCTGAAAATGTGGGCGCAATCAGTATGTGAACAAGATCAGGAAAAAGGACGCATGTTAGCAGCAGGTATAAACACGCATCATGTCTGTATATCTGAGGAACAGTTTGTTAGCAGGCAGACTTCTGTGTGTTCCTCTATTAAGCTCGAAACATCAGGAGACCCATGAGTCACACTCACTGAGTTGCTGAGCACTGCCTTCCTGTTGTAATGGGCTGCATCCCTGACACCCTATTTCATACATAGTGCACTACTTTTGCCAGAGCCCTATGGTGCACTATGTAGAAAATAGGGTGCCATTTGGGATGTGGCCTATAACAGTAGAAAGGCCATAGGTCTCCGGTCAAAAGTAGTGCACTATTTAGAGAATAGGATGCTTTTTGGGACTCAGGCAGCATACTACCCTGCATCCCACCCTGCAGCCTCTGAAGCTAAGCAGGGTTGGTCCTGGTCGGTCTCTGGATGGTAGACCAGATGCTGCTGGAAGTGGTGTTGGAGTGCCAGTAGGAAGCACTCTTTCCTCTGGTCTAAAAAAACATTATCCCAATGCCCCAGGGCAGTGATTGGGGACATTGCCCTGTGTAGGGTGCTGTCTTTCGGATGGGACGTTAAACGGGTGTCCTGACTCTCTGTGGTCACTAAAGATCCCATGGCACTTATCGTAAGAGTAGGGGTGTTAACCCCTGTGTCCTGGCTAAATCCCCAGTCTGGCCTTCATACCATCAATCACCAAATCATCCCCAGCTTCCAATTGTCTCATTCATTCCCCTTCCTCTCCCCTGTAACTATTTCCCAGGTCGTTACTGTAAATCAGAATGTGTTCTCAGTCAACTTACCTGGTAAAATAAGGGTTAAATAAAACAAATAAAAATAAAGGCACACATCTGATTTAACAATGACTGCTGCCAGCCTAGCTAACCCAATCACCCAGCTCTGTCTGTCTGTCTGTCTGTCTGTCTGTCTGTCTGTCTGTCTGTCTGTCTGTCTGTCTGTCTGTCTGTCTGTCTGTCTGTCTGTCTGTCTGTCTGCCTGTCTGCTTTGGAACTCCACTGGCTTTACAAGGCTTTATGACTCTACCTGCCTGTTGAGAACGCATTAATGATCATAGGAAAATCTCCTGGTTGTAAGAGAGGCAAACAAATGGGTATTACTGTATAATAATACTGCCATGGTTACAATCCGTATTATAATAATACTGCCATGGTTACGCTCTGTATTATAATAATACTGCCATGGTGGTTACAATCCGTATTATAATAATACTGCCATGGTTACAATCCGTATTATAATAATACTGCCATGGTTACGCTCTGTATTATAATAATACTGCCATGATGGTTAATCTCCGTATTATAATAATACTGCCATGATGGTTACACTCCGTATTATAATAATACTGCCATGATGGTTACACTCCGTATTATAATAATACTGCCATGATGGTTACACTGCGTATTATAATAATACTGCCATGATGGTTACACTGCGTATTATAATAATACTGCCATGATGGTTACACTGCGTATTATAATAATACTGCCATGATGGTTACACTGCGTATTATAATAATACTGCCATGATGGTTACACTCTGTATTATAATAATACTGCCATGATGGTTTAGCTCCGTATTATAATAATACTGCCATGATGGTTACACTGCGTATTATAATAATACTGCCATGATGGTTACACTGCGTATTATAATAATACTGCCATGATGGTTACACTCTGTATTATAATAATACTGCCATGATGGTTAATCTCCGTATTATAATAATACTGCCATGATGGTTACACTCCGTATTATAATAATACTGCCATGATGGTTACACTCCGTATTATAATAATACTGCCATGATGGTTACACTGCGTATTATAATAATATTGCCATGATGGTTACACTGCGTATTATAATAATACTGCCATGATGGTTACACTGCGTATTATAATAATACTGCCATGATGGTTACACTCTGTATTATAATAATACTGCCATGATGGTTAATCTCCGTATTATAATAATACTGCCATGATGGTTACACTCCGTATTATAATAATACTGCCATGATGGTTACACTCCGTATTATAATAATACTGCCATGATGGTTACACTGCGTATTATAATAATATTGCCATGATGGTTACACTGCGTATTATAATAATACTGCCATGATGGTTACACTGCGTATTATAATAATACTGCCATGATGGTTACACTGCGTATTATAATAATACTGCCATGATGGTTACACTCTGTATTATAATAATACTGCCATGATGGTTTAGCTCCGTATTATAATAATACTGGCATGATGGTTACACTGCGTATTATAATAATACTGCCATGATGGTTACACTGCGTATTATAATAATACTGCCATGATGGTTACACTCTGTATTATAATAATACTGCCATGATGGTTTAGCTCCGTATTATAATAATACTGCCATGATGGTTACACTGCGTATTATAATAATACTGCCATGATGGTTTAGCTCCGTATTATAATAATACTGCCATGATGGTTACACTGCGTATTATAATAATACTGCCATGATGGTTAATCTCCGTATTATAATAATACTGCCATGATGGTTAATCTCCGTATTATAATAATACTGCCATGATGGTTAATCTCCGTATTATAATAATACTGCCATGATGGTTAATCTCCGTATTATAATAATACTGCCATGATGGTTAATCTCCGTATTATAATAATACTGCCATGATGGTTAATCTCTGTATTATAATAATACTGCCATGATGGTTTAGCTCCGTATTATAATAATACTGCCATGATGGTTACACTGCGTATTATAATAATACTGCCATGATGGTTACACTGTGTGTTATAATAATACTGCCATGAGGGTTTAGCTCCGTATTATAATAATACTGCCATGATGGTTACACTGCGTATTATAATAATACTGCCATGATGGTTAATCTCCGTATTATAATAATACTGCCATGATGGTTAATCTCCGTATTATAATAATACTGCCATGATGGTTAATCTCCGTATTATAATAATACTGCCATGATGGTTAATCTCCGTATTATAATAATACTGCCATGATGGTTAATCTCCGTATTATAATAATACTGCCATGATGGTTAATCTCTGTATTATAATAATAATGTTATGATGGTTTAGCTCCGTATTATAATAATACTGCCATGATGGTTACACTCCGTATTATAATAATACTGCCATGATGGTTAATCTCCGTATTATAATAATACTGCCATGATGGTTAATCTCCGTATTATAATAATACTGCCATGATGGTTACACTCCGTATTATAATAATACTGCCATGATGGTTTAGCTCCGTATTATAATAATACTGCCATGATGGTTTAGCTCCGTATTATAATAATACTGCCATGATGGTTAATCTCCATATTATAATAATACTGCCATGATGGTTTAGCTCCGTATTATAAAAATACTGCCATGATGGTTTAGCTCCGTATTATAATAATACTGCCATGATGGTTACACTCCGTATTATAATAATACTGCCCTGATGGTTAATCTCCGTATTATAATAATACTGCCATGATGGTTAATCTCCATATTATAATAATACTGCCATGATGGTTTAGCTCCGTATTATAATAATACTGCCATGATGGTTTAGCTCCGTATTATAATAATACTGCCATGATGGTTACACTCTGTATTATAATAACACTGCCATGATGGTTACCCTCCGTATTATAATAATACTGCCCTGATGGTTAATCTCCGTATTATAATAATACTGCCATTCAGAGGCAGCTGTCTATCGTTGTCTCTGATTGGGGATCATGTTTAGGCAGCCTTTTCCCACATGTTGTTTGTGGGATCTTATTTTGAGTCAGTGCATGTTGCACCTCTGTCACGATTTGTTGGTTGTTTCTTTTTTCTTGCCGCAGGTCTTTTCACACAGCAAGCCTTTGCTTTGTCTGGCTCTTGTATGTTCAGACACAACAGTTATAGTCTACACAGCTGTGGTGTGAAGATGGTGATGATAATGTACTTGTTATCTCTTAGGCTTTCACATCTGTGGAATTAAATGTTGTCCCTGACACAACCAGGTCCATTCAAGTGGCACTAGAGAAGCACGCTCGCAAGCACGCATGCACACACGCATGCACACACACACAGAGTACATAGAGTATAAAGCTGGATAAAGCTGTGTCTGCCTGGAGGCACAATATCACCATTCAGCAGCAGCAATAGCAGACAGTCTGCCACACATCTGGTACGGCACTAGACCCAGTTGGCACACACACACACACACACACACACACACACACACACACACACACACACTCAGGCATGCATTGTGGGTAAGGGGGAGAGGAAACCAAAGGCATGAAAAGCCGTGCTTCCTTTCTAAATATAAGGCAGGCAGGGACTAGGGTTAGCCAAAAGCAGCCGTTTAGTTTTTCACATTTGGTTTCTGGTCTAAATGAAAGCTTCAGCATTGTCATTGGGTACGGGCTGACTACCGACGCTGAGGCTGCTTTGTCTGCTGTCCCAGGAGGCCACAGCTACACACACACACACATACAGTAATGCACACACACACACACACATACAGTAACGCACACACACACATGCACATACAGTAACGCCCACACACACATGCACACACTTTCCATTTGGGCTTTTAAGCCAGGCTCTACGCTCCATTAATTATCTGATTGGATTAAAAGGGGGAAATGCTGTCTTAAATTTGGTCTCGGCTCCCTTTGAAATTATGTGGGATGGGGGGAAGAGGAGGAGGAGGAGGAAGAAGGGGGAGGGAGGAGGGATAAGAGCAGTGAGTGACGAGGGGGGAAATTGAATCCAGCACTTCTTCCTTGTTTGCATGGCAGATCCCCCATAGGGCTGTGCGGTGCGGTACGGCACAGTAACATCTGACAGCCAGAGGGAAGGAAACATGGCTCACACACACACACACACACACACTTGCATGCACACACAAACCGCACACACACAGTCTCTCTTCTTACACATGCTCTCTGTCACGCTGTGCAACATGACGGGGCAATTTGTATCTTGGAGTGCTTTTGCTCTTTCTCTCCCCCCACTTTATCTTTCTCCCCCTCTCTTTCTCCCTCTCTCGCTCTCTCTTTATCTCTCTCTCTCTATTTCTCTCTCTTTTTCTTTCTCTCTATTTTTCTCTCTCTTTCTCTCTCGCTCTCTCTCTCTTTTTCTTTCTCTCTCTCTCTCTCTCTCTCTGTCTCTGAATGAGTGTGTAGCATGCATAGAGACAGGCATGACAGCACTCAGAAAGACAGAGGGAGGGAGGAGGTTCACATTAGAAGATTCCATCTCCACGTGTCCCTGGAGTGGTCTCATACGCGCTGAGAATACTGTATACGCCGAACACATGCATAGTTCATGCATACACACATTCACGGCACGTACACACACATACACATCTGCGCCAACACACTGAAATATTCTGTGCACATACACACACATACCTGGGCGCACACACAGATGAATCATCCTCAGAGCCACTTGTCCAGCTCTCACGTGTTCTCTAAACACCTGTCTCCCTCCCACATGGCAGTAGAGTAGAATAGAGACATAACATGTAGCAGAACTACACATGGTGTAGAGGAAGACATTAAGACCAAGCATGGTTGATTAGATTATTATCATTGCTGATTTAGACTACAGTTACTGTATTTGAGCTGTTGAAGTGAAATCATTTAGATATTTCTGTGATGGCCGCCCTAGGAAGCGGTGTCACAGCTCCCTCTGGTGGTTAAAAACAAACGACAGTGCACTTTACACGTAGAAGGATAGTAGAAATATGGTACCATAGCATGTGGACCTTAAGTATCATGGCATTCCTCATTGGTTGAATTAGTGAGGGAGTGATTGATCATTTCAGGATCTAAAAAGCCAAATCTAAATATCTTCCTCACTTTGTCCTCTTGCAGAATCCTGGACTTCCGTCGTGTCCCTCCTGTAGCTGGCAGACTGCTGAATATGACTAAAGAGATCAAAGACATGACCAGGGACAAGAAGCTGTGGAAAACCTTCTTCATATCACCAGGTACTAAACCTAGGACAGTAGTCTGAGATTCAAACACAGCCGTCTTGAGCAATGAAGCTGGCGAAGGAAGCTTATGCTGCGTTAAGATCATGTCAGCTGCATTTCAGTTTATGAACAGTAGATGATGCTATTGACCACCAAATTAACAAATCAATATCCCCAACAAATCCGTTCATATAAACTCTCATTTCCCAGCCAACAACATCTGTTTCTATGGGGAGTGTTCGTACTACTGCTCTACGGAGCATGCTCTGTGCGGTAAGCCGGACCAGATCGAGGGTTCCCTGGCTGCCTTCCTCCCAGACCTGGCCTTGGCAAAACGTAAGACCTGGAGAAACCCCTGGAGACGATCCTACCACAAACGCAAGAAAGCAGAGTAAGAAACCAATGCATATGTAGAAAGCATAACATAATAAAATACAAAAATACATTTATTTAAAAGAAAAGCATTTACTTTAAGAGTTTGAAAAGCACTGAGAAGTACAGGTGAAAAGACATGTTACTGTAGTTCCAAGAAAATGCAAGTGGAAAGACGTGTGCAGGGGAAGTGAGAACCCAACAGGTTTCTAATGACGACCTCTCTGTGTCTGTTTCTGTAGGTGGGAGGTGGACCCTGACTACTGTGAAGAGGTGAAACAGACTCCGCCCTATGACAGCGGCACCCGTCTGCTGGACATCATGGACATGACCATCTTTGACTTCCTCATGGGTGAGACCACACCTCCTAAAACACACACACACTCAGAGCACAGCGACATCCCACTGGGCACAGACGTCAGTTCAGCTAACGTGAATTCAACATGAAATCAACCAAAAAGATCATCACGTCATTGGATTTAGGTTAAAAGTTGGGTGAAAGAAGAAATTCCAATACGTTGACGGCTTTTTTCAAATCCGATCAGTTTTCCACGTTGATTTAACGTCATCATATCGAATTTTTGGGTTGAAATTAAAGTGGAAACAGCGTTGATTCAACCAGTTTTTGCCCAGTGAGATGGCTCCGTTATAAAATGGCGTGTCTCCTCAGGCAACATGGATCGTCATCACTATGAGACGTTTGAGAAGTTTGGCAATGAGAGCTTCATAATCCACCTGGACAACGGGAGAGGGTTTGGAAAGCATTCCCATGATGAGGTGTCTATCCTGGTGCCTTTAAGCCAATGTTGCAGGTCAGTAACTTTATCAATCTTTTCCATGAACTGACATTTTTGGTGTATCATTGGCATGTATACATCAAGAGCATTTACTTGTGACTGGTGAACCGCAACACACTTAACCTGACTTTTCACTTATCAGGAGTTGACATAGAGGTTAAAACCCATTTTGGCATGGACATTGCTAAGTATTCAACTGGGTGGGACTTCCTATGGGTTAAGGAAGGATCACATAATTCCATCCAGGTCATCAGGAGGGCTCAGCCAATGAACTATACTCGTGAGCAAACATTCCATAACTGTAGGTGGCAGTAAATAGCCAACCTTGGCTTCATACTTGTTCAAACAACACACTTTAGGTGGCAGTATGCACCCTTTCAGTTTGTTTGCTAACTCATAGAAGTAGTAGAAGAAGAAAATGGACTACTTCAAAATGCCTGTGTGCTCACAGACACCATAATGGGACATACACTGAGTGTACACAACATTAAGAAGACCTTCCTAATATTGAGTTGCAACCCTTGTTCTTGACTCAAACTGATGTGCCTGGCATCTACTACCATACCCCGTTCAAAGACACTTCCATCTTTTGTCTTGCCCATTCACCCTCTGAATGGGAAACATACACAATCCATGTCTCTATTGTCTCAAGGCTTAAAAATCCTTCTTTAACCCGTCTCCTCCCCTGTATTTACACTGATTGAAGTGAATTTAACAGGTGACATCAATAAGGGATCATAGCGTTCACCTGGATTCACCTGGTCAGTCTATGTCTTGGAAAGAGCAGGTGTCCTTAATGTTTTGTACGCTCAGTGTATATAAAGATGAAATCTCTATCATTCTCTATGGGAGTTAATGACTTTATATGAAGTTACAATCATAAAGCGTTAATGAACTTCTTCCATTCCCTCCTGACCCCTCCTGTGTCTCCAGAGTGAAGAAGTCGACCCACCTGCGTCTGCAGCTGCTGGCCAAGGAGGAGTACCAGCTGAGTGGTCTGATGTCTGAGTCTCTGCTGAGGGACAAACTGATCCCCATCCTCATCCAGCCCCACCTGGAGGCTATGGACAGACGCCTACGCCACACACTCAACGTCCTGGCAGACTGCATCGAGAAGGAGGGCTATAGTAATGTTGTGGAGGATGACCTGGCTGGGGAGAGGAAGGGGGCTCAGATGCACACATCACCCAGGGGGAGGTAGCTGGGAGGCCTGGACTGTTCTGGAATGGACCAGACTGGATTGGATCGAACCGTACGGAACTAGAGTCGATCAGACTGGACTGGATTGAACTGGATTGGACTGGACCAGATTAAACCGGACTGAACCGGTTTTGACCACCATCCCTATAGGCCCCTTAAATAACAGTGTAACCTCCCAACCAATCGATCATCTCCCACCACAGCACCACAGATCATGAAAGTCTTGCGTGAGCCGCTTGTCTTGTTCAGGAGACATTTTTGAATTCAGTGAATTCCAAGACTGGTATTATTCCTTCTGCTGTCAACTGAATATTGTGTTTCTACACATTGTTGGGACCTGTCACAGGTGTGCAAACGATATGCGTATCGGAGATCAACTCTGTGTCTTAATGAACAATTTATTGCAAAATGTTTTATAACTTCTGTTGCTCTTTTACATTGTTGTTGATGTGTTTTTTGTATTAATTTCAGAGATATTTCATTGGAGGGTTTACTGCAAAATGTGTCTTCTGCTTTTCATCTTTCAAATGCTTCCTGTCCCGAGAGTATTTATTGTATTTCATATTAATTGGTTGAAATAAATGAGACCCACATCATTTTTCTATCAACAGGACTGGGGGCTCTAGTCAATCTGTATCGCTGAAGCTCCCAAGTGGCGCAGCGGTCTAAGACACTGCATCTCAGAGCTAGAGGCGTCACTACAGACTCTGGTTTGATTCCAGGCTGTATCACAACCGGACGTGATTGGGAGTCCCATAGGGTGGCGCACAATTGGCCCAGTGTCGTCCGGGTTTGGCCAGGGTAGGCTGTCATTGTAAATAAGAATTTGTTCTTAACTTGCATAGTTAAATAATGGTTAAATAAATGCTCTAGAAATATAAAGTTAATGTGCTATTGAGCTGACATCTGCATTGTTTACCATGAATGCAGTTTCCGCTAATGTGGGAACATTGCCTTTAAATTTGAAGCACACTGTAACGCTGAACTTCCACTATACAGATTGAATACAGCCCTGAGTGGTCAGGAGACCAAGAGAGGGAGCGAGAGAGACTCTACAGATGTGCGGTTCTTAGTTGGTCAAGTAGAGGGCAGCTCTAGTGCATGTACAATAGTGGTCTGCAGGTCAGCTGTTTGTTCACCTCCCCCAAATTGCTAATAACCCATCTGCAACCGCCCAACTATGCTGTAGGCTACGGTCAGAGATGGCAGAACGATTTTTTGACAGGGGTGCAGGATTTTTTCAAAATATGTTTCTGCTTATATTTACCGACATTTCGGTAGGCTATTTGTTAGTCAACTTGTCTATAATTAGACTATATACATGCTGCTTTTCTTTTGTCATTATATGTGGACCTAGAAGACTAAAATAAACCCTTGCTCACCAGAATAATTTCATCAATTGATAGAATGAATGCTTCTATCTATGTAGTTGACATCAGTAAACTTTTCTTTGTCGTCGCATTTTCTTTCCCGAAGCAAGGACGTTTAGGGACTGGGGAGAAAATGCATTAACAAAAAATAAACAGCAAAGATTTTCTGTGTAAAATGTCCAAATTATATCTGTTTGACCGGTTGTAAGGAAATAGAAAGCTGTAAAAATGACCCAAGATGTTTCTGATAAGATTTCAGGTCAGCTTGGATACATATTTTATGTGGTTTCACAGGAGGCTGCTGAGGGGAGAAGGGTGCATGATAACAGAGTAAATGAAATGGCAGTTAAGGTGCCACCAACCTCCTGTGGTTGAAATACTAAACCTATCAGCTTTTATGATGCTGATAAAAATACAGAAGGTCCCTAACTGCAGATTCGGATTCTCTCAAGATGCTCTAAGAAATCAATCATATTTCTCCACTCCTGTTTCCGAGTCAAAATGTAAGATACATTTGAATTTGGTGTATTATTTTACTGCAAAAAATGCTTAATTCTGCAGGAGTTAATATTAAGGTAATGTGAAAGGTTATAGACCTACAGTCAATGTCCAGATTTCAGTTTCCATTTAACCATCTGAACAGTAGGCTACAGTTCAATTGACTTGCCATAAGCCTATTTGAAGTCCTGGTCTTGTGACTGTTGAATTTGTATAGCACGCCTTGAGTGGGCTCCCGAGTGGCGCAGCGGTCTAAGGCACTGCATCTCAGTGCTAGAGGTGTCACTACAGACCCTGGTTTGATTCCAGGCTGTATCACAACCAGCCGTGATTGGACCCAGCGTCGTCCGGGTTAGGGTTTGGCTGGGGTAGGCCATCATTGTAAATAAGAATTTGTTCTTTACTGACTTGCCTAGTTAAATAAAGGTTCAATAAAATGTAAAGAATCATCACACATAACATAGTCGGCACTGCAGTCATCCTCCTTTACCACTTCAACAACTCTCCATTTCGCAGCTTTTATTTTATTGAATTAAACTCCGACATTATCCTTTTTGCCTCAGTGGATCGACTTTAACTTTTTCTGGCCATTCCCAAAAGCATTTGGCTGTAGGCTATTTGGTGGGCATACAGTTAGGCTCTAAAGCTTACACAATACGCACTAATGCCAGATAGCCTAAAAAGAATGAATGAAAAACCTCAATGTAGCCGATAGAAATAAATTGCACAAGAATGATACATTTATGGATTTTGGTATGCATTGTTTCCTCATTATTCAACCCACCCCCCTTCATCCACACAATAGGATGACCCTCAAACCCGCTTGCTCTGCAGATACACTATATATACAAAAGTATGTGGAGACCCCTTCAAATTATTGCTTTCATCTATTTCAGCCACACCTGTTGCTGACAGGTGTATAAAATCGAGCACACAGCCATGCGTTCTCCATAGACAAACAGTGTCAGTAGAATTGAAGAGCTCAGTGACTTTCAATGTGGCACCGTCATAGGATGCCATCTTTCCAACAAGTCAGTTTGTCAAATTTCTGCCCTGCTAGAACTGCCCCGGTCAACTGTAAGTGCTGTTATTGTGAAGTGGAAATGTCTAGGAGCAACAAAGGCTCAGCCACGAAATGGCAGGCTTCACCATCTGGCAGTCCGACGGGCGAATCTAGGTTTGGCGGATGCCAGGAGAACGCTACTTGCCCCAATGCATAGTGCCAATTGGAGCTGTTTTTCATGGTTCGGGCTTGGCCCCTTAGTTCCAGTGAAGGGAAATCTTAACGCCACAGCATACAATGACATCCTAGATGATTCTGTGCTTCCAATTTAGTGGCAACAGTTTGGGGAAGGTCCTTTCCTGTTTAAATTACAACAATGAATCTGATTCAAAGTGATTCACACTACAGCATATCCTCCATTGTACTTTTCTCTTGTTTTTCTTTGGCCCATAGATTATTCTATTATTTGAGGACGATTTTAAAATTAAAGTTTAGTCAGTCCTCAATTTTGGTACTAAGAAGCCAAATGTGACACCAAGATTTTTGTAGGATGAATATTCCTTTAGGGTGTGATGTATGTATGATGTCCAGATGTCAATGTTGTCTACAGATATGCAGGATGTACATTTCTTAACTTTCCAACTGCAGATCTGCTTTGCTGGAGAAAACATTTCAGTTAATGTTACTGAAAGTTCATATATATACAGTAGATAAACCTAGTGCCTGTGCAATGATAGAAATACTTGAATGTTTGGGATCATGACTGAAAGGGTATTTACGGGAACTATTATTTCCTGATCAGAAGCTATATACAGAATACGTGTTTCCATACGTCTGTCTGTGTTGATACTTTATGTATAGACGGAGGTATGGACAACATTAGAGGCTGTGGTTCTGACTGCAGCTAAAATGCTTATTTTTCAGCAGTTCATTGTTTCTGTGGAGTTTTGTTTGCAACATCGTAAAGGTGCAATAAAACAAAATGTGCATTTAAACGTGTCATTTAACTTTATTAGTTATATCTGAAACATAGACTAGATACATTGAAAAATAATGATGAGACGGGGCAAAAGAACTTGGACTTGATTCTGATCCTTGTAGGCAGCACAGACACAGAAGTCATTGGCTGTTACAGAAAAGGAATATCTCAGCTGTATTTGTCTGTATGTTCAGACTACAGAGCCTGGTCAGTAACGATGTCTATAGGCCTACCACAGTACTAATGCAGATGGCCCTCAGCGCCCCAACATGAACATGTTTACAGTTTGTTTTTTTTGTTTTGATAACCTTTCCCTAGCCCCTCACAGCCCCTGGAATGCCTCCACTATGGTTTATAAATGCATCCAAAGGATTGCTCATGAATGGAGGAACCCAGTCTGAGTGTACGCCCCAAATGGCACCCTATTCCCTTTATAGCGTACTTATTTTGACCAGAACCCTATTGGCCCTGGTTAAAAGTAGTGCACTATAAAGGGAATATGGTGCTATTTGGGATGTGTTCTGAGACAAACATCTAAGGGACAGGGACCACAGGCCTAACTAGGGTAATCAGCCCCACCGCAGACAGGCGGCAGAGGAAACATCGTCATGGGAATGAGCCAGGGATCCGACCATCAGGACACCTTATCTGATCCTGATCCCACTCATTTACCCCTGCACTGCCCCGATGAAGGGACCGTAGAATAGAACTGCTAAAGCCAACAGACTGGGCATAGTTCTGGAATCTGGTTCTAATTCTATGATAGAGTGACTCTCCTTGTTTGACCACGTGGGTAGTCAACCCAAGCCCTGGATTTGCTCCTGAAAACGGTGGTGCAATTGATTTCACTGCATCACTAATGAAAGGGAATAAGTGTACTGGCATTTTAGAATATATCTTGGGTTTTGGCAATTAGAGTAACTGGCTAATCACTTTATTTGCTAAATAATGTTGAGGGAGACCAACCAAAGGTCACAGCGGTCAGTGACATACAGAGAGGATATGCCATGGCTCCAAATGTAAAGACAATATATTTGAGAGATGTGGACACTTCCTTGTTTCAAATGGGTTGACACCTGATTAAACACACCACATACGCTGGTATGGGCCTACCTAGGCTGCCAGCAATTAGGGTGTAGCTGTGCATTTTACAAATTAAACAAAATAGCTCAAATCATTTTGTTTCAAAATGTGCCCAATTCCATGATCTAAGAATAGTTTTATTTTATTTGGACATGGACATCTAAAATGTTCAATCTTATTTGCCACTTTAAAATTGACCTGAGTGTTGACCCTTTCTTTGCCCCATTAGTATCGAAGGAGTAAACACAAAATTGCATTTTTAAACTGTTCTGGTCGCATCGATAGAAGAACACAAAGGGTCTCTACAACAATTAATCTACTGGATCACAGCAGGCCACACACGGAGGCCTCGCGCCCGCGGGCTGTTTTCTCCGGTCTCCGTCGGCCGCTGGGAGAGACCAAAATGGCCTGGTAGGAGCCCTTCAGAACACACATCCCCTCTTTTAGTCACGGAAACACAATTTATGGCCATTATACAGCATTATAGATTGCATCTGCAAAACTATCCTTGTTGACTAAAACGTCTGTGACACAAGGAAACCCCCCCCCCCCCCCCAAAGAAATCACTGGTTGCGAAAAAAAAGTGGGACAAGCACAACATACCACAACACAACACACACTCTTTAAAGAGTTAGGCTAAAGAAAAAAATAGGAAGAGAGAGATGGAGATGTAAGGGGGTTGTTTGTTAGTATTGGATTAGTTGTTTAAATCATGTTTGGTAGATTAGACTATAAAAAGAAACAAAACAAAACATAAAGTCAACAATCGAAATAGTCTATAGACCACCCAGATTCAAGCGAGACAGAGATTAGTCTAGCTACCAGTTGATCACGCCCCGGGTTCAGACGTTCAAGTGGACAAGCTGCATGCGGCGGGCTGGCCAAGTCATTTGGTGCATGGCATGTCTTATCCGCGCTAGCCTACCTGGGGACCAACCCAACAGTGAGGCAGTCGATGAGGAGGAGAGTGGGGGTTCCAAGAGATCTATTCATCACCAAAGGGGGAAGGTATACTTCATTCAGTATGCCACCACTATGAGTAGAGTATGTTAGAGTAGAGTAGAAGAACATTGACATTATCTGTAAAGAAAACAACAGCTTGGTACTATTGGTCTACATTTGGAGGGTGGTAAAATCGGCATTTTATTTGTTAATTAGATGAAGCAGTCCTATAATAGCCAGTGTGGAAGTGTAGACATGTTTGATAACTCGCAGTATCCATATAACTGCTTCAACTATGATGGAGACGGATACCCTTCCTGCAGCACGGATGAAGACAAGAAGATGTGTCGACCTGCTTACAGGTAGAATGCTTATGATTAATATAATGAATTAATAATGGAATTATTATATGATATCATTATTAGATTTTAAATAATGGAAGCCTTATTCATGATCTAAGATATTACATTATGTTTAGTTAGTTCTACTGAAAAAATACAAAACAAATTCATATTATTTTTGTATTTTATAGACCATAATCTAAATCACAAATGAATGCAACGCAAGCCATTTCAAATCTAAAACCTAAATACCAAATGTTGTTGTATTATTTTAATCAGAAGATTGTGGAATCTCAACACTATCCAAATTAAATTAGTATTATAATTAAGAATATTAGACCACTTTCCCTGAATGTAACTTTAATCAGTCTTATCAAGATATTATTGGGCAGGGTTGTGTAGGTTACTTTATAAGTGTAATATTTTAAGGTTACTAGTTGCCTGTCCAAAATTGTAATCAGTAAAGTAACTTTTGGATTACCAAAACTCAGTAATGTAATCGGTTTACTTTTACTTTTTTTAAATTACTTTCCCTTTAAGCATCATTAGAAGAAGACAAAAGCTCAGTGTGTCCTCTCTGACTTGTGTTCAGAGTTGAATTTTTATTTAACAAGGCAAATCAGTTAAGAACAAATTCTTATTTACAATGACAGCCTACTCCAGCCAAACCCAGGCCAATTGTGTGCCGACCTATGGGACTCCGAATCACAGCTGGATGTGATACAGCCTGGATTCGAACCAGGTATTATAGTGACTCCTCTTGCACTGAGATGCAGTGCCTTAGATCGCTGTGCCACTCGGGAGCCCATAACAGCCTGATCAGGTGGAACAAAGCTAAACATGTGCCTTCTTTCAATGCTGAATTGAATGTCATTGAGAAAACAGAAAGGTTTCATAATGTATTTTTTTTGCCAACATCCTTTCTGAATTTAAAAGTAATCCAAGAAGTAATCATCTAGTTTTTCAAAAGTATCTGTAATCTGATTATAATATTTTTTGCTGGTAATGTTAGTGATTGCAGGTTTTTGTCATCAGATTACATGTAACTGATTACATGTAATAATTTACTCCCCAACCCTGTTCTTGGGAATATCAATGTGAACACCAAGAAATATGAATTGAAATAAATCTTAGTACTTTTTTTAACTCTGTCTGCCCTCTCTCTTCAGTTACATAGCGTTGATAGCCATGGCCATCCAGCAGAGTCCAGAGCACCGGGTCACCTTGTCAGGGATCTATGAGTTCATCATGAAACGCTTTCCCTACTACCGGTCAGGAGCTTCACATGTCTATTTAACTTCACATGTCTATTCAACGGTCATTTTCCTTAAAAAGGACCTTTCACAAATTCAGTTTGACAGAGTAGTGTATGTACTGTTTCCTTTATCCACTACAGGTCCAACCAGAGAGCATGGCAAAACTCCATACGACACAACCTCTCTCTCAACAGCTGCTTCATTAAGGTGAAGGACTTTTTAACATATGTTGTGCGATGATAGTTGATCACTTGATCAAGAATCATTATCAAACAGAGTAAGATACACATTTTATTACTTTCTTCAATATAAGTTTAACTTTATATCAGTCAGAAGAAAACAAGACTATAATATTTTATCCTCGTTGATTAAATATTGTATGAAACGTTTAAAATATATTACAATAATATGGTCGCAAATGAGACAGTGAACAGTCATACACGTTTACATGCACATTTACAAATGTACTGTATGAATTGTAAGCGAATGCGTCTTTTGCACTCAGTAGCCTATAAGCAAAAAGGGTAACAGACAAAACACTGTTTCAATACAGTACTGTATGTTGCTTTCACATTTGAGCGTGATCACAAATAGGCTATTATGGGTTTATTTCTACTTTCTTATTTGTGTTTTCTTTTTAAACATATCTTTTTTTTAGGTTCCGCGTACGGAGGGAAACGAGAAGGGGAAAGGCAACTACTGGACATTCGCCACTGGCTGTGAGTCCATGCTTGACCTCTTCGAGAACGGCAACTTTCGGCGTCGCCGGCGCCGACGCAACATGAAAATGGGTTTCAGAGAGCCTGGGGAGCCTTTCCTCCCAGTAGACAATAACAAGAACAATAACATCAACAACCAACACGGCGGCTCCACCAGGCGGTCCGATCCTAACCCCAAACCAGACTCCTTCTGCCCCATCAGCCCTGACCACAGACCAGGTCACCACACCCCCCTCAACCCAAACCAGCAGGATAAACCAGAACCGGAGATTAAATTCAGTATTGACTACATCCTCTCCACCCCCAACCCCCCTCTGCCGGGCTTCAGACCCCCACGTAGTGGTACAACAGGGGCCCCCATACACGCTCTGGAGCCCCAACACCTGAACCTGCACTTCTGGACCATGTGAGTGTCATAGCCTTGCCTATAAAGAGAGATACTTCATCTGAAAGACTGGATGGTTTTTCCTCCAAATCTGAATTAGGAAATTAAAAGATCCAAAGACTGCCTCCTTGTGCAAGGGGAGATTTGATTGACTTGTCCTGTAAATAAAGAATATAGAGAGGTCCAGTATTGTGCAATGGATCCTAGCTGATTATACTAAATGTACATGACTCTACACTCAAATTAAGCTTGTACAGTGTTCATAGTCTTGTCCCAAGGCATAAAGGTTTACATAAATATGTATTCATAAAGTAGGATGTTCTGTTATGAGGGTCTGTGAAAATAATTATTTGCCTATATTATATCGTTACTATTTTAAGGACAGAAATAAATACACTGAGTATGCTCAACTGTATGAGAAAGCTGATAAAACTGAAGGCAGTGTGACCTGTGACTTCATCATCATCATCATAACCAGTATCAATATTAAAAGATAACAATCTCAACAATTGTTTTGGCTGGTGAAAGTGTCAAAGCAATGAACAGGGTGAAGTGTACATGTCACAAGCTGGTGCTCAGCCCGTCAAACCTTATTGTTGTGATTTAAGGCAATTATCATGGGGTTAATCAACCCAGGCCCTCTCCAAACCTCCTAATCTTTCCCTATGACCTTTTCAATTCCCCTGAGACTGACACATTCCACATTTAATCCAGACACATTAGAATACATTATATACATATATTGTATGAAGGAGACTAAAACATGAGGTCTACTCCGCTAACATGTATTTCCCTGTTAGGAGAAGGGATATCAATCATAGCAGGGTTTCTCTTGCTTGTTTGAAGGGACAATTTTCAATTTAACCTTTATATTATGCCGTGACTGCATCATTCAGGACAGGAGGGGTTTCAACAGAACACAACAACACACTTAACATGAGTGGCATTTAATATAGCATTACACTTGCAAGGTGAGAGCGAGATGTGACCCTAGTCAAATACAAGAAGGGGGCCGTGCTGCCATAACAACACTGCCGCAACTCCCGCCCGCCCGCCCGCCCGGCCTGACGCAATTATAATTAAACACACCGGCGTATGCTTCCTTTCAAATCCTGTGATCGATCAATGATATTAACATTCATACCTGCTTGGCCCTCCAGCCAACGTCTAGCACCACCACTGTTATGGATCAGTAGGTTTCCATTAACTAAGCTGTTGCTGTAAGGTGGCGCTGTGGATGTATTTGGGTAAATTAACTTAGCATAAAGTGCTGCAAGGCTGGGTCTGCTTCTGCGTCGGTTTGTATTGAGACACCAAAGAGAAAACACACATGCAGGAGAAAAGTACTATTATTGTGTCCTAGAATGGCCTCTATTAAATGATCATTCCAAATTCAAAGTATTTGTGTCATGTTGTTTGATTTATTTTTATTGGGAAATAGTTTTCAATAAATATTTTTTATGCATTTTGAGGCTATCAATATTTTCATTTAACTTTTATGTCTTATTGAGCTAAATACCTCTATGAGAGGGACATTTGGTCTGGGAAAAATAATATGGAAATGTTTATAATTTTCTGTATGAGCTCACTTCTAGTTGTGGCTATTGTGTACACTCTTAGTAAAAAAGATGCTATCGAGAATCAGAAAGGGTTATATGGCTGTCCCCATAGGAGAACCCTTTGAAGAGACCATTTAGAACCCTTTTGAAGGTTCTGCGTGGAACCCAAAAGAGTTCTACCTGGAACCAAAAAGGGTTCTCCTATGGGGACAGCCTCAAAACCCTTTTGGAACCATTTTTTTCTAAGAGTGTAGGTAGGTAATGTTGAAATGTGTAGCTCAGGGCACAATGAGTGAAATGGGGAGGAGGAAATTGGGAAAGCAATGATCTGCAACGTTAATAACATCTCAATCATAAACACAAATAGGTCATTTAATCTACAGCGTGTGTTTTATAATTGGATTTTCATTCTTGGGAGTAATTTTGATTATGAATTTAATTCTAAATATTTGTGTGTTGTTGTTGGTGTTTTAAAAACAACAACAACAACATAGTATATGTTTATATACGAGGGAGGCTGTGTAATTTCACCTTACTTGACTAACAACCATGATTTCCTTGAGCTGTGGTAGGAGGGGATTGGAGGGGCAAATGGATGTACAGTTTGTTATATGGGACATGCTTATGTACCAGAGGCCTACAATGGAAAGCAGGCTGCTGGGTAATGATATCAGGCTTCTAGCTAATGAAGATTGTTGAAATAGCCTGAGGAGACAGAAAGTACTAACACGTACACACCGATGGCTTTTGCCCTTTGAAGCCATTTGAATCCACATGTACAAATCAAAAGGGCCAGAGGTAGATTCGGCAGGGTGGAATATTCCAGAGTTCTGAAATGGGTTTTTAAATGTGTTTCGAATGAGAATATCAACACTGGATGTCAAATCAATGTCAGTTTAGACGTGTTTACAGTTAGATTGTATTTACTGTAGATCTTCCAGGCCCCTGTTTGGCCCCTGCTACTGGAGACCTGTGGAGGATGTCCCTGTTAGGAACACCCAAAACTGGGGTTTAAAAAACAATTAGAAGGGTGTAAGAAATGAACCAGGATATAGAAGAAATATGGAAAATAGGCCTTATTTTACACCACTACAACTCTTCTTTGATCATTTGTATAGTAACGATAGCCATTTAATGATAGCCTTTTTAGTGGCACTTGGCTTCAGTGAATATTAAATAAAATAGTGAGTTGTTTGTTACTATGTAATTACTGTAGCTTGCAATTTCCGAGTAAATTCCAAGTAAAAATCGAACTGTAAAATAAAGCGTAATAGCCCTCATTTCCATTTGAACCCGCCTCATTTCATATATCCTCCAGTTACGTGCCTGCTTGTCCCAGTCAGGAAGCCGTGCAGCTTTAGGTTACAGTTGAAGTCGGAAGTTTACATACACTTAGGTTGGAGTCATTAAAACTTGTTTTTCAACCACTCCACAAATTTAACAAACTATAGTTTTGGCAAGTCGGTTAGGACATCTACTTTGTGCATGACACAAGTAATTTTTCCAACAATTGTTTACAGATTATTTCACTTATAACTCACAGTTTGGAATATTACAGAAAATTATGTCATGGCTTTAGAAGCTTCTGATAGGCTAATTGACATAATTTGATTCAATTGGAGGTGTACCTGTGGATGTCTTTCAAGGCCTACCTTCAAACTCAGTGCCTCTTTGCTTGACATCATGGGGAAAATCAAAAGAAATCAGCCAAGACCTCAGAATAAAATTGTAGACCTCCACAAGTCTGGTTCATCCTTGGGAGCAATTTCCAAACGCCTGAAGGTACCACGTTCATCTGTACAAACAATAGTACGCAAGTATAAACACCATGGGACCATGCAGCCGTCATACTGCTCAGGAAGGAGACGCGTTCTGTCTCCAAGAAATGAACGTACTTTGGTGCGAAAAGTGCAAATCAATCCCAGAACAACAGCAAAGGACCTTATGAAGATGCTGGAGGAAACAGGTACAAAAGTATCTATATCCACAGTAAAACGAGTCCTATATCGACATAACCTGAAAGGCCGCTCAGCAAGGAAGAAGCCACTGCTCCAAAACCACCATAAAAAAAGCCAGACTATGGTTTGCAACTGCACATGGGGACAAAGATTGTACTTTTGGAGAAATGTCCTCTGGTCTGATGAAACAAAAATAGAACTGTTTGGCCATAATGACCATCGTTATGTTTGGAGGAAAAAGGGGGAGGCTTGCAAGCCGAAGAACACCATCCCAACCGTGAAGCACGGGGGTGGCAGCATCATGTTGTGGGGGTGCTTTGCTGCAGGAGGGACTGGTGCACTTCACAAAATAGATGACATCATGAGGGAGGAAAATTATGTGGATATATTGAAGCAACATCTCAAGACATCAGTCAGGAAGTTAAAGCTTGGTTGCAAATGGGTCTTCCAAATGTACAATGACCCCAAGCATACTTCCAAAGTTGTGGAAAAACAAAGTCAAGGTATTGGAGTGGCCATCACAAAGCCCTGACCTCAATCCTATAGAAAATGTGTGGGCAGAACTGAAAAAGCGTGTGTGAGCAAGGAGGCCTACAACCTGACTCAGTTACACCAGCTCTGTCAGGAGGAATGGGCCAGAATTTACCCAACTTATTGTGGGAAGCTTGTGGAAGGCTACCCGAAATGTTTGACCCAAGTTAAACAATTTAAAGGCAATGCTACCAAATACTATTTGAGTGTATGTAAACTTCTGACCCATTGGGAATGTGATGAAAGAAATAAAAGTTTAAATAAATCATCCTCTACTATTATTCTGACATTTCACATTGTTATAATATGTTATGTTAAAATAAAGTGGTGATCCTAACTGACCTAAGACAGAGCATTTTTACTAGGATTAAATGTCAGGAACTGTGATAAACTGAGTTTAAATGTATTTGGCTAAGGTGTATGTAAACTTCCGACTTCAACTGTACGTCCCAAATGGCACCCTTTTCCTTATATAGTGCACTATTGTTTTTACCAGGACCCATAGGGATCTGTTAAAAACGTATCCTCAAATAGGGAATAGGGTGCCATTTGGGACTCAACCTTAGTAAGACCATAGACAGAACAGAACATGGTGTCCAATTCAACGTTTGATGGATCAATCTGAGACATCCACTTGTTGTTGCAGAGTCAAAGTTATGTAAACCAACTTCAAGAACGTTATCTGTAACAACATCTGGGGTAAACAGCAGGCTGCTTCAAAAAGCTTCTGGATCTCACAGACACGCTAACTATATTATTCACATCATATTGTCCCATATTTCAGAGTTCACACTTCACAGCAGTTGTACTTTGGGTGAAAATAAAAGGATTCATATGCATTTACCATGAAAGGATAGATGAGAAGACCGACATCATGTCCACAGATGACATGACAGAGAGCATGATATTCAACAGTTTCAGAATGTCAGACCTTGACTTTTTTTCATTCTTGCTTGCAATTGTAAAGACTGAATTACACAGCGTGTCATCACGACACAGCTCTGTGTTGCATGGAAGGAGCATTGCACACCATGTACACACACATGCAATGCAACTACAATGCACCCCAGCCCTGGTCAACACACACACAAGTCAGATTTTGCTGCTTTGCTATGAGTGAATGGGCTGATTGATGGTAGTTGGTCCCAGTCCTGGTCCTTTCCAGCGCTGCTTGCACATGGCCATTGGCCTCAAACCCAGTTTGGCCAGCAGAGGCTGCTCACAACCTAGAATGGAAACTGTTATGTTTCCATTTAAACTGAAGGGAGAGAGTAGAGAAGCATACTTTATGACATTCATTCTATTTTGTTTTTTTACACTGCCGCTATCTGTGGCTTCGACCACATATGAAAGGTTATCAGTATCTTTGGTACTACTACCTACTGCAAAGATCCATTGTTGGTTATGGAATCCATTGTCCCGGTACCCCCTGTATATAGCTTCACTACTGTTATTTTATTATTGTTGCTCCTTAATTGTTTTTTTCTATTCTTCATTTTTATTTATTCCTTTTTTTTTTGTATTCGGCACATGTGACAAATACAAGTTGATTTGATTTGAACAGCACATTGAAAAGGGGAGGGAAAAGGGGAGGGGCAAGAGACCATTGAGGTTGATAGAGGCTGGCTGACTGTAGGCCCACTTGTTATTCATTCATGTCGTTGGTGTAAGTAGGCCTATGCTGTACTGCTCCCTCTACACACATACTTTAATCAAGAGCTCTTTGGTTTTAATAATTGAATTGATTAAGAAATCTCTGTATCCATTTCAATCAGTGAGAGTGCAGAGGCAGCTCTCCTCTCTCAGATGTCCTGTTATCACTATCACATTACTGGACAATACTTAAGTACACAATGCAGTACTCAATCTCTTGTGGCATTACCACATGTTGTTCTTAGGTTAAGAATTCATAAAGGTTTTGATTCCTCTAGTTATTATAATGAAAGTGTTTTGGTGGGATCGTTCAAATCATACACGTTTTCCAAAATTACAGTGCATAGCGCAGCCTTAAAATAAGGATTATTTTACAAGATTGAGATCATTCATTGAATAGCCAATATAATATGAAATAACACTCTGCAAAAGACATGCACATTGCCACAAGAACAACATCCATCCATCGCAACATGATATAGATTCATACAATGCAAATAATATTAAGATTTACCTTCTAAAGTGAAATCCACACGGTTATGGAACAGAATAGAACTTGTGGACACATGAAGTCTGCAATCATGTGTAAAACATGAGTTGTACAATATAGCACACCCCTCTTTTTGACCGGGCAAATACAGCAGGCAGAGTGGAGCAGACTGTGAAGAGCCAGCCATGTTCTAGGATGAGGCGATCCTAAACGACCAATGGGAGAGTCCCTAGACGACTGTCAGTTAGGGCCCCCCCCCCCAAGGAAGGAATGGGGCTGAGAAAGAAAATGGCCAAGGGGTGAGGATTGGAGGGGATACAGTGGTTCCACAGCAAGATGAATGGTCAGGGGTTACTATAGGCCAACTTACACTAGTGTACTGTCTGTGAGGCAGAAGCCATGGGAAGGATGCCTTCTGTTCCACAGTACTGCACAGTAATGTACTTTGATTTAAATCATGCACCGCCAAAACTGCACACAAATGTATCAGACAAGAGGTGACAGACTAGAATCAACATAAAACTATTGTATGAAACAAACTATGAAATAAAGTTGGAGCAGATCACATACTAATATAGGTGTTTTATTGGAGTTCAACGCATGCATGAGTCAAACAATATAGCTAGATAAACTCAGGAAACAGCAGCAGCCTGCACACAAGAACATAAAAGTCCCTTTGTTTTACCATACACACATATTCTTTCTAAGAGCAGGCTTTGAGGTGACCACCTGGCAAGCTAATATTTATATTTGCCTTAATTATACATGATCATGTATACAACCATAGTTCCACTGAGCAAACAAGACCAATATCAAGCTATACATTTTATACTACGCATATTGGATTGCACACACAGCAATATATTTTTACTCCTCCAATACATCAAATGTATAGGGCTACTGTCTCAGAGCAGGGCAACACTTGTACGCGCACACTTTAAGTATTTCCATTCAGAGAGATGGGAAAACCTTTTAATAATGTGCAATGTCAACACTTCTATCAAAGAGTCTTTCAGAAGCGAGGTCCTTTTTCTGGCGCCTATGTTGTTTATCAATGTACTGCTGGTTCATCTAACCATTGAAAATGTTTTAACTCAATAGGGTTCTTTGCTTACAGTTACAAACAAACCAATCACAGAGTGGACACTTGTCATAAATAGTGACATTAAAAGTTACTGTAGAGTGAAATTCATCTGGATACATTTACATCATTTTTAACATTGAATCAGCATAAGAAATGATCAAACTCCATAAAACAGCAACAAAACATGTTTAACACACAATTAACATGAAAAACCCTAATCTCTCCCATAAAGAAGTTAATGTCATTCTGCTTTTGTACAATAAAACTATTTCAAAAACAGAGATCAGAAGAAAATCCTAAATAAATTACTCCAACACTTCTGTCAATATTTTGCAACATTTTCCATTGATTACAGATATGTTAAATATACCAACCCACAACTAGATATTTTAACAAAATAAGGGTAGAATAAGGTCGTGAGTGACTGTCAAGTGTTACATTGTTTTAAACTCATTGTGATTGTATGAAACAGCATGTGTATTATCATCAAGAAAGAGAATAAAGATCTCGGTTTGCAATACTCAATGTTCTTGCTCATACTAGCAAGTAGTGTTACCGTTTCTGAAAACATGAATGTCACTTCTTCTAAATGGTGAGTCTCTCACTCAGCCCATCCCTCTTTTCAGCACAGTCACCGTTTTGATCAGTGGATTAGCCCACTGAGCTAACTGGCTAGCGTCGCAGTGATGTGCCAGAACAGCTAGCAAGCCAACGAGAGACAAGAACAGGACATGGTACATAAGAGTCCAGGTGATTAAGCAATAAAATAAAACAACCTTTGACGCTCCAACCAGAGACCAAACAGATCCCCTTTTCCTATATTCCCTTCATGGTATTCATAACCATCCCTTCTATAGGTTCATTCTTTCACGTCCCCTTTGTAAAACGTTGGTCCATAAATGAAGTTATTATTCAATACCAGACATACAATGTTCCATCTGTTCAGTTTGTAGTGAAGACTACTAAAACAGGGCTTTAACAAGAAACGGTTATCTTTCTCAGACTGACTGATACAGTATTATGTCTGACTGAATCTTACAGTATGATACGGTAGTGCATCCACTATGGATGTGACGCCATCATGCTCAGGTCACATGACTACATCTAGACTATGCTTTCCCAGCAGCACTGTACCTGTACTGGTCCTTCAGCATATGGATAAACAGAAAATCATTGTCAGGTAGATGGTACTACTTATTTGTTAAGCTAAACATAACACCGCATTTAACATAACAGTGCATTTTCTTAGGTGATGTTAATTATTTAGTTGTCTCACTCTAAAAAACATAAAATGGAAATTCATCATCTGAAAATAAATCAGAAATCGTATATATCTCCAAAATATCATTCTAGAATTCTAAGCTGGTAAAATAAATCAATCTCTAAAGGCGTAGATAAGATGAGAGCATCAATCCCTAGAAATACTTCATCCCTTGAAAGCAAAATGCCCTGTAGTGTAATTCTGTAGTGGAAAAATCACATTTCCATTTTTCCACTTCCCTTTCCTGTTGATACCCTTTTTGGGTAAAGGCTGTGAAATGTTATATCCAGGTAGACATACTGTAACAGGCTCCAATGCCCTCATAACAGATCTCCCGTCTTCCACCATTTCTTTCCCTTATTCTGCTTGATTGAATATACACACAGCGATTCTACATGTCATTATGCTACAGTTATACTAACAAAGCCACACTCAAAACCATGAAGTTAAATTGATGAAACGAGACAACCAGTCAGGAGACAACAGAAAATATAGACTAGGAATTAAACGCATAGTAAAAACATACAATGATCCAGCATATTCCCCATGAATATATCTCATATTTTAACGCTACCTGCCCCCATCTGACCTACAATAAAAAAGGATAACAATAATTGTACCTAGTTTTCATTGAATTCCCTTTGACGACCCTTCAAGGGATTGAAGGGTGGATGGATCTGATAATGCATGCAGTAGAGAAGGGGACGACAGGATAGGGATGGCTTCTTGCTGCCATAACGGAGCAGAATATGGGTAGTACTGTAGGTTGGGTATGTCTCATATTACCCTTCAGAAGACCAGCCCCGGGACAGAGTGAGCTGCTGGTTTAAAAAGATGGCCACTGTTGTTGATACTACACAGTTCTTCAGAGGCGGGAGACTGTTCCAAACCATCAACTGGTAGATAAGGAATGTTGATTATGGAATAACGTGGCGGTCTTCTCCCGAATGAAGCTGGTTTCTTTCTGAAAGAGGGGGGGGATATCAAAATCGAGGGTTCCCTTTGTAGTGTAGTAAATCAATGCGTTTCTGGGTAGTAGAGGGTTAGTTTTGAAGGTAGAGAGATCCAGAGGGGGAGGATGAGAAAATGTGTGTGCTTGTCACAGATAAAAGTCTGGGGACTGAGGTCGTTGGCCAGGTCAGAAGTTAAGGTTAAAAGGTCTCCTAAGCGAGGGGTTTTCAAACCTCTCCTCTGGGACCCGCAGTTGTTCCATGCATTTGAACTATTCAAGAGCTAACACACCTGGTTCAACCTGTCAACTAACTATCAAGCCCTTGATTAGGTGAATCAACTGAGCTAGTTCCGGGCTACAACTAAACTGTGGAACGTCTGGGAGTCCCCGAGGAGAGGTTTGAAAACCACTGTACTAAGCAAACAGGGCATCATCTGGTCTTTCAGCCTTCTTCTTGAGTGAGCCTGTAGTTGCACCAGGGTCACCACTAGGGGGCGAGGGGAGGCTGGGCACCGTCTCTGCTGCCTTCGCCCGCTCCTCCAGAAACTTGTCAAACTCTAGAAGTGGAGGAAGAGAGGGATCAGAGGAGAAGAGGTAAGCATATTACACATGCTAGCCAGAGGTGAATCATGTTTCCTACCTTCACTGGTCACCCCCTCTTCTCCCTCATCTCCTTGCTGTTGAGGAAGTGAAACAAAGTTACACATTTGTCCCTCACTGACCAAAGTGTGGAAACTATTTTAAGGACAATCCGAACTTACACAACCACCCTCACCATAAATCCATTTATGTTAGAGAAGTTCAATAAATACAAAGTATTACCACATTCTTACATCAAATGAATTAAGAAAAAACAACCATGCACCAAAGAGGACAGAAACCCTTCAATACTGAAGTCATTTGTTCAAGCCAGGACACACCGTTAGTATTGAAGACTACACAGGAAGCTACAATGGATCAGACACGTGATTGGTCAAGGATGAGGAAATGTGTTGAAGGACAAAGAAAGTGGAATGTGTTACAATTAGATTTCTGAAGAACAAGCAGTCCAAAAATTGAGGGATGCAACAGGAATAAAGGAGAAGAGAAAAGAAAAGGCAGAATAAAATCATGATGGTCTCACCAAGTCGGTACACAGCCACTCCTCTATGTCATCCATGACAGAGGATTGGCCAACGGGAATCTACAGGGCAACATCATGGACAAACAGTGCAAAAATAAAATAAAAAAAACAAAAATCCCAAAGAAAATGAAACAAAATGGCAGAGAAAACAAAGAAAATCAACTTAAATATAATTGAAATATAATGCAAAAAGGAATACTAGAAACTCAAACAACGAATAAAAATGCTAACAGACCATTGCATTTGATAAAATGATACAAAGACCTCTGCCATTGATCGATGCCATGAAGAAGTACCAATGGCACACATGAAACAGAGCCATGTGAAGGCTTTACAATGCCATGCAGTGACAGTGAATATGAAGAGGCAACATCTTGAAGGCTGTATGAAACTCTGTGGGTGTGGGATGGACATGCACTAGATGAGACTAGTCTGAGTTAGTGTAAGCTTTGGAAGATTGGTTATAGAGGAGGCCAACAGCGCACCCCACACACACACACCACGGCCAAGCATTGTGGAAAATAAGGTATTGCCCATAGGGCTGACCCCATTTAGTTGACTGGTCGATTGTTTGGTCGATAGGCTGTTTGTTGGCCAATAGAGATTTTGTTGTTGATCGGTCGCAAATTGATTTTTTTTTAGGGCACACGAGAAACCTGTGATTCACGCCCGTCTCAGTGAGTGGACTAATCCATTGTGCAGGCTGTGGGGATGGCACAATCCATCACTAAGACATACTGTATGTGCTACTGAAATGATGCAACACTAATAAAAGATTGTATAACAAATGTATTTTCCGAATTGTTTGGCTTATTACGAAACATTTGCCATACATTCCCTTTCATTTAACTGTGTATCCGTCTGATTTCTTTGCAGACGGCACACACAAATGATCCTAATTGTAGCCTACGGTACGTTTAGACCAGAAGAGTTGCCTTTGCTTGACAACTCTTCGCTCCAAAAGATTGGCTGCTTTGTGGGCGTGAACCTATTCAAGTAAGTAAGTAAACACATTTTGAAAATGTACAATTTCTTTTTTTAACTGGTGTGTTATTAGCTAGCTGGCTAGCTACAGCAGGCCACTGTGTAAGGCTAATGAGCTACTTGTTAGCTAGCTAGCCAACATTCCATACTATAGCTAAGTGAAATATCATCAGCTAGTTAGCTTCATATTACACTGAACAAAAATATAAAAACGCATCAGCTCAAGAAGCTGATTATACAGCATGATCATTACACGAGTGCACCTTGTGCTGGGGACAATAAAAGGCCACTCTAAAATGTGCAGTTTTGTCACAACACAATGCCCCAGATATAGCTCAAGTTGAGGGAGCGTGCAATCGGCATGCTGACTGCAGGAATGTCCACCAGAGCTGATGCAAGAGAATTTAATGTTCATGTTTACCATAAGCCGCCGCCAACGTCATTTTAGAAAATTTGGCAGTGCATCCAACCGGCCTCACAAATGCAGACCACGTGTAACCATGCCAGTCCAGGACCTCCACATCCGGCTTCTTCTCCTGCGGGATCATCTAAGACCAGCGACCCAGACAGCTGATGAAACTGTGGGCTTGTAAACCCGAAGGATTTCTGCACAAACTGTCAGAAACCATCTAAGAGAAGCTCATCTGTATGCTTTCCTTCCTCACCAGGGTCTTGAGCCGACTGCAGTTTGGAGTCGTAACCGACTTCAGTGGGTAAATGCTCACCTTCGATGGCCACTGGCACACTGGAGAAGTGTGCTCTTCACAGATGAATCCCGGTTTCAACTGTACTGGGCAGATAGCGTGTTTGGCGTCGTGTGGGCGAGCGGTTTGCTGATGTCAACGTTGTGAACACTTTGCCCCATGGTGGCGGTGGGGTTATGGTATTTGCAGGCATAAGCTACAAACAAAACACAATTACATTTTAAATCAATGGTAATTTGAATATACAGTGGGTAACGTCAGACAGGGCCAGTGTCTCCCGACCCCTCCTGTCTCAGTATTTATGCTGCAATAGTTTGTGTGTCAGGGGGGGCTAGGGTCAGTCTGTTATATCTGGAGTATTTCTCCTGTCTTCTCCGGTGTGAACTCCCTCTCTCTCGCTCTCTCCCCAGCAGGAGCAGTAGAGATACTCTGAATGATTGGCTATGAAAAGCCAACTGACATTTACGCCTGAGGTGCTGACCTGTTGCACCCTCTACAACCACTGTGATTATTATTTGACCCTGCTGGTCATCTATGAACATCTTGGCCACGTTCTGTTATAAATCGCCACCCGGCACAGCCAGAAGAGGACTGGCCACCCCTCATAGCCTGGTTCCTCTAGGTTTCTTCCTAGGTTCTGGCCTTTCTATGGAGTTTTTCCTAGTCACCGTGCTTCTACACCTGCATTGCTTCCTGTTTGGGGTTTTAGGCTGGGTTTCTGTATACAGCACTTTGTGATATCAGCTGATGTAAGAAGGGCTTTTGTAAATACATTTGAGATACTGTGATGAGATCCTGAGGCCCATTATCGTGCCATTCATCCACTGCCATCACCATGTTTCAGCATGATAATGCACGGCACAATGTCGTAAGGATCGGTACACAATTCCTGGAAGCTGAAAATGTTCTTCCATGGCCTGCATACTCAGACATGTTTGGGATGCTCTGGATCAACAGCGTGTTCCAGTTCCCGCCAATATCCAGAAACTTTGCACAGCCATTGAAGAGGAGTGGGACAACATTCCACAGGCCACAATTAACAGCCTGATCAACTCTATGCGAAGGAGACGCGCCACACTGCATGAGGCAAATGGTCACACCAGATACCGACTGGTTTTCTGATCCACATCCCTACCTTTTTTATAAGGTATCTGTGATCAACAGATGCATCTTTCTCTTCCCAGTCATGTGAAATCCATGACTTTTTTTAAATGCCCAATTTCCTTTTCATATAACACAGTAAAATCTTCTAAATTGTTTCATGTTGCGTTTATATTTTTGTTCAGTGTAGCTTGTTATCTTGATGTAGGCCTATTTATCATTGTAAATTAGACTCATGTTCCAAATAGATTTGTAGATAACAGCAATTGAAGAGGGTGAATTTATTTCCTGCTCCATCTGTCAGAAAAGGGAGTAGGTGTACTAGTTAGATAAAGCAGGTTGTAGGATGACAAAAATATTCTCCAGTTTTAGGCCCTAGAGAGGAAAAATATGAAGACAGATAATATCCAGTGCTTAATTATAATAAAATGAAACCTGTTTCTTTGAGAGCTGTGAAGACCTGTCTGCAGATGAAGCTGTATTTATTAAAATAACCCCATTAGCTGCTGCTAAGGTCACAGCTACTCTTCCTGGGGTCCAGCAACATTAAGGCAGTTATATACAATAAAATATTACACTTAACACAACAGGGGTGTTCCCTCAGGCCACTACTATCACATATCTACAATGAATGTCCCAAGAGACTGCTTGCACATCCTTGTATGCCATTGTGTACTTACGTAAGCAAAATGTTGTATACAATACAAAACATACTACAGCAGGCCAATCCTTCTGCAAGAGGTATGCAGACTGCTGTTCCAGCCCAGCACTAACACACCTGATTTAAGTTATCAAACCTAATGAGTTGATAATCAAATGTATCATTGCTGGGCTGGACTAGAAGTCTGCTCACCCAGTAGATCAGGGATCAGAGGAGCATGGTTGGCCCCCTCGCGTATGGACTTTTTTTTCACCAAGTAATTATGCTTTCGTAATAGCCAACTTACTAAGATGTCTAACATATACAAATAAGTTAGATTGTACATTTTGATTCATTGAAGTGATGTGTTCAAACTTGTTTTAATTGTTAACTTAAAATATTATTCAAGATGAACTATTTTCAATGTTCATTCATCACAGATCACAATTCTGCAAAAACAATTGTCTAATATGTCTGTGTTGCTTTCTCAAATGAACATTACCTTTGTGTCCAGTTGTGAGCTCTCCAAATAATTGTTATTTGATTGTCACCGTCTCAGGATATCAGCCATGTGAACCCATTATGCAGCCTATCATAATGGCATGCATCACCAATGCAGCCATAGGCCTACAGTATGATGGCATAACTGGCCTAACGGGTATGTGCAATCAATGTGCCCATTGTCATTGTACATCTGAAGCAGAGAACAGCTAAACTCAGTTTCCATATTGACGAGATCGATAATGCATATGAGGCTAAGCGTAAGCAAGATTTCCTACATGATTTTTATGACAAAATTGTTAGGTGCAAATACAACCCTTGCATTCTAGGTACAGTACATATTTTAAATTTTTTAAAGCTGGCTATTTTTAGGCTAATTAAAAATGTCAAAAGAAAAAATGTTGCAATTCTACCTCGTTTACTTGCCGAGAATGATTTTAGAACACAGAGACAAAAATCAGAATATCAATGGCATGGAGGATTGCAGAGATGATGTTGATCAAATCAAATTTAAAATGTGTCACATGCACCAAAGACAACAGGTGTAGACCTTACAGTGAAATGCTTACTTACATGGTGGGTCAAGAGAATTGCAAAGCTACAATTTCCTTTACCCATTCATGTGAATGTAGGCCTATTTATTTTACAGGAAGTAAGCTATAATTATCAACGTCATTAGACAATGAAAGAGCCAGAAGATAATGAGAATCATAATGTTAAAATACCATAATCCAATTAGTAGCATATTACATGGGAAATACAAGCTTAGTGCATAACTTACAATGTTATAATTTCTGTTACTGGTGATTTCTATCCTTTGGTGGGAAATTTCACAATTTGGTGACTTTGATCATAGTTTTGATGTCTAGGTTGCTTCATGTTCATAGCTAGCTAGCAGCACAAGCAAACATGTGCAAATCTCTTCACCCACCAACAGCAAAAATCTCTGCAATCCTCCTCCATGCCATTGACCTTATGATTTTGTCTCTGCATTCTAGCAAAGCAAAATCATATAGAACTGGAAAACCTGACACAGCAATGATTGACGTTCCTCCATCTGTTTTGGTTGTGCTTGTCTGGAACTAATGACAGGTGGAACTGTTCCATAAAAAGGAAGATTTAAGCAAATATCTGCCCCTCACCTGATTGGTTAACAGCAGCGGTGGCCGCGTATAGTTTGCATAAAGTAGAGCTGAACTTTCTATCGCACCACTAGCAGGGTTCACGCCGCTCACCTTCCCACAATCCCCTGTGCATCGCTCCGCGTGCTCCCGTTAAATGAATGGGGGCGGAACTTCGTCTGGCGAATTCCGAAGCGGTGTAAACCCTACCAGTACATACCGTAGCTACTTCATACTCTCATCAGGCCAAACTAAGACATGTCGAAAAGGTCTGTAGTATGGCAGCATTTCATTGTAGTAATGGATGACGCCAAAAAAGTGGAATGCAAACTCTGCAAACAGCGGTTTGCTTACCATAGTTCGACAACGAATATGACATATCACTTGAAAACAGTAAGTTAGCCTACTTTGTTTTTCTAGTTGCATGCTAAAACATCGACAGGGTTTATATGCATGTGAACATCTCCAAATAATGTAATAACAATGGTATACATAATTCATTCGAATGTAGGCCTACTTAAAATGTTAAACTTCGTGTATTTATAGGCGCATCCCCAGTACAGCACGAGCGCCTCAGCTGCTAGCTCAGGTTTAACCCAAACCAACTTGGACCAGAATTCCCCAATCTCAGAAAAAAGAAAGAGAGAGATAACCGATGGTATTGTGGACTTCATTGCCTTGGACATGCGGCCCGTTAACCTGATAGAGGGCGTGGGATTTAAGGACATGATGAAAATCTTGGAGCCTGGTTACACTGTTCCCAAGAGAGAGACTGTTATGCATGCTCTGACAGCGAAATATGAGAACACAAAAGAGAAGGTTTTGGAGTCTATCAAAAATAGCCAGGCAGTAAGTTTTACAACCGACATGTGGACCTCACTGAGAATGGAGTCTTACATGACCGTAACTGCCCATTTCATTACGGAGGCCTGGGGACTGCAGTGTCTTGTGCTGGAGACAAAGCAAATGGAGGAGAATCACACCGCCGCCACCATTGCGCAGAGACTTGGCGAAGTGGCCGATAAATACGACATCCCAGGATGTAAAAGGGTCGCTGTAGTACACGACAACGCCGCAAACATGGTTGTGTGTGCAGATATACTGGGGCGGGAGGAGAAATGGGCAGGCGTTAAAGGAATCAGATGTGCTGGACACACCTTACAGCTGTGCATCAACGCCACTCTCAATCAAGACCCCATCTGTCGCACTGTGGCTGCAGCCAGACACCTTGTGGCTCATTTTAAGAAGCGAACAAAAGCCAGAAAGGGACTAAAGGAGAAACAAAAAGAACAAAAGGTGGTTGAACATGTCCTGATCCAAGACGTTTCCATGAGGTGGAATTCTTCTCAGACCATGTTAGCGCGTCTGATAGAACAGAGATGGCCTGTAACAGCAGTGCTCTCCGACCCCAACTACACTGGGAAAAATGAACGCAACCTTGATCTCACCCCAGCGCAATGGAACATGGCAGAGGACATTTCAAATGTGCTGAAGCCCATTGTCACCCTGACTGAGCTGCAGTCCGAGGAGGAAAATGCGTCCTTATCTGCAACCATACCCATGCTGGCCAACCTCAAACGCCGCCACTTGGCACCAGTGGAGGACGACAGCCCCACCACTAAGAGTCTTAAAACAAGGCTGGTGGAGGAATCTGACAAACGATGGCAGGTCAAAGACCGACTTTTTGAGAGTAGTATATACGTCCAAGCAGCAGTCGTAGACCCCCGCTTCAAGCTGCTTTCGTTCCTTGACGACGCAAAACGGGACGTAGCCTACATCAACGTGTCCCAGCTGGCCGACCGGTTGAGCGCTGAGGGAGACAGAGACAGCTCTACACCCACGGATGAAGACGTACCCGCACCAAAAAGAAAGAAAACGGACAAGGAGCGGGAGATTGATATGCTAATGTGTGGAGATGAGGGAGAGAAGGAGTTTCAGGGGGATAGCAAAAAAGAAGTTAAGTATTATCTCCAAGATAGAACGAAAGTCGACGCTGGACCACTAGCTTGGTGGGGTAAAAATGAGGACAGGTATCCGAAGCTGGCCAGAGCAGCGAAATACCTCCTCTCGATTCCGGCGACCTCCACTCCATCAGAACGGATCTTTTCCAAGGCAGGGTTTATATTCAATAAAACGAGGAGCTGCCTTCTGCCCGAAAATGTTGACAAGCTGGTGTTCCTGTCGCATAACTTGAAAAGATTAGGGAAGTAGGCTATTAAGCGGCAGCCCAAGTCTGTAAGTAGGATAGTCCGATACAGCTGACAGATAGAGAAGATGAAGCTATTATGCTAAATGTTTGGAATATCCTGTTTATTTTTGTAGCCTAGGCCAATACAAGCCATTTTATATGTTCAGCATTAGAGTTTAAGCTGATGTTGATACAATTTGGAGCTACAACTTGCTCTTTATTTTGTTATTCATGCATTTTATTCATAATTAAACATTTACTGTTCAACTCTTGATTGAAGACTAGGCCTGCTGCTCTTCATTATTTTAATTAAGCACAATTTAAAAATTGTTATGACCTTAATTGGATATTTCCATATTTGAGAGAGAGAGTGATAAGCTTAGCTTTTGTTAACCTAGGCTACTGTAGGTATACTTCAGATTGTTAAGTACCATGATAAAGACATTAGAAAGTTGTTACCTGGTTGTAGTAAAAACAATAACGCCCCTGTGGTGTATAATCAGAGGTCCAGGCAGACAAAATATGAAATGTTCATTTCTAGTGACTTGAGAAAGACATGGGCAAATTTACAAGGCTTTAGATGGGCCTTGCAGAGTTGCATCTACTATGCATGGTACAGTCCAATCTGTTTTAGGGCCATGGCCATTCATACTGTACTGCACACCAGTGTGACATACATGTTCAATTAAACAACCATTTTGTACTCCCTCTGCTACTGTATGAGTAAATCTCACTTCCCATGTCAGGTTGTTACTACTGCTGCTCTACGTACTGTATGGGTTGAAACTAAAACATAATATTTTCAACTTAGTAACCAGCAACATGCACAGTTAAACTGATTTATATATAAAAAGTAGGCATGAAAGGTCAAACAAAAGTTCATCAAGCTCCACTCTACAAAAGTATCACAAAATATGGCTGCCTCTCTCCTGCATGATATGAACACATGAAAGACACCCTCGAGACCATTGGAGGGGGGGGGGGGGGGGGGGGAGATATTTCACAAAAATCTGAACTCATGAGAGGCTAAAGTAGCTCTCTGGTTTGTGTACCGACATCCATACCCACACCTGGAGTCAGAGCTGGCCCTAGCCTTCTGGGGGCCCTCCCCACCTTTGTAATTCAACCATGATAAGTAGTAAGTTTAGATAGCTGGCTAGACAATTTTACCAATAATAAAAAAAAGAAAGAAATGTAGCTCACATGGGCTAATTGAGTGACTATCAGTGACTGAAAGAGGAAAAACTACTGATACACAACCACATTTCAAAATTGCACTGTGTATTCTACTCCAACTCTCAAAAGTAAGTTGAGCCCCCGACTGAGTTATTAAAATGTTTATTTGACTTGCTTCTAACATTAAGGGGGCATGTCCCTCAATGTCCCCATCTAAAGTTCTAAGGAAAGGGGAATGGAACAATAATCAAATCAACATCAAATGGTATTCTCTCATTTGAGCAGCCTTTTCCTGACATGGCAAACATGTCTGTGTAGCACACAGTTCCCCACTCCTCTGCCACAGGTGTGTGGAACTGGCTCATTAGGAGTGCTGTTGTGGGTGTGGTGCGCGGCCGATGCAGTGGCCCTCCAAGATGCTCACTGAAGATATAGTTCAGCTCTTTCTCCAGCGTTGGATAGCGGTTGCTGTCCACCGTTCTGAAAGAACCTTCAGTGCGCCGTTGAATTGGGTCGCGAACAGGTTCTTGATCTCTGGCTCCCGCTTTCATAATTTTTGTTTGGATTATTTCAACAGTGTGCTTAAAGCATCAGACAAGCTCAGTGCATATAGTTAGTTTTCTTAAAACACATAGGGTGTGTCTATGTATGGAAAAACGCACATTTAAAATAGTTCCACCAATCGATTGGTCGGTTGATTAAGTTTATTATATACATCAAAAAAAAAATTAACGTCAGGGACAGCCTTTCCGACAGTTTAACAGCACATTGAATGTAAAAGTTAAACGTCATCCTTAGTGATGTTAGGGGCGGCAGGTAGCCTAGTGGTTAGAGCATTGGGACAGTAACCGAAAGGTTGCTAGATTGAATCCCCAAGCTGACATTCAGCTCCTGAACAAGGCCGTCATTGTAAATAAGAATTTGTTCTTAATGGACTTGCCTAGTTAAATATTTTTTTTAAATAAATAATACACTTCTAAAAAGGTTGGCCAGCCAGTACTCACCCCTCCTGCAGGCTGCTGCCTGACTTCCAGAAGAGGCAGCCCAATCCCACATACAGCATTAAGGTCCTCTAGAGGAGCTCTGCCAGGAGAGAGCTAGTGTTCAATGACCAGACAAACACAACATTCAGATAGAAATGTATTGTGTGGAACATATCATTATGTGGAACATATCATTATCAGTCTTGTAGAATAGAGAATTGTGTATGCTCTACCCATTACAAGCCTAGGAGGTAAGGGCTAGTCTCTGAATGGGATACCAAGTGTGATGCGTTCTTACGTCACGAGTGTCTCGGTGGTCAGAGGCAGAGCTCCAGTCCTCGTCTGGGCGAACATGTCAAAGTCGTCCTGAGGCTTACAGCTGGGCAGAGAGCTCAGAGTGCTGCTCACACTGTCACCCACATCTGAGGCACAACAAAAGGACATCAGTTATATTGTTCAGACATAATAAAATATGAATTGCATGTGTTAAGAACATGTTATATTGCTGAATGACCTGGTATATAGGTCAAAGAACAAATTAAATCAGCACTCTTACAGTAGATTTGTCTTTTACTAAATAGACTTGGATGGGGTGTATGTACAGTAACAGTCCAGGGAACATACCAAGGCCGGCTAGCCGAGAGGCCAGGGAGGCAGGTGATGAAGGCCGTGCAGCGGGGGCGGTGTAGAAAGGGGGCAGGCTGGACGGGGGAGTGGTGGTGACCATGTTGCTGACGACAGCAGGCGAGCCAGGGCCCAGGTCTATCAGGTTGTCCTCTGTAGCCTCACTGAGGACCTGCAAACCAGAGATATGAGAATGAGTGTGAGAGTCAAATCAAAATCAAATTTTATTAGTCACGTGCCAAATACAACAGGTGTAGACCTTACAGTGAAATGCTTACTTACGAGCCCCTAACCAACAATGCAGTTTAACAAAAACACAGATAAGAATAATAGATAAAAGTAACAAAAGTAATTAAAGAGCAGCAGTAAAATAACAATAGTGAGACTATATACAAGGGGGTACTGATACAGAGTCAATGTGCGAGGGCAACAGTTAGTTGAGGTAATATGTACATGTAGGTAGTTATTAAAGTGACTATGCATAGATGACAACAGAGTAGCGGTGGTGTAAAGGGGGAGGGATACTGCAAATAATCTGGGTAGCCATTTGACTAGATGTTCAGGAGTCTTGTGGCTTGGGGGTAGAATATGTTTAGAAGCCTCTTGGACCTAGACTTGGCGCTCCGTGCGGTAGCAGAGAAAACAGTCTGACTAGGGTGTCTGGAGTCTGACAATTTTTAGGGCCTTCCTCTGACACCGCCTGGTATAGAGGTCCTGGATGGCAGGAAGCTTGACCCCTGGGCCGTTCACACTACCCTCTGTAGTGCCTTGTGGTCGGGGGCCAAGCAGTTGCCATACCAGGCAGTGATGCAACCAGTCAGGATGCGCTCGATGGTGCCGCTGTAGAACCTTTTGAGGATCTGAGGACCCATGACAAATCCAAATCTTTTCAGTCTCGAGGGGGAATAGGTTTTGTCATGCCCTCTTCATGACTGTCGTGGTGTGCTTGGACACGTTGAAGAGAATGAAAGACCACTTTTAGGAGTCCACTCCAAACCAACTGCCAATTACATTTCCCATTATAGTCACTACAACAAACAAAGCGACGAACTAGTCGCGAAGGGGAGGGGGATTACACAAAAAGGGCCCGACACCTGGCATTTGTTTTGTTCATCAATTTGACCAACAGCAAAATGATTAGCTAGAACAGAAAGGTTCAGGCAAATAAAGCACATACGAATGTGAGAGGTCAAGGAAAATCCTAGGTTAGCTGGAGAAAAGCATGAATATGCCCATGAATGAGGAACAGTTGTAGTTTGTGGGAGTTTTGGTTAAGGGGGTAGGTACTCAGCCAGAAACAGTAAGTAAGAGAAATGCAATAAGATTTGATTGTGGTGAAGAATGAGCTGTTGTGTGCCTCTATGATTTGTGTGCAGCGCCTAGTTACCACAGCAACAAACTTTGCACTGGGTGTCGTTTTTTCTTTTGGCTGTGTAAGAGAACCTTGAGAAAGATGGGTGGTTGTGGGGTAGGGGGCATCTTTAGACATTAGGTAGATGTTGCCCCTTAGGCACAGATCTACGATCAGCTTAACCATACAGGGAGGAAAAATCTAAACTGATCTTAGATCAATGTCTAGTGGCAACTGCATCATACTCCTAGCTTTAGACCGTCTCTGGGTCAGTTACTGAGGGGGCTGTGCAGTTAAAACATGCCATATGGAGCAGATGGGATATACAGGGTCAATATCATTCATTGATGTTTTAACAGTGTCACTTGGTGTCCAAATACATGTGACATACTAATTATGGGGGTGACTTTCATACTTGCCTGTTTTAGCTAGCCATAAAGAAAAAAATACCATTAACATGCCTGGGCAACACGCCACAGTCAGCATGGGCATGATATTAACGGTACGGACAGCGACAGATGATCTAACATGCCTTAGCCTACATCTCTAGACAGAACAGTCGGTCTTTTAGTCAGACTCAACGACGTTACAGAATGAAAACATTTGTAAGAAACAGGCATGCTATGGAAGACAAAGTATCAAGCAGAGATAGGAATAATATGATGCAAAGTATCAAATAGGAATAACATTATGCATTTGCATGCGTCAACCATGTACAAATAAGGAAGTGATGTCCTAGTTTGTGTTTGTGGGGGTTACTGCCTATGGCCGTCACTGCTAACTCACCCCATTGTTGATACCCTGAGATGCTCTGCCTGACCGGAACCTCTCATACCTGAGAGAAAAATGAAAACAACATATCAAAATAACTGCTTGTTCATAACGACTGTGTTACATGAAGTCATCCATGCCTCTCATAGGAGAAAGGTGTTATTTGAGACAAATGTTAGCCATCGCTCAGTGATGAGAGATGTTAGTGTATGTGTGGGAGCTAGCCTACCTGTCGTAGCGTAGGAAGATGTTGTTGAGGTCGTCGTTGACGTGCAGTAGCTCCTCTGTGACCTCCTCGTTAGACACACAGGAGATGAGCTCCACTATCCTCTGCTGCATGGCCCGGCATGTCCGGTTCAGCTCCTACAAACAGCACACAGGTTTACACACAGCAGCATTACCCAGTCTGACATTAACTGTATAAAGGGCTAGACCCGGAGTTGTCAGAGATCTGAAAGGATCTGATGGCATTAGTGCTTTCATTGTGTACCAACTGCAGAAAACGGAAACTACCTGTACCAACATTGAAAGCATTCTCTCTAGTGGCCTGTGGGAATACCCTTTTCTGTCAATCATCTTTCCTGTTTGTCAAGAAACCAGACCCTATAAATGAAGTAACAATACCAGGGTCGAAGCTGACGTCATACAGAGAAAGGGGGTTGGAGTCTAACCTGCAGGAGCTCGTGGTCCGAGGGGTCCTCCTGTCCAGGAACCATCTCTGTCAGCATCTCTGACATCACCTTGGTGTTGCCACGCACGATATCCAGCTCACTGCGCAGCCGGCAGATCTGGACAGCAGAGGGAATAACATGCCAACTCCTCTCAGATCCATCTCCTTCAACCTTAGAATGCAAGCTATCCAGAACATTTTAAAAGCCTTTTCACAAATCTGTGAAGGGAACAGATCTTGCAACTGTAATGGCTATTCACTGACTCAGTACCTGTTCAGGTGAGGGGTTGATAGACCCAGAGGCGCCGAGGTTGGGGACCTGAGGGGTGGAATAGGTGGGAGGGACAGATGCTGCAAAGGGTGGGGCGGAGACAGCATGGAGAGGAGGCTGCTGGTGGGGGATAGGCTGGGCTGGGGGAGGGGCGGTGGCCTTCAGTGTGGGTTGGTTCACCTCAGAGCCAGTCGACAGCTTTAAATGAGAAAATAAATAAACATAACAAAATAGCAGATGGATTCTCATACTCAATATAGAGTAAGGAAATGCATGCAAATGGATGTGACAGTCCTACTCGTTGAGGAGTGTGGATTGGAGACAGGGTCTCCAGGTCAGACATGGGGAACTCGATGCCTTTCCTCTTCAGCTCCTCATAGATATGGACCACACCCGTCAGGTCTGGACTACTCCTGAACGCGTCAGCCCACGCCTGGGAGACGGGTCGAATGAGAAAGACAAACGTTATCTTAACCTTGTCATGTCTGTCAGTGCTTTATTCAGGTAGCCCTTTACACTTGTACCCATATACGGGTTGAAAATGGCAGATTTTCACACCGATAAACGCCTTAATTGGAACACAGTGGCTGCACAGTAAAATGCTACACATGATGTCAGAGCTCTGGCTCTGTGCTTCACAGGGAAAGGCTGTAAATTAAAGAAGACTATGTATTTTGAAAGAGACAAAGACAAAGAGTGCTTTGATGTCATAAAAGCAAGCAAAACACCCATGAGTCCAAATGTGCACTCCACATTTCCATATTATAAAACTCATGTCATAGTGTCAACGTTTATGATCACTATGTTTGATGTAATTACAAGATATGACGTCACCCTGGGTTGTTCTGAACAGAATTAGTCTGTCTATTGTGAAGAAAATTTGCCACGATACACACACCTCAATACACTCATGACTCATTTCAATGCGCAGTAAAATAATGAGCCGTTTCCTGAATTGCATTGTGAAAGCCCAACACCGTAACATTGTATAACTTAGCTAGTCATGTTCACAATAGAACAGGCTTTCAAATGCTGCCCACCTGAACCAGATTTACAATGGACAGTTTTTTTGGATTGCATAAACAATTGTGTGATGGCGGGGATGCAAAGTGTGCTTGGTCCATTTCCTCAAGTGCACAGCTGGGGGGGAGGGGGGGGGGGGTGCGCATTATAGTTTAAGACTTTTCTTTGAGTCATAAGTGCATTTAAATGACTTAGGAACTGTGCACACTTGAGGTGAGGTGTGTGACCAACTGGAAACACCAGTTAGTCCGCTCGCTCAGACCCTTGTTATTTAGTTGTCTTATGTTGCACCTATACGTCATTTTCCTGGAATATTCTTATGTTACAGAATGTATCCAGAGTATTTTCAGATTTTGATGTCAACAAATGATGCGAAAAGTACAGTAACGTAAAATGCAACTAAAAATCAACAGTTTGGATTCAGTCTTGTGTCAGGTGAACTGTTGTCCTCACCTTTGGTCTAATAATTTTTCCAGAATCTCCTAACTATTAAATCGCTACCATGGTTATGCATATGCTTTTCATTTTTCTAGAAGAAACATTTTAATTTATCCCTATTCATACATGTGTAGAGAATTAACTGGTCAAAGTATTTAGGTCAAGGGTGTCACAAATTACATTTACACTACCACAAAAGCTCTTATTGGCTGAGCTAGGAAGCATGTGAGCATCTTGGGTGTATCATTACACATTCATCCTTGTGAGAAAACAGTGTCGCGTTTGTAATAACACTTGCATGTGGTCTGGTGAAAACCATTAAAGTTCCAGCAACAGCCGCCATCTTAGTGGGAAACTAGAGGCCACCGGAGGCAATCGGCCAGGGTTACCTAAGATCCCCATGGTAACCAGAGAACACCTGGCTGCAGGTAGCACAACACCTGAGGCTCTGCCTGAAGAACACTGGATCCCCCAGGGCTGCAGCCACAGGCAACCAACACCTTTCTCTCCTCAACTAGCTCATACAGAGAAGTACAATATTCTCTGAAAGCACTTCCATCTATTTGCTCAAGGACAAACTATCATCATCATCTCCTAACACAACTCTGTCAGAATACTTTAAAAAAGTGGTTTATCAATAAAAGCGTCTTCAATTAGCTTTATCACCAAAGTTGTCACAAATAAATAAAAACATGTCATGCATAAACTCTCTCCCATAAGTGTGTGCTCCCTTACCTGGATCAGGGCGAGCACTTTGTCTTGTACGATAGTGGGAGGGTTGTTTTTGGGGGAGATGATTTTTACAAGCACGCCGTCTATGAAGTCTCTGCTGGTGACAAGGGCATGAAAACGATGACCGCAGTTCTTCACACATGTCTCCAGGACGGTCAGTGCCAGCATCACCTCCCTGTAGTTCTTGTTCCCGTTCAGCCTCTTCTTCATTGCCCTGATGGCATCCTTGGGCCTGCAGCATCAAACCGCAAAGAACAGGGTCAGATTGGGAGAAGACAGACACACATGATAACTAAAACATACCATCTACTACAGCGTTGTAACTGCACCACCAAGCATCATTTCGCCATTTTGACTGAAATAATGTTATTAATACTTTAAAGGATTTACTAAAAATGGTCTAGGCTACACTATAATGCAGATACATCATTAACAGTGGTAGGTGTGGCCTTCCCTTGAATTCCTGATACAGAGGGCTTTAACAAACTGATGTCATATTATGAGATAAACTGGGAGTAGGGGTAAATCCACCTTCCCTAATTTAACACCCACTTATCAAACAGAAAATGGACTTCAACACTTTTACAAACAAGTTTAATGGACCAGATAGCTATCCAAGCCCTAGATAGTAGGCCAGCACTTGGATCAAATCCATTATTGCTTCTGATAAGAGGCAAGGCAAACTGAGCAAGAGACCTTCACAGAGAAAGTGTGGCCATATTCACATGTAAAGTCACTACAGACAAATTATCAAGTCCATGTCACACAGCTCCAGAATAGGTCTAAAGTGTGTTTTTTAATTCACATAATTCATTAGCCTAGTTAATGCACTTTTCTACTCACCCATCCTCGGTTTCATTGATGATGTCACATATTTCCATATTGAGGGCCCAGTCCTCACTCTGAAGGGAGCCATCAGTGGCTCTCTCTAAAGACAGAACATTCAATTCCCTCTCGTCAGAGCAGTAGAAAATTGTAATTTGAAAACAATATCCTTTTCATGATTGCAATGATCACACATGCTAACTTATTAGCTAGCCAATTAGCTCAGTCACAGCAACGCTATACTAATTTAGCTAGCTAACTAACTTAAGTTAGTTACCCAGTCATGTACTGGGTAGGCTTGCTATGCCCCCCATGCCTTGGGTTCTCGAGAGCTGGCTAGCTAATTTAGCAGTGGTCCAGCTGTCAAATACATGACATACATGGTTCATTCGAATAGCTAGCCAGCCACATACAAACAGTTATCGCGACCAGATACAGACAGTAACGTTAGCTAGTTAAACTTAAGTAGCGAGTGTAAATGAATAAGGTGCAACAAACGGAATATGCCCACCACGACCTAGCAAGATTACCACGAACTATTGCTTATGCTTAAATTGATGAATATATAACTAGTTAACAACATATTTATTGGCAATTATCTGAAGCTAACCAGCTTGGAAATAACCAAAATGAATGCTAGTCAACTGGTTAGCTACGCGTATGGGTCGATAGCCAATGAAGTTAGCTAAGTAAGAATGAAATGTCATGACGATTCAAAAATGTGAAACACGATTATCTACAGATTCCTTTCAATTACAGTTTGTTTAACTTACCAATACAATGTCCCACCGGAGTACTATATGGATTTCCCAAAAGGAACTCCATCTTGATCGACAACAAACAATTTGTACGAGTCAGTTAATGGCAAAGGAACAGTAAGCCCCGCCTATCAAGCAATTTCATTGGCAGAGACATCCAGTATGTCAATCTGATTGGGCAGCATAAACGTCGATCATTACATTGCAGACCATTGTAAATAATGGCAACCATCACTGCATTCATGAATCTAAAACAGGACTACATGAAGAAAAACGAGATAAAAAAATGTAATGGTGAAAAAATGTTTGTGTCTTATTTCCAATATGGTTATGTAAACAGTAGATTTTACAATCTGGCAGTGCACACAATCCAAAGTATGTTTACATAGAAAACTTCTCATATCCACAAGTGATTTTACATTAGGATTTCAAAATGTTTGCTTTCAAAAATAACAGAACAGTGTTTCCATGTGTCATTTTTATTCTAATGCATTTAGGGTTTGATTCAAAGTGGTTTGACAAAAACCTGGTGATGTATGTAACAGCTGTGCATGTAACAATAAACATGTTTTAGTCAGGTTGACCCATTGATAGATGACATTTCTACTGAAGCAACAGAAAAACTAAGTCAGCTTTGCTACAAGCTACTAAGCATAATAGTGTGAGTGAGAGAGACATCTGGGCTGAGACAGGGGGAACAAGGAATTAACATTCCTCCCCTGAAGGGACAACACTCACTGTTTCCATAGAAACATGCAATGTTCCCAAAAGTCACTGATGACTGAGAAAGTGATTCAAAACACAAACTGTAGAAGAGATGGCCATCATAATACTTGCCTGCTGCCAAGTTGTACTTTATAGGGAAGGAGTGTCAGAGAAGACTGTTCCTCTTTACTGACATTTAATTACACAGATCTCTCTTTCTCTAAAAGCCAACTGACATTTACTCCTGAGGTGCTGACCAGTTGCACCCTCTATAATCACTGATTATTATTTGACCCTGCTGGACATCTATGAACGTTTGAACATCTTGAAGAACGATCTGGCCTTAAAGGCCATGTACTCATTATTCATGTGCAATGAATAATGTGGAAATTTAGAAAGTTGAGGAGACAAAACTGCTTGGAGTAACCCTGGATTTTAAATTCTCATTGTACAAACTTATTGACACAATAGTAGCTAAGATGGGGAGATGTCTGTCCATAATAAAGCACTGCTCTGCCTTCTTAACAACAGTATCAACAAGGCAGGTCGACAGGCCCTAGTTTTGTCGCACCTGGACTACTATTCAGTTGTGTGGTCAAATGCCACAGAGGGACTATTGGCCCATAATAGGGCAGAACAGCTGGCCCTTAAATGTACACAGAGCTAACATTAATAATATGCATGTCAATCTCAAAGTAGAGGAGAGATTGACTTCATCCCTACTTGTATTTGTGAGAAGTATTGACATGTTGAATGCACAGAGTGGTCTGTTTGAACTACTGGCACACAGCTCGGACACCCATGTATACCCCAAAAGACATGCCACCAGAGGTCTCTTCACAGTCCCCAAGTCCAGAACAGACTATGGGAGGCGCACAGTAATACATAGAGCCATGGAACTATACTGCTCAAAAAAATAAAGGGAACACTTAAACAACACAATGTAACTCCAAGTCAATCACACTTCTGTGAAATCAAACTGTCCACTTAGGAAGCAATTTTTATTTATTTATTTTATTTAACCTTTATTTAACCAGGAAGGGCTCATTGAGATTTAAAATCTCTTTTTCAAGAGTGTCCTGGCAAAGATAGGCAGCGCCAAGTCATTACAAAAATTACAGACAAACAACATGAAAAACTACAAGTGATCTAGTAAAAACCATAGAATTAACAAAGAATATAACAAAATCAAAAACAGCAAATTAAAAACATTGACAGGTCAGGGAATCAGTCTCCAGATCATTCATCCGTGATTTAAAAATACCAATTGGGACAAGTTCATCCAGTTTAAAAGTATTTTGTAAGGCATTCCAAGACGATGGCGCAGAGTACATAAAAGCCCTTTTACCAAATTCAGTTCGGACATTTGGAACAGTTAGCAGGATAAAGTCCCGCGAACGAAGAGAGTACCCACCATATTTCTGAACAATAAAAATGCCCAAATAAAAAGGTAGTAAACCCAAAATGGCTTTGTAAATAAAAGTATACCAGTGACTGAGCCTACGAGTGACAAGAGAAGGCCAGCCAACCCTGGTATACAAAGTGCAGTGGTGCGTAAGGGTCTTGCAGTTTAAAATAAATCTCAAAGTGCCATGGTAAAGGGTGTCAATTGATCTCAAACACTGAGCGGAAGCATTCATATATAAAATATCCCCATAGTCTAGTAAAGGCCTAAATGTAGCTGATACTAGCCTCCTTCTGGCTTCAAAAGAAAAACAAGCCTTATTCCTAAAATAAAATCCTAATTTCAGCTTCAATTTTTTTGTAAGTTGTTGAATATGCATTTTAAAAGAGAGGCCATCATCAATCAACATTCCAAGATATTTATATGAGGTTACAACCTCAATCTCCTTGCCCTGACAGGTAGTAATAGGTGAAAGGTTCAGAGGTCTATTTCTTGCTTTAGAAAACACCAGTAGTTTTGTTTTGTCAGTATTGAGGATAAGCTTCAATTGAGACAAGGTATGTTGAACAGTATTAAAAGCAGTTTGCAAGTTCTGGAAAGCTTTTGTAAGAGATGAAGCACAACAGTAAATAACAGTATCATCAGCATAAAAATGAAGTTGTGCATTTTGGACATTTTTGTCTAAATTATTTATATAAATAGTGAATAAGAGAGGACCAAGTACAGAGCCTTGGGGCACACCATTTAAGACAGACAATTTAACAGACCTAAGCCCATCAAATTGAGTGCACTGAGTTCTATCAGACAGATAGTTAACAAACCATGCAACTGCATGCTCTGAAAGACCTACACTCGACAATCTCTGCCTTAGTATAGCATGATCAACTGTATCAAAAGCCTTAGAGAGATCAATAAAAAGTGAGACACAATGCTGTTTCTTGTCAAGAGCTTCAGTGATATCATTTAAAACCTTCATGGCTGCTGTAATTGTGCTGTGCTTCTTCCTGAAACCCGATTGGTACATTGATAAAATAGAGTTAGTATATAAAAACTCTTTTAGCTGGTCACTCACAAGGGTTTCAAGTATTTTCACCAGGGGTGACAGCTTTGAGATTGGCCTATACTGATACTGATTGACAATAAATTGCACATGCTGTTGTGCAACTGGAATAGACAACAGGTGGAAATTATAGGCAATATGCAAGACACCCCCAATAAACGAGTGGTTCTGCAGGTGGAGACCACAGACCACTTCTCAGTTCCTATGCTTCCTGGCTGATGTTTTGGTCACTTTTGAATGCTGGTGGTGCTTTCACTCTAGTGTTAGCATGAGACGGAGTCTACAACCCACACAAGTGGCTCAGGTAGTGCAGCTCATCCAGGATGGCACATCAATGCGAGCTGTGGCAAGAAGGTTTGCTGTGTCTGTCAGCGTAGTGTCCAGAGCATGGAGGCGCTACCAGGAGACAGGCCAGTACATCAGGAGACGTGGAGGAGGCCGTAGGAGGGCAACAACCCAGCAGCAGGACCGCTACCTCCGCCTTTGTGCAAGGACGAGCAGGAGGAGCACTGCCAGAGCCCTGCAAAATGACCTCCAGCAGGCCACAAATGTGCATGCATCTGCTCAAACGGTCAGAAACAGACTCCATGAGGGTGGTATGAGGGCCCGACGTCCACAGGTGGGGGTTGTGCTTACAGCCCAACACCGTGCAGGACGTTTGGCATTTGCCAGAGAACACCAAGATTGGCAAATTCGCCACTGGCACCCTGTGCTCTTCACAGATGAAAGCAGGTTCACACTGAGCACGTGACAGACGTGACAGAGTCTGGAGACGCCGTGGAGAACGTTCTGCTGCCTGCAACATCCTCCAGCATGACCGGTTTGGCGGTGGGTCAGTCATGGTGTGGGGTGGCATTTCTTTGGGGGGCCGCACAGCCCTCCATGTGCTCGCCAGAGGTAGCCTGACTGCCATTAGGTACCGAGATGAGATCCTCAGACCCCTTGTGAGACAATATGCTGGTGCGGTTGGCCCTGGGTTCCTCCTAATGCAAGACAATGCTAGACCTCATGTGGCTGGAGTGTGTCAGCAGTTCCTGCAAGAGGAAGGCATTGATGCTATGGACTGGCCCGCCAGTTCCCCAGACCTGAATCCAATTGAGCACATCTGGGACATCATGTCTCGCTCCATCCACCAACGCCACGTTGCACCACAGACTGTCCAGGAGTTGGCGGATGCTTTAGTCCAGGTCTGGGAGGAGATCCCTCAGGAGACCATCCGCCCCACCTCATCAGGAGCATGCCCAGGCGTTGTAGGGAGGTCATACAGGCACGTGGAGGCCACACACACTACTGAGCCTCATTTTGACTTGTTTTAAGGACATTACATCAAAGTTGGATCAGCCTGTAGTGTGGTTTTCTACTTTAATATTGAGTGTGACTCCAAATCCAGACCTCCATGGGTTGATAAATTGGATTTCCATTGATTATTTTTGTGTGATTTTGTTGTCAGCACATTCAACTATGTAAAGAAAAAACTATTTAATAAGATTATTTCTTTCATTCAGATCTAGGATGTGTTGTTTAAGTGTTCCCTTTATTTTTTTGAGCAGTGTATATTCCACATCAATTAACTAATGCAAGCAGTAAAATCAGATTTAAATAACTGATCAAAATGTATCTTAGGGAACAGCGAGGAGATACACATACAAACTAGATTTTTGGTGTTGTAGGTATATTTATATTTTACCTTTATTTAACTAGGCAAGTCAGTTAAGAACAAATTCTTATTTTCAATGACAGCCTAGGAACAGTGGGTTAACTGCCTTGTTCAGGGGCAGAACGACAGAGTTTTACCTTGTCAGCTCAGGGATTTGATCTTCCAACCTTTATGTTTGCTAGTCCAACGCTCTAACCACTAGGCTACCTGCCATCCCAGGTAGCCTAGGTAGGTAGCCTATATGGTAGTAGAGTAGTGGCCTGAAGGCACACAATGTGTTCTGAAATAACTGCCTTAATTTTGCTGCGTCTTGTGCATGTATTGTGCATGTATTTTTTATCTTGTGAACATGCGTCAGGTGATAGAAATCTGAACACACTACAAGCGCTTTGAAAATAATACTTTCCTCATTCCTACCGCACGGATAACCAGTAAAGTACATTAAATATTATATTATTCAACATTCTGGCTTGTAGAGGTCATGAGAAGTAATTTTCCTGATTCAAACGCAAATCTTTGCCCGATGTAGTATTCAATGCAATTGAACATCAGGTTTCCAGGCAACTACATTTGTTGCTCTTTGGGCTGGGTTTCTGTATAAGCATTTTGTGACAACTACTGATGTAAAAAGGCCTTTATAAATACATTTGATTGACTGATTGATTGATTGACAGACATAAAATATTATGTGTTTTTATTCCGCAAAGGACAACACCAGAGATAAACACAAGTCCTAAGGAGTTGGGACTTCTTCCCAGTCAGAGGCCAGTACACTGCCTTTGTTGTCTTTGCTCTTAAGAGTCCTGTCTGAGTTTGTGTTGACTCAGGGAAGCACTGAATGTCCTCCTTAGTCTTGCATGAGTTTGCGTTTGACCGCTGAACTTTCAGAAGAGAAATGTACAAACAGAGCCCCTGCTGCTGTACGTGACCTCAGCTCATACAGGTCAACATCATGAGCCCACTCTACATTTCCCCAGTGCCCGATCTATGGATGGAGATGGAGAGATAGAGAGAGAGAGAGGAAAATAAATCATTAGTAAGAGAGAAAGAGATTGAATACATATCCACAACGCTTTTAGAATCTCTGTATATGCATTGTTTCTGTGGCGAGTTCCTACCTGGAACTCCTCCTCTAGTCGTGACAGCAGCACGGCCTGCTCCACTGTAATGTGTTTGTCTATTAACGCAAAGGCAAGCACCACTGACTTCAGCTGGGTGATCACATACTCCAGACCTACACACAGGAGGTCACAAAGAACATTAGTAGTCGTGTACAGTCTATTTAACTGAGACTCTGCAATATTATGTGATCATAAATACCGGTGCTACTTCTGAGTGCAAAGCAAGAGCCTCTACCTGAAGTGGCCCAACAAACTGAAAATAGAGATGATTCTCTCTCCGTTTTCAGTCCATTGGTCTAGGCAAGAGGCTGATTCCTTTTAGCACCCACATACAGTAGAGAATTTGCACATGTGCACGGGACGGGAGTACCTCTAATGACTCGTAGATGTTTTTACCTGTCAGGGACCAGAAGTTATAGGAACCCAGGTGCTGGCGGAAAGTATCCATCGTCGCCTGTGGGATCTCTGGCCCCAGTATACTGGTGGAGGAGCCAATGACTACGTTGTACCTGAAAGAGAAAAACATTCATTCAAGTTTTCTCAAGACAATGCTACACATCTCTGTTTCCCTCCTTTGCTGAAGATGACATGCAAATACATGTCCAGTGAACTTTCTGTAAGGTAACTCACAGAAAACGAGTCACTGATCATGATCACCAACCTGTCTTCAATCCAGTTCAACACAGGGTCCCATTCATTATTCTGAAGCTCAACTAGTGATGGAGGCTCCTCAACTCTGTAACTGCAAGGGGACAACATACTTACACAGTTTCAATCCCTATGCAATCACACACATGAACGATCTATAGAAATCATTACTGATGGAGGGACCCTAAACCCTCATGCTACTACAAAGATCTCTGTGTACCAGACAGTGTCAGTCTCCATATACTTGAGGGCAGCAGTGATCATTTGGTCCTTGCTGCGGAACGTGGGGTTATCGAGGGCTGTGTTGCAGAGAGTGTTCTGGAGGAGAGATAACAAATCTCAAATTGCACCCTTTCCCCACATATAGAGCATTAGTTTGAATCCAGGCCCAAGTCAAAAGCTCTAGTGAAAGTAGTGCCCTGTATGGGGTACAGTGACCATTTCAGATACAGCCAACATGAAGCGTTAAACAAAAGTACTGAGGTGAAAGGTCATACCATATGCATGCTGTAGAACTTGAGCATGTCTTTCTGAGTGTCCCATTCATTCGCCACGGCAATGGCTAAGGCTTCATTGGGGGCTGTGAACAGCTTTCCTCCAGGTGTTTTCAGTTTCCGCCGGTCCAGGTTGATCTCAAACATGCCACCTGCAGACCAAAAATCAAGGGGGAAAAAAATAAATGAGTTCTTAGCACTCAGACTTCTTATTTAAATAATTTCAAGAAAGTCCCTCACTCTCCAAGTCCCGCTACAGCACTCACCCTCTCCGTGGGATATGCTAACATCCTCATAGAATTTCTTTCTTTCTGTTGATGAGAGCATAACAAAGTAAACATGACAAGAAACGTGCAACCTCCATGGTGCACATAGCCATGATCACTGTAAACCAGCAAGCTCGACAGCCTTTTGATATTTGATGAAACAAGTGGCTGGTGCATCTCTTACCTGTGACAATGGAGTAGGATTCTGAGTTCACAGAGAGCAGAGGGAGCAGCTTAAACATTTGACCTCTTGGGCAGACAGTGGGGAGAGAGAGAAAGCATGCCCCAGACAATTGTGAAATCTCACAAGATTCCTCAGCATCGTGTCAGTGACAGAGATGTTTTAACAAACAAGTTTCCCCAATTGAAGTGGGGTTCAAACCTACAGTTGATTGGCTAACTGAACTAACGTTAGCTAACAGGAATGATGAATTCCGGATAGTGTCGCTTTTCAAAATGCAGGACACACTACTGTTGCTATAAGAAACGACTGACGAAGAGTAGTTGAAGGTTGACTGATCTAAAACGAATCATTTGGAGAAATACGATCGTATTTGCACACACCTCTCACTGCATCGCATTTTCATGTGTGTGACCTTTCGTGTTTGCCAGATTTCCCAGATACATGGGAAATGTAGTTCCATTCTTGTTATAAAATCAAACAGAATGGAAGAGTGCCAGAGCGAAAAGGACTACATCCTCAAAAGTCATTGATAGCGTTGCGCTAAATAAGCCAATGACCAGCGCGCTTTTAGACTAGTGCATCCCTTGGCTAATGAGAGAGGAGGATGCTGCTGTTTTGTGACGCCTGCGACGAAGTCCATTTACTTTTCTGGAGCTTGGTGTGAGTGACTGAAGTGTTGGATTTGAAGGGATTTGGATGTAGGTGAGCCGCCTCATTCGTGCTCTCTGTACCATCTTCCTACATCTATCGCCCGGACGGCCACTGACTGCGGTCGGTGTCCTTCCCGCGGCACCAGAACCATGCCCGTCCCCGCTGGATACCTCAGTAACACCCCCATGGCCTTCAAGTCCTCGGCCTCGCTTATCCCACCTCCCCCGATCAACACCCACCAGCCCGGGGTTGTCGCCTCGCTTCTCTATAGCGGCTCCAAGTTCCGAGGACATCAGAAGAGCAAAGGCAACTCCTACGATGTCGAGGTTGTTTTGCAGGTCCGTTAGATTTCTGAAACTTTCATTTGCCAGTCAGCTGACGACTAATTTTGCTGACAAACATGTCAAAACACGTAATGATTGGCAGCTTCCAGAAGGAGTGTTCATAATCACCGTCCATGAAACCTAGATGTTAGGTGACCCTATCATTAATTGAATTCACATTCTAGTGACGGTAGGTGAGCTGGCATTAGTAGTTAGTAGTGAAAATGTTATTACCAGAATGGGATTCAGCTGTGTTCAGATGCATCGTTGGCTCACATCATGACATCAATGGAAAGAAGTTACACAATGAATGATCCTTCATTCCACTATCTAGCTAGTGAACATTTATATACTGTTTTCAAGTCTTGTGTTGTTTCTTTCAGCATGTGACCACGGAAGACTCATACTTGTGTGGCTACTTGAAGATCAAAGGGTTGACAGAGGTGAGAATGATTTACTTGATACTGAAATGAGGTTGAATAAAGGTTTAATATAACCCTTTATTTTAATCATGGTTCTGATTATTAGCACGACTTGTTTCTCTTTCTGTTTTTTTCTTCTATAGGAATACCCCACGCTGACTACGTTCTTTGCAGGGGAGATCATCAGTAGGAAGCGTCCGTTTCTAACCAGGAAGTGGGATGCAGATGAGGATGTGGATCGCAAACACTGGGTAAATGGAATATGCGATCATTCATTTCATTTAGCCTAATTCAGTAATTGAATTGAATAGTCTGATCTGCTTTAGACCTCCGTGCCAAATGAAGTACGAGATAATCTTGCCAGGTGAGAATGTGAGGGCGTCATCCCCCTCATTAATCTTTTTTGATTAATGTTAATTTCTCGTGGACAGACTGTAAAATAAATAGTATTGTGATGTCTGTCAAAAGTCCCTGAGATGTGACGGCTAACAGGCTAGTTTGTGGGGGGGGGGGGGGGGGTCTAATAACGGTAGATTTGTCAAGCAAGAACAATAGTTATGATTGTTAAACATTGTATTGTTCCAGCAAAAGGACACTGTGTTGTTTTAACGATTTTCTATTTGGGCTCCAGGGCAAATTCCAGGCCTTCTACCAGTATGCAAAGACGTTCAACTCGGATGAGTTTGACTATGAAGAGCTGAAGAACTCTGACTACATCTTCATGAGGTGGAAGGTAAGCTCAAGCCAGACCGCATGTTACCTATTCCTCCATTATCAAGGAAAAGCTGAAGCATGGATATGAGGTTTGGCGACATGTCCTCTATATATACTGTTATAATGATGTACTAACTGTTGTATTCTCCTCCACAGGAGCAGTTCCTGGTCCCTGATCACACCATTAAAGACATCAGCGGTGCTTCCTTCGCTGGTTTCTACTACATCTGCTTCCAGAAGTCCACAGCCACCATAGAGGGGTACTACTACCATAGGAGCTCAGAATGGTAACAGGAGACTAGATCCTAACTGGGTCATTGATGAACATGTGATAAAACTGGTTCAGATGTATCCAGGCCTTTTGAACTTAGAACATAATCCTGTGCATCATCAGTTCTGATGCGTTTCTTTTTTCTTTAAATGAATATTTAATTTGCTCAGGTTATCAGGGTCAGAATGCAGTTCATGCCCTAATTCTGTGGGGCATGAATTTTTTTTATATATATTTTTTTTTCAACTAATAAAAAATAAATAAATATCTGTTCTCTGTACAGTAAGAGTTGAGGGCTTGGGGTTGATTTGATTTGGGACTGGCCACTGCATCTCTCCTCTCCTGACTTTCTGCACTAAATAGCCCTCTCCCTCACAGGTACCAGTCTCTGAACCTCACCCATGTTCTGGAACACAGTGCAGCCATCTATGAGTTCCGGTGACCCAGGCATTGTGGCTTTGTTGGCTCAGAAAGACTTTAAGGCCTGCAGAAGCTACATGAAGGAGACATGAAGACTGAGAAGGACTGGGGAAGGATGGGTAGAAGGGGGACATGAAAACTGTGTTGTTACTACTACCAAGACGATGTGCTTTTCTGTCTGAGGAAGAAAAGGAAATGGAATGATGGATTTATTGATGGACAGATGGAAGCAGGTCTGTTGGACTGGTACTTTCACAGAGGAAGGTATGGATGGATGGAGGAGACAGAGGGAAAGGACTACTCTGCCCCAACCAGGGCAGGCAGGAGCTTCAGTCCTGTGGGATTGGGGCAGAGAGCCATAGCAGTGTGATGCTTTATCATTTCTTCATTTGTTTTAACGTCTGTTTTTAAAAGCTTGTTGACTTTCACTCTGCTGCGTCAAGGTCCGGTCATGAGTTATGAAAATGGAGACTTCAGTACTACAACACTTGTCTTTGGACACTTTATAAATAAAGCTGAGGTTTTCCTCTTGCAACTGGGGATTTGTCTGCTTTTATCCAATTCTCATCTGAGCTTAACAGATATTGGACAAAGATTCTTCTGCTCGACTCTATCAAACGCTGGATCTCTTTTGAAGCTAAATGTCAGCGTGTGGAATAATGTTCAGATGAACTACACTCCGTCTTTTGGATTGAAGCTTAACACTTCATAGCTCATTGAATGACAGTGTTATTGTTTTATTTTCAATCTAGGCTAACTCTTCTGATTGCCTGCAAAGAGATTTTGCAAGTTACCTCTTCAGCTCCCCGTTGTAAAGCTTCAGACGACAGAGCAATGACTGTCTGGAGGTCCGTGCTCTGTGGAAAAGACAAGTGACATTTGTGAGTGCTTGTTGTTCTTGTATTGTTGGTTTCATTTGCACACGTTGTGTTTAACTCGAGTGCAACCCTTCTAATCCAGTACACATGTGTAACGTTGGTTGGATTTAAGATGGAATCATATGTTACTAGGCCCATGCAGTCAGCAGCATTTTACTTTTCACTCGCATTCATTAAAACAAAAATACTTTTGTCACCAACTTCTGTTTTCCTTGGGTGTCCATGCCCCTTCATTGTTAACTATGCAACATTATGCAACATCGTTCGTTATGCAACAGCATCATTCTTGACTTCAACCATACATCTCCAAGTTTCAAAAACCAGATGTATTCTATAAAATAGTATTAAAGATGTCTTATCATTAAAGGAAATATTTTGTCTAATTGCCCTTTTCAAGCACTACCCTTCCACATTTGCCCTGTCCATGCAATGGTGCCATCTTTTTAAAGTGTATCAAAATGTATTATACCAGTATGTGTGTGAGTATGGACCGAAAGCAGATTGGTGTGGTTTGACTGGTTGTGAAGAATGGAGTAAATCATATCAAAACACCCCTTATGTTTTTTTCTTTCAAGACTATTGTATGAACTGTACTTCACTGACATACTAGTAATGGGTCCTGTTATATTACTCCATAAAAACACAATGAACTAAATATTATTCTAGCTGGACAAATACACAGAATGTCAAATATTAAGAACCCCTGCTCTTTCCATGACAGACTGACCAGGTGAATCCAGGTGAAAGATATGATCCCTTAATGATGTCACTTGCTAAATCCACTTCAATCAGTGTAGATGAAGGGGAGGAGACATGTTAAATAATTATGTTTGGTGTATGTGTGCCATTCAGAGGGTGAATGGACATGACAAGTTTTAAGTGCCTTTGAATGGAGGTATGGTAGTAAGTGCCAGGTAAACCGGTTTGAGTGTATCAAGAACAGCAATGCTGCTGGGTTCTTCATGCTCAGCAGTTTCCCTTGTGTGTCAAGAATGGTCCACCAACCAAATGACATCCAGCCAACTTGACACAACTGTGGGAAGCATTGGAGTCAACATGGGTTGACTCCAATGCTTCCCACACCTTGTAGAGTCCATGCCTGGACGAATTGAGTCTTTTCTGAGGCAACTCAATATTAGGAAGGTGTTCCTAATGTTTGGTATACTCTGTATTCTGAGCTACATCAAGGTCAAGAATGCACAGCTGGATAACGTGTGGCCGTTTTGACTCCCTCCCACCTATCTAATACTACCCTCTAGTGGTGATACCAGTTTGTTACACATTGTTGTTGGGTCTATACCTCCCATTGAAGTAGACACTTAAAATGGTAAGGGTTAAGGTTTAGGGTAGGGTAGGGTCGTCCCAGAGATGCCAGATAGCACTGGCCAATGTTGCTGTCAATGGTTTACAACACAGTATTCAGGGTCTTAATGAAAGTAAGGATTCCAAGGCCAAAAAACATTCCTTACCCCAGGACAATAAAGAAAAGGAGCACTCTGTTTCTGCATAGATCTGTTCATTTATTGACAGGACAAACAAGCAGGCGTATGTTTTGGCATCATTGCCTTCATCAGAGCCTTGGGGGTCAGTGAAACTAACAAGTAACCATTTCCGATGCCTGACTCAGATTCTGTCTTAGATTAGTTAACCATAAGGTACACTATGCTTCATAGATATCCCCTCCTGTACTGTGCTGTGATGAAAAGGAGCGCTGCAGGATACTGAGTTTCCTGAAGTCCCGCACAGAGATGGAGGGACCGGGCGAGGAAGAGGGCGGACGGGGGGGGAAGAGGCATAGATACTGTATATAGTGAACAAAAATATAAACGCAGCATGTAAAGTTTTGGTCCCATGTTTCATGAGCTGAAATAAAAGATCCCAGAAATATTCCATACGCACAAAAAGCTTATTTTTCTCAAATTCTGTGCACAAATTTGTTTACATCCGTGTTAGTGAGCATTTCTCCTTTGCCAAGATAATCCATCCACCTGACAGGTGTGGCATATCAAGAAGCAGATGAAACAGCATGATCATTACACAGCTGCACTTTGTGCTGAGGACAAAAAAAAGCAAGTCTAAAATATGGATTTTTGTCACACAACACAATGCCACGTATGTCTTAAGTTTTGAGTGAGCGTGCAATTGGCATGCTAAATGCAGGAATGTCCACCCAAGCTGTTGCCAGAGAACTGAATGTTGTCATTTTCCTCCAACGTTGTTTAAGAGAATTTGGCAGTACGTCCAACCGGCCTCACAACCGCAAACCACATGTAACCACTCCAGCCCTGGACATCCATATCCGGCTTCTTCACCTGTGGGATCGCCTGAGACCAGCCACCCAGACGGCTGATGAAACCGAGGAATATTTCTGTCTGTAATAAAGCCCTTTTGTGGAGAAAAACTAATTCTGATTGGCTGGGCATGACTCCCCAGTGCAAGGCCTGGCTCCCAAGTGGGTAGACCTATGCCCTCCCAGGCCCACCCATGGCTGTGACCCCTGCCTAGTCATGTGAAGTCCAGGGATTTGGGCCAAATTTATTTATTTAAATGTACTGATTTTCTTATATGAACTGTAACTCAGTAAAATGGTTGAAATTGTTGTATGTTGCGTCTAGATTTATGTTCAGTATAGAAAGTACTTTCTCATTTGGGTCAAATACAGGAGAGAAATGCATGTTATGTGTCTGAAGATTGCGAGCAATTGACGGATAGTGAACTTGAAATTGATTCTGACAAGTGAGGAAAAATAACCTGTGTCATTAGGTGAAGGCTTCCGAGCAAGGTCTGACTTAGTATGAGGTCCCAGACAGATGCCAGTCGATGCACTGTGCATCTGCCAACTTTCCTTCAATTCGCAAGTGGCTGAAACTTTCACCAGAGAAAGAATCTGAGTGAAACAGCGCCCCTCCACCCTACCACATGTAGCCCATGTATCTGATGCTGTCTGGGCAAAAAGAGTAGGACATACTCTTTTTGGCCAGACAACGTCAGATCCATGGACTCAACATACAGCGCCTTCTAAGTATTCACACGATCACCCCTTGACTTTTTCCACATTTCGATGTTACAGCTTGAATTTAAATTGAGATTTCGTGTCACTGGCCTACACAAAATACCCCATAATGTCAAAGCGGAATTATGGTTTTAGTATTTTTTACAAATGAACTGAAAACCAATAAGTAAACGAGTATTCAACCCCTTTGTTATGGCAAGCCTAAACAAGTCAAATAATAAGTTGCATGTACTCACTGTGTGCAATAGTGTTCAACATGATCTTGAATGACTCTCTGTACACCACACATACAATTATCTAGAAGGTCACTCAGTCAAGCAGTGAATTTCATACACAGATTCAACCACAAAGACCAGGGAGGTTTTCCAATTCCTTGCAAGGACGGGACCCTACTGGTAGATGGATTAAAATAAAAAGCAGACATTGAATATCCCTTTGAGCATGGTGAAGTTAATTATACTTTGGATGGTGTATCAATAAACCCAGTCACTACAAAGATTCCTAACTCAAGAAGTAAAAAACAAGGAATGAAAAAAGAAGGAAGACTGTACAGAATAAAAATATTCCAAAACATGCATCCTGTTTGCAATAAGACACTAAAGTAAAACTGCAAAAAAGCATTCTAAGAAACATACTTTATGTCCTGAATACAAAGTGTTATGTTTGGGGCAAATCCAACACAACATATCACTGAGTACCACTCTTCATATTTTCAAGCATGGTGGTTGCCTCATGTTATGGGTATGCTTGTCATTGGCAAGGACTAGGGAGATTGTTAGGATAAAAAAACGAATAGAGCGAAGCACAGGTAAAATCCTAGAGGAAAACCTGGTTCAGTTTGCTTTCCAACAGACACCGTGAGAAAAAAAGAAAAAAATGCACCTTTCAGCAGGACAATAACCTTAAGCAAAAGGCCAAATATACACTGGAGTTGCTTACCAAGACGACATTGAATGTTCCTAAGTGGCCTAGTTACAGTTTTGACTTAAATCGGCTTGAAAATCTATCGCAAGACTTGAAAATGACTGTCTAGCAATGATCAACAACCAACTTGACAGAGCTTGAAGAATTTAAAAAAGAATAATATGCAAATATTGTACAATCGTTAATACCACTGACAGCTGTTCAGTATGGCTTATATCTGGCATGCAGTCCATGATGACAGCAAAGTGTTTTGCCTTCTTAATCTTCTCAACATTGGCATCTTTTTGTGCAGCCAGAGCTATCAGTTTATTTTGGATACTCTTGCTAAGATAATTATCAATTATTTAATGATTTTCAAACTATCTCAAACGTTCAGTCATTACAGGGTCAAATTGTGCCATTAGCTCCACCTGCCCAAAGAAGTTGCCATTTCTTGGCTCGTGTATATCCTCTAAGTGTCTACAAAAGGCTTGGTTTCATTCAGCCAAATGACAGATCAATGGCAAGCAGTCTCCTCAAAACCATCTTCCAATGATTTACCTCAAGTGCCATTAACTCCTGGTTGATTGCGTCAACGGTTGTGCCGGTTTTACATTTTTCCATAAGTTGGCGCCAACTCTCCATGTTTTGTAAATGCTCAGTACAACGCTCATGTGCTTTCAAATTGGTCCCGATATTCTTCCAGCAACGAAAACCATCACTGCTCAAATTAGTCTATTTTTCCCCAAATTTGGACAATAAAAACGAAACGCGGCATCTGTCTGGGGCCTCATACTAAGTCAGACCTTGAATACACAAGCCATGTCCGTGTATTGTTTTTTCTCTGTTTATCATACATTTTTCATAGTTGTCACTACTAAATCTTAAAGCGACTGCATCCCCCACTTTGAGGGAATACTGTTTTGGCCCCTGTTTGACAAGATCACACTTCTGTTTGTCAGACAGCGCCTCTGGCCACATCATCCCTTCAACACACAGTAGGTGCATGTGTTGATCTCTTTGTGACTCTGGAAGATCAAGGGCTAGAGGTGAATAAGGCTCTGAAACCAAATTTGCATGATTTGCATCTTCCTCTCCGAGCTTTTGCTCTGCTTCGACATTAGCTACCGCTGTGCTACTACTAGTGATAGCCTGTAGTTCCAATGACGATTAGTCACCGACAGCAGCAGTGGCAGTAATGCTACTGGTTAAGCGCTGGTTAAGCGCCAGGCCTGGGCCTGTCTGGGCTCATCATTATGTCTTCTGCCTCCATGACGAAGGAAGTATTATCAGCGGCACCTGTCTTTTTGCAAAGAAAAATGCGTTAACTTCGGTAATTTTTCTGTTCAAATTAAATTTCCTTATTTTATTTTTTCTCTGTCCCTCTCTTCTGAAAGCGCCTCATCACAGAGTCTTTGCTGCATCTTACCTTCAATGAAAGTCACATTTGCAATCATATCGAGTAAAACAATGCACACAGGCAGCACAGTCATGGCTAGAAGGGATCCAGCTTTTGTTGAATTAACGTCAAAAGTAGATTTTTCTTTGGTGCATTTTATCTTACCCTAACCCTTTTCCTAACCATAATCTAATTCTACTAACCTGCTACGTTAATTCTCGTAACCTGCTGCGTAAGTTCTCCTAACCTGCTACAGCAGAGGGAGCAACAGCGCCTCTTCAACCTCAGGAAGCTGAAGAAATTTGGCTTGTCACCTAAAACACTCCCAAACCTTTACAGATGCACAATCGAGAGTATCCTGTCGGGCTGTATCACCGCCTGGTACGGCAACTGCACCACCCTGCACCACCCAACTGCAAGGCTCTCCAGAGGGTAGTGCGGTCTGCACAACGCATCACCGGGGACAAACTACCTGCCCTCCAGGACACCTACTGCACCCGATGCCACAGGAAGGCCAAAAAGATCATCAAGGACAACAACCACCCGAGCCACTGCCTGTTCACCCCGCTATCATCCAGAAGGCGAGGTTAGTACAGATGCATCAAAGCTGGGACGGAGAGACTGAAAAACAGCTTCTATCTCAAGGCCATCAGACTGTTAAACAGCCATCACTAACATAGAGAAGCTACTGCCAACATACAGACTGAAATCTTTGGCCTCTTAAATAAATTGACTTAATAAAGGTATCACTAGTCACTTTAAAAAACACAACTTTAATAGTGTTTACATATCCTTCATTACTCATCTCATATGTATATACTGTATTTTATACCATCTACTGCATCTTGCCTGTGCCGCACGACCATCGCTCATCCATATATTTATATGTACATATTCTTATTTATCCCTTTACATTTGTGTGTATAAGGTAGTTATTGTGAATTTGTTAGATTACTTGTTAGATATTTGTCACGCCCTGACCTGAGAGAGACGTTTTTCTCTGTTTAGTTAGGTCAGGGTGTGATATGGGGTGGGCATTTTATGTATTGTATTTCTTTGTTTTGGCCAAGTATGGTTCCTAATCAGAGGCAGCTGTCTATCGTTGTCTCTGATTGGGAATCATACTTAGGCAGCCTTTTCCCACCTGTGTTTGTGGTTAGTTGTTTTCCGTTTAGTTATCTGTTGCCTGACGGAACTGTTTGCTTTCATTTTGTTTAAGTGTTTCATTATAGTAATAAATATGAGCACTTACCACGCTGCGTTTTGGTCCCGTTCTCATTATGACTAAAGCCATTACAGAACTACCCACCAAAAATGGACCAAGCAGCGTGCCCAGGAGGAGCAGGGATCCTGGGCTCGGGAGAAGAGAGAATGGAGGACGCCCTGGACCTGGGAGGAGATAATGGCAGGTGACAAGACCCTGCCATGGAAGCAGGTGGAGACGGAGCAAGCGGAACGGCGACATTACGAGGAGCTAGCTCAACGACGGAAGCACGAGAGGCACCCCCAAAACTTTTTTTTGGGGGGGGGGTGCACACGGGGAGATTGGCAGAGTCAGGGTGGAGACCTGAGCCAACTCCCCATGCTTACCGTGGGGAGAGTAGGACTGGTCAGGCACCGGGTTATGCTGCGCCAGCTCTACGCATGGTACCCCCAGTTCACCAGCACAAACCAGTGCGGCCTGTTCCAACGCCCCGCGCTTGCCGGGCTACGGGGGGATCCAGCCAGTACAAGTTGTGCCAGCCATACGCTCCAGACCTCCAGTGTGCCTCCACAGCCTAGTATATCCTGCGCCACTTATACGTACTGTGTCGCCAGTGCGCCTGCACAGCCCAGTTCGTCCTGTGCCAGCGCCCCGCCCTTGCTGGACTAAAGTAAGCATCCAGCCAGCATCCAGCCAGTCCGGTGAGGCCTGTTCCGGCTCCATGTAAGAAGCCTCCAGTGATGATCCATGGTCCGAAGCCTCCAGTGATGATCCATGGCCCGAAGCCTCCACTGATGATCCATAGCACGAAGCCTCCACTGATGATCCATGGCCCGGAGCTTGTAGTGATGATCCATGGCACGAAGCCTCCAGTGATAATCCATGGCCTGGAGCCTCCAGTGATAATCCATGGCACGAAGCCTCCAGTGATAATCCATGGCCCGGAGCCTCCAGTGAAGATCCATGGTGCGGAGCCTGCATTGACGATCCATGGCACGGAGCCTGCAGTGACGTCCCCCAGGCCGGAGCCTCCAGAGACGTCCCCCAGTCCGGAGCTTCCAGCGATGGTCCCCAGTCCGGAGCCTCCAGCGACGGTCCCCAGTCCGGAGCCTCCAGCGACGGTCCGCAGTCCAGAGTCTCCAGTGGTGGTCCGCAGTCCGGAGTCTCCAGTTGCGGTCTGCAGTCTAGCCCCTCCTGCGCTGATCCATGGTCCGGTTCCTCCTCCGACAATCCACGGTCCGGCTATACAAAAGCGGAGGGATCAGCGGGCGGAGTGGGGGCTACGCCCTGAATCGGGGCCGCCACCAAGGGTAGATGCCCACCCGGACCCTCCCCTATAGTTTCAGGTTTGCGGCCGGGAGTCCGCACCTTTGGAGGGGGGTACAGTCACGCCCTGACCTGAGAGAGACGTTTTTCTCTATTTAGTTAGGTCAGGGTGTGATATGGGGTGGGCATTCTATGTATTGTATTTCTTTGTTTTGGCCGAGTATGGTTCCTAATCAGAGGCAGCTGTCTATCTTTGTCTCTGATTGGGAATCATACTTAGGCAGCCTTTTCCCACCTGTGTTTGTGGGTAGTTGTTTTCCGTTTAGTTATCTGTTGCCTGACGGAACTGTTTGCTTTCGTTTTGTTTCTTTGTTTAAGTGTTTCATTATAGTAATAAATATGAGCACTTACCACGCTGCGTTTTGGTCCCCTTCTCATTACGACGAAAGCCATTACAATATTACTGCATTGTCGGAACTAAAAGCACAAGCATTTTGCTACACTTGCATTAACATCTGCTAACCATGTGTATGTGACCAGTACATTTGATTTTGATTTGATTTAACTGCAAAAAGTAATTTGACAAAAGCTGGATGCTTTCTATCCATGACCCGGCAGAACTCAGGGTGAAATAGTTCATTATAAATATCAACCAGTCCGTGGGTGATTAATTACACTTGTTTCTACTATTTATGATACAACTGTGGATTATATTAATACATTATTTATCTATTATGAATTATTATTTGGCTTTATGGATTAATTTACATATTTGGAGGCCTTTTCTGTAAACAATGTGGCCTCATTAACCTGGGCACAGTGGCCAAGCAAAACCCCCTTCCCTCCCCATTTGCTTTGCAACTTTGAAGCTTCCCACATATTTTGCTTGTCACAACTTCCGCCGAAGTCGGCCCCTCTCCTTGTTCGGGCGGCGTTCGGCGGTCACGTCCTGACCATAGTAAGTTGTTAGTTTCTATGGAAGAGTTGTCAGAGCGTGACAGACGTCACCGGCTTTCTAGCCATCGCCGCTCCATTCTTCAATTATCTATTGGTTTTGTCTTGTTCCATTCACACCTGGTTTGCATTCCCCAATCACACTAATTGTATTTATTCCTCTGTTCCCCCTCATGTCTTGGTGTGAAATGATTTGTGTGTTATGTGTTGTACGCACTAGGCTAAGCGTTTGTTATTTTCCGTGTGTTTTCACTAAGCTTATTTGTATTGCTTTACATTTATGTTGTGTGACATTTGTGTGCGCTATACACTTTGCCTTGTTGGCTGGATGAGGTTTTTGACGCAGCTGCGTCCATCTGTATATCTCTCCTGCCGTAATAAAGTGTGCGCCTGTTCACAATTCTCTGCTCTCCTGCACCTGACTTCACCACCAGTACGCACACGCCTGACATTGCTGCTGCTGGACCAACCTGCTGAAGCAAGACAGAATGACAGCGATGAGTTAAGCAACCCATGACAGCTTGAACCACCCAGTTTATAATTCCAGCTCACAAGGGTCCTTGATGATGTGAGGCCTGAAGCAGTTGCCTCTTCTGCCTAATAGTAAGTCTGCCACTGCTTCCAAGCCTAATGATCAGGAAAATACCCAAGAGGACTCTGTCCCAGTGGGAGTACGATTCAGGGAGAAAGTGGATCCATGTCTTTTGGCATCCATTTGTGGTAAGAACGAGTTGGATTCTGTCAATTTGGTCAAAGTATCCAAAGGTGAATTTTTTCTGGTGTGTGTCTGCTGCTCAGAGGGAGAGTGCGCTGCGTGTTTCAAGACTCGGGACGAAAGCGGTGTCCTGCTTTGCTCTCCGGAGCAGAGTGCCGCTTAAAGCAGTGATAACTGGGTTGGGGTCGAGTGTTAAGGTGGATCAATTGAAGTTGGGAATCCCTGGTGTCTGTGATGCACGCCGTTTGGTGTGACACAGACCCGGTGGTGAGCACGAGACTGACGCGAGACCCTGTCTGTCCTTCTGAGTTTTGATGCAGTGTTTCCAGGCTAAAATCATGTTAGGGTATGTAAGTTATCCTGTGAGAGCTTTGTTCCAAACCCACTAAGGTGTTTCAGGTGCCAAGTTTATGATCATATTGCAGCAGTATGTAGAAGGGAGATTCCGAGGTTTGAGAAGTGTGCAGGAGGGCATGGGTCAAAAGTGTGTAGTTTTGGTGAAGAAATTGGAGTTTCAATTGTGGGGGTGGCCATGTTGCTGGGAATCAGAAATGTTCTGTGCAAGGAGACAGATTGAAGTTTCCAGGGTGAAAGCAGTGCAGAAAGTGTCATGTGGAGGCAGTTAGGAAAGTATAGGATGGTCGGCAAAGGATAAGGGAGCCTGAGAGGATCACTGAGTAGTAGACCAGTACAGAGTGACCCAAACAGTTTGTGCTTTAGTAAGGTTGGCTTCTTGGCGTTTATTGCTGTGGTCATTAACTGTACCTCACAGATGGAAGGGAAATCCTCCCCCCCAAAAGAATATTTTTATATGGAACTCAGTCCAGCTTTCAACTTACTCTTGAAAGTTGTAATAGTAGAATGACATTTTTTTTATTGGCTAGTGCATCATCAGCTTTCCTCTTGTCATGTCAGTGATTGGATACCTTAGAGAGCTATTTATTCAGTATATTTCTATATTCAGTGCAGTGTTCTTTATACAGTATGGTGCACTCCACTGGATTAATCCCACGTCAGTGCTCCAAGTCAGGACCAAAGCTGTTGCTATTTTTCAAATGACCACAAGAGAACAGCATAAAACTTGTAGAGCAAAGCCCGTTGATACAACCCTGCTATCTATTCTTTGATAATACAGTATGAAACATTAAAAGAAAAGAGTTTACAGGATAGATTAATAAACTGCTTATTTGTGAAGGTATCATTGCATAGAAATGTTTTTAATGTCATATTTATATATATATATATATATAACTCACATAACCACATTTTCTGGTGTCACCCAAAATTTCTATTCCCCAGAGTTTCGTGATGACCCATAGAGAAATAACTCCCCTGTCCGGGTAACAAACCACTGTCAATCAGTCCATAAATCCTCATACCTCATCCTTTGTCCTGTGCCCTTGTCATAGACATAACATTTATGTTGTAGCTCCAGGTAAATCTACTGTCCTGTAGATCTGATGTGGTAATGTAGGTTAGTTGGCACATTTGGTTTGATAACATAAATAGTAGCAGGTCTGGAAAAGCCATCCCTCTCTTTCCCATGGTATGCAGTGGAGGAAAAACCCATTGTCTAGTCATGTTCACACCAACACAATGGATCTGTGTAGGCAGGTCAGTGTTGCTCTGCGGTGACACAAGGGCCTGGCTTGTACTTCCTGACAATCAAAAATGTATCACTGGAATGATATAAAGTGTTTATGTTCCTGTGTTCCAGCCAGTGGAGACTGGTAAGGGAATGACAGCTCATGGTAATGGCTGGAATGGAGTAAATGGAATGGTATCAAACATGTGGTTTCCATGTGGTTGATACCATTCCATTGCGTATTCCACCCATTACCATGAGCCGTCCTCCCCTCAGCAGCCTCCACTGGTCCCAGCGTAGTGTTTTAATTCAATAATATGGCTTGTTTGTTAATTAAGAAATAATGCCCGAGGAGGTGTGGTATATGACCAATATACCACGGTTAAGGGTTGTTCTTATGTACAACGCAACAGGGAGGGCCTGGACACAGCCCTTAGCCGCGGTATATTGGCCATATACCACAAACTCCCGAAGTACCTTATTGCTATTATAAGCTGGTTACCAAGGTAATTAGAGCAGTAACAATCAATGTTTTGTCATACTCGTGGTATACGGTCTGATATACCACGACTGCCAGCCAATCAGCATTCAGGGCTCAACCCACCCAGTTCATAATTCTAGTTATGTAAGGCTCAGAGATGGATGATGGGTGTATGAATGTTCTACTGAATGTTAAGTACAGAGATAGGGATGAGGCAGAGGGCAGGGCGTGAGATCTATATTTTTATACAACAAATAATAGGGAGCAGCCTTAATGTGATGAGGTTGTTCTAGAAAGTGCTCATCAGGGTTCCGTTTCAATTCCAGTCAAGTTAATCAAATCCATGGCCTGTGTGGTCCAGCGGTTACAGTGACTGACCCTGGCACGCCGCACACGTATGCCGGAGTCGGCATGGGTTTGAATCTGTCCCACTACCCTTTGACTCACCCTCTCCCATCTTTCCAACACTTTACTATCTCTTAAATAAATAAATTAATTACGAAAGGAGTGGGTCTGCACCACTCCTTAAAAAATACCTTTAGAAAGTAAACCAAATTGTAATTCCAAATGTTCCTAATTGAAAAGCATTATAGAGAATAGGAATTGGAATTTCAGTCTACTTCCTGAATTGACTCGAATTTCAGTGGTGCTCATGCATTTTACCTGGCATTGCAAGTGACAAAAGGATCTTTCCTTTTAAGGCTGCATAATTTGTAATTTACAAATTATTCAAGGGTTTTTCTGTGTGTAGTACACACAAAGTATTGCCAAAAGTAAAACTTTCCCTGCACAGGGACTCCATATCTTCAATGAATGACTAATACAGTATAGATAAACTTCCTCCTTGACCTCGCTGTTACAGTACATACAGCTTTACACTCTTCTCAGAAACCATTACTCACGCCACTCCCTTCTCCTCAGCTTCATTGGTTTGGTCATGGTCCGATACAGAGAAAAGATTATATAGCCTTCACAGATACATTAAAATAACAGAAAATAAGTTTAGCAAAGGTAACAATGCTTAAGTGAAGTGGTGAATCAGTTGACTCATAAGAACTCTAATCTTATTCAATATGCACAGGATGTTCAACCGCTTGATACAATATGTCAATTCTTTGGGTAACTTTATGAATGCACATTGTATTTTCCAAGCATATTTTTCTTTCTGACTAAATGTTTATTCTAATCGACAAACATTCTGACATGTCCTGGTCATTAATCTGTATTGTTTTTGTTTCAGTGGCGTGTTATTCACATTTGAGGATTAGAAATCAGGGCTGGCAGTCACTGTTACCCTCTCTCAGGTGTGGCTGCCTGGATGAGGTAAGGAACATTCTGCATGTGACCATTCTGCAGGATGTGAATGAAAAGAAAAATATTCCTGTTTCCTCAACCTCAACAAAAAGTGTTTATGAGGCTCATTGAGAGGTAATTATTAACACTATTTGTTTCCCGCTTTGACTACACCTGTGAGTGTTTGCCACACACAAACACACACACACACACACACACACACACACACACACACACACACACACACACACACACACACACACTTCATGGGCAATACCCTTCTATTGTTATTATGTCTTAGTTAACATATTTCATATAAACACATTTACTGGAGACTAAGGAGTCACAAAGTGGCTATAAACATGTACTGTTATTTCACATCAGGTTACAAATACAATAAGATTAAATACATTCACCTACAGCAAAATATGTATTATGTTAATACACTATACAGTTTACAGCAAAAGTGGGTGGTGAAGTAACCAATGCCATTTTTTAAAATCATGAGTCAAAATGCACATAATATAATATATATAATAAATAATGTAATATATAATAATAATAAAAAATATAATATATGCCGTTTAGCTGATGCTTTTAAGCGACTTACAGTCATGTGTGCTGACATTTTACATAATGGGTGGTCCCGGGAATCGAACCCACAATCGTAGCATTGCGAGAGCCAGCCACATGCCTGATACAAACTAAACCAAAGGCCTGCACACACAGATTCCATATTTCAAAGGTCCCCCCATTACCTACCTCCTCAATAGTATTCTACCAGCCTCATTGTCATATTCTCTACCAGTACCAAAAAACTAAGATGGCAACAAAGCTGGTATAGGAATTTTTTTCTATTTCTGCAGATTTCCAACACTTTTTTATAGTAAAGTAAAGGCCCTCAGAATACTGTGATATTCTGTATGGCCATAATATGGCCAAAAATTGTGTGACAATAAGAAAAGGTAAGTTAAGATTCCAGGTCATGAACTGACTGGAGGAAAGGATTTCACCGAAGTGTTACTGGTATTTGAAAGTAGAATGCACGTGCCATGCATAAGCTTTTCTGGCAGGTCGCTGGTAAAACAGTGCCACGCACGGCTCTGGTTCCTCCTCTGCTATTGTCTGTTGTTGAGCAGAGACGCTGATACTTGGATAGATAACGTGTCTGGTTGGAACAGGGCACATACAGTACCAGTCAAACGTTTGGACACCTACTCATTCAAGGGTTTTCCTTTATTTTTACTATTTTCTACATTGTAGAATAATTATGAATACATCAAAACGATTAAATAACACATATGGAATCATGTAGTGAAAAAGTGTATGTGCGTGCATGCTTACAGGATTACGTACCTGCATACAGAATGTGCATGCATATGATGTGCTCATGCACGTGTTTGTCCTGTAAGACAGTGTGCAAATCCTCCCAGAAACAGCCAGTTACCCACTTGTGTACTGTGTCCCGTGTCCAACCCAGCAAGGCACATGTGGCTCTGCTCCAGGTGTTTCACCAAAGTGTTCTTGGTATTTCAAAGTAGAATGACAGGTTGCTGGCATGTCAGTCCCAGTGCCATGCCCAGCTTGGGTTCCTTCTCATCTATTGTCTGTTGTTGAGCAGAGATGCTGATGCTTGCATAGATAACGCGTCTGGTTGGAACAGGGTAAATGTTGAGGCCGTCTGCTCTCTTTTAAGGTCCTTACTACTGAATAGTGTCTGTTCCAGGTGCATAGGAGTCAAAATAACAATACTGGAGGCGATGGTGACCTGCACACTGTCGAAAAAATGAATAAATTCAAAACTGAGGCTTAAATGCTAAATAAATGTGTTTATTTGTACATCATGGTGCCCAAAAAATCATGCAAGAAAGTGCATAAATAAAAGTTGAAAACAAAAAAGAAACATTTCGGCCACAGGCCATCTAAAGTCCATCCTCAGCATCCGGTTGGAACAGGGCACATAGCTACAATATTCACTGCCAAACACACATTTATAGATACAGTATATCAACTACATAGACCAGGAATAGATTTTGTCTATTTAAAATATATTTTTGTATTGCACTGCAGACATGGATGACAGTTAGATATTTCCTGCCATTTTGTCTGTAGGTTCCCCAAGTAAAATCCATATCCTCTTACCTCTGTGTTCTTATCTGCAAACATTTTGTGAAAATTAATGATGACCAGCCTAGGGGAACAGCCTTCTAATTAAATGCTGGTCATCACTAACTTCACATTCCCTAATCAGTATCTAACACAGTAACATTTATAAAATATTGACATGAGAAATACATTTTAAATATGAATTAGTACCTGAAATTATTCAACACAGGGATGTAGCATCAGCTTGAGTCAGTTGTAATGAATAAGCTGGTGAGCTCTATAGTCCCTTATAGGAATTCCTAGACATTACAAATCAAACTACGCACAAACAGACATCAATATAGCACACTGATCGTATTATCACATTCAGAAAAAAGTATAGCATATTGCTTGCTGGCAAACATTATGATGCTGTATTATTATTTAGTTATGGCACTCAGTGAAGGCTGCTGAGGGGAGAACGGCAAATGGAATAGCATCAAATACCTGGAAAACATGTTTGATGTATTTGATACCATTCCATCTCTTCTGCTCCAACCATTTCCACTAGCCCGTTCTCCCCAATTAAGCTGCCACCAACCACCTGTGATGGCACGAAGACACATTTAATTCTATCCCAGTCTCAGATAAAGACGTAAAAGTACTATACGTCCTCCAAGACTTATGATTACGGAATGTCATCCAATTTGTATGATATTGTACGACCGGGTAAGACATATGATACTATACTTCCTCCAATTCTTATGACATTGTACCACCAATATTCATTTCACAATGAAATGTACCATAAAGTAAAATAACATACTAATTGGAGGGGTACAAATTTACATCCCAAATGCTACGAATTGCACTGAGGCCAGGTTGCATAGAGAGGAGCTCACTACAGCTGAATCACATTAATATCCACAATCCGTAGATGGCAGCTAAAAATCGATGCACGAAAGGTGATAGTGTGTGTTTTTTTTTTTTTTGTCAGATGAGTGAGCTTTAGGTCGCTAGTACTGTTGTGGGCGGAATCGGCATGGTTACATTGCACTTCTAAATTAAATGCCTAAAATGAAACTGTAAAGTGTATTATAGCATCAATGTCACTACTATTACACCTCTGAGGTGCATGCGTGCATATGTGCATGCGTGCTTACACTGTAAAACCTTGAAACATGTGACACGTTTATAACCTAAATGTCTGTATTTAAAACATAAACAATAGACATTTAGATTTGCCAATAAGACACAGACATTTTAGAATGGAAAATTAAAAAGCTAAAAAATATAGATACGTTAAATAGAAACAACTCGATTAATCATCATTTCAAAAGCTTCTATGAAAATCTATATAAATCAGAATTATACAACAGCGGGACTGATCCTACTGCCTTCTTAGACTCAAAAACCCTAAAGCAATTATCAGCAGACAAAAAAATAATCATTAAAAACAGAGGTCTCCCAAAAATAAATATTAGACACTGTTAGAACAGCGCAGAGAAAAAGGAATGGATGGTTTTCCCACAGAATTCTGTTTAACATTTTGGGACAATATCGCGCCCCTATTTACACAAATGACAACACACATCACTCAATTCAGTGCTTACTAGTTCCATGTATCAAACAGTTATTTCAGTTATATTAAAACCTGGAAAATCTGGAGAGTCCCTTGCTGATTATAGACTAATACGTTTAATAAATTGTGACAATAAAATAACAAAGCTTATAAGCAACAGAATGGCAAGAGTCTTACCAGACTTTATTCAAACGGGGTTTATAAAAAATGGATACCAAAAAAATACAAGAACATATTTCAGTTTAATAGAATACGCTAAAAAACAAGACGGATTCATCAATAATGGCCATTGGAAAAGTATTTTGACCGTCTTGAACGGCCTTTTCTATTCAAAACTTTGGCAGCTTTCAACATTCCAACTGAAAGAATAAATGTAATAAAAATATTATATAAATGTCCTAAAGCAAAATTATACACAAATAATACATTGTCAGATGAAATTGCTTTAGAAAGGGGCACAAGACAGGTATGTCCTCTCTCCCTCCTCCTGTTAGCACTGGCAATTGAACCGCTTGCAGAAATAATTAGACATGACCCAAACATAATAAGTATTGGTAAACATTAATATATACTAAAGTTATTTGCAGATAATCTCCTGATATACCTCACCAATACTGAAAACTCAATGCCTCCCCGCTGATAATATTTTCAGAATACTCAAAAATCTCAGGATATCAAATGAATGTGGAAGAAAAACAAAATAATGGCAATAGAAAAAATAAAACTGATGATCTACAACAATCATTTAAGTGAGGCGGCAGGTAGCCTAGTGGTTAGAAGGTTGCAAGATCGAATCCCCGAGCTGACAAGGTAAAACTCTGTCGTTCAGCTCCTGAAAAAGGCAGTTAACAAACTGTTCCTTGACCGTCATTGAAAATAAGAATTTGTTCTTAACTGACTTGCCTAGTTAAATAAAGGTGAAATTAAAAAAATATACTTTGGATTCTTATCCTGTCACAGCTGCCTGAAGAATGGGACCAAAGCGCAGCGTGTGTATCGTTCCACATTTTATTATAACTGTGAAACTATGCAAGACATACAAAATAAACTAATGAACAAAACAACAAACCGTGACGAAGAGGTGCAACATACACTTACTCAAAATAATCTCCCACAAAACCTAGTGGAAAAAACAACAACTTAAATATGATCCCCAATTAGAGACAACGATGACCAGCTGCCTGTAATTGGAGATCATCCCAAAAAACCCAACATAGAAATACAACAACTAGAACCCCACATAGAAATACATAAACGAGACAAAACTCCCAACATAGAAAAAATAAACTAGAACCAACATAGACAAAACCCTCTGTCACGCCCTGACCTACTCTACCATAGAAAAATAAAAGCTTTCTATGGTCAGGACGTGACATATCCCCTACATTTGAAGTCTGTGGCATACGGAACTGTAATTAGCATAATAAAAAAATCCCCATCAAAATTTGTCAATTTAAACAATTTTTTGTTGCATGGGCTGCGTCTCAATCCACTGCATCTGCGGATGTCGCCCTTCCGCATCTCCGGTGAAAGGTGGCAGAGCTAGAGCGGTGTTTGTCAGACCATGAGACATCGCGAAAATCGGTCTTCGGCCTACTAACTATTCTCAGTTTTGCTCTACCACCCCCACAAGCTTCACCTGTTTGAAATTCACTGCTCGAACCTTACAGATACTTGTATGTGTGTGGTACATAGATGAGGTAGTCATTAAAAAATCTTTTTAAACACTATTATTGCACACAGAGTCCATAACACAGGGGTTGAATACTTATTGACTCAAGATACCTCAGGTTTTCATTTTTTATTAATCTGTACAAATTTTGAAAAAAGTTATTTCATTTTGACATTATATGGTATTGTGTGTGTATGCCATAACATCTCTATTTAATCAATTTTAAATTCAGGCTGTAACACAACAAAATGTGGAAAAAGTCAAGGGATGTGAATAACTTTTAGGGACTGTATACCCCCTACGTGTTCAGATTTTAAACATTAGTGTTTACTTTCCCATCGTCCTGTTTAGAGTGCATTTCGTCATTAGAAATTGACGTGACTTTTATTCTTATCATTTTTAGGAATGTCTGTCACCTTACCTATATTTCAGCACAACTGGAACGGACATTTGATTCAATAAATATTTTCAATCGCATGGTGTTATTGCTACTCGACTGTGTTGAGTTAATTTCCATGAACTCTCTGAGTGAAAAATATGTGGGAGGGGCCAAATTATCATGTTTCCCAAAATGCTTTGTTGCAGGTGGATTTTTTTGAATAGTTTGTTTTAATATTTATGTTTACTCATGCACATTGATTGATGAATTAATCTTATACATTTTTCTAAAATGATCCAATCTGTGAGGGGTGGACTTATTGCACCTATTACTTGTTGTTACAGTTTAGATGATTTAGGTAGTTTTCACCACAGCAGTCATCCCGAGTGCAGGTTGTGGGGGATAAAATATTTCAAGTCATGGATATTCTCCCTCTGGCTGGATTCCGATTGGTAATTCCTATCACTTCACAAACCAGTGTATTGTGATTTGCAGGTCTGATTTGGCCCATGATCCAATATTTTCAGACCACAATGTCGAGGATAACTAGGCCATAACGAAAGGCCTTATGAAATGTATAATTTGTGGTCATAGAGGGTTTACTTTTAATTTAAACACATTCACTTAGGCAGTCACTTGGTGAAGGCTTCAGGAATGGAAGGAATTGAAAGCAACATCCACATAAAAAACACTGTCATAGGTGGGTATCTCTGAATAAACGTGTTCATGTGTTTAAAAGGTTTAACAGGCAGCGAATAAACATGTTCTGGTGTTTACAATCTAAACACTGTGACACGTTTTCATTGAAATTCTAAACAAACGCTTTTGAAGTTATACTATGCAGAAATCACGCCGCCATTTTCTGGTTGCTAAAACTCTAACAATTCGCCTAATTTCAGTTTATGTGAAAAAATAAGATAGTATAATGTAGAGAATCATTGTACCATCTAAATCTCTGTGAAATATATTTTCCATAACCAAAAATGTTGTTGTTTCAGCTGCTTGAAGCTGGTGAACAAAACTGAAAGAAAAATAAGAAATCTACCGCTTCTACGTTATAGATATATATATATATATAACTCACATTTTTTTGTGAATTTGTTCGGGTCCCCCAAAAAGTTACATATTGCCACTTAGAAAAATGTTTAGTTATGTGTTCAGATCCTAAACACTTGGTTTTACAGTGTATGTACATGCATGTTCACACACGTTACGTTGTCCCCATAAGACAGTGAGTAAATCCTCCCAGAAACAGCCAGTCATCCCCCTCGTGTCCTGTGTCCCGTGTCCAGCCCAGCGAGGCACATGTGGGTCTTCTCCAGGTGTTTGTTGACGTCCACTAAGGTCCTGACAGAGCTGACCTTTACTGACGGAGTCTGGGGGAGGGGTCCTGGCACACCTTCAGACGCTCCCAAAGCCTGCACCCCTCAGATCCAACCCCCTATCACCACCCTCACTTTGAAGAGACACCTGGGACTGTCTCCCCCATCTAGTCATGACGGGGGAAATTAGAACCGGATGACAGGTGTGGAGTGATTGCACATGCAGCAGGAGGATTTTTATTAGGAGTCAGATAAACAGAGCCAGGGCCAGAGGTCTGTGGCAGCCAGGGGAAACAAAACAATTTGGCCCAGTTAGAAAGGTGCAAATGAGGAAGGTTGGTACTAGTAGATTATTAAATCATATGTTATTTGTCACATGCGCCGAATACAACAGGTGTAGACCTTACCGTGAAATGCTTACTTACAAGCCCTTAACCAACAATGCAGTTCAAGAAATAGAGTTAAGAAAATATTTACTAAATAAACTAAAGTAACACAATAAAAAGTAACACAATAAAATAACTATAATGAGGATATACACAGGGGGTACCGATGCCGAGTCAATAGGCGGGTGTACATGTCCTCTGTATCATCACAACTTTTGGGGATATTTCAACAAAGCTATTTTGTGGTAAATTGATAACATTTGACATTTTGAAAATGTTTTTTAAAATATACAAGTAGGAAAGCCTCAAAATAAATAATCCACTTGTTCAGACAGAAACATTTTGATACTGATACCAGGGGCCAGATATCTGGGGCTAGTTACCCCTTTATGGTTAGCGCTAGTTTATGCTAACTTGCTAGCTAGGAACTTCATTAGTAGTAAATGCTAGCCAGCTAGCTAGTTAGCATAAACTGCTAGGACGGCTAGCTAGCAATCTTACTACCAGATCGTTTGAGGTAAAAAACTGTAATAAAACAGCAGGGAGCAGGGAGCAGGCCTCGAACCCACGACCTTCTTGCCCGAAGTACAGCGCGCTATCGACTGTGCCGCAAAAGCATCCTCAAGCGGCAGAGTCAATATCCGCGCTTCTAAACCCAGGATCGTTACAATACATTAAAAAGATAACGTAACTTAATAGCAGTTGTAAATGTTTCCACTAGTGACTGATAGCTTTACAGTTAATGTTACTTTATAGCCTTTTAGCTATTTTACACAGCATTTTATGTCATATAGCTAGATAGCTAGCTACATTTTTAAGAGCAAGCTTTTCAATTGGCATCTCTCCCTCTGTTTTAAGTCACAGGAGGGGACTGGATTCGATGTGAGCAGTGCAGGAGGTGGGTGCGTGAGTTGGGACTGGATTAGATGTGAGCAGTGCAGGAGGTGGTTCGTGAGTTGGGACTGGATTAGATGTGCGCAGTGCAGGAGGTGGGTTCGTGAGTTGGGATAGGTGTGAGCAGTGCAGGAGGTGGGTTCGTGAGTTGGGACTGGATTAGGTGTGAGCAGTGCAGGAGGTGGGTTCGTGAGTTGGGACTGGATTAGGTGTGAGCAGTGCAGGAGGTAGGTTCGTGAGTTGGGACTGGATTAGATGTGAGCAGTGCAGGAGGTGGGTTTGTGAGTTGGGACTGGATTAGATGTGAGCAGTGCAGGAGGTGGGTTCGTGAGTTGGGACTGGATTAGATGTGAGCAGTGCAGGAGGTAGGTTCGTGAGTTGGGACTGGATTAGATGTGAGCAGTGCAGGAGGTGGGTTCGTGAGTTGTGCTCCAATTTGACTGGGGATAGTTTTATTTGTGACATATGTACAAATTAGAAATGTGCAATAGCAGAGCATAAGAGATGCAACATCAATGTTACACTGAATTAATTAGTTACGTTATTGTTATTAAATGTTTTATTCCAATGTTTAATGTTACACATTAAATTATATTCCAAGTTATATTCCATTCCAATGAATACTTTTTTGTATGAATTAAAAACAACTATTGAAAACCTTTTGCTCCTGAATGTCATTTTAAAGGCTGCTGGGATTTAAAATCTTCCATTATTCAAATAGATATTTAGTGCAATTGTACATAATGGATTGTACAGAAAAGAAAGAACAAAGACAATTCATGTGCAGGTGAGTTAAAAAGAGGGACTTTACAAAAAAATTGCCAATTATTTCCCTTTATAGTTTATTTGCCTAAGCATGACCTTCATCCACACAGCAATTTTTTCCCCAAACGTTGCTTTTTTGTGTCAGCAATTAGGGGGGGCTAGTTACGCCCCTAGTACCCTATGCCTACAAATTAATCGATGAGTAAATGTAGGCCTAGCTGCTGCCTACCCATTACAAACCCTTGTTTAACTTTATACATTGATTTATTGGTTCATACTGAATGCTGTACTATCCACCGTTTCTTCTGTAATTGATTGCTGTGGGTGGTGAACTGGGTGGTTAAAATTGACCGATATAAAAAAAATCTATCGAAACCGTCCAATTCACTTCTAGACAAGGCATGCAAATATGTATTCCCACAGCTCACAGCCCACAGCCCACCGCCCACAGCCTGATACAAAGCGCCACCGAGACGATGATTTTGTTGGATATGCCACGTGTTTTAAATATTTATTCACGTGCACAACCAACGAACTCAGTGCAACCTGGACCGCTCCGGCAGGCTGCTGGTGTGATAACCGACTCCGCCTCTTCTCCCCAAGTATAAATTGTACTCACGCAGCGGATAGAGTGTAAAACAAGAGACTGCAGAGGAGACCATTACCAACGAAAACAAATAGGTCAATAATCTCAGACATGGGAGACCAGATGCGCTATGCCATCAGTGTCCGGATTATTGGAGTGATGCACAAAGAGGCATCTAAAATCAAGGTAAACCACTATATAAATTCATAGTGTAATGTGTGTTGTTTGTGTGTTATTCCATTTGTGTTAATATAAAGTTATAAATGTTTCCTTATATCTGTATTCGTTGAATTTTTACATAATTATAAATTAATGCCATAAAAACAAATTCTACAGATGTTTATGACCTCCGTTCTGTGGTCTGATGAGAGTGAAGTCATTGTCTACAGATCATTCTTGGATTTTAAGGAGTTTCACGTAAGTTTAAAACGTAACCTGTACTTCAATAAAGAAAATAAAAAAGTATTTATTCATCTTTATCAGCGGATGTGTTGACAATTTGTCATTCAAAACCACTATCCCTACTTTTATTTCAACAGAGGCAATTGAAGAAGAGGTTTCCCCTTGAGAATCCTTTCCGCAAGAGAGACCGAGTGATTCCCAAATTCAGAGGTAAATCAACAACATCACAAAAGTCTCATCTTTGCCTCACAATCTACCCCAAGCAATTTCAACTCTCCTTCATCACTCTCCTATCTCACCTCCTCAGGTTCAGGTTGTTCTTCTTCCTATTTTATTACTATTTTTTATTGAACCTTTATTTAACTAGGCAAGTCAGTTAAGAGCACATTCTTATTTACAATGAAGGCCTACCAAAAGACAAATGGCCTCCTGCGGGAAGAGGGCTGGAATTAAAAATAAAATAAAATAAAAATATAGGAAAAACACACATTATGACAAGAGAAACAATACAACACTACATAAAGAGAGACCTAAGACAACAACATAGCAAGGCAGCAACACATGACAACACAGCATGGTAGCATCACAACATGACAACAACATGGTAGCAGCACAAAACATGGTACAAACATTATTGGGCACAGACAACAGCACAAAGGGCAAGAAGGTAGAGACAACAATACATCTTTCAAAGCAGCCACAACTGTCGTAAGAGTGTCCATGATTGAGTCTTTCAATGAAGTGTCCTAACTCAATGAAAAAGTGTAACCCTTCAATTAAAAAATATAGAAAACATTTTCCATTCTTTCTCTTCACTAAATATGGAAGACATTTTCCTTTCTTTCACTGCAAATACTGAGTGCGGAGCTGACCTTTTTCATTCTCTTCTGTCTACCCCAGCCATAGCTATGAGGAGAAAGATCCAGGAGAAGGATCCTAGTTGGTCAATGCGTCGGATGAATTTACTGGAAAACTACTGCAGCAAGCTGCTCAGGTGTGACCCCGTGGTGAGCTGCAGTTCAGAGGTCACCCAGTTCTTTATGCCCAAAGACCACGACCTGCAGGCAGACTTCACCAAAAACAGGTAAACACTTTACAAACATCCCTCCTTTTTATGTGGGCCTTTCAGCCAACAAGTCATTTTTCAGCCTTCTTATTTCACTACACTTATTATTAAAAATCGTACTGAATGAGACCGTCTACTCTACTTACTAAATGACAACAACATTTTATACACCTAGCACTCGGGCCTTCTCATGAAAAATACTTTCAGAGTTGCAACTTGCAAGGTTGCCTCTGTTCCTCTGTCTAAAGAAACACCCAGCAGATAGAGATGGGCAAAAAATTACTAAATACAATTACAAAATAGAATAAAGATCAATGCATAAAAATAAATTACAACATACTTAAATACTTAAAATACTTAAATACTTAAAATACAGAAATACATTTGCAAGTTGCCTGCCGAACAGCAACAACATTCTCAGTAATGGTTACAGAAACGTTTTAGTTGCTATGACAGTGATATGTTGTTGTTTATCTACCTTAGTTGAATGCACTGACTGTAAGTCACTCTGGATAATTGTCTGCTAAATGACCAAAATGGAAATGGGAAAATGAACTGCAAAGCGCACTGGGTATTATTATTAGCCTTGTTCTGTTGCGAAGCTCATTAGAATACTATTCGGCATGCTTTGCAATTGTTAATTTTTACATATACATTTATATTTAGTTTAGCAGACGCTCTCATCAAACCATAGTGGCATCCGAATTCTGATGTTAATGCAGGGTGAAAGGGGGGCACAAAATTGTGAACTGCAACAACAAAAAAAGTATAGAAAAGTATTTTGTATTTTGAAAATACAAATTACAGCTCTCGAAAGAATCTTGTTACAAAATACATTGGAATGTAGTTCAACCCAGTGTAATACAAATTACATAATACTCAGATGTAATTGAAATGCATATTTCAAATACAAGTAACAAAAATACTGCCCATCTCTGCCAGCAGGTAAAACATTAACAATGTCTGTTTGTCTCCTCTCCACAGCGTCATGATCCTACCATCGGAGGATGGGCTGGAGGACATGAGCGGGCAGCGTCTGAGCCTGGGCAATGTGACTCACCCTTTTGTGAGCCAGTCTTACTGTTGTGTGGGGCCCTATGACACCAAGGACACTAAGAACAGGCCCTTTAAAGTGGCCTTGGGTGAGAGGCTGGACGTGCTCATCAAAGACCCAGCAGGTTAGAGTCCTCTTTGATCTAGTTTACAATTTGAACATAGGTTAGCCCACATTTTCTCCCTCCACTGTTAACCTGGGATAGGCTTCACTTTCAAGCGTTGTGTGGAGAAGCATGGAAGTCAAGACTAGTCTAATTAAGATACATTTATGGGATAATAGATACTTGCATCCTCCATCATTGTAAATAAGAATTTGTTCTTAACTGACTTGCCTAGTTAAATAAAGGCTCAATAAAATAAATATAAATCCTCGTATATACTGTCTCTGTTTATGTGTGTTCATTCAGGCTGGTGGCTAGTGGAGAACGAGGATAAACAGTTGGCCTGGTTCCCTGCTCCTTACCTGGAGATATGTGAGGCAGAGAAGGATGAAGATGAATTGGATGGAATTCCTTTGGGGGGTAAGATACTTTTGAATCTATATTGATACATATCCTGTCCACAGTCCAAACTTAATCACAGTAAATGTTGTGAAAGTTTGTTTAATATACTAAGCCTACTATGGATTGCTGTTAGCTTATGGATAAACCATTCCAAACATTCAGTTTTGTGGTTAGAAAATTCCACAGCCAGCCAAACACTAGGGGGAAGTCCTAAACTAGATACCATTTTTAAAATTTTATTTCACCTTTATTTAACCAGGTAGGCCAGTTGAGAACAAGTTCTCATTTATAACTGCGACCTGGCCAAGATCAAGCAAAGCAGTGCAACACAAACAACAACACAGAGTTACACATGGAATAAACAAACGTACAGTCAATAACACAATAGAAAAAAAATCTATATACAGTGTGTGCAAATGAGGTAAGATCAGGGAGGTAAGGCAATAAATAGGCCGTAGTGGTGAAGTAATTACAATTTTTCATTTAAACACTGGAGTGATAAATAACCCTCATGCCAGCATAGTAGAGAATGACCAGTGATGTATATAACCCCTTTTATTGCTGATGCTATGTATTGGCCATTGAGAGGCTTTTAAGCCACTGGTCGGCCATATTGGCACTCCCCAGTAGGAGCAGTCCTCCACGGAGTACCACAGTATGAGTCATAATACCCATTAAAACCTAGTGGTCAAATAGGGAAATGGTTCCAATCATTTTTCCACCATTCATTCATTCGCCTGTACCCCCCCCCCCCCCCCCCCCCAAAATGAAATGCTAGTTAGCTGCTAATGTGGCTATCATAAAGAACTACAAATGCCATGATGATCTGGATGAGCCTGCTGAATCAAATATAAACGCAACATGCAATAATTTCAAAGATTTTACTGAGTTACAGTTCATATGAGGAAATCAGTAAATTGAAATAAATTCATTAGGCACAAATCTATGGATTTCACATGACTGGGAATACAGATATGCATACATCTGTTGGTCACAGATACAGTACCTTAAGAAAAAAATCGGCCTCAAAATGGGCCTCAGGATCTCATCACAGTATTTCTGTGTATTTAAATTGCCAAATGCAATTGTGTTTGCTGTCCGTAGCTTATGCCTGCCCATATCACAACCCCACCACCACCATGGGGCACTCTGTTCACAACGATGACATCAGCAAACCGCTCACCCACACAACGCATTACACACACATGGTTTGCGGGTTGTGAGGCCAGTTGGACGTACTGACACATTTTCTAAAATGATGTTGAAGGTGGCTTATGGTAGAGAAATTACCATGAAATTCTCTGGCAACATTTGACATTTACATTTTAGTCATTTAGCAGACGCTCTCATCCAGAGCGATTTACAGTAATGAGTGCATACATTTACATGTAATCCGTTGTTACTCCCCAACCCTGGTAATGATCATGCAGTATAGTAAGCTTCTTGATATGCCACACCTGTCAGGTGGATGGATTATCTTGGCAAAGGATAAATACTCACTAACAAGGATCTAAACAAATTTGTGCACAAAATTTGAGTGAAATAATATTTTTGTGCATATGGAAAATGTACCTGTTAGCAAAGGTGTCAGCTAGAGATGACGTGCAGGAGCTTGCAGGGATTTGTTGTTTTGCATGATGTCTACTTTGATGATAATTAGCATTTTCGAATCTGAACGTAAATAGTGCCGAATATATTGATAAAAGTCACATTGTCCTAGAGAGATTTACATGGTTATCAAAATGTCATGCCAGGGTAAGTCTATATGAAACACAGCCCTTATTTTAAATGTTTCTAAAATTCCCTATGGGAAAAATGAATGGTGGAAAGATTATTGGAACCATTTCCCTGCTTGACTGCTGTGTTTTATGGGTATTATGACTCCACTGTGAGGCTCTATACGATTGCATGTATTTAACTATATAGTTTTTGTTGTTGTGGGGCCAGTAACATTTGTAATCTAAAACAGTTATTCTTAAAAAAAATGTTTTTATGTATTTTTTATTTGACATATTTATGTTTAGCTCACATAATATAATGTACAAGTATGCATTAAGGTGACTGTAATAGAATACATGTGGCAAAACGAACGTAGACATTAGTAAATGCATTTCTATAGCTTACGAAATATGCCGGCCCGGTGTCCTCCAACACAGTGCCCCCTATCGGTCATGTAGTGTATATAAATCATGGAGAATGACAGACAGATTGCATTATAGATTACAAGATTGCATTACAAAACGTTCTGTCAGGGTTTTGAGATTTCTCAAGATCCAATATCAATAAATGCCCTGAAGGCTTGCTGTAGATGATGTAGAAAGGAATCTCTGTTGTTTTAATCTGCTTCCTGGTTTGTCCCTCAGGAACTCTCTACTGCGCTGTGAGGAGTTACTCCACAAAGAAGCATGACGAGGTGCCTGTTCCTATTGGCTCTGTGGTCGAGGTGCTGAGGAAATCAGATGACGGATGGTGGCTCATCAGGTATGTCAACTTGTAACCTGACTATCTGTCTGCCTGTCTGCCTCTCAGAATGCTACACAGACAAAGCAACCAACACTGGTTGTCGGGTATGTAATACAAGACCATGAAAACAATGTACAACCTCTCATTGTCTTAGCTGAGATGGTGTGGCAGCAGGTATGTGGGAGGAACTGTTGAATGCATTGTTGCTCCAAACATGATTATGGCCACCAAAGGTTAATACCTGAAATAAAATGACATAAATCAGAGAATCCTGTGGTTTTCTTATAGAGGTATTTGGTAACTAATAACAGTAAGGAGAGTAGGGATAACATAACACTTGTTGGTGGTTCCCTTTGACAAATGACGATTGATGGTAACGAACGGCGCCACTTCAACGTTCTGTTAAGCAAAGACATGAGGGTCATGACCAGATGTTCTCTAATCAAAAACAAACTCTTTGAACCCTGAGTGACACAACTCTTTCCCCTCCAGGTATAATGGCAGAACGGGCTACTCTCCCTCCATGTACCTGCAGCCTTACAACAACCCACGTGCTGGCCTCCGCAACCTGCAGAGGAAGCTGCACAGCTCCTCTCTCAATCTGGCAACCCACATGGACAGCTCTACTCTCAACTTGGCATCTAGCAGAGACAGCCAATCTGGCAACTGTTACCCACCCACCCTGTATGAGGAGACAGGGCTGCAGCAGCACACATCAACCCAGCCCAGGGATGATCCGTACCGGGCCTCCCGTCTCCAGAAGACCCGCTCTCTGGAGCTCCTGTCTGAGACCCGTCCCGACATGGCCGTCCCTCCATCCCAAAGAGAGAGAGAAGAGCTTGAGTCAAATCTGGATCCAGCAATCCGCAAGAGCAGCATCAGCTGGGCCAAGTCCTCCGACTCTGACATCAGCTCGTCAGGCCGGAATGTCAGGACGTCTTCTTCCAGCTGCAGTGAGGAGGAGCCCCAGAGCCCCCCAAACAGCCCCAGGTCTTCACCCCAGCCAAGGGAGAGCAACAATGACTGCAGCATCCCAGATAAGAGTCTGTCAACCAGCCCTAGCTCCAGGTCTGAGACTGAGTCCTGTAAGATGCCCACCGCTGCACCCAGAGTGCCCCCGCGACCCAGAGCCCAGGAGATCCTGACCCGGTGTACCACCATGACCCGCAAGGCTGCCTTGGCCTCCAGAGGGAGGCTGTTCTCCCTGCAGGACCCCGTCCAGATCCACTAGAAAGGCTGGGAGCGGTGGCGGGGGAACTGGGAGATGGGGTTAGGGTTATGGGGAGCCGTGGGTGGTGGAGAGTGGGGTTTTTGGGGTTAGGATTACACTATTCTCTCCTGGTCGACTTTACATGAAGCGCAATACTTTGAGTATGGCTTGCAATACTAGGGTAACATTTGCATAAAAATGCCTATTCTGTATGTTACATTAACCATGATTCCATCCAACCATTTTTATGTGAGTAAAGTACCTGTTGAATAAAAAACTCACTACAGGACTGATGGAAACGGTATAATTGTTAGTAAACTTTCTAAATCTCGACAGAACAAAAAACGTAAGACGGGAATACGTTTTTGTCTGTGAAATACACTACATGATCAAAAGTATGTGAATACCTGCTCGTCGAACATCTCCTTCCAAAATCATGGTCATTAATATGGAGTTGGTCTCCCCTTTGTTGCTTTACCAGCCTAGTGGAAGGCTTTCCACTAGATGTTGTAGCAGTACTTCCATTCAGCCACAAGAGCATTAGTGAGGTCGGGTACTGATGTTGGGCGATTAGGCCTGGCTCACAGTCGGCGTTCCAATTCATCCCAAAGGTGTTAGATGGGTTTGAGGTCAGGGCTCTGCAGGCCAGTCAAGTTCTTCCACACCGATTTCGACAAATCATTTCTGTATGGACCTCGCTTTGTGCACAGGGGTATTGTCATGCTGAAACAGTAAAAGGCCTTCCCAAAACTGTTGCCAAACAATTGGAAGCACAGAATCGCCTAGAATGTCATTGTATGCTGTAGCGTTAAGTTTTTCCTTCACTGGAACTAAAAACAGCCCTAGACCATTATTCCTCCTCCACCAAACTTTACAGTTGGCACTATGCATTGGGGCAGGAAGTGTTCTCCTGACATCCACCAAACCCAGATTCGTCCATCGGACTGACAGATGTTAGATCGTGACTCATTACTCCAAAGAACGTATTTCCACTGCTCCAGAGTCCAATGGCGGCGAGTCTTAAACCACTCCAGCTGACGCTTGGCTTTGCACATGGTGATCTTAGGCTTGTGTGCGGCTGCTCGGCCATGGAAACCCATTTCACTTATTGTGCTGGTGTTGCTTCCAGAGGCAGTTTGTAACTCAGTAGTGAGTGTTGCAACCAACCGAGGACAGATGATTTTTACACGCTTCAGCACTTGGCAGTTCCGTTCTGTGAGCTTGTGTGGCCTACCACTTCGCGGTTGAGCCATTGTTGCTCCTTGACATTTCCACTTCACAATAACAGCACTTACAGTTGTCCGGGGAAGTTCTACCAGGGCAGAAATTTGACAAACTGACTTGTTGGAAAGGTGGCATTCTATGACTGCCACGTTGAAAGTCACTGAGCTCTTCAGTAAAGCCATTCTACTGCCAGTATTTGTCTATGGAGATTGCATGGCGGCGTGCTCGATTTTATACACCTGTCAGCAACAGGTGTGGCTGAAATAGCCAAATCCACTCATTTGAAGGGGTGTCCACATACTTTTGTTTATATAGTGTAGATCATGCACCAAATGCTGTGGAAATGCTTTAATGCGCATTTGTTGAGGAATAATCCTCATGTGGCAGTAAACTTTCAGTCACGTGATGCTATGTTGTGTAGTCCTCCCACTACGACTTGGAAAAGCACACAGTTTATTAGTCTACAGATTCAATTAGTAGTGATGAACCTCACAGGGTGGTGAAAGTGCATGGTGATGATGAGTTTGATACTCCTTAAAATATCGAGGGTCCTAATTTTATGCTGGTGACGTGTTGATTGGGGCTTGACTGTCAATTGACAAATAGATATGATCTTGCGTTTATCCATAATCAGATTTAAAGATGGGATGGAAACACATTGTACTTATTTTTTATTATTAGTTAAGTGAAAAATTATATGACTAAGTGATTTTTATGTGCGCTACGTCATTACGCACAGCTTTTCATTTTCATGAAGCCAGGTACTTGTAAACAGACAAAAGGTAAAATGTGGATATTTTTTGGGTGAGCATATTCAAATATTTGCTTGAAAATCTTTCGACAAATTGATGGAAATCTAGCTAATGTTGAACTTTAAAATGTGCTGACAACTTTCTGATGTTATTTATAATTGATAAACTATTGCTATTTAATTATACTTATTTAAATTAGCATGAAATGCTCACAGGTTATAAAGGTAGAAATGAATTGGCTACGAGTCTTAACCTTTTAAAGCCACACTCCTTAATTTGTGCATACCCTTAAAGAGTAGGCCCCAAACAAAAAAAATATTTCACATGCAAATAATACTTATTTTACTAGTCACTACTACTACTCCTATTACTACACGGTAACAGCTGAAACAAGCACACAAATGTTCACAAAAATGTCCCTTTTCTATTTTGAGATGAAACATTATATTCTGATGATATTTTCATGCACCTTTCCTGTCTGTATGATTTTAATATGAAGGAATGAGACACGGTTGTCTCTGAAAGATATGGGATGACACAGAATTAAATATAGTATGCGTGTATGATATCATTTGTATCTATTTTGCTTTAATATTGTAGAATGATTTTCATTATGATGTTGAAATTGCTCATTTGTTCCCGGAGGGACATTTTCAAGGGGGTTCAGTTTCAATGTATTATTGAAATGCATGGAAATGCTCTAGTTATACCCCTTTAGAGTTGACCAATGACTGGTTTGTTTGTTGTAGCCTACATATCATTCTTCTATTGGTGTCTGAAGTCACTGTTATTCCATACTGGAATTTTACTGTAAGTATTTACCATTACTGTCTGTATGCCTTATATGCAATCAACATTAACCTATAAATTTATTTCAATGTATTTGTCTTCTCTCTTTCCAAGTCTTATTTTTTACAGTGGTCATGTTTCATATATCTTCCACCTGTATAGTAATTGTGTATTGTATTTTACAGTATTGTATTGTACTTATGTATTGTAGTGGTCCTGTACATGGCTCAGTTCAAAAGAGCATGGCACTAGCAACACCAGAGTTGTGGGTTCGATTCCCACTGCGGTCACATACCAAAATGTGTGCACTGTTGTCACTTTTGATAAAAGTGTCTGCTACGTAATGGCATATATTACGGTACAGTACCCTATTTCCCCCACCCATCAAAAAGGCCCCAGCAACTTCATTTTGGACACATGTTTACTGTGTAGGGGATGCATTTCTTTCTTGTTGTGGACTTTTGCGTATTGGTATTGTATTACTGCGCTATAGGAGCTTTTTGCTGCACCTGTACGAGACCAATAAACTTTGATTTGATTCGTTACATATTTTGATTTGTTACAAAAAATATCAGGTTTTTTTTCAACTTAATGAAAAGTCAAATCATAGTAGTAATCGTCATAGTAGTACATTCAAGTATATAGAATTGAAGTCGGAAGTTTACATACAGTTAGGTTGGAGTCATTAAAACTCGTTTTTCAAATTCAGAGTGTTTTCTATCCAAATCTGTTAATAATATGCATATCCTAGCTTCTGAGTTGGTGTAGGAGGCAGTTAAAAATGGGCACATATTTTTTTCAAAATTCTCAATACTGCCCCCTAGCCCCAACAGGTTAACCAACTATAGTTTTGGCAAGTCGGTTAGGACATCTACTTTGTGCATGACACAAGTCATTTTTCCAACAATTGTTTACAGACAGATTATTTCACTATAATTCACTGTATCACAATTCCAGTGGGTCAGAAGTTTACATACACTAAGCTGACTGTGCCTTCAAACAGCTTGGAAAATTCCAGAAAATGATGTCATGGCTTTAGAAGCTTCTGATAGGCTAATTACCATAATTTGAATCAATTGGAGGTGTACCTGTGGATGTATTTCAAGGCCTACCTTCAAACTCAGTTCCTCTTTGCTTGACATCATGGGAAAATCAAAAGAAATCAGCCAAGACCTCAGAAAAATAATTGTAGACCTCCACAAGTCTGGTTCATCCTTGGGAGCAATTACCAAACGCCTGAAGGTACCACGTTCATCTGTACAAACAATAGTACGCCATTATAAACACCATGGGTGTCACGTCCTAACCATAGTAAGATGTGATTTTCTATGGTAGAGTATGTCAGGGTGTGACGGGGTGTTTTGTGTTTTTCTATGTTTTCTATTTCTATGTTCTTCGGTTCCAGTTTTTGTATTTCTATGTTGGCTTGTTTGGGATGATCTCCAATTGGAGGCAGCTGGTCCTCGTTGTCTCTAATTGGAGATCATATTTAAGTAGGGGTTTTTCTTCCTGAGTTTTTGTGGGTGATTATATATTTTGAGTAGTGTTTGTTTCTCTCTGCATCACGGTTTGTTGTTTTGTCATTTCAGTTATTTATGTTTTGCAAAGTTTCACGGATTTAATAAAATGTGGAACTACAACCACGCTGCACTTTGGTCCGATCCTTTCGACAGCCGTGACAATGGGACCACGCAGCCATCATACCGCTCAGGAATGAGACGCATTCTGTCTCCTACAGATGAATGTACTTTGGTTCAAAAAGTGCAAATCAATCCCAGAACAACAGCAAAGGACCTTGTGAAGATGCTGGAGGAAAAAGGTACAAAGTATCTATATCCACAGTAAAACGAGTCCTATATCAACATAACCTGAAAGGCTGCTCAGCAAAGAAGAAGCCACTGCTTCAAAACCGCCATAAAGAAGCCAGACTACGGTTTGCAACTGCACATTGGGAGTTATATCGTACTTTTTGGAGAAATGTCCTCTGGTCTGATGAAACAAAAATAGATCTGTTTGGCCATAATGACCATCGTTATGTTTGGAGGAAAAAGGGGGAGGCTTGCAAGCCGAAGAACACCATCCAAAACGTGAAGCACGGGGGTGGTAGCATCTGTTGTGGGGGTGCTTTGCTGCAGGAGGGACTGGTGCACTTCACAAAATAGATGGCATCATGAGGGAGGAAAAGTATGAGGATATATTGAAGCAACATCTCAAGACATCAGTCAGGAAGTTAAAGCTTGGTCGCTAATGGGTCTTCCAAATGGACAATGACCCCAAGCATACTTCCAAAGTTGTGGCAAAATGGCTTAAGGACAACAAAGTCAGGGTATTGAAGTGGCCATCACAAGCCCTGACTTCAATCCTATAGAAAATGTGTGTGCAGAACTGAAAAAGCGTGTGTGAGCAAGGAGGCCTACAAACCTGACTCAGTTACACCAGCTCTGTCAGGAGGAATGGGCCAAAATTCACCCAACTTATTGTGGGAAGCTTGTGGAAGGCTACCCGAAACGTCTGACCCAAGTTAAACAATTTAAAGGCAATGCTACCAAATACTAATATAGTGTGTGTAAACTTCTGACCCACTGGGAATGTGATGAAAGAAATAAAAGCTGAAATAAATAATTCTCTCTACTATTATACTGACATTTCACATTCTTAAAATAAAGTGGTGATCCTAACTGACCTAAAACAGGGAATCTTTACAAGGATTAAATGTCAGGAATTGTGAAAAACTGAGTTTAAATGTACTTGGCTAAGGTGTATGTAAACTTCCGACTTCAACTGTATCATACATTTTATGTTTCTACTTTACAGACATCATTTTCATGATGTAGTTCTCAATCAGTAGTTGACAAACCAGTTGACATGTCAAATCTATAGGTTTACCAAACATTCAAGTGATCATCAATTGAGAGCAGTCAGATTAAGTAATAATACATTTATTTTAACAAAAGAGAAGAGAATCATATCAAAAGTAATGTGAGCATTGCATTGTGAAAGGCAATTACTTTATAAGTATTTCTAGACAAAACACTGACTAAGTTTGGTGAAAAAGTGTGTTGTACTTAGTCAATTGAAAATGTGCTTAGAGTTTTGAAACAACTGCCTTTTTGATGATCTGTTTTGAGTTTTGTACTAAGAGTTGTGAAAATGTAACACATACTTGTGAAAATTGCACCAAAGCAATAAGAAAACATTTGGTAAACCTATAGATTTTACATAGAAACTGGTAAAATTATCTCCCCTTGGAGATGGGATCTATACCACATGGGATATAAATTATGGAAATGTTATGTTCAGTCAATTTTAATGGGAAATGCAAGTGTGTTGCCTAATGTGAAAACAGTATAATGTACTGTAATTTACAATACTGTAGCATACTACATTCAAACGGCAATTTTGAAACATGTTTCCAAAAATGTTTTGCTATTGGAATTATTTGGTTGTTAAAATAATCAAATTGAGAAGATGTCATTATGTTGTGTTTTGGTCATTTAACCAATGTACTCATTATATTTCACAGTAAACATATATTTTGGATCAATGGTTATGTGGTGAAAGACTTCTACAAACAAAATGAATGCACAACGAATGGTTTTGAATGTAAAACTGGCTGCATTACTAGTGTTACCAGTTTGGAGTTTTGTACTAAGAGTTTTGAAAATTCACCACATACTTGTGAAAATAGTACCAAAGCGATGGAAAAAAACCTGTAACACAGGTGGAGGCAGATGACAAACACACAAATGAAAAGGAGAAGATAAAACACACTAAGATTCTGATTCAAATGATACACTTTTTCTTGTACTCTTTTATCTTTCCAAATGAGTTCAATTCCAATCATTTCAAATGGATTCATTTTCAAGGACCCTCTTATCCAGAGTGACTTACACGAGCAATTAGTGTTACGTACCTTGCTCAAGGGCTCATCGACAGATTTTTCACCTAGTCAGCTCGGGGGTTCAAAACAGCAACATTTTGGTTACTGGCCAAACGCTCTTAACCGCTAAGCTACCTGCTAGCTTACTTAAACTGAATAATGAAACTCCTTAAATGCAGTCATAGGGATTGCCATGACACTTTCAGCCATTTTAATATGAGATTGTAGATTTGCTTCTGACTGAGGTGAGAATAACAATATTGTCACGTCCTGACCAGTATAAGGGGTTATTTGTTATTGTAGTTTGGTCAGGACGTGGCAGGGGTGTGTTTGTTTTGTGTTGTCGGGGTTTTTGGGTAGTGTTCTATGTTTTGTATTTCTATGTTCTATTTTCAATTTTTTCTATTTCTATGTCTAGTTTATTGTTTTGACCTTCAATTGTAGGCAGTTGTTCCTTGTTCCCTCTAATTCAAGGTCCTATTTAGTAGGGGTGTTTTTCATGGGGTTTTTGTGGGTAGTTGTTCCTTGTTTAGCTGTGTGCCTGACAGGACTGTTTTTCGTCATTCTTTTTGTTCGTGTGTTTTTGTTTCGTTTCTTCAATAAAAGATAAAATGAGCATACACATTCCCGCTGCATTTTGGTCCAATCACTACGACGCCCATGACAAATATGTTATGTAACATGGTTGTTTTAGGCAGCTAGCCTAGTGGATAGAGTGTTGGGCCAGTAACCAAAAGGTTGCTGTGCTGACAACTCTGTTGTGCTGCCCCTGAGCAAGGCAGTTATCCCTGTTCCCTGGGTGCCGTGGATGTCGATTACGGCAGCACCCCCCACCTCTCTGATTCAGAGGGGTTGGGTTAAATGAGGAAGACACATTTCAGTTGAAGGCATTCATTGTACAACTGACTAGGTATCCCCCTTTCTCTTTGTTCTCTACCAGTCTTGTCTGTCATAGTGATTAAGTCTCCTTGGCCTGGACACTGCTGGATGATAAATGAGTTTGTCTCTCAAGTTGTTGTTGTAGGCAATAACCTTTCTCTGCATGTTGAGAAAAGGCCTTTGTTAACATGACTCATAAATACAGTAAAATGGATTCTTATTAGACTAAATCTAAAAAATATATTTTTGGACATAAATGTCTCGTAAACGTATCATACTCAATATAAATCTTCATGGACAATATATGTTTTGCTTTTCAAAACAAGAAAAAGAAAAAGCAGTTTATGACCCATTTATTAGCATGTTAAATAATTAAGGTATTCTCATAGTTTCTCTCTGAGAAATAGGGGACTCACAGCAGCAATCCATGCCTTATCACAAGCAGATTACAGTAGCCCACTGTATCTACATAGTGAAAAATCTGTCAATAAAACAATAAAGGAAATACATAAAAGAGAAGAATGTGGAGTTTCCAATTCATTACATCTCTGATTGTGTCTATAATTCCCACTATTGCTGCTAAAGCAAATCAACAGTGTACTTTAGGAGTGGCATTTGCGGTCAGTAACAAAGGGTTAATTGTGTTGACATTATGACTCCTTTATCCAAACACAAGGAAGAACACTGATAAAACATGTAGATGCTGGGAAGAGTAGATACATTTTGTCACATGGCACAGTGCCATGCTTGCTTACTGCACACAGGTGTTGCTAAAAGACTGACGGCTTATTGGGCAAATGTGAACATATTTAATGGAAAGTGATGGCAAAGATGAGGGAACGTTCCTGATGGGAATTGTTTAGGGATCAATGATTTACTGGTGGGAATGTTTTTAAGGGAAGGTTAATACTGTAAGAAAGATAATAAAGATTTGTATGCATCAGGAGATTATTCGATTGACCTTTAACTCAACTCACTGCTGATATATAAAAAAGCATTCCCATGTCTCCAATTTACTGGATGCCTGTAACATTTTTCCAGTAAGTGAGATCAGTGCAATGTACTCAAAGCATGCCACAAGTTGGAATCCATTCAATTAAGAATAAAGGAGGGATCAGCATACATATGGCGCTTAAGAAACGTGACGTAATAAGACAAGTCAAAGCATCATCTCAGTCATCTCACTCGACAGGCCAGGTATCTGCAGATACTCGTCACACAAGCATCAATAATAATCAGTATCCATAACTGTCACACTACCAACATTGCTGAGCAACAACTTCGCCCTGTTTCCATCCTTACCAGATGTTTATAAACATTTAGCCAGTAAGTGAGATCTGTGCATTGTCTTTCCAAGCATACATAGCAAGTTGGTGTGTTTCCAAGATTCATAATCCACAAAATAATTTACATTTCCTGTTGCTACGGGATTATTTTCCTGCAGTAGCAAACTGGCTCAAATTAAGATCCTACATCTGTAAACACCACAGGTTTTCAAAGATGCAAAATAATAGCACGCGTTTAAAAACCTTGGCTCTCATGAAACCTTCAGCCAATGTCACAGACAAAAGTACTGAAATTCATGATATATAAAGTAAGCTACAAAATGAAGTTGGCTGTTACTGCCTTTAAAAGGCTATTAAACTTGAAAGTGTACTTTTTATTGAATAGAGACCTCAGCTGAGTTCTGAAAGAAGCCTATTCATAGTTGCCCATTCAATGTGGCAGTCAGTCAGAGCAATAGCTAGAGAATGTGTTTGGTTTGGAAGCTCTAGAGCCAGCCGCCACTCAAAGCCCTATTTCCGTTTCCATGGCAACATCCCGTCAAAGCAGTAAAGAGAGGGAGAGAAAAAAAGACCCAGGTGGTGAAGTCACTAGCGCTAGACATTATCATGAGTTTTGAGCCAAACAGTAAGTACTATAGTGTGGGCCCTAGAACTTCAGAGAAGAGGAATGACATGGAGCTGAATGATTATTGGTCGGTTGATGTCTTATTTCCAGGGTGTTTTAGCAGTGTATTGTTGTGGCTCGGCACTAATGACTATTTGTTTGTGTATGTGTTTGTGCTGTTGACATGTAGGCTAGTCCTAACTAAGGGAGTGAGGGGCTGAGCTGTGGGAATGAAAACAGTAGCAACTGTGACCTCATGACAATTGAAAACAGAGCAGTGAAATATGGTGAGTTAGAAAATGTAAATTATAATGAATAGTGACTTTACGGATGGAATATGGATTATGATTTTCGAGAACAACTTTGTGTCTAGAGAGCTACAGGTATCCAAAAATACATCTGTTGGTTGATATTGAATGGGGTCGTTGAAAGGAGCACATGGAAAATCAAATATAAAAAAGTGCCTGGACCTTGTAAATCGTCAACCACATAACCTTGTTGGGTGGGGATTTGATTCTTCTGTGTTCCTTTTCATGGATTCTGATTTATTATAACAAAGTGGCTTTCATTTTACTAACTTACTGCTTTTGACATTCCTTTGATTTAGAGCTACCTAAAGAAGAACAATCATATTTCCTAACTAACTTCTCTCGTGTGTGTGTTTGTGTGTGTGGGATTGTGGGGGTGAGTGTGTGTGTTTCAGAGTGGGGGTTACGACGTGCCTTATTGCTTAACTATACCACAGGTCTATATAATCTACCAGTCTAACTGTCTATCCTGCCCTCTATCCACAATTCATAGTGACAATAGTGGTAGGTAGATTGTTTGTCCAGATCTGCAATAGTCTAACTAGCAATCATACCACACATAAATGCATTCAAAGCTGCATACATTTTCAATATTAATCCACAAGAACAATTAGGAATAGCTGATAGGCAGGGGAGAGGCAAGGTGCGTTATTGCGCATGAAAAAACAGTGAAGACCTAAGACATGCAGCTCAGAAAGCTTGATCTTGTTAAGGGACAATACAAGTACCCTACCTAGACTAGCCTACAACACCACAATACAATTATCCTACCTAGACTAGCCTACAACACCACAATACAATTATCCTACCTAGACCAGACTACAACACCACAATACAATTATCCTACCTAGACTAGCCTACAACACCACAATACAATTATCCTACCAAGGCTAGACTACAACACCACAATACAATTATCCTACCTAGACTAGCCTACAACACCACAATACAATTATCCTACCAAGGCTAGACTACAACACCACAATACAATTATCCTACCAAGGCTAGACTACAACACCACAATACAATTATCCTACCAAGGCTAGACTACAACACCACAATACATGTCATGTCCTGACCAGTAAAGGGGTTATTGGTTATTGTAGTTTGGTCAGGACGTGGCAGGGGGTATTTGTTTTATGTGGTTCGGGGTTTAATGGGATATGTATTTATGTAAGAGGGGTGTTTGATTTATGTGTTCTGGGGTTTTTGGGTAATGTTCTTGTTTTGTATTTCTATGGTTTTCTATGTTGTGTATTTCTTTGTGTTGGCCTGGTATGGCTCTCAATCAGGAAAAGCTGTACATCGTTGTTGCTGATTGAGAGTCATACTTAGGTAGCCCTGTTTCACCTGTCCCTTTGTGGGAAGTTGTATTCGTGCACTGCTATGTTTAGCCTGCAGAACTGTTAGCTGTCGTTCGTGGTTTCGTTTTGTTGTTTTTGTGTGGTGTTCGTAATAAAGTAAATATGAGCATTCACGTACCCGCTGCATTTTGGTCCACTTCCTGCGACGGCCGTTACAATACAATTATCCTACCTAGACTAGCCTACAACACCACAATACAATTATCCTACCTGGACTAGCCTACAACACCACAATACAATTATACTACCCAGACTAGCCTACAACACCACAATACAATGATCCTACCTAGACTAGCCTACAACACCACAATACAATTATCCTACCTAGACTAGCCTACAATACCACAATACAATTATGCTACCTAGACTAGCCTACAACACCACAATACAATTATCCTACCTAGACTAGCCTACAACACCACAATACAATTATCCTACCTAGACTAGACTACAACACCACAATACAATTATCCTACCCAGACTAGCCTACAACACCACAATACAATTATCCTACCTAGACTAGACTACAACACCACAATACAATTATCTGTATCCCATGAGACTCCTTCTCCAGCTATATAAGCCAGTGTTCCTTTGTAAGAGATAGAGCTGAGGGTTATATCATATGTTGGTTGTTGCTGAGAGAGCTGATGGTTATGTTCTGTGTTAGTTTGTTGCTCAGTCAGATAGAGATTATTTGATGTCATGTGTTGTTTCTCCGAGTTTTTTTGGTGAAATTGTTTGTAATATTCTGTTTCATTTGTTCCCAGGGGGGAAGGGGAAGGAACCTAGGGAGTGCTTAGGCAAGAGGCCTGCGGGCATACATAACCCGTAGTATTTATTGTCTATACACACTAGGTAAGCCCTGGGCGGACCACCCCCTGTATTTTGGTTAGCGCACCAGGTGGTGCTAAGATAGGTAAGCAGTGGGTAGGCAGGTAAGGTAGGAGAGGGAGCTGTCTTTGCTTTGGTTCCGTCCAGCCCCTTTTCCCCAAAACTACCGTGTGACAGAGTAAATTCCCTGTAAACGGTAATTCTCTGCCTTTGTCATCCTTACTCGCACCTACAGTCCATACCTCTTTTACACCACGGAGAATTGAGTTGTAGCAGGGTGTTGCATTCCCTCTTCCTAGAGGCATACATAACACCTACCCAGACTAGCCTACAACACCACAATGCAATTATCCTACCTAGACTAGACTACAACACCACAATACAATTATCCTACCTAGACTAGCCTACAACACCACAATACAATTATCCTACCTAGACTAGGCTACAACACCACAATACAATTATCCTACCTAGACTAGCCTACAACACCACAATACAATTATCCTACCTAGACTAGACTACAACACCACAATACAATTATCCTACCTAGACTAGCCTACAACACCACAATACAATTATCCTACCTAGACTAGGCTACAACACCACAATACAATTATCCTACCTAGACTAGCCTACAACACCACAATGCAATGATCCTACCTAGACTAGACTACAACACCACAATACAATTATCCTACCTAGCCTACAACACCACAATACAATTATCCTACCCAGACTAGCCTACAACACCACAATACAATTATCCTACCTAGACTACAACACCACAATACAATTATCCTACCTAGACTAGCCTACAACACCACAATACAATTATCCTACCTAGACTAGACTACAACACCACAATACAGTTATCCTACCTAGACTAGACTACAACACCACAATACAATTATCCTACCTAGACTAGCCTACAACACCACAATACAATTATCCTACCTAGACTAGCCTACAACACCACAATACAATTATCCTACCTAGACTAGACTACAACACCACAATACAATTATCCTACCTAGACTAGACTACAACACCACAATACAATTATCCTACCTAGACTAGCCTACAACACCACAATACAATTATCCTACCTAGACTAGCCTACAACACCACAATACAATGTATACTTGCATTATTGTTTTCAAGTGAGTTTCTAGCCTTTAGGCTGCAGTGAAAATGTAATTTGAATAACGGTGCAAAGGTCTTGGGATGTTTCATTCCATTTGGATTAGTTGTGGGTCTACTCTCGACAGTTTATAAGTTCTAAAATGGCACTAGCAGTCCAGTCTAGGCTGTATTTTTACTTCTGATACTGAGATGTGCTGTCTGTAGAGGATCGTCATTCTCCCAAGTCATCCTATAATAATGTGGCCACATATGCCCCCAACAGGCCTAGATATTAAGGAAAGCTAAACAAGCGAACTGCTACAACCTCCAATCTGAGAAACTGATCCTAGCTTTAATTTGAAGCAATTGTTCGTACATGTTCGCCACAATTTTAGGGGAGAAAATCGTGAATATTAATGAGTGAGAAAGTTATCAATGGGGGTATGATATTAGTGCCTCTGTGACTTTCTCACTCATCATTATTCACAATTAATTTAGGATTATCCATAATCATGGCAGCATCCACATTCATGTAGAAGTGTTCAGAAACATATTATTTTCTTATTTACAATAAAAGTGACTCCAAAATGACACAATACATTATTTACCATTCATTCTAAAAAAATAAAGCACAGCCAAAACAAACTGCAAATGCATCCAATAAATTTGTAGTCACAAGCTTGATGTAGTCATTGTGCACTATGAATATGGGACCAAATACTTAACTTTAATAAAAATGTAAGTGAATTTGGCCCAATACATTTGCTCCCCTAGAAGTGCTGTAATTTCTAACGGTTCACCCAATATGGATGAAAAGACCCTCAAATTAAAGCTGACAGTCTGCACTTTAAATCCAAACTCGGCAAATATAGAGCCAAAAGTACAAAAAATACTTTACTGTCCCAATAATTCAAAATGTTGAAAATGTGATTTCCTCCTAGTTGATCGTTGCCTGCAGCCGGCTCTGATCGTAGTGTAAATGATACAGGCGAGGAGACTGAGCTCGTCTGTTCTGGTCGGCGAACCCTCAACATTCTAGCCTGTAGCCCTGCGTGGCATCGACTGCGCCACAAAAGTAGTAAAGTTGATATCCACGTTTATAAACACAGGGTCGCTACAGTTATTGTTATTTGTGGTCATAAACATGTGCACATTTTTTTACAGTACAGGGGAGGGTCGTGAAAATATGTTTAACATAGTTTTTTTTGTTTTTTATGACACCTTGAGCTGGACCAGCTTTCCTCACTTTCCTTCTTTTGTAGTAGATGAGGTGAGTTTTCCTGTCAATTCAAATGGAATATCACTGAAAAGGAATGCTTTTCACTTTGGATTCCAGGCAAGAATTTCCCATTGACAATATAGAAATGATCTTGGTGTAAATGGATGAATCCTTGATGATGAGTATGGTTACCCCAGGCAGCTGAAGCAGCAGGTGGAGTCCCAGAGGCAGAACCACAGAGCCATCGCTAGCGCCCTCCGAAGGAAGATGAGGAGAATGCAGACCACCATGACAAGTCAGGAGGCAGGTGGCACTCATCTGTGAGAGTCTAGAGGTCATGGTAGAGGCAGGGGAGGGACAGGCGGGTGAGGGAGAGGAATATGGAGAGGGAGAGGGGGAAGGAGAGGTGTATGAGGGATATGGAGAGGGGGAGACTACAGGGGAGAGTAGCATGGGAACAGGGTTTATTTTTGTATTTTACAAATTATTAATGACATTTTAAATGACATAAGGGTTTTTATATAAAATAATGATTATGCGTAACTATGAAAATTAAAGAGATTTGTATTTTAATTAAACTTTTAATTTCATTTTGGTGTATTTTGTACATACTGAAGATGTATTCTGATTAATTGTTTTATTTTCATAATGTTTCTATTAGGTTGATTATTGTATTTTGGCAAATCCAAATCTTGAATGATTAAAAAAACGACATAAAAACATTTCTATATGTCTTGGTTTTATTTAATGATCGTTTTCATCTTTCACGTATTAAATATGGACTGTCTGATCAAAACGACATTGAACTGTAAAAAATCAAATCAACACGCAAACACACATCTCTTTACTGTTCCTCACATGTAAACATTGACCGAAGGTATCACTTAAAGTTGGTTGAAGTTCTGTAATATACAGTATCTCACTACATTTGGTGGCACATCTATACTGAACAAAAAAAAAGCAACATGCAACAATTTCAAAAATGTTGCTGAGTTACAGTTCACATAAGGAAATCAGACAATTTAAATAAATACATTTGTTCCTAATCTACGGATTTCACTTGGTGGGCAGCCAGGCCCAGCCAATCAGAATGAGTTTTTTCCCACAAAAACTTTATTACAGACAGAAATTCTCCTTTATTCAGCTCATGAAACATGGGACCAACACTTTACATGTTGCGGTTATATTTTTGTTCAGTGTACTTGATGTGCTTTGAGAATTTCTGGGGTGTCTTAGTGTCATTGGGCCACAGAGAGGCACTAGTCCAAGTCTGCAGCAGTATTGTCCTGGGAGATCCTCTCGATGGACTCCATGGAGGAGTGTTGTGAGTGTGACGACTGGGCTGGACACTCCTCCAGCAGCCCAGCTGGAGGACTGTCCATCCCAGAATGCATCAGAGGCAGGTAGATATCGTCCATGTTGGGCAGCACAAATACTTTCTGGAATGGAGAGAAGAGAGATTAATTGTTTTTTTGGGGATAGATTGTCTTACTTGGGATTTGGGGGGAAGGGGAGAGTAAAAGAGGAAGAGCTGAATGAGAAAAGACAAGGGAGGGCAAGAGGTGAGAGATACAAGGGAAGGGAGGGGGAGAGAGAGAAAGAGAGAGAGAGAGGAAAAGAGGAGGTGGAGTAGCAGGAAAGGAAAGAGAAGTCTAACCTCAAACTCATCCTGCAGCTTCTTCTCGATCCACTCGGTCACGTGACAGAAGGTGACCTCCCTCTCCCCCAGCTTGGGTCTGACATGCAGGTCCAGCTTGGGAGGCACACAGAAACTGTACCTGGAACACACACATGCACAAATATAGGACCATCAATAAATACAGAGACAGTAACCGAAGGCAATTACCATATTGACCTAACCTTTAAAAAAATGTGGTCTTATCATCGGTTGCTATCATTTGCCTGACCCTTTGTTCAACTTGTCACAAAAATAAAAGTAATGCTCTTTCATGCTGAAGACGCAAGTACGTAAATTAAGAGATAAAGTGAATCGGAGTGAATGTAGACTAGAGGCTAGGGGTTGTTTCAGGACAACGCATAGAGCTTCCCCAACTGGGGAGTTTTCTGAGCAAAATGATTCTTATAAAAAAATATAAATAATAACAATACATATCATTGTTGGACATAAAACATGTAACTTAATGTATACATTTTTTTGTCATTTAGTAGACGCTTTTAACCTTTTAACCAGACTTACAGTGCATTCATCTTAAGATAGCTAGGTGGGACAACCACATATCACAGGCAAAGAAAGTAAACTCAGCAAAAAAAGAAACGTCCCTTTTTCAGGACCCTATCTTTCAAAGATAATTCGTAAAAATCCAAATAACTTCACAGATCTTCATTGTAAAAGGTTTAAACACTGTTTCCCATGCTTGCTCAATGAACCATAAACAATTAATGAACATGCACCTGTGGAACGGTCGTTAAGACACTAACAGCTTACAGACGGTAGGCAATTAAGGTCACAGTTATGAAAACTTAGGACACTAAAGAGGCCTTTCTACTGACTCTGAAAAACACCAAAAGAAAGATGCCCAGGGTACCTGCTCATCTGCGTGAATGTGCCTTAGGCATGCTGCAAGGAGGCATGAGGACTGCAGATGTGGCCAGGGCAATAAATTGCAATGTCTGTACTGTGAGACACCTAAGACAGTGCTACAGGGCGACAGGACGGACAGCTGATCGTCCTCGCAATGGCAGACCATGTGTAACAACACCTGCACAGGATCGGTACATCCGAACATCACACCTGCGGGACAGGTACAGGATGGCAACAACAACTGCCCGAGTTACACCAGGAACGCACAATCCCTGCATCAGTGCTCAGACTGTCCGCAACAGGCTGAGAGAGGATGGGCTAGGGGGCTTGTAGGTCTGTTGTACGGCAGGTCCTCACCAGACATCACCGACAACAACGTTGTGCCTATGAGCACAAACCCACCATCGCTGGACCAGACAGGACTGGCAAAATGTGCTCTTTCACTGACAAGTCACGGTTTTGTCTCACCAGGGGTGATGGTCGGATTCGCGTTTGTCGTCGAAGGAATGAGCGTTACACTGAGGCCTGTACTCTGGAGCGGGATCGATTTGGAGGTGGAGGGTCCGTCATGGTCTGGGGCGGTGGATCACAGCATCATTGGACTAAGCTTGTTGTCATTGCAGGCAATCTCAACGCTGTGTGTTACAGGGAAAACATCCTCCTCCCTCATGTGTTACCCTTCCTGCAGGCTCATCCTGACATGACCCTCCAGCATGACAATGACACCAGCCATACTGTTCGTTCTGTGCGTGATTTCCTGCAAGACAGGAATGTCAGTGTTCTGCCATGGCCAGCGAAGAGCCCGGATCTCAATCCCATTGAGCACGTCTGGGACCTGCTGGATCGGAGGGTGAGGGCTAGGGCCATTCCCCCCAGAAATGTCAGGGAACTTGCAGGTGCCTTGGTGGAATAATGGGGTAACATCTCACAGCAAGAACTGGCAAATCTGGTGCAGTCCATGAGAAGGAGATGCACTGCAGTTCTTAATGCAGCTGGTGACCACACCAGATACTGACTGTTACTTTTGATTTTGACCCCCCCTTTGTTCAGGGACACATTATTCCATTTCTGTTAGTCACATGTCTGTGGAACTTGTTCAGTTTATGTCTCAGTTGTTGAATGTTGTTATATTCATACAAATATTTACACATGTTAAGTTTGCTGAAAATAAACGCAGTTGACAGTGAGAGGATGTATTTTTTTGCTGAGTTTACATTTTTCCTCAATAATGTAGAGTAAGAGCTGTGACTCAGAGCTAGAAGGTTGTTTGAATTGGGGAGGTGGGGGGGGGGAGTAAGCACCATGGTCTTGTAGTGGATGCGAGCCTCAAATGGAAGCCAGTGGAGTGGTGTGCGGCAGAATGGGGTGAGATGAGAGAACGTGGGAAGGTTGAATACCAAGCAGGTTGCAGCGTTCTGTAAAAACACCAGGAAGTCAGCTCCAAGAGATTATAATTTTGGAAATCTGTTCCCAAGTATTCCCGTGCATAATAAAGAGACACGTGATCGTATACAAATGTAAGCAAGGTTTGAAATGATTATGTTTTAGTCAAATATTATATCTGTTTGGGCTTCTTCAGGTCAATTTGCAGTCTACAAATTATTTGCAATTATGTTCAGGCCCCCCTGACCTTCTGCTTAAGAAAAAATCATCCTGCGGCTGAATCGAGTTCATGATCTCTGTCATAGAGTAACTTTGAGTGAGAGTGGGTCATACCATATTCTATCAGAAGGGGGAGGAGGGATATTGAGTGTGGTCCGTACCATATTCTATCAGAAGGGGGAGGAGGGATATGGAGTGTGGTCCGTACCATATACTATCAGTAGGGGGAGGAGCGATATTGAGTGTGGTCCGTACCATATACTATCAGTAGGGGGAGGAGCGATATTGAGTGTGGTCCGTACCATATACTATCAGTAGGGGGAGGAGCGATATTGAGTGTGGTCCGTACCATATTCTATCAGTAGGGGGAGGAGCGATATTGAGTGTGGTCCGTACCATATTCTATCAGTAGGGGGAGGAGCGATATTGAGTGTTGTCCGTACCATATTCTATCAGTAGGGGGAGGAGCGATATTGAGTGTGGTCCGTAACCATATACTATCAGTAGGGGGAGGAGGGATGTTGAGTGTGGTCCGTACCATATTCTATCAGTAGGGGGAGGAGGGATGTTGAGTGTGGTCCGTACCATATACTATCAGTAGAGGGAGGAGCGATATTGAGTGTGGTCCGTACCATATACTATCAGTAGGGGGAGGAGCGATATTGAGTGTGGTCCGTACCATATACTATCAGTAGGGGGAGGAGCGATATTGAGTGTGGTCCGTACCATATACTATCAGTAGGGGGAGGAGCGATATTGAGTGTGGTCCGTACCATATACTATCAGTAGGGGGAGGAGGGATGTTGAGTGTGGTCCGTACCATATTCTATCAGTAGGGGGAGGAGCGATATTGAGTGTGGTCCGTACCATATACTATCAGTAGGGGGAGGAGGGATGTTGAGTGTGGTCCGTACCATATTCTATCAGTAGGGGGAGGAGGGATGTTGAGTGTGGTCCGTACCATATTCTATCAGTAGGGGGAGGAGGGATGTTGACAGCGAGTGTTCCAGAAAGCTCCTGAACCTCCACTGCCAGCAGCAGGGGCGTGTTGGACATCTCCTCAATCTTCTTTTTGATGTACTCATTCTCTGTCGCCTTCTGGAAGTACTTAGACTTAGCAATTTTGTCTACAAATCTCAAAATCCGCCTGCCTGTCCTCCCGCCGCCAGCAGCAATCCTGCAGAGGGGAGGAGAGGAGGAGAGAGGACATACATGAGAGAACTTATGCCTTCAGAGGTAAATGTCACACCGGTCACAAATGAAAACAGCACTGCTATGACCTGCACCGCTGTGATCTAAAACTAAGGGCCCTATTCAATCCATAGCACTGAAGATCCACTTCATAGCGCGATTAACAATTCACATATTTTAATAGAGATCTTTTGCGATACGGATTGAATCCAGCCTTAGTAGCTTAAATGTAAGCTATATTCTGGGAAAGTGATGTCAAAGTACAGTGCATTCGGAAAGCATTCAGACCCATTGACTTTTTCCATATTTTGTTACGTTACAGCCTTATTCTAAAATGGATTTAAAAAAAATCCTCATCAATCTACACACAATACATCATAATGACAGTCAAAACAGGTTTTTACAAATGTTTGCTAATTACATAAGTATTCAGACCCTTTGCTATGAGACTTGAAATTGCATCCTGTTTTCATTGATCATCCTTGAGATGTTTCTACAATTTGATTGGAGTCCAACTGGTGTAAATTCAATTGATTGGACATGATTTGGAAAGGCACACACCTGTCTATATAAGGTCCCACAGTTGACAGTGCATGTCAGAGCAAAAACCAAGCCATGAGGTCGAAGTAATTGTCCGTAGAGCTCCAATACAGGATTGTGTCGAGGCACCGATCTGGGGAAGGGTACCAAAACATTTCATGCTACATTTAAAATCCCTAAGAACACAGTGGCCCCCATCATTCTTAAATGGAAGAAGTTTGGAACCACCAAGGCACTTCTTAGAGCTGGCCGCCAAGCCAAATTGAGCAATCGGGGGAGAAGGGCCATGGTAACCAAGAACCCAATGGTTACTCTGACAGAGCTCCAGAGTTCCTCTGTGGAGATGGGAGAACTTTCTAGAAAGACAACCATCTCTTCAGCACACCACCAATCAGGCCTTTATGGTAAGGACTGTCAGGACTGTCAGACCATGAGAAACAAGATTCTCTGGTCTGATGAAACAAAGATTGAACTCTTTGGCCTGAATGCCAAGCGTCACATCTGGAGGAAATCATGCTCCATCCCTACGGTGAAGCATGGTGGTGGCAGTATCCTGCTGTGGGGATGTTTTTAAGCCTAGTTAAATGAAGGTTTAAAAAATAAACAATTAAGTGTCAGGATTGAGGGTAGGTTGAGCGGAGCAAAGTGCAGAGAGATCCTTGATGAAAACCTGCTTCAGAGCGCTCAGGACCTCAGACTGGGGCGAAGATTCACCTTCCAACAGGACAACGACCCTACACACACAGCCAAGACAACACAGCAGTGGCTTCGGGACAAGTCTCTGAATGTCCTTGAGCGACCCGGCCAGAGCCCAGACTTGAACCCGATCTAACATCTCTGGAGAGACCTGAAAATAGCTGCGCAGCAACACTCCCAATCCAACCTGACTTGAGAGGATCTGCAGAGAAGAAAGGGAGAAACTCCCCAAATACAGGTGTGCCAAGCTTGTAGCGTCATACCCAAGAAGACTCAAGGCTGTAATCGCTGCCAAAGATGCTTCAACAAAGTACTGAGTAAAGGGTCGGAATACTTATGGAAATGTCATATTTCAGTTTTTTTTTATATACATTTGCAAAAATATCTAAACCTCTTTTTGCTTTGCCATTGTGGGGTATTGTGTTCAGACTGATGAGGAACATATTTTATTCAATCAATTTTAGAACAAGGCTGTAACATAACAAAATGTGGAAAAAGGGAAGGGGTCTGAATACTTTCCGAATGCACTGTATCTGTTGTTACCAGAGGTGGGACCAGGTCACTATTTTTCGAGTCACAAGCAAGTCTCAAGTCACAAGGTCCGAGTCTCAAGTAGAGTCCCAAGCGGGACGGGGCAAAACTCGAGTCAAGTCCATATCGTGCATTCTAAGAGCAAGTCAAGTCAAGTCCTGTCACAAGTTTAAGTCAAGTCTCAAGTCGAGTAAAAAATAAAATCTACTTGTTCAACTACAAATCCTTGTCTATTTATTGAGGCTACCAGACGGCCCTTTATTTGTAGCAGCCATAAGGGCATGAAATCAGCAGAAGGCAAGGCAGGTTGAAGTGCTCGGAGTGTACATTTATTTACAGGTGATCCAATGGTGAATGCGCCATATACAAAATATACAAGGGCAATAGGCCAAAAGAAATCGCCTCTGTATCAGGCTTAACCTGTCCTATCTGAACGGGCACAGGTAGAGGACAGGACTGTACAGCCTCCCCTCGAGAAACCACATGGACTCTGTCCAACAGAAGCTCAAACAGGTAGAGGGCAAACTGTACAGCCTCCCCTTGAGAAACCACATGGAATCTGTCTAACAGGAGCTCAAACAGGTAGAGGGCAAAACTGTACAGCCTCCCCTTGAGAAACCACATGGAATCTGTCTAACAGAAGCTCAAACAGGTAGAGGGCAAAACTGTACAGCCTCCCCTTGAGAAACCACATGGAATCTGTCTAACAGGAGCTCAAACAGGTAGAGGGCAAAACTGTACAGCCTCCCCTTGAGAAACCACATGGAATCTGTCTAACAGGAGCTCAAACAGGTAGAGGACAGGACTGTACAGCCTCCCCTTGAGAAACCACATGGAATCTGTCTAACAGGAGCTCAAACAGGTAGAGGGCAAAACTGTACAGCCTCCCCTTGAGAAACCACATGGAATCTGTCTAACAGGAGCTCAAACAGGTAGAGGACAGGACTGTACAGCCTCCCCTTGAGAAACCACATGGAATCTGTCTAACAGGAGCTCAAACAGGTAGGCCTATATGATATAATCACTTGGTCCCCAGAACCATACAATTACCCAATTGGCAATTACAACCCCTAAACTGGTTCTACAATGTAAAAGGCCATTTCCACTTCCATTGTTACATTCCTTTTAATCAAGATGAATGATTGTTAATGATATTTCAACACCAACAACCAATTTCTCTTATTTAACGTTCTGACTCCAAAGCGCAGACAAACGGAAGTCCGACATAACCCAGGAAATATGAAATAAACAGAACTTCTACCAGATAATGTCACAGAAAATGTCGTACTCGTCACAGAAAATGTTGTACTGGAGAGAAGAGGACCAAGACGCAGCGGGAATATGGATACTCATATTTTAATGACCAAAAAAAGGAGTAAAGCATCCACTTGACAAAACAATAAAGATGACAACAGCAACATTTCTGCAGGCTATTAAACGCAGTGCAAAAACAACTACCCACAACCCCAAAGAAAAACACACACACCTATATAGGACTTCCAATCAAAGGCAACTCAACACACCTGCCTTCAATTGGAAGTCCCAATCACCAACAAACATTCACACACACAAAACTGCCACGCCCTGACCCCAAAACTAATACAATAGCTCCATCTGCTGGTCAGGACGTGACAGTACCCCCCCCCCTCAAGGTGCAGACCCCGGAATGCACCTACCAACAGAAAACACCAACAAAAAACCCCCAACAAAAACCCATTAAACAATAACCCCTAAACAATAAGGGAGGGAAGGGAGGGTGGCTGCCGTCAACGACGGCACTGTGCTACACCCTCCCTCCCCAACCCACCTATCCTGGAGGTGGCTCAGGTGCAGGACGTGGACCTTGCTCCACCCTCGGCGTCGCCCACTTTGGTGGCGCCGATAGCTGCGCTGGGCAGACGGGCCACTCGGGCTGGACCGGAGGACAGGAGGGCCCCTCGGGCTGGGCCAGAGGACAGGAGGGGCACTCGGGCTGGGCGGAGGACAGGAGGGCCACTCGGGCTGGGCCGGAGGACAGGAGGGCCCCTCGGGCTGGGCCGGAGGACAGGAGGGCCCCTCGGGCTGGGCCGGAGGACAGGAGGGCCCCTCGGGCTGGGCCGGAGGACAGGAGGGCCCCTCGGGCTGGGCCGGAGGACAAGAGGACCCCTCGGGCTGGGCCGGAGGACAAGAGGACCCCTCGGGCTGGGCCGGAGGACAAGAGGGCCACTGGGGCTGGGCCGGAGGACAGGAGGGCCCCTCGGGCTGGGCCGGAGGACAGGAGGGCCCCTCGGGCTGGGCCGGAGAACAGGAGGGCCACTCGGGCTGGGCCGGAGGACAGGAGGGCCACTCGGGCAGCTCCGGGCAGTCTGGCCACTCTGGCAGCTCCGGGCAGTCGGGCCACTCTGGCAGCTCCGGGCAGTCGGGCCACTCTGGCAGCTCCGGGCAGTCGGGCCACTCTGGCAGCTCCGGGCAGTCGGGCCACTCTGGCAGCTCCGGGCAGTCGGCCACTCTGGCAGCTCCGGGCAGTCGGGCCACTCTGGCAGCTCCGGGCAATCGGGCCACTCTGGCAGCTCCGGGCAATCGGGCCACTCTGACAGCTCCGGGCAGACGGGCCACTCTGGCATCGCCGGGCAGACGGGCCACTCTGGTGGCTCCTGACTAGCGGGCGGCTCTGGTGGCTCCTGACTAGCGGGCGGCTCTGGCGGCTCCTGACTGGCGGGCGGCTCTGGCGACTCCTGACTGGCGGGCAGCTCTGGCGACTCCTGACTGGCGGGCAGCTCTGGCGACTCCTGACTGGCGGGCAGCTCTGGCGACTTACGACTGGCGGGCAGCTCTGGCGACTTACGACTGGCGGGCAGCTCTGGCGACTTACGACTGGCGGGCAGCTCTGGTGACTTACGACTGGCGGGCAGCTCTGGTGACTGTTGACTGGCGAGGCTGGGCTGACGCACTAGACGCCTGATGCGTGGGGCTGGTACTAGATGTGCCAACCTGGAGACACGCACCTCAGGGCTAGTGCGGGGAGCTGGCCTGGGGCTCCATCCTTACCCTGTCAAACAGCCCTTGTGCCCCCCCCAAAAAAGGATTGGGGCTGCCTCTCGGGTTCCCTTAACTTGTCCTCCCAGGTCCATCCTTCCTCCTCGTTCGTCCGCTGCTTGGTCCCTTGGTGGTGGGTAGTTCTGTCACAGAAAATGTCGTACTCGTCACAGAAAATGTCGTACTGGAGAGAAGAGGACCAAGACGCAGCGGGAATATGGATACTCATATTTTAATGACCAAAAAAAGGAGTAAAACATCCACTTGACAAAACAATAAAGATGACAACAGCAACATTTCTGCAGGCTATTAAACGCAGTGCAAAAACAACTACCCACAACCCCAAAGAAAAACACACACACGTATATAGGACTTCCAATCAAAGGCAACTCAACACACCTGCCTTCAATTGGAAGTCCCAATCACCAACAAACATTCACACACACAAAACTGCCACGTCCTGACCCCAAAACTAATACAATAGCTCCATCTGCTGGTCAGGACGTGACAGATAAGTCTTGTGAACGTTCATGTGCACAATAAACGGTACAGGGATGGAATGATGAAACGCTATCAATTATTGTAGTATTAGATGGAATATAGATTTACCAGATAGGGCCTATGCACTTTAACGTGTGAAAGCAACAGCAAACACTTAAACAAGAGAAAAAAAGCAGTTTGGAGAGCATAAGTGAAGAGGTGTGCAATGGTGCATCTTTACCACAGTAATAATACATTGTAAACTAATTCAAAATGCAAGTTTCATATGTAAATTACCAATTTAAAGCAATTGTTGCACACCAAAATACCAGAAGGCCTATGCTAGCAATTGTTGCCCCATTACTGATGAGCTTGCAAAGTGTTCTTAATCACCAAGCAATTTTTGGAGCTGTATATGTATTACGGCAATCCACTCTTCTATAATTTGACATTTGCGGTGCACCCGATCCCATAGCTGTACAGCAATTTAGCAATCTGTTCACTAGCTCGCCACCCGACCTGTGTTGATTGACAGTTTGCTGGTCCAATCACAGTGCCGAGTGTGCGTTTCACTAGCCAATCTGTTGCAGGTTTTTTTGCAAGGGCGATGCTGTGCTGCTGTCTCTGGCTTGGTGTACAGTAATCCACATAGACTGCCCCAAAATGAGTGACAAAACATTACAAAACCTGGCCAGATAAGTTCAAGTCATCAGTCTCGAGTCAAAGTCAAGTCCCAAGTTATTTTATTTTCTATCAGGTTGAGTCTAAAGTCATCAAATTTGTGACTGGAGTCATATTTGAGTCCATGTCATGTGACTCGAGTCCACAACTCTGGTTGTGACTATAGAAGATATTAGGGCTCCAAGTTCAGCGCTATAGCACGCTTGAAATGTCAAGATCATTTACGATTAAGCCGACATATGCAGCGTTTACCGTGAATGCAGTCTCTGCTAACGTGGGAACATTGCCTTTAAATGTAAAACGAGCTACAAAACCGAATGTCATCGCTACGGATTGAATCGAGGCAAATACAGCACAAGGTCACAGCCAGGTCACAGTCAGGAAAAACTCCTGGCCGCATCATTCTACATGGCCGTCTATATTTGGTGAGAAAGAGACATCAATTACCCTTCAGCACCAGGTAGAGTCCCCTTTTCTCCCACAATGCTTTGGTGTTCTGAGAGCAGTACTTCCTCCTCATCTGAAGAGCCGGCGCTGGAGGACTCTTCATCACTGTCAGCCAAAACACTGAGGATGGGTCTGGACCTGGACACAAAACACAACAACACAGGCTTCCTGAGTGTCTCGTGTGGCTCAGTTGGTGTAACGTGGCACTTGTAATGCCAGGGTTGTGGGTTCGCTTCCCATTGGCAACTAATACAAAAAAGAGTGAAAATGTATTACTGTAAGTCGCTCTGGCTAAGCATGAGAGAAAAATAATTTCAGCTCTCACTGAGACTAACCTTAATCCTCATCTGAGTTCAACCTTAGCTTCATGTCCACAGTTCAGCCCCAACCCTAGCTTTATCCACAAACCTAATAGAGACATTTTATGGATTTGACACCTAAATAAAACCATATTCAGCAGAGCCAAACATGCTGTAAAAACAAGCTCATACATGCTTAACAAATAAGAGGATATTTTTATGACAGAACAAGGATCTACTGTAGGAATCCATTTAAATCTGGAAACAGACCAACTAATCAACTGTCATGTATAGAGAGCTCTGTCATGTATAGAGAGCTCTGTCATGTATAGAGAGCTCTATCATGTACAGAGAGCTCTGTCATGTATAGAGAGCTCTGTCATGTATAGAGAGCTCTGTCATGTACAGAGAGCTCTGTCATGTATAGAGAGCTCTATCATGTACAGAGAGCTCTGTCATGTACAGAGAGCTCTGTCATGTATAGAGAGCTCTGTCATGTATAGAGAGCTCTGTCATGTATAGAGAGCTCTGTCATGTATAGAGAGCTCTGTCATGTACAGAGAGCTCTGTCATGTACAGAGAGCTCTGTCATGTACAGAGAGCTCTGTCATGTATAGAGAGCTCTGTCATGTATAGAGAGCTCTGTCATGTACAGAGAGCTCTGTCATGTATAGAGAGCTCTGTCATCCACAGGCTCTGTTCAAAGATTCACTATTAGAGGAGTTTGACAGAGTAAGAGGGATTTTGTAGGTTGGTCTCTTAATTATCATTAATTGTCTGCCCCCTCTGACAGAGCATAGCAGCTAATCATTACCAGGATGTCAGCATAGAAGGCAGTGGTTATATTGTAGCCTGAAATCCAGATCTGTTTTGTGCAAAAATTCCATAATAGCACAAACAGACTGGAACCCAGGCTAGTAATTTTGCAGTTCAATTTACAATTAAATAATAATGTTAGTTGTACTACGTAAAATGCATGTTGTACAGTAAACCATATATTTTCTTTTAGACGAGTGCAGTACTAACTGTAATGTGACTGACCCTAGGCTGCCAGTATCAGTGAGGCTGTCAGTGTCCAGGCTTCCCTCCTTGCCCTCCTTGCCCTCCTTGCCCTCCTTGCCCAGTTTGGACAGGTTGATCTTGGTCTCCAGGGTCATCTGCAGGGCCCCAGTGTATACCACCTCCAGCTCCAGCCACAAGCCTGGAGAACACACACACACACACGTGCGCATGCACGCACACACACACACACACTCACGCATGCACACACACACACACGCGCGCGCGCACACACACACACACACACTCACGCATGCACACACACACGCGCGCGCACACACACACACACACACACACACACACACACACACACACACACACACACACACACACACACACACACACACACACACACACACACAAGAACAGAGATTAAGAGACAGATCAGATGATTGAGAGGGAAGAGATGGTCCATTGCTCATGTCATCTGATTATGATAGAGTACTGAGCATCAGATGAGTCGATATTATTACAGTAATCTGTTGTAATCTCAGTGAGCCAGGGAGCTGTTACCTCCTGCTGGGGACATGCAGCATATTGGTTTGGTGATGGTGTGTCTATATGTGTGTGTGTCTATGTGTGTCTATGTGTGTGTGTGTCTCTGAGTGTGTGCATCTGCGAACGCATACAAACGGGGGCACTTATAGTGCTTGGACAGGATTTGCTGGCTTGTCCTTAATAGTCTATTGACGCACCCGTGCGTCAATCTAAGTAACATAATAAAACAATCCCATCAAAATCTGTCAGATTATAATAGAGATATCACATCTCAATCTGTCAGATTATGATAGAGATATCACATCTCAATCTGTCAGATTATGCTAGAGATATCACATCTCAATCTGTCAGATTATGATAGAGATATCCCATCTCAATCTGTCAGATTATGCTAGAGATATCACATCTCAATCTGTCAGATTATAATAGAGATATCACATCTCAATCTGTCAGATTATGATAGAGATATCACATCTCAATCTGTCAGATTATGATAGAGATATCACATCTCAATCTGTCAGATTATGCTAGAGATATCACATCTCAATCTGTCAGATTATGATAGAGATATCACATCTCAATCTGTCAGATTATGATAGAGATATCACATCTCAATCTGTCAGATCATAATAGAGATATCCCATCTCAATCTGCCAGATTATGATAGAGATATCACATTTCAATCTGTCAGATTATGCTAGAGATATCACATCTCAATCTGTCAGATTATGATAGAGATATCACATCTCAATCTGTCAGATTATGATAGAGATATCACATCTCAATCTGTCAGATCATAATAGAGATATCCCATCTCAATCTGTCAGATTATGATAGAGATATCACATCTCAATCTGTCAGATTATGATAGAGATATCACATCTCAATCTGTCAGATCATAATAGAGATATCACATCTCAATCTGTCAGATTATGCTAGAGATATCACATCTACGGTGGAAGGTGGCTGAGCTACAGCGTTGTTTGTCAGACCATGAGACATCCCGAAAATCGGTCTTCTCACAGAAATTTATGTAGCGTCCGAATGTTATGACCCTTCTATGGAAAGAGCAGACTCTCAGGAACACGATGGTGTTCTCCATTTTGCTATATAAACCCCACAATAGCCATGGGACTCGTCTGAAGGAACCCCATACAAACAAATGGAAGTATAGAGGTAGTTTTGTGCCCCAAAAAATAAGGGGTTAAATATGTGTCCCAAAAAATATATATATTTCCTGAGCTTTCTTATATCTGCTAGATATAGGACAGATACTTCAAAACCTTATTCCTTATGCTAAGTTTTTTTTACAATATTTTTTGCCATTTATGAATTCAATGTGTTTCTATGGGCGATAGTACTAAAGGCCAAATTAAATATTTTTGCAAATATTATAATTATTATTATTATTATTATTACACATAAGGGGGTCCTAAAATAGCTAAATTATCCATGGTATGACCATCTTAAAACAATTCCATGTGTTAGCTTAGTACCTCCAAAGAGGGTTAGTCTATAAGCCCTTTCCTCATGTCTCTCTGCTTGCATCACAATTTGCGCAAGGCAACATGACCTACGTCACATCCATGCCTCTCTAATCACACACCATCCCATTTACAGATTTATACAGAGCTCCCCCTGCACAGTCCACATTTGTCACCATCATTCTTTTGGGGAATTATAATCTGTCGTAATTTGCTGTAATTTGCAGACCTTCATAATCAGGGCAAATCCATTTAATCTGCTTCTAAGTACCCCTCCAGAATCTAGATTAGACTAAGTATGACACGCTGTCATTGTCTTTCACTAATTGGTGCTCTGAGCGTTTCATGTACTGTATGCAGAGTGGGCTGTATCGCTGTGTCATCATTAGGGTCAGGAGTTATTCCTGACCATATTTGGGCCGCAGAGTTTCTCCTGGTCAGGTCACATGGTCTGGAAAACACCAGGCCCTAGTCATCACGGCAGAAACATCAGGGAGAGTAAAAAGGAAGAGTGAGCTTTCTCGTTGACACTCGCCTCTGCTGTTGACCACAGGTCTGGACACGCTGGTGATTTGGGGCAGACAGGAGCCCATGTCCAGTTCAGTCAGAGTCAGCTCATTCATGAAGTAAGGCAGCTGCACACAAAACAAACAAAGAAATGTCATTTCGCTCCTCTGTTTTACTTGTTTCCAGTGGATTGTGTGGTTACGTTGGCTATATACTACTAGAAAATGACCAAATAGAAACATTGTACAAGCTCCCCTTACTTCTGAAGAGGGGATTTTACACTGTGAGAGCTCCCATACTCACTCTGATTTTGCTCAACTTCTTCTGGATTTTTCTGGAGACAATGTCCACCCAGTATTTCTCGCGCAGGAAGTCCCAGAATATTCGACCAATCAGTGCATTGACCCAGTCAGTGTGGCCCTCCCCCGGGAACTCTGGGAAATCACAGGTGCACTGTAGGGAAATAGATACGCCACTACAGATTAACACACTATTTAATTATATAATCTATCTGTTTCTAGATGTTTCATTAAGGTGGTCAGCGGATCTCATCCTCACTTTGTTGGTGGGGCTTGTCTCTGTGCTGTTGAGGGGTGGACTGGGCAGGGGGCTGGGCTGCTCTGAGGGCAGGAAACGAGCCATGTAGGTGGGGTAGTCCAGCAGCGGAGAGCCCACCCTGGATGGTTGGATGGAAGGGGCAGAAGGGGGAATGGGGAGGTCCTCTTCAGTGCTCCCAATCCTGCTGGAACCTCTGCTGTCCTGGGACCGTCTTGAGGGGCTCACCCCTCGCACTACCGGCACATCTAGATACAGACATGACAGCTGTCGGTTCACAGATTTTACATTGTTGTGATCATTTCTTTTAAGTGTTACATGAGAGTGCATCTGTATGGAAATGTGTAATATTCTCAGCGATAGATTTAGCTTCAGGGGACTTAGTGGACTGTCTAAGATGGAGGACAGCACTGTTCAGTTTACTACCAGGACAGACCAGAGCAGGGGCAGAAACATGTGTGGTTAAGTGCTTTGAGAGCATCACGACAGTACTATATTCTCCTACATGTCCACGCATCTGTAATCTAGAAATGAATCATCCTGGAATACATGGAACTGGAGCATATAATCCACTAGAGTAACATTTGCTTGATTTATCCTTCCCTTTCCACATGTATTGCTAATGCATTATATTTTCATGGCCAATATATGTACTGTGAAGCTTTGTCATTACGCAAAAAACACAAATAAAATACTAACACAAAGTCAATTAAATGAGGAAAAAAGACAACCATACAAAACAACAAAAACAGTTTATCCTACCTGATCTGGACACACATCTGCCAGGCCTCTCATTCTCCTTCTCCTTCTCCATTACCGTGGACGCGGACAGGAAGTGATGAAACCACTCCTCCTTCTCTCTTCCTGTCCGTCCGAAGAGGTATAGGGTTGTAGGGAGGTTGGCTGCTGGTTTGGGGTTGGAGGTGGGTCGTGTTTGGAGTTGGGGGTCTCCCCCCTGCTCCTCTCTTGGGGTCTCCACTGTGCCCCTCTCCTCCTCCATGACCCCCTCTCCCTCTGCCAGCTCAATGCAGATAGGGTACTTCAGGTTCCACAGCCTCTTACGGGCTAGCTCAGAGGGCAGCAGGAACACCTGGTATTACAACTAGACTTATTAGAAACCTCTTATAACACAACATTAATACATCTGGTTATTATGCTTTCAGACCATCTCAAAAAACATTGCAAGCGCCATGCTATGCCATGCTAAACCAACTGAGCTACAGAGGACCACTACTGATGTGATTATTGTATGTAACACACACATAAAATAAATTTTAAAACATCTCAATGTTTTATGAAGTCAATGAATAAAATATAAAACCTTGCGTCATATTTCCTCAAATGAAGCGTTAAGCTTTGAACAGCGAGGCTAAGTTGACAGACCAAGCAGACAGACCTTGCTGTGTCGTAGCTGGAAGCAGCGTGAGCTGACAACCACAGCCTCGGGAGGCTTTTCATCGTAGGTGGCTCTGCGGCTGATGTTGTTCCTGGGGTAGTCCAGGCGAAGGCAGTGCCCCTCCAGGGTGGCGAACACAGAGTGGGTCAGGGACAGGTGGTAGGTCTCTGGGTCGTATTCAAACATCTCGTTCAGCCAGCCCTGAAACCAATGGGAATATACCCAGTTATATAGTGAGACAGTAAGCGAATACCTGAACGTTACATGGGAATACAGTGAGAGAGCATGCTTCAATGACTAAGACAAGCTGTTGTGTAACCAGCTATTTTATATGTTGATAATAGCTTGTCCTTCAGAACACATCTCAATGCAGTTAGTCAAAGAGTGAACATACACCATGACAAATAGAGAAAGCTACAAAGCAAAATATCTAGCAATATTAGACTTGACTCTTCGGGGTGCCGAGGTCATTTAAATGGTGTTAGTGTTAGAGGAAAAGTCTCAAAACTCCCTTGCACTGATGTCCACGACTAACTGTTCACATCAAGGCTCAGTCTGACATCCACCTTATAAACAAACCCACCAATTAACCAAAAGAATTATCCCTCCTCGCGAAGATAACCTCTCTTTCCCCCGGTGGCGCTACACTTTACCACTGATAAGAATGTTTTGCCTGCCAATGAACCTGGGAAATTGCACAGCCCCAGCCTCTCTTGCTCAGTTAATTGCCTCTAGAGCTGACTATGCTGGGTCGGAGCTATACCCTGCATCTGGCAGGGCTGTGCTCTGCTCTTCTGTGCTCTGCCCTGCTGTTCTCGGCCAAGGGAGACAACACTAATGAGGCTCTGTATCTCTTTAAGTTTGGAGGAACTTTTTATTGGCCGACGTTAATTGCATTCCTGGCACTTTGAGCTATCGCACAGGCACCACATTAGAAAGGATTCAGGCTCAGTGAGGGAGAGAGGGGGGAATGGGAAGTGCTGACTTGTTTTAGGAACAAAAGTTCTAAGAAGTGCATGCCACAGTATGGAGGATTTAAAAAGATAGTTTTCTATTCAGCCAATTCTTGTGTGGATGTCAAGATCTGTAAAGACCAAGGCCATTTTCTGGCTCCATGGTTATAAGTTCCCATTCAGACCTAGCTGGTCTTTTGTGCTGAGAGAAATGAAGTGTACAAAAAGGAATTCACCTTCAGCTTCTTATCTTTTTTGGAGGAAAAAGTTTTCACTATTGAACATTAACTTACCTTGAGGACGTCTGATTCGTTGCCGAGGGCATCAGCCTGCTTAACAACCTCCGTCAGGGCCTGAACGTCTCTGTGTGGATGTGGCTGAGCTGTGTGTCTGGTTGAGCCCAGCCTGATGAGCAGCAGCCCCAGCAGGAAGCCAAAGGCCGTGCCCAGAGCCAGGCCTGACATATAGGGGCCCAGGGGAAGGATGAAGTAGGCGTAGGACAACACAGCCACACAGAACAACACCATGTGTGGTGGAGGAGGTGGAGAGGTGGGTTGAACAATCACACGATGGGGTCCTGAGGAGATCAGTGAACCAGGCAATCTCCGCGGGCGCCTGTGATGATGACTCTCAATGGCCACGACCTGCATGACTTCATCGTAGGTGCAGATCTCCAGTTCCTCTGAATTGTCGTTGAGTTTGTTACCGTGGTGATCGTGGACAGAACATGTTCTAGTGGGCAGACCCTTCCTGGGATGTCTGGCACACGGCCAGTCAAACACCGGCGGAGAGTCACCGTCCGCTCTCTTGGCGCTCCGCAGCGGAGACTCTGTGACGCCCACCTCCGTGCTGTCCATCTTCCCCACATAGACACCTCTGGAGCTGGGGGAGCCTGTAGCTCTCTGGTGCTTGGGGCTGCCTGCTGCTGCATTATCCTTCTCATCCCCCATGATCTTACTGAAAATACTGATAGGTTTACTGAACATAGGCTCCTGCATGGCCTCAGAGAACTTCCGCTTTGTGTCCTCCAGCTCCATCTTGAAGAAGCCCGCCTTGGTGCCCTCGGACGGGGATAGAGCGATGGGCGAGGGTGGCGCGGTACGGGAGTCTCCGTCACTCCTTCCCTTAGGCTGAGTCAGGTTCTTCCACTGCAGGTGCAGGTTGAGGCGGGAGTCAGACTTGGACTGCGACACCTCTGGCTCTGAGCGGGAGATCTCAGTAGAGATGGACTTGACTAGGCTGAGGAAGGGCCTGGGTCTGAGGGATGAGCCATGAGGGAGCTCCAGCTCCGTGGACAGGGACTTGACCAGGCTAGCCAGTGGCCGGTGGGTGGGGGTGGCTGGGCTGGGGGAGAGGAAGCTGGGGGCTGAGTTGGAGCAGTCCCCCAGGGACCCAGGTGAGGAGGGGGAGAGGGGAACGTGGAAGGCTGGGGAGTGCAGGCAGTGTTGTTTCTCCTCTTCCGTGGAGTTCTGTCTCTCCTTGGAGAGGGAGATGTAGGGAGTCTGGTCGTCATAGTCGTTGTGTTCAAGGGGGAAGATGAGCTCGTTGTCATCCAGACTGTCCCACTCACCCTCTGTGCCTGTTAGCTGGATCACGATGCCCCTCCTGAGCCCACCATGGTGGGCCCTAACTGGGGGAGCAGAAGAGGGAAAGTGGGCCGGGCTCTGGGGGTCATGAGGTGGCCTTAAACCTCCCACTCCATCATCTCCTCCTTCTCTTCCTCTTGCCACATTTTCTCCTATCTCTGCCATTTATTGTCTTATCATTGTAGACCCGAGGCACCTAGGAGTCAGCAAAAGAAAGAGCAACCCAGTCAGCTACTGTTCACGATTAAGTCCCAGGAGAATGGGAGAAGAGAAAGAGAGAGAGCTTCTTTTCATATGTTACGCCTCATTTTCATCATTAGCATTCCTTTCAGTGAGAGACCGCCCGTCGTGTTCATGCAAGGAGGTGTGAATGTAGCTTGGCAAGCAAAGGGAAATGACATAATTTTAAATCTCTGTGTTGACATTTGCCTACATCTGAATTAGGCCCCCGTTAACAACCTCTCTGTCTCCCGCTGCTGTCACTTCACATTTCAAATCAAATCAAATGACATTTTATTGGTCACATACACATGGTTAGCAGATGTTAATGCGAGTGCAGTGAAATGCTTGTGCTTCTAGTTCCGACAGTGCAGTAATATCTAACAAGTAATATAACAATTCTACAACAACTACCTAATACACACAAATCTAAGTAAAGGAATGGGATAAGAATATATCATATAAATATATTGATGAGCAGTGACTGAGCGGCATAGGCAAGATGCAATAGATGGTATAGAATACAATATAAACATATGAGATGGGTAATGCAAGATATGTAAACATGATTGAAGTGGCATTATTAAACTGACTAGTGATTTGTGTGTGTGTGTGTGTGTGTGTGTGTGTGTGTGTGTGTGTGTGTGTGTGTGTGTGTGTGTGTGTGTGTGTGTGTGTGTGTGTGTGTGTGTGTGTGTGTGTGTACTGTATGTGTGTAGGTGTGTGCTTGGAAAGTAGGGCCTATACAGAAATAGATAAGAGAGTTTCCTCCCCAAATGTTGTTTAAAGTAGGACAGAGCACTGGGCTTGACTCCAATGCTGTACTTTGGGGGCCTGTTGCTCCAAATACCATGCAGATTTGGGGTGGAAGAAGTACTGATTAAAAGGTAAGATTACACTCATTCACAAGGCTAGACTAATATATGAATAATTTCATGTATATGAACAGGGAAAATAAATTTTTCATATAAGCCTGATGTAAACACTGTTTGTAGGGGTGTTGGCCTATCACATCATAGAGTAAGCCAATGTGCACTTCAGCTCTGACCAATCGTATGATTGGGGATCTATTATACACACGTCTCTGCATTGTTGCCATGCAACCAAGTGATTTTTAGATTAATCTCAATCAAGGCACTTCAGATTCCACTCTCAGAGAAAATAAGATGTACTGTATGTGTCTCTGGTACTCATTCGTCTAAGAGACATCAGTTGGTTTTACTCTGATCCCTGCCGTCAGAACCCAGAACAGTCCAGAGCAGCCCGCCAACATGATCTGATGACTGCTTCAGCAGCTTAAAGAGCAGCTTATGTAATACTAAGATGAACGGTAGTCAGAGATGCTTTCAATCACCTCCTCCGGGCAGCCATTTTGACAGCCTGCATTTTAACATCTATTCTACACCATGGTATTAAAGAGCTGAATGGCAGAATTGGCAGTAGGCCTGGCTATAACATTATAGGCATTAAAGGCAGCTAGTAGTCCAAGTTAGTCCAAGAAAAGAGCATGTGTAGATCAGTGGACAGAAGGAAGATGATGATAAGGACCCTATGAGATGCACTACAGTGCATTTGGAAAGTATTCAGACCCTTTGACATTTTCCATATTTGTTACGTTACTGCCTTATTCTGAAATGGATTAAATCATTTCCCCCCCTCATCAATCAACACACAATATACAATAATGATAAAGCAAAAACAGGATTTTAGAATATTTGCAAATATATAAATAAAAAAATGGAAATATCACATTTACATAAGTATTCAGATGCTTTACTCAGTACTTTGCTGAAGCACCTTTGGCAGTGATTACAGCCTAGAATCTTCTTGTGTATGACCCTACAAGCTTGGCACACCTGTATTTGGGGAGTTTCTCCCATTCTTCTCTGCAGATCCTCTCAAACTCTGTCAGGTTGGATGGGGAGCTTCGATGCACAGCTATCTTCAGGTCTCTCCAGAGATGTTTGATCGGGTTCAAGTCTGGGCTCTGGCTAGGCCATTCAAGGACATTCAACGACTTGTCCTGAAGCTACTCCTGCATTGTCTTGGCTGTGTGCTTAGGGTCGTTGTCCTGTTGGAAGGTGAACCTTTGCCCCAGTCTGAGGTCCTGAGCGCTCTGAAGCAGGTTTTCATCAAGGATCTCTCTGTACTTTGCTCTGTTCATCTTTCCCTCGAACCTGACTAGTCTCCCAGTCCCTCCAGCTGAAAAACATCCCCACAGCATGATGCTGCCACCACCATACTTCACGGTAAGGATAGTGCCAGGTTTCCCCAAGACGTGACGCTTGGCATTCAGGCCAAAGAGTTCAACCTTGGTTTCATCAGACCAGAGAATCTTGTTTCTCATGGTCAGAGTCCTTTAGGTGCCTTTTGGCAAACTCCAAGCAGGCTGTCATGTTTCTTTTACTAAGGAGTGGCTTCCGTCTGGCCACTCTACCATAAAGGTCTGATTGGTGGAGTGCTGCAGAGATGGTTGTCTTTCTGGAAGGTTCTCGCATCTCCACAGAGGAACTCTGGAGATCTGTCAGAGTAACCATCGGGTTCTTGGTCATCTCCCTGACCAAGGCCCTTCTCCCCCGATTGCTCAGTTTGACCAGGTGGCCAGCTGGTTCCAAACTTCTTCCATTTAAGAATGATGGAGGCCACTATGTTCTTGGGGACCTTCAATGATGCAGAAATATTGTCTCGGAGCTCTACGGACAATTCCTTCAACCTCATGGCTTGGTTTTTGCTCTGGCATGTACTGTCAACTGTGGGACCTTATATAGACAGGTGTGTGCCTTTCCAAATCATGTCCAATCAATATAATTACCACAGGTGGACTCCAATCAAGATGTAGAAACATTCTAAGGATGATCAATGAAAACAGGAAGCACCTGAGCTCAATTTCGAGTCTCATAGCAAAGGGTCTGAATACTGATGTAAATAAGGTATTTATGTTTGTTATTTGTAATACATTTGCAAAAAATTCCAAAAAATGTAGCTTTGTCATTATGGGGTATTGTGTTTGCTGTACCAGTCAAAAGTTTAGAAACACCTACTCATTTTTTGAACACTTGTTTGGTTACTACATTATTCCATTTGTGTTATTTCATAGTTAGGATGTCTTCACTATTATTCTACAATGTAGAAAATAGTAAAAAAATAAAAAAAATACCTGTAATGAGTAAGTGTGTCCAAACTTTTGACTGGTACTGTAGATAAAAATAAAATAAATGTTAAAATAAGTCTGGAACGTAACAAAATGTGGAAAAAGTCAAGGGGTCTGAATACTTTCCCGAATGCACTGTATATATACAAAAGTAGTGGCTATTTCAGCCAAACCATTGGACTCTGGAGCAGTGGAAACGCGTTCCCTGGATTGACGAATCAAGCGTCACCATCTGGCAGTCCGACGGACGATTCTGGGTTTGGCGGATGCCAGGAGAACGATACCTGCCCGAATGCATATGCCAACTGTAAAGTTTGGTGGAGGAGGAATAATGGGGCTGTTTTTCATGGTTTGGGCTAGGCCCCTCACTTCCAGTGAAGGGAAATCTTATCGCTACAGCATACAATTACATTCTAGAGGATTCTGTGCTTCCAACATTGTGGCAACAGTTTGGGGAAGGCCCTTTCCTGTTTAAGCATGACAATGCCCCCATGCACAAAGCGAGGTCCATACAGAAATGGTTTGTCGAGATCGCTGTGGAAGAACTTGACTGGCCTGCATAGAGCCCTGACCTCAACCCCATTGAACACCTGTAGGATGAATTGGAACAACGACTGTGAGCAAGGCCTAATCGCCCAACATCAGTGCCTAAACTCACTAATGCTCTTGTGGCTGAATGGAAACAAGTCCCCACAACAATGTTCCAACATTTTATGGAAAGCCTTTCCAGAAGAATGGCGGCTGTTATAGCAGAAAGGGAGGACCAACTCCATATTAATGCCCATGGTTTTGGAATGAGATGATTGACGAGCAGGTGTCCACATACTTTCAGTCATGTAATGTATAGACAGGGAATAAGATACCATTTCAGATGCAGACTAGGTCAATTACTCTGTGAGTTAAACTCCACCATCTGTGGTTGGTTATGTAACTGCATTATGGAGCTATGGCACAAATTCTACAGCATCTGGCAGCAGATTCTCTGTAATCCCTTCAGACAAAATGGGCTGGAGAGCCATCAGATATTAGAGTCACAGAGTCGCAGACAGCATTAGACCTGCCTCCCAGCCTGGGGACAGGGGGATAGAAGGCAAGTTCTGCAGGGTAAATGGGTGCACAGTGCATTTACATGAATAGTAGAAATGTACACAGGTGCATGAGTGCACACACACAAACACACACACAAACATGCTCTACAGATGGTCATACTATCAACAAACTATCTGTTGATAAGTAACTGCTTGCTAAGGTTACAGTTAGGGTTAGGTTTAGAATAAGGGTTAGGGTAAGGGTTAAGTTTAGGTTTAGGATAAGGGTTAAGTGTAGAGTTAGGGCTAGGTTTAGTAGATAGTTAGTTGAAATGTTACTGATAGTCTGTAGAGCATCTATCCAAACAAAGCGTTACCACATATTCTGAGAATAAAGACCTTTGCTCAGTCTGTAGTAATCCATGACCTAAACCAGTGGCAGCACTGTGCTGTCACAGACATGTTCTGCATCCCAAATAGCACCCTATTTCTTTTATAGTGCACTACTTTTAACCAACACATACAGTGCCTTCAGAAAGTATTCATACCCCTTTCATCCATTTTCCACATTTTGTTGTGTTACAACGTGAGATTAAAATGGATTTAATTGTCATTTTTTTGTCAACAATCTACACAAAATACTCTGTAATGTCAAAGTGGAAGAAAAAATTCAAACATTTGTAAAAAATATGAAAAATGAAACATATATCTTGATTAGATAAGTATTCAACCCCCCGAGTCAGTTAGAATCACCTTTGGCAGTGATTACAGCTGTGAGTCTTTTTGGATAAGTTTCTAAGAGCTTTGCACACACCTGAATTGTGTAATATATTTGCACATTATTCTTTAAAAAATTATTCAAGCTCTGTCAAGTTGGTTTTTGATCATTGCTAGACAGCCATTTTCAAGTCTTGCCATAGATTTACAGACAATTTAAAACCTGTTGAGGACAGACGTTCCGCTAGTGGAACCCCGTTCCGCCTGCGGAACCCCTAGCCAACAGCCAATGGCATCGCACGGCGTGAAATACAAAACCAACTAAAATACCACAATTCAATTTTCTCAAACAATCAACTATTTTACACCATTTTAAAGATAAGACTCTCGTTAATCTAACCACATTGTCCAATTTCAAAAAGGCTTTACAGCGAAAGCAAAACATTAGATTATGTTAGGAGAGTACATAGACACAAATAATCACACAGCCATTTTCCAAGCAAGCATATATGTCACATAAACCCAAACCACAGCTAAATGCAGCACTAACCTTTGATGATCTTCATCACATGACACTCCTAGTGTCACGTCCTGACCAGTATAAGGGTTATTTGTTATTGTAGTTTGGTCAGGACATGGCAGAGGGTATTTGTTTTATGTGGTTCGGGGTGGTGGTTTATTTAGTAGGGCGTGTGATTTATTATTTCCGGGTTTTTGGGTAATGTTCTATGTTTGTATTTCTATGTGGTCTCTAGTCTTGTATTTCTATGTCTAGTTTATTGGGGTTGGACTCTCAATTGGAGGCAGGTGTTTTCTCGTTGCCTCTGATTGAGAGTCCTATATATGGGTATGTGTTTGGTTTAGTGTTTGTGGGAGATTGTTTCTTGTTTTGTGTGTGTGAGCCTGACAAGACTGTTTTGTTGTTCGTGAGTTCTTCTTTTGTTATTTTGGTGTTTTCTTGGTTTAAAATAAATACAAGATGAGCATCCACATTCCTGCTGCGTTTTGGTCCTCCATTCCAGACGACAACCGTTACAGAATCTCCCACCACAAGTGGACCAAGCAGCGGAGTAAGGAGCAAGGGGAATTCAATATGTACCAACGGGAGAAATGGACGTGGGAGCAGATTCTGGCCGGAGAGGGCCCATGGAGGAAGTCTAGTGAGGACCGGGAACGCTACCGGGGAACACGACTGGCGTTGAAGCCCGAGAGGCAGCCCCAATAATTTTTTTTGGGGGGGCACACGGGTAGTTTGGCTGGGCGAGGAGTGAGCCCCAGGCCAAATCCCTGTACATTTTCTGGGCAACCAGTGAATGGACAGGTCCGGTGCTTCGGGGTAATGGGTACTGTGGCGAGGCCAAGTATTTTTAGGCCGGTACGCGCAATACCAGCGCCCCGCATTTGCCAGGGGGAAGTGGGCATCCAGCCAGTAAGAGCGATGCCAGTTCTTCGCTCGAGACCGCCAGTTCGCCTCTACGGTCCAGTGTGTCAACCCAGTCCGACTCGGCCTGTTCCCGCTCCACGCACTAGCCCTAAGGTGTGTGTTTCCAGTCTGGCATATCCAGTACCAGCACCACGCACCAGGCTTCCAGTGCGTCAGCCCAGTCCGACTCGTCCTGTTCCCGCTCCACGCACTAGCCCTAAGGTGTGTGTTTCCAGTCTGGCATATCCAGTACCAGCACCACGCACCAGGCTTCCAGTGCGTCAGCCCAGTCCGACTCGTCCTGTTCCCGCTCCACGCACTAGCCCTAAGGTGTGTGTTTCCAGTCTGGCATATCCAGTACCAGCACCACGCACCACGCACCAGGCTTCCAGTGCGTCAGCCCAGTCCGACTCATCCTGTTCCCGCTCCCCGCACTAGCCCTGAGGTGCGTGTTCCCAGGCTGATACCTCCAGTACCAGCACCACGCATCAGGCTTCCAGTGCGTCAACCCAGTCCTACTCGGCCTGTTCCCGCTCCCCGTACTAGCCCTGAGGTGCATGTTCCCAGGCTGATGCCTCCAGTACCAGCACCACGCATCAGGCTTCCAGTGCGTCAGCCCAGTCCGACTCGGCCTGTTCCCGCTCCCCGCACTAGCCCTGAGGTGCGTGTCCCCAGACTGGCACATCCAGTACCAGTACCACGCATCAGGCTTCCAGTGCGTCAGCCCAGCCTCGAGAGTTTGGCAATAGTGTGCATTCCAGAGTATCCGGCAACAGTGTGCAGTCCAGAGTACCCGGCAACAGTGTGCAGTCCAGAGTACCCGGCAACAGTGTGCAGTCCAGAGTATCCGGCAACAGTGTGCAGTTCAGAGTATCCGGCAACAGTGTGCAGTTCAGAGTATCCGGCAACAGTGTGCAGTCCAGAGTATCCGGCAACAGTGTCTAGTCCGGAACCGAGGGAGACTGCCTGCGATCCGGAACTGAGGGAGTCTGCCTGCGACCCGGAACCGAGGGAGTCTGCCTGCGACCCGGAACCGAGGGAGTCTGCCTGCGACCCGGAACCGAGGGAGTCTGCCTGCGACCCGGAACCGGGTGGGTCTGCGTATGACCCGGAACCAAAGGAGTCTATCAGCAACCCGGAACTAAGTCAGTTGACGATCCGGAACTAAAAATGATTAACTATGTATTTAATGAGTCTGCCTACAGTGTGGAAAGGAAGAGGTCTGCCTACGATCCGGAACAAGGGGAGTCTGCCTACGGCCCGAAACTAATCAAGTCTGTCTGCATTCTGGAGGACAGTAGGCCGGAGCCAGAACCACCTCCTGTATAGGTGGGGTGGGGAGGGGGGGGTGTAGCACAAGTGCCGTCGGTGACGGCAGCCACCCTCCCTTCCCTCCCTTTAGTTTAGGGGGATTTTTTTGGGGGGGGGGGGTTTGTTTATGAGGTGCATCTGGGGTCTGCACCTTTCAGGGGTGGGGGGGGGGGTACTGTCACCTCCTGACCAGTATAAGGGTTATTTGTTATTGTAGTTTGGTCAGGACGTGGCAGAGGGTATTTGTTTTATGTGGTTCAGGGTGGTGGTTTATTTAGTAGGGCGTTTGATTTATTATTTCCGGGTTTTTGGGTAATGTTCTATGTGGTCTCTAGTCTTTTGTATTTCTATGTCTAGTTTATTGGGGTTGGACTCTCAATTGGAGGCAGGTGTTTTCTCGTTGCCTCTGATTGAGAGTCCTATATATGGGTATGTGTTTGGTTTAGTGTTTGTGGGAGATTGTTTCTTGTTTTGCGTGTGTGAGCCTGACAAGACTGTTTTGTTGTTCGTGAGTTCTTCTTTTGTTATTTTGGTGTTTTCTTGGTTTAAAATAAATACAAGATGAGCATCCACATTCCTGCTGCATTTTGGTCCTCCATTCCAGACGACAACCGTTACACCTAGGACATTATGTTATACAATACATGCATGTTTTGTTCAACCAAGTTCATATTTATATCAAAATTTACTAAATTACTCATGATAAACGTTGACAAAATACATAACAATTATTTTAAGAATTATAGATACAGAACTCCTTTATGCAATCGGTATGTCCGATTTTAAAATAGCTTTTCGGCGAAAGCACATTTTGCAATATTCTGAGTACATAGCTCGGCCATCACGGCTAGCTATTTTGACATCCGCCAACTTCGGGGTCACCTAAACTCAGAATTACTATTAGAAAAGTTGGATTACCTTTGCTGTTCTTCATCAGAATGTACTCCTAGGACTTCTACTTCAACAACAAATGTTGTTTTGGTTCCAAATAATCCATAGGTATATCCAAATACCTCCGTTTTGTTCGTGCGTTCAGGTCACTATCCGAAGGGTAACGCGTGAGCGCATTTCGTGACAAAAAAATTCAAAATATTCCATTACCGTACTTAGAAGCATGTCAAACGCTGTTTAAGATCAATTTTTATGCTATTTTTCTCGTAAAATAGCGATAATATTCCAACCGGGCAACGTTGTATTCATTCAAAGAGAGAAAGAAAAACATGCCGAGTTCTCGTGACCGCGCATCTCCAGTCTCACTGTCCCCAGGCTGACCACTTACAAACTCTGCTCCTATACTTTGCCCAGAGACAGCAGACACCCCATTCGACTTTCTGGCGCCTTTAGAGAGCCAATGGAAGCCTTAGAAAGTGTCATGTTACAGCACAGATGCTGTAATTTCGATAGAGATGTAACAGAAGGACAACAAATTGTCAGACAGGGCACTTCCTGCATGGAATCTTCTCAGGTTTTGGCCTGCCATATGAGTTCTGTTATACTCACAGACACCATTCAAACAGTTATAGAAACTTTAGAGTATGTTCTATCCAAATCTACTATATATATATAAATATACTATTATATGCATATTCTAGTTTCTGGGCAGGAGTAGTAACCAGATTAAATCAGGTACGTTTTTTATCCGGCCCGTGAAAATACTGCCCCCTATCCCAAAGAACTTTTAAGACAAAACTGTAACTAGGCCACTCAGGAACATTCAATGTGGTCTTGGTAAGTAACTCCAGAGTATACAGTGCAATCAGAAAGTATTCAGACCCCTTGACTTTTTCCACTTTTTTTATGTTACAGCCTTATTCTAAAATTGATTAAATATTTTTTTCCCCTCATAAATCTACACACAATACCCCATGACAAAGAAAAAAACGTTTTTTAGAAAGTTTAGCAAATTTATTCAAAATAGAAAACTGAAATATCACATTTACATATGTATTCAGACCATTTACTTAGTGCTTTGTTAAAGCACATTTGGCAGCGATTACAGCCTTGGGTCGTCTTGGGAATGACGCTACAAGCTTGGCACACCTGTATTTGGGGAGTTTCTCACATTCTTCTCTGCAAATCCTCTCAAGCTCTGTCAGGATGGATGGGGAGCATTGCTGCACATCTATTTTCAGGTCTCTCCAGAGATGTTCTATTGGGTTCAAGTCCGGGCTCTGACTGGGCCGCTCAAGGACATTCAGAGACTTGTCCCGAAGCCACTTCTGCATTGTCTTGGCTGTGTGCTTAGGGTCGTTGTCCTGTTGGAAGGTGAATCTTTGCCCCAGTGTGAGGTCCTGAGCGCTCTGGAGCATGTTTTCCATCAAGTCTCTCTCTGTACTTTGCTCCGTTCATCTTTCCCTCAATCCTGACTAGTCTCCCAGTCTCTGCCACTGAAAAACATCCCCACAGCATGATGCTGCCACCGCCATGCTTCACCGTAGGGATGGTGCTGGGTTTCCTCCAGATGTGACGCTTGGCATTCATGCCAAAGAGTCCAATCATGCCAAAGAGTTTCATCAGACCAGAGTATCTTGTTTCTCATGGTCTTTACTGAGGAGTGGCTTCCGTCTGGCAACTCTAACATAAAGCCCTGATTGGTGGAGTGCTGCAGAGATGGATGTCTTTCTAGAAGGTTCTCCCATCTCCACAGAGGAACTCTAGAGCTCTGTCAGCGTGACCGCCGGGTTCTTGGTCACTTCCCTGACCAAGGCCCTTCTCACTCGATTGCTCAGTTTGGTCGGGCGGCCAGCTCTCTTCAATGCTGCAGAAATGTTTTGATACCCTTCCCCAGATCTGTGCCTTGACACAATCATGTCTCAAAGCTCTATGCATGATTCCTTCAAACTCGTGGCTTGGTTTTTACTCTGACATGCACTGTCAACTGTGGGACCTTATATAAACGGGTGTGTGCCTTTCCAAATCATGTCCAATCATTTGAATTTACCACAGGTGGACTCCAAGTTGTAGAAACATCTCAAGGATGATCAATGGAAACAGGATGCATCTGAGCTCAATTTCAAGTCTCATAGGAAAGGGTTTGAGTACTTAATAATGTATTTCTGTTTAAAAAAATATATACATTTGCAAACATTTCTAAAAACCTGTTTTCACTTTGTCATTATGTGTGTAGATTGATGAGATTTGTATTTATTTAATCCATTTTAGAATAAGTCTGTAACGTAACAAAATTTGGAAAAGGTCGAGGGGTCTGAAAACTTTCCAAATGCACTGTATATGGCCTTGTGTTTTAGGTTATTGTCCTGCTGAAAGGTGAATTTGTCTGCCAGTGTCTGGTGGAAAGCAAACTGAATGAGGTTTTCCTCTAGGATTTTTCTTGTGCCTAGCTCTATTCCGTGTAATTTTATACAAAAAAACTCCTTAGTCCTTGCCGATGACAAGCATACCCATAACATGATGCAGGCACCACCATGCTTCAACATATTAAAAAGTGGTACTCAGTGATGTGTTGTGTTGGATTTGCCCCAAACATAACGTTTTATATTCAGGACAAAAAGTTCATTTCTTTGCCACATGTTTTGCAGTTTTACTGCCATATTGCAAACAAGATGCATGTTTTGTTATATTTTTATTCTGTAGAGGCTTCCTTTTTTCACTTTGTCAATTAGGTTAGTATTGTGGAGTAACTATCTGTGACTGTTTTAAAGTCACCATTGGCCTCATGGTGAAATCCCCGAGTGGTTTCCTCTCCGGAAACTGAGTTAGGAAGGACGCCTGTATCTTTGTAGTGACAGGGTTTATATTGATACACCCTCCAAAGTGTAATTAATAATGTCACCATGCTCAAAGGGATATTATATGCATTTTATTGTTTATCTACCAATAGGTGCTCTTTTTGGTGAGGCGTTGGAAAACCTCCCTGTTCTCTGTGGTTGAATTTGTGTATGAAATTCACTGCTCGACTGATAACTAATATGACGTGTGGCGTACAGAGATGAGGCAGTCATTACAAAATCATGTAAAATAGTATTATTGCACACAGAGTGAGTCCATGCAACTTATTACGTGACTTGTTAATTAACTTCTTGGTGACAGGGGGCAGTATTCAGAAATTCAGATGAATACGTGCCCAAATTAAACTGCCTGCTTCTCGGGCCCAGAAGGTAGGATATGCATATTATTAGTAAGATTTGGATAGAAAACACTCTGAAGTTTCTAAATCTGTTTGAATGATGTCTGTGAGTATAACAGAACTCATATGGCAGGCAAAAACCTGAGAAAAAATCCAACCAGGAAGTGACTTGTAGTTCTATCTAATCCCTATTCAAACTACAGTGTCTGTGGGGTCATTTTACACTTCCTAAGGCTTACATTGGCTGTCAACAGCCTTTAGAAACTTGTTTCATCCATCTACTGTTACTGGGCAGAGAATAGGAGCTCAGTCAATCAGTGGACTGCCTGGGACCAGTGAGTTATTTACTGCGCAGGCACATTGGCGCGCCTCTCCTTCTTTTTCCTCTGTAATGAATACGCTATTGGTTAGATTAAGGAGGATCTTATCTTTAAAATAGTGTATAATACTTGTATGTTTGAGAAATTTGAATTATGAGATTTTTGTTGTTTTGAATTTGCCACCCTGCTATTTCACTGGCTGTACCGCGGGTGGGACGCTAGCGTCCCACATAGCCCATACTAGTTTTAAGCACAATTTTACTCCTGAACTCATTTAGGCTTGCCATAACAAAGGGGTTATGAAGCGCTTCGAAAGGCTGGTCATGACACACATCAACATCATCATCCCAGACACCCTAGACCCACTCCAATTCGCAGACCGCCCCAACAGATCTACAGATGACGCAATCTCAATTGCACTTCACACTGCCCTCTACCACCTAGACAAGAGGGGAAATAACTATGTGAGAATGCTGTTTATAGACTACAGTTCAGTATTCAACACCATAGTCCCCTTCAAGGTCATCACCAAGCTAGGGACCCTAGGACTGAACCCCTCCTTCTGCAACTGGATCCTGGACTTCGTGACGGGCCGCCCCTAGATGATGAGGGTAGGCAACAACACCTCCGCCACGCTGACCCTCAACATGTGGGCCCCTCAGGGGTGTGTGCTTAGTCCTCTCCTGTACTCCCTGTTAACCCACAACTGCGTGGCCGCGCACGACTCCAACACCATCATCAACTTTGCTGACAACATGATGGATGTATGCCTGATCACAGACGTCGATGTATCAGCCTAAAGGGAGGAGGTCAGAGACTTAGCAGTGTGGTGCCAGAACAACAACCTCTCCCTCAACGGCAGTAAGACTGAGGAGCTGATTGTGGACCATAGGAGAAAGAGGGGAGAGCAGGCCCCCATCAACATCGACGGGGCTGTTGTGGAGCTTAACATGGTCCACATTAACCCGCAAAGTCAGAAAGAGGGCATAGCAGCACCTCTTCCCCCTCAGGAGACTGAAATGATTTGGCATGGGCCCTCAGATCCTCAAAAAGTTCTACAGCTGCACCATCGAGAGCATCTTGACTGGCTGCATCACAGCTTGGTATGGCAATTGCACCAACCTTGACCGCAAAGCGCTACAAAGGGTGGTGTGGACAGCCCAGTACTGGGGCCGAGCTCCCTGCCATCCAGGACCTCTATATCAGCTGGTGTCGGAGGAAAGGCACAAAAAATTGCAAAAACTCCAGCCACCCAAGTCATGGACTGTTCACTCTGCTACCGCCCTGCAAACGGTACCGGAGCATTGGATCTCGGACCACCAGGCGCCGAGGCAGCTTCTATCCCCAAGCCATAAGACTGCTAAATAGTTAATTAATGGTACCCTAACTGTCTGCACTGACTCTATCTTGCACTGACCCTATGCACATTCACTAGACTATATACACACACCATATACACACTCACTCACACATTCACAAATACTACACACACACAACACACACGCATACCGAGACAACAAAAACACACATACATACACACTTTTACACTCATCATTTGCTGTTGCTAGTCTGTTATTTATTTAACTCTTATTATTATCTATCCGGATGCCTAGTCACTGTACCCTGCCTTCATGTACATATCTACCTCAAATACCTCATACCTCTGCACATTGATCTGGTACTGGTACTCCCTGTATATAGCTCCACATTGATCTGGTACTCCCTGTATATAGCTCCACATTGATCTGATACTCCCTGTATATAGCTCCACATTGATCTGATACTCCCTGTATATAGCTCCACATTGATCTGATACTCCCTGTATATAGCTTCACATTGATCTGGTACTCCCTGTATATAGCTCCACATTGATCTGGTACTGGTACTCCCTGTATATAGCTCCACATTGATCTGGTACTCCCTGTATATAGCTCCACATTGATCTGGTACTCCCTGTATATAGCTTCACATTGATCTGGTACTCCCTGTATATAGCTCCACATTGATCTGGTACTGGTACTCCCTGTATATAGCTCCACATTGATCTGATACTCCCTGTATATAGCTTCACATTGATCTGGTACTCCCTGTATATAGCTCCACATTGATCTGGTACTCCCTGTATATAGCTCCACATTGATCTGGTACTCCCTGTATATAGCTCCACATTGATCTGGTACTCCCTGTATATACTGTAGCTCCATTCTTGTGTATTTATTTTATTTCTCGTGTTAGTTACTATTTCATTTTTTATTATTATTTGATAAACTCTGTATCGTTGGAAAAGGTTTGTAAGCAAGCATTTCACTGTAAAGTCTACATCAGTTGTATCTGATCAATACATTTGTAAGTGATAAATAAAATTGATTTGATTTTGAATACTTATTGACTCAAGACATTTCAGCTTTTGATTTATTATTAATTTGTAAAAAATGTCTAAACATAATTCCACTTTGACATTATGGGGTATTGTGTATAGGCCAGTGACACAAACATCTCAATGTAATCCATTTTTCAGGCTGTAACACAACAAAATGTGGAAAAGGTCAAAGGGTGTGTCACGGCTGTCTGAAGGAGCGGACCAAAATGCAGCGTGTTTGTAGTTCCACATCTTTATTTATTCGTGGAACGTAATGCAATACATTAAATACTTGAACTAACAAAAAACAACAAACCGTGACGCAGAGAGAAAACACACTACTCAAAATGTCCCACACACAAACACAGGTGGGACAAACATCAACATTAATATGACCTCCAATTAGAGGTAACGAGGATCAGCTGCCTCCATTTGGAGATCAACCCAAACAACACTAACATAGAAGTACAAAACTAGAAACTGAACATAGAAATACAAAAACAGACAAACACCCCCTGTCACGCCCTGACCTACTCTACCATAGAAAATAACAACTTACTATGGTCAGGACGTGACAGGGTGTGAATACTTTATGAAGGCCCTGTAGGACTCTGCCCTCTATATAGAAAATAGGGTGCCATTCGGGAAGCGTCCATGGTTATGAAACGCTTCAGCATTATCTATCAATCAGCATTATCCTAGACAGGCTCAACCATGGCTTGGCTAATATAATGCCTCTGATCCTGTCAACTTCATGACACACGATGATGAAGATTTGACGTGATGTAAAGAGCAAGAAGGAGTTCATCCAGTCAGTGGCACATGCAAAGAGAGGCGTTTTGCTGGTCCACACTGGCAGTATAGAACAAACCAGATGATTATGAACTAGTTTACCAGTTGCAGTGGTACGTGGTACCGTGGACTTTCTGTTGTGGGGTTGACCCCTCAATAAAAGTAAAATTCGACATAAAATTGATTCCAAATCTCATGTGTACTGCACTATTCAATACAGGCTATAGAGAAAAACTTCATAGGAAGCAGCAAGTATTTGCCCTGATAATCTGAGATTTAATTCTGTCTATATAGGAGTTATGGAGGATGACTGTTATTCTACTCCTCCTAGGGCAAGTCAATATTCTCCATCGCAATGAGAGAATTATTGCGCAGACCAAGCCAGACAGACAAACAGACAGACAAGCAGGCAGGTCTGTTCCTACTGCTGCTCTCCTCTCAGGCCATGCAGTGTCAATACATCTCTCTGAGTCTGAGTCTGATCAGTCTGAGTCTGATCAGACAGGGGGACAGTGCCAAAGAACTGGATTAACCATAATGCAGGCTTTCACTGTAAAGTCAGACAAATCATGCTAGGAGGATTATGGACAAAAATAATAACGGATATGTTTGGAATCTGGAAACGTGTTTATGCATGATGACTCTGTTTGCTTTATGCAAACATCACTGAGAGAGATGAGTGACAGGAGGCCTATGGATATCTTCTATTTAAACTGGAAGTGGTACAGGATAATAATGACTAGTGAGCTCATTGATACATGTATGGTATAAATAAATGGTGATCAGTTATGGTTACAAATTATGCCCTGTCTAGAGACAAAAAACAAAAAGTTGCTGACATGCTGTTATGACATAAAATTAAATAGAACATTTCAAGCAATAAGTTTATATAATTCCTTAAAGAGGTAATTTTTTAAATCAAAAATCAGATGTATTTTACAAGGGAAGTCAATTCAGAACAAATTCTGATTTAAAATGATAGCCTACCCCTGCCAAACCTTAACGACGCTGGGCCAATTGTGCGACGCCCTACGGGACTCCCAATCACGGCCGGTTGTGATAGAGCCTGGAAATGAACCAGGATCTGTAGTGATGCCTCTAACACTGTGCCACTCAGGAGCTCAGTTATAGAGAAACAGGTCAATTCTGGTCTTCATTTTGACAGTTTGTTGCAAACATGACATACACTAAGTGTACAAAACATTAGGAACACTTTCCTAATATTGAGTTGCACCCCCTTTTGCCCTCAGAACAGCCTCCACTGGGATGCTGGCCCATGTTGACTCCAATGCTTCCCACAGTTCTGTCAAGTTGGCTGGATGTTCTTTGGGTGGTGGACCATTCGTGATATACAGAGGAAAAAGTCGAGCATGAAAAATCTGGCACCTACTTCCATACCCCGTTCAAAGGCACTTAAAACTTTTGTCTTGCCCATTCACCCTCTGAATGGGACACACACACAATCCAAGTCTCAATTGTCCCAAAGTTCCTCGTCATCTACACTGATTAAAGTGGATTTAACAAGTGACATCAATAAGGGATCATAGCTTTCACTTGGATTCACCTGGTCAATCTGTCACGGAAATAATATCTCAAGGGAGGGGTTCAGTATGAAATACACTCCCTTCTAGATGTGCTGGGTGGTACCAACCCAAGGCTTACTATAAAAGCAGGTGACAGTGCTTTATTTGGCAATGGTTTTGGTAAATGGAGTGTGCTAATATAATTTGCATGTTGCTTCCTTGACTAGGGCACATTCATATGTTGGTAGATGGCACATTTCCAGATATGACCAAAATCAATGTTTTTGCTTACCATTTCCTACACACCTATGTGTTTTACGAAAACAAAACAACAGCATGCAGGCTATGAGGATTATACTTTATATTTGTAGCTAAATCCATTTTAACAAGAAATAGAGGACAATGGTGATCATGTCAACTCCTTGTATGTTTCCCAACACACAACTATGACTGATTGGGGGCACAGTTGCCTAGTTGGCTCAAAATTCAATGATTATGAGTTCTAATCCCACATGGGGCAGATACATACAGTTGAAGTTGGAAGTTTACATACACTTAGGTTGGAGTCATTAAAGCTTGTTTTTCAACCACTCCACAAATTTCTTGTTAACAAACTATAATTTTGGCAAGTCAGTTAGGACATCTACTTTGTGCATGACACAAGTAATTTTTCCAACAATTGTTTACTGACAGATTATTTCACTGTATCACAATTCCAGTGGGTCAGAAGTTTACATACATTAAGTTGACTGTGCCTTTAAACAGCTTGGAAGATTCCAGAAAATGATGTCATGGCTTTAGAAGCTTCTGATAGGCTAATTGACATCATTTGAGTCAATTGGAGGTGTACCTGTGGATGTATTTCAAGGCCTACCTTCAAACTCAGTGCCTCTTTGTTTGACATCATGGAAAAATCAAAAGAAATCAGCCAAGACCTCAGAAAAAAATTGTAGACCTCCACAAGTCTGGTTCATCCTTGGGAGCAATTTCCAAATGCCTGAAGGTACCACGTTCATCTGTCCAAATAATAGTATGCAAGCATATACACCATGGGACCATGTAGCCATCATACCGCTCAGGAAGGAGACGCGTTCTGTCTCCTAGAGATGAACGTACTTTCGTGCGAAAAGTGCAAATCAATCCCAGAACAATAGCAAAGGACCTTGTGAAGATGCTGGAGGAAACAGGTACAAAACGATCTATATCCACAGTAAAACGAGTCCTATATCGACATAACCTGAAAGGCTGCTCAGCAAAGAAGAAGCCACTGCTCTAAAACCACCATAAAAAAAGCCAGACTACGGTTTGCAACTGCACATGGGGACAAAGATCATACTTTTTGGAGAAAAGTCCTCTGGTCTGATGAAACAAAAATAGATCTGTTTGGCCATAATGACCATCGTTATGTTTGGAGGAAAAAGGGGGAGGCTTGCAAGCCGAAGAACACCATCCCAACCGTGAAGCACGGGGGTGGCAGCATCATGTTGTGGGGGTGCTTTGCTGCAGGAGGGACTGGTGCACTTCAGAAAATAGATGGCATCATGAGGGAGGTAAAGTATGTAGATATTTGAAGCAACATCTCAAGACATCAGTCAGGAAGTTAAAGCTTGGTCGCAAATGGGTCTTCCAAATGGACAATGACCCCAAGCATACTTACAAAGTTGTGGAAAAATGGCTTAAGGACAACAAAGTCAGGGTATTGGAGTGGCCATCACAAAGCCCTGACCTCAATCCTATTGAATATTTGTGGGCAGAACTGAAAAAGTGTGTGCGAGCAAGTGTCCTACAAACCTGACTCAGTTACACCAGCTCTGTCAGGAGGAATGGGCCAAAATTCACCCAACTTATTGTGGGAAGCTACCTGAAACGTTGGACCCAAGTTAAACAATTTAAAGGCAATACTACCAAATACTAATATAGTGTATGTTCTGGCCCACTGGGAATGTGATGAAAGAAATAAAAGTTGAAAGAAATCATTCTCTCTTATTATTCTGACATTTCACATTGTTAAAATAAAGTGGTGATCCTAACTGAACTAAGACAGGGAATTTCTACAAGGATTAAATGTCAGTCAAATAAAATTAAACTCAGTTGTTCACAAGTCCAAAGGTGTATGTAAACTTCTGACTTCAACTGTACATACCTGTGTATTTGTGTATCCTTTATTTACAATATTCATCCCTTGCCCACATACTTCTAATTCTGATAAGTGAAAGCATACCTGTGTGAGAGGTCGCCCTGGTAGTAGTTGTAGGTTTTTATTCAGTATCCAAAACCAATATGTGAGTTCATTTGACCACTGGAAAAAGAGCTACTGCGATGCAGGTTGAATTGAGCCACTAATCTTAATGATGATGATTACACTTTTCTTCCCAACACAATACATGTGAGTCCACATTTCAAAGATTTATTTTATACCCCATTAGGGATTCGAATTTACACTTCAAGTGGCAACAGATGTCAGGAACTCGGCGCCTTACCACTGTGAGCTAACTGTCCAGAGGTTTTTTTTCTCGCGATGCACACAGTGTTATTATCAGAGCGTGTCAGTGGACTTCTGCTAAGTATGTTTACTGAGAAAGTTTTGGGACAGATACATCTACGTTCACCCACCAACAAAATTCATATTTATTAGCAATTCCTCCCACCCACAACTTCACCCACAGCTTCTCACCTGAATGCATGAGATGTTGTGTTTGCTGCCGGGACAAATGTACATTTTGAAGGGGTTGGGCAAAGGCTGAAATTGGGGTTGACCGTTACCCTTTAAAGTATTTGAACTTGAAATTAAATATTTCGAGGCTCCAAAACATATTCAATTAAAAAGCAATAATATCAAGTACCAAAACTGAATTCAATTTACCTTGTTATCGCTGCAGCATGGACACAAACCACACCACTTCTCGTCTATTGTTCAATTATCACTGACACATCGAGAAGCGAACTCCAGTCTCCACGATTAACTTCACAATAGGAGTTAAAATTCGATAGTTTTTATTCTCCAAAATAACGGTTTGTCAAGGTTGTCAGATGCGACCTAGAGAGATGTCCTGCGAAATGCTCACAGTGCGCGCTTGTCACATCACAAGCCTGGTTTGCTGCGCCCACTTGTATCAACAATGTTAATTCTTCACGACGGATCACAGTAAGAATAATTGTCGGTTGTTCGTGTTCAGTGATGTGTAGTGACTGTCTATTAAAAAGAGAAAGGTGCGCTGCCCACTGATCTTTTAATAGAAAAGATAGTGACTCCAGTTCCACCACGCGCTGCGCTCGTGCACACCTCCCACTTGCGGACTCTGTTCTAGATATGACACGCGCTCCCAGCATCATCAGCAGAAGCTCTAGAGCTCCTCTCACCAATCTGATTATAAAAACCATGGCCGCAGTGGACTTTAATCCAGATTAAATACTCCAGCCTCAACACACTCTCACACACACACGCGCACACACCTAGAGTGAAACAGAGATGCTCAGTTGGTGTTGCTTCTATAGCCTACCTCTCTTTTTTATAGAAGATTTAGCTTTATTCTGAAGTCATTATATGAATTCAAACAATTGTGAAACCACATATGAAATGGCCAATATATTATTTCACACAAGCAAGCCAATAAAAAAATATACAATCACATTTTGAGTCAGTCTATTTTTTCACAGGCCATGGATGCTATGACAACGCTCTCAACCCCATTCTATAGAAACCTTTATTAACTTGTCCTATAGATACAACGAGCAGGAGTCAGCTCTCTGGCCTGGAGCAGGAGAACACTTAAGAAAGCAGGGGAAAGGGAGAAAATAATGAATAGGGCACTCCATCTATCTTGGCCTAGATACAGAAAGCTCTGGAAATGACAAGGAACAGGGCATACATAGTGTTCAGACTCACTGCTGCAGCTGGGGAATACCCCCCCCCATCTCTTTCTACCATCTCTCTCGCCCTCTCTCCCTCTCGCTCTTTCTCTCCTGCTTTCTCTCTTCTTCTCTTCCGCTCTCTCTCTCTTCTCTCTCAATCCCCTCTCTCGCTCTAGGATAACCCCCTATTAGAGGATACCTTTCTCTGCCCAAAGGAACAGTTGTTGTTGTAGCTATTCTCAAGGATACTGTGACATCATACCGTTCATCCCTCTCCTCTAACACAACACTGATGTTTTTTTCTTACAATGGGAGCAGAGCCAACATACTGAATACATCATCTACATCAAGCAGAGTCATCTCTTTCAAGTCCTATATATACATGGTCTGCATCTTAAATGGCAGCCTTCTCCCTATATAGTGCATTACTTTCAGCCAGGGCTCAAAAGCAGTGCACTATGTAGAGAATAGGGTGCCATTTGGGACCGATGGCTTCCTCAGAGGTCCCTGATATAAATGAATAAAGACACATTTATTCTGTGGGGTACATTAAGATATCATTATAATGACTGATTTACATAAGAATACATTTGCACTGACTATATTTAGAAACCTGATATCAGATAGTACATCTAGCAACATATGAATTTATTAACATATGATACTATGATAATTAGGTATTATCATACAGCAATTAGACAACTCTATATTGCAGTATATTGGCCTAATGACTGATTTACCTACAAATTGCATTCAGACAATGTTGTTCAGACTTTGTTTAGACTTAATAATATAATACTGTAGATCCATGGTCTTATCTGGCCTAAAGGTGTTATGATAATTAGACTACTGTATAATATTACATCCTGAAATTAAATGAGCACTTGGGCCCAGGGGGTTCTCTAACTAACCACTCCCCATCCGTCCATGTGTGTGTTTATGGGTCTCCCCTTGCATACCTTGCCATCTGTTGACATATGCAGCTGTTCAAAAATAGCCCTCTCCATGGCACCAGAAATTTCCCTAGGTAGCCAACAGATAGGCACTAGGCTAAGGGCTAGTTGTGTGTATGCGAGTGTGTGTCTGCACAATGACCATGCGTTTATTACCGACTCTATTCAAAATAAGGAAGACACCGTAAGAGCTTTGGATAGAGGGACACTGTACACCTTTTGTATGGTTTTGGTTGGGAGTGTATTTGTTTATTTTATTATTTTATTCAGATCCACAGGCAACAGGCCTAGTCTTTAGGCATATCATTTCCACTGAAGTGACTGTATCCAGTCCACCAAGTCACTTTGTGACATGGAACCTTTACCTTTTCTTGACCAGTTTCAGGAATTCCACCATATCCATGGAACCAACGTGCGGCTAGACCCTACGGGGACCCAGGCTACCCGAGTGGAAAGCTTTGCCAACGGGGTGTGCTTCAGCAGAGAGCCCCTGAGTCCTGGGGAGATCTTCCTGGTGGAGATCGAGGAGAAGGAGTTGGGCTGGTGTGGCCACCTGCGGATCGGGCTGACCGCCAGAGACCCTCTGACCTTCGAAATGGTGCCTGAGTACTCCCTGCCTGACCTTATGGACCTGGGGGACAGCTGGGTGTTTGCTATCACACGCAACCACAACCGGGTGGTGGAGGAGGAGGCTGTGGCACCTCAGGGAGAGGGGGCAGGAGATGGAGGGTTGGCCGGGGGTCATAGGTTAGGGGACGGTAGGGAAGAGGGAGGTAGGAGGCTACCTAGGCTGGGGGGTGGTGATGTGGAAGAAGAAGCGATTAATCCCAAACCCAAGACGTTCTTCACAGACTCCCACCTGCACATTGAGAAAGTTAAAATCCCCATGGACAAGCTGGTTGGTCGGAGTCGACCCGGACGCTTCAGCCACATCTTGGATGACCTGTACAAGACCAATGCCCTCCCCCCCACTGCCAGACGTAGTCGGATAGGGGTGCTGTATGTGCCCAAAGGACAGGGCCTGGCTGACATGCATGTTGTCATTAACGGAGAGGATATGGGTGCATCAGCTAAGGGCATCCCAATGCTGCAGCCTTTGTATGCTGTGGTTGATGTGTACTCTGCTACAAAGCAAGTTCGCATTGTCCAGGTGGAATATGGATGTAAGTGTCAAGTGAATGAAACCAAAACATATACAATATACACATACAAATATTTCAGATTGAGGTCGTTGTAGTTTCTATTAATTCGTTTTAACAAGGCTTTTCTTTCTCTCTTTTCTCATACCTTGCTTCAGTTTCCTCCCTGCAGACTCTGTGTAGAAAGTGCATCCAGAAAAACATAGTCCACAGGATGGCTCTGGACTGGCTGGAACTGCCTGAGAGACTCAAACATTACTGCAAGTATGAATGACAGACAGAGCACTTTGGACTGAGCACCTCCTGAAGAAGCTTCTCACGAGAGCCGAACTTAAGATCCAAGTGGTTTATGCATTTCAGAAAAGATAAATGTACTTCATGTGTTTATATATTTGAGATCTTCTTTACAATGAATCCCTGGTCTCTTACCAGTTATGTTTTTAATTAATGATTGACATATTATTTTTGGTATGTCAGAGATGCTTTTATGGAAAACTGGTAAATAAATGGATGACATCAACTTCTTATGATCTATTTTCCTCCTATATCTACCATACAGTTATTTGTGTCCGCTGTTCGTGTGTCCTGAAAAGTATTCTGGATGTATCACTTACTTAGGCTACTTGTAACTCACTTGCATCGCCAGGACTTTCTCCAAGATTCACTTGTTGTCTCACTATTTGTCCAACACTGACATCTAGTGGTCAAGATTTGAACCGTGGGCAGGCTTGCATAATACAACTTGGTCACATGTGCGGAAGCTTATCTTGTAGCCCGACCCATTCTGTGCTGCCAGTTTATTTAAGTGTCGCTGTCAAAGCTCATCTCCACAAATAGTGTTCTCTCTTTACATTCAGAATGTCTTTTTGCTCATTTTTTGATGGCGAGGTCTATAAAGACCATTTTAAACCAGGTGAGTATTTCTGTGATTAAGCACATTTTTGCTTTGATTGGTGTTGTAACTTGCTTTTGTATCAGGATTAAATACTACTGAACTGTTACTACAGGCTAATTAATCAGTTATCTAAGCTGCAGGTTAGGCTACTATTCTTATGTGTTATACAAGGTTTGTATAAAAACCTCACTACATCTAAAATAGCCATTACATGTATTATAATGCAATATAAATATGTTGTTACATACATAATGTGTATCTTTCCTTAATGATGACTTAACCCCCTACAACCCTCTACCTGGTTCTTTCTAGGTATGTATGTGTGTTCTCAGTGCAACAACCCGCTGTTCTCCAGCAGGTCTAAGTTCCCCCACTCCTCCCCATGGCCTGCCTTCACTGAGACCATCAAAGAGGACAGTGTCACCAAGATGATGGAGTCACTCACAGCCTTCAAGGTAGGCTGACTCCTAGAGATTTACATGAATATCCCAGATTGTGCCTCTAAACCCAATCTTAAATAGCTGTAAATATCAGAGTTGACCTTTAATGGGATTGTTTAGCCCCAAAATCAGTGTCTCTTCTTACCTCAATAGTGGTGTGATGTTGTGGTAATGGTGTTCAGGTGCTTTGTGGGAAGTGTGGTAACGGACTGGGCCATGAGTTTGTCAACGACGGTCCGGAGGAAGGCATCTCACGATTCTGAATATTCAGCAACTCGCTCAAGTTTGTCCCAAATAAAGGTAACGTGCCAAAAGACTAATCAGAAAAAAATAACTGTTTTGTTTATGTATAGTTGTGTTAATATTAACCTAGTTGAATGAGGATTTGCCTTTGTCAAAATAAAAACGTCCATATTTTGACTCACATTTGCTTTTCTATTTGAGTGTGTACTAAAATGCACTCTCCTCTCTCTCTTTCTCTTTGCTCTCCTCACCTTGCTCCAGACAAACAGTAAGTCGAGTTGAGGAGCCCAAGCAGGTAGCTGTAGCCTCACATCACAGCCCTGTGTAAGGGACTGGTCAGTATGTGACGTGGACAGGAACAAGGCCCAGGAGGGACACCCTGTACACTGATGACTCTATGACCAGCCTGGAATACAGGGACATTCTAGAGAAACATTATTTTCCCCCAAGATAGTTGTTCTATAGATGTGGTAGTTTTTTCAGTGCATTACAGATATAAAAGCATTCCTTGAAAACCTCTTATAATAAGCATGCAAATTTGGTTCATCTTTAAGATATAGGTTGCGTTAAGATATAGGCCTATGGTGGATTATATGCTTTTTATGCTAATCTGCACTCCATTGCTCTGTAGCAGCTCAAGCATGTGAAGCAATTGTAGTTTTTTTTGTATTTAATTATTTGATGATTTGTTTGAATATACTTACAATATATTCCGTAAAAAGGTGACACAGTTGGTGCAAGGTGTCATCTTCTTGAAAAAAACTCTCTGCAACTTAGCCAAAGACATACGCAGGCTTGCTATCACATCTATGCATTTGATGTACATGTATAATTCTCATTGAAATATCACTTCCTTATATTATTTAGATACATTTTGAACAATTAGCTGAATTTTGTTTGAATGGACCATTTGTGATTTAACATTGCTACAGTATATTTGCACATTGAGCCATGTAAAATGGCATACTTGAATTGACTAGCATGATTGCTTATTATTTATATGATCTCGTATGTCATTTATGACTATGAGTCTTCGGTTGTGTGATTCCTATGACATTATTTTAATTAATACATGTTCTAACTGGCAATGCAAATGGAATAAACAATGATTTTTCCAGTATGAATACAATTGCACTGATGAAATGCAGATGCTTTGTTTATCTGTCATGATTCTATTATATTGATAACAATAAATGACTATAGTTTACTAAAACCATTGCCTCTGTTACATTGTCTCTCATTATTTACTCAGAAATTGAGAAATCCGTTCGAATTGAGGTTATAGACATTTGCAATTCATGTCCAGCTGGTGGGGCCATCTCTCTGTAAATGAGCCACTGAAAGCACCCCCAGCTTGGCACATCGGATTTTGTATGCCTGGTCATGGGAAAGGAGTATTTTAAAGTAAGGAAAACACTCACCTGAATTGGCCAGATTTAGGTTGGTGGAACTTGAAGTGTAGATCGTTTTAACAAAAAAATGTATCTGAACATTGTACACCGTACTGTGTTTAACGTCTTCGTGATGCAGTGTATAGTGTGTCACCAACATTTTGGCAGCAAGCTGCCTTTTAGTCATTTGATTATGTACCAAGGGGCCAGGGTTGGTCTCTTTCTCTGTGCCCCAGCTGGAAGTCATTCTGTGGGCCTTGGCAGTGGCACGGACGGACCCTGTGGGGGAAGGAGTGGCCCTGCAGACCAGCTAGACTCAGAGGGGTATCATTTACTGTACCAGCACTACCGACAGACACACTGCCCTCTTAAGCATCACATACTCGCTCTTGACATCATGTATCTGAAGCAGTTCCTACTCTGCTGTATGTGTCTTGAGGGAGCTGCTGTGTGTTTTTGTGGATTTCACCACAAGTGTTATGCTTATTTTCTTTAAAAAGATTGATCCTTGTAGTGAACATTTACTGTATGACTCAATGTTTAAGAGAGTGTACTAGAGCCCATTAAAACAAAGCAGAGTTCAGACATTTTTAAACATATATAATCAACACACTCAAGACCTAAACATGAGTATAAATGCATACATTTTGACCTACATATCCCTCAGTTACGCCCTTTGAAAACCAACATATGATCTCAACTCCATTAGGGTTAAACTGTCTGACCTGGCTGTTGTCATTGTAGTCAGAAAAGAAGAGGAAGACAATCTGTTTCCCTCCAGCAGGTGGCGTCTTTTCGTTGTTTCGCCCACCAAGCAAGGAGTGTTTGCATGGAGGTCAATGAGTGTTGTATTTGGCTAATACTTGAGGTTAATTTGATCTAATAGAAGTTTAGTAATGCTTAAGTTGTTATGAGTGTACTAATATAAGTAGGACACAAGACATCCCAGCAACTTTGAGAAAAACACTTTATATCGGAATTGTCTCGAGGTAGCTATGCATATTCATAAAATGAGGCTAGTAGCATCTCTCTCCATTGCATACAGGCAGGTGAAGTCAAAAACCCTCATTGAATATTCAAAAAAGGATGACAATAACTAGATGTATCCACCAATCCAAAGAAAGGATAGGCGGGAGCTAGACTGCCCGCCGGGCCGCTTTATGGACAACAACTACCATTGTTAGGGCGGAGAGACATGTATCTTGTCAGATATAAATAATCTTTGTTATATTGTTTCTAGTGTCCATTTGCCATACCTCCAAAATCATGTCGTTGTCGCATCCCTTTGAGGTCTGGAGAATTTTGTATTGCAAAAACTGGTTGAATGGTCCGCTGACACCCAGCGGAAAGATTTATTACAGTTCAAGAACCGTAGAACGGGTGCTGTGTGTGTGCGTCACTGTTTTCCATCCAGGTAGTTATTGCCTATGCTAGTTTTCAAGTTATTTTTTTATTTCACCTTTATTTAACCAGGTAGGCCAGTTGAGAACAAGTTCTCATTTACAACTGCGACCTGGCCAAGATAAAGCAAAGCAGTGCGACAAAAAACAACAACACAGAGTTACACATGGGATAAACAAAAGTACAGTCAATAACACAATAGAAAAATAGAAAATTCTATATACAGTGTGTGCAAATGAAGTAAGGAGGTAAGGCAATAAATAGGACATAGTAGCAAAGTAATTACAATTTAGCAAATTAACACTGGAGTGATAGATGTGCAGATGATGATGTGCAAGTAGAAATACTTGTGTGCAAAAGGGCAAAACATTTTTTAAATAACAATATGGGAATGAGGTAGGTAGTTGGATGGGCTATTTACAGATGGGCTGTGTATAGCTGCAGCGATCGGTAAGCTGCTCAGATAGCTGATGCTTAAAGTTAGTGAGGGAGATATGTCTCCAACTTCAGCGATTTTTGCAATTCGTTCCAGTCATTGGCAGCAGAGAACTGGAAGGAAAGGCTGCCAAAGTAGGTGTTGGCTTTGGGGATGACCAGTGAGATACCTGCTGGAGCGCGTGCTATGGGTGGGTGTTGCTATGGTGACCAGTGAGCTGAGATAAGGTGAAGCTTTACCTAGCAAATACTTATAGATGACCTGGAGCCAGTGGGTTTGGCGACGAATACGTAGCGAGGGCCAGCCGACGAGAGCATACAGGTCGCAGTGGTCGGTTCCTTGTCTCCATTCGTCCACATGGCTGTGCTTTGCTACCAAATCTAATGAGTTGATAATCAAGTGTATTATTGCTGGGCTGGAATAGAAGTCTGCTCACCCAGTAGATCAGGGAGTGGAGCAAGGTTGGCTAGGGCTCGTATGGAGTTTTTTTTTTCACTAGAAATCATGCTTTAGTAATAATATCCTACTTGTTACTACTCAATTATCTATTGTTATTTAGACTAAGATATCTAATCTTTACATACCAGTTAGCTTATTTGTACATTTTGAAGTGATGAAGTGTTGATTCTTTCAAGTGAAGTGTTTAAAGTTGTTTTAATTGATTTAGTTGATTAATCACTATATAGACAAAAGTATGTGGGCATCCCATTAAATGAGTGGATATGGCTATTTCAGCCACACCCGTTGCAGACATGTGTATAAAATCGAGCACACACTCCATAGAGAAACATTGGCAGTAGAATGGCCTTACTGAAGGATAAGCTAGTGACTGGGCTAACACAGCCAACCTTTTAGGTCAATAATATGCTGTTTTTATTAACATTTTGTTGGCTTTATAATCATGAAAGAAATATAACTAGCTAGTAGCTAGCTAGTTAAACCTAGGTAGCTTTATACCTAGGTAGCTTACAAGGTTAGCTGACTGTTCTCAAAACAAACCTCATTGTTGCCATCTACTTCCTGTCCCTCATGCTAGTCTTTACAGCCAAATATCACTTCAGAAACGTCAAAATGTAAAATGTTGATATGGCCAGCATTGTAGATCATTTCTCCCCTCTTGCTGCAGCTATAGCTCATCTCGTAATAACAGAAATTCTGTGAAAACCAGTGTGCTGCAAACATTGTAAAATGCAAGCCATTTGATTTGTTACGAGGTGTCACTGATTTACACAGGGTTCCCACCCCTCTTCAGCTTATTTCTGCCATGGAAATTCCCCAGGCTTTGCGACGAGGCTAGTGTTCCTAGCAGTGATGACAGATCCAACACATGACTCTGCACTTTCACTCTAATTACATGTTGAAGGAAGGCTTTAACACCTTCGCCACGCTGATCTTCAAAACGGGGGCCCCACAGGGGTACATGCTCAACCCCCTCATGTATTCCCTGTTCACCCATGACTGCGTGGACACGCACGTCTCCAACTCAATCATCAAGTTTGCTGATGACACAACAGTGGTAGGCCTGATTACCAACAATGATGAGACAGCCTCCAGGGAAGAGGTGAGAGCCCTGGTGGAATGGTGCCAGCAAAATAAACTCTCCCTCAACATCAACAAAACGAAGAAGCTGATTGTGGACTTCAGGAGACAGCAGAGAGAGCACGACGTGGCCACAGCGGAGAGGGTCTAAAGCTTCAAGTTTCTCGGCTTGTACATCACTGACAACCAGTGATGTAGTGGTAAAAAAAGGTGGGTAAACTATAACCTCCAGTGGGCGATCGAGATCAGACGAACAACCACCGATATAAACCAAAATATATTACATTTTCAGAACTGTATTGTTTGATTGCATTTTCATGCAGGTCTTTAGGCAAGAAGGCCTAATGTAATTTCCTGTAGTTAACAATGACACAAAATGCACATCCCTCCCAAAATAGTTAATTTGGACTGGACACCAAAAAAGTCCAGGAAAATAGGATGTGCCGATGTTTATATTCAACTTTGTTATCTTTTTAATTACGTTCATGCTCTTAGTATCTTATGTGAGCTGCACTGCAATTCAGTGTTCTATATTGTAAACTGATAAAGTGCACCAGTGTAAAATGCCCTTAGTGGACTATAAAATGTTGTATTCTATACCCATTTGAAGAGAATAAAGTTATAAATGTGTTTGATGAGAATAAAGATTGTCTTATGGGACCCCATTTAAATTTCTATGTACATAGTTATTGAACACTGGGCACATTAAAACCTCTGCGGGATTGGTGTCCCTAAACCGGGACAGTTGTTTCTCAATATGCGATAATGTGACTAGAATGACGTTGTAAACACAGCCAATTCCGGGACATAGACATGTCTTATATGGGCAGAAGGATTAAATTCTTGTTAATCTAACTGCATTGTCCAATTTACAGTAGCTATTAGAGCAAACAATACCATGCTATTGTTTGAGGATAGTGCACAACAACAAAACACTTTTATCATGGCAACTGGTTTGATACATTCACCTCTGAAGGTAAATAATATCTGAATGTATGGCCTTTCTCTTGCACGTCAAAGATGATAAAAAATAAGAAAAAAAGACATCACGTTTATTTCTTTGTATTATCTTTTACCAGATCTAATGTGTTATAATCTCCTACATAAATTTCCCATTTCCGCAAACTTCAAAGTGTTTCCTTTCAAATGGTATCAAGAATATGCATGTCCTTGCTTCAGGTACTGAGCTACAGGCAGTTAGATTAAGGTTCCGATCCTTAAAAGGTTTTAATAATGTTTACATACTGTTTTATATGTATATAATGTATTCTAGTCATGGCTCGTCCTATAAGAGACTGAACATCACTTCACAATCCTGGGTAGTGCAGGCCAGCCAAACACAAAGCAATGTTTTGACTGCCTCTCGAACACAAAACTGTTAGGTAAGACACAAACGGGATTGAACAGTGTATTCTGTTGTGGCATACATACATAAACAACCAGTTGTGCCATGCTGTACTCTGACATTGATCTCGGTGTGAAGAGCTACGTGACATTTTTCCGCCAGAGGGATTGACCCTCATATTAACTGAAACTGTGTAAGACATTACGTAAATAAATGTTTACTTAGCAGTCAAATGCACCAAATACTGTGTGCACGTGAGTCAAGCTCAATGGTTTACGCAGTACTGTCTGGCCCAGTCATTACAATGCAACTCTCTCAGTCTTCTTAAAGCAGAGTCATCTACAGAACTTGAGTTGAAGGTGATTTGAGGACACTGCTGAACCTGAGTTAATGAGCTTGATCAAAGCAGAGACTTGTCATGCATTCATCTGAAACCACAGTCGCTGAAAATCTAACACTTCAAATAGATGATGTATCTAAAAGTATTTTAAACTAACATGTCCGGTAAAGTGGGGGGATGAGGTTAATGTTTGATACAGAGGTAACATTCAGAAAAGTGTGAAAGTCTTAGCTACACACCAGAAAAACAGGAATATGCACTTGATGCGCTTATACTGTACTTATTACAGTACACACTGCAGCTGCTTTTGTCCAATCGGTATCACTGAGGACAGGGACACAAATAAAGTCACCAACCCTAGCAGTGAGACAGCAGGTGTGTCTTGGTTATTAGTGTACATGGGACCTACGGACCCGCATACTCCATCATTCACACACACACGCACACACACGTGCACGCACACGCAGACACACATGCACACGCACACGCACACACACACACACACACACACACACACACACACACACACACACACACACACACACACACACACACACACACACACACACACACACACAGGATGATCTGAACGTTAGATAACTGGGCAGCAGAAATGTGTAATCAGGGTACAGCTGAAGAAAATAGACATCACTTCACAATCCTGGGTAGTGCAGGCCAGCCCGACACAAAGCAATGTTTTGGCTGCCTCAGAGAAGTATGCGTCTCGACCACAAAGCTGTTAGGTAAGCCACAAACTGGTTTGAACAGTGTATTCTGTTGAGGCAGACGTAGACGACCAGTTGTGCTCTGACATGTAGCTCTTCACACCAAGGTCAGTGACATTTTAGCCACAGGGATTTACCCTCATATTAACTGTAACAGTTATGTGTAAGATATTATGTAAATCTACATTTGCTTAGCAGTAAAATCCATGAATACTGTATGCATGTGAGTCAAGTTCAATTGTTTACGTAGTACTTTCTGGCCTAGTCATTACAATGCAACTCTCTCAGTCTTCTTAACCTCTCTGGGGTATGTGGGACGCTAGCGTCCCACCCGCGGGACACACTATTCAACAGCCAGTGAAATAGCAGGGCGGCAAAAACCAGAAATACAGCTAAAATTAATCACTAACCTTTGATGATCTTCATCAGATGGCACTCATAGGACTTCATGTTACACAATACATGTATGTTTTGCTCGATAAAGTTCATGTTTGATGTATAGCATTAATCTTTAGGATGTTTTTATCATAAATCTTCAGTAATATTCCAACCGGACAATTCCAATGTCTTCAAAAAAGAAAAGGAACACAGCTAACTCTCACGTGATCGCGCGCCACTGAACTCATGTCATTCTCTCAGTCATCTGACTCCAGGACCTCTTATTCTCTCCCCAGTCACAGTAGAAGCATGAAACAACGTTCTAAAGACTGTTGATATCTAGTGGAAGCCTTAGGAAGTGCAAAATGAACCCTAAGTCACTGTATACTGTATAGGCAATCACTTGAAAAACAACAAACCTCAGATTTCCACACTTCCTGGTTGGATTTTTCTCAGGTTTTTGCCTGCCATATGAGTTCTGTTATACTCACAGACATCATTCAAACAGTTTTAGAAACTTCAGAGTGTTTTCCATTCAAATCTACTAATGATATGCATATCCTACCTTCTGAGCCTGAGTAGCAGGCAGTTTACTACGGGCACGCCTTTCATCCGGACGTCAAAATACTGCCCCCTACTGCCCCCTACCCTAGAGTCATCTACAGGACTTGAGTTGAAGGTGATTTGAGGACACTGCTGAACCTGAGTTAATGAACTTGATCAGAGCAGAGACTTGTCATGCATTCATCTGAAACCACAGTCGCTGAAAATCTAACACTCCAAATACACGGCAGGTAAAGTGGGGGGATGAGGTTAATGTTTGATACAGAGGTAACATTCAGAGAAGTGTGAAAGTCTTAGCTACACACCAGAAAAACAGGAATATGCACTTGATTACATTTACGTGAGTCATTTAGCAGACACTTTTATCCAGAGCAACTTACAGTAGTGAATGCATACATTTCATTCATTTTTTCTCCGTACTGGTCCCCGGTGGGAATCAAACCCACAACCCTGGCATTGCAAACACCATGCTCTACCAACTGAGCCACACGGGACCTTAATGCGCTTATACTGTACTTATTACAGTACACACTGCAGCTGCTTTTGTCCAATCGGTATCACTGAGGACAGGGACACAAATAAAGTCACCAACCCTAGCAGTGAGACAGCAGGTGTGTCTTGGTTATTAGTGTACATGGGACCTACGGACCCGCATACTCCATCATTCACACACACACGCACACACACGCACAGACGCACACTTACATCACAATGCCGTCGTCATGGGAGAGTTCAAGCACTGTGTTGTCTGATTACTGCCATTAAAAACACCTGTAAAGGTTCAAACGGAAATGCCTTGTCCCATAGGGGTTCTACACTAAGGGTATTTACACACCTGCGTGTACAGACAGATGTAGGATCTTTATTTGAGCCAGTTTGCTACAGCAGGAAAATAATCTGGCAGCAACAGAAAATGTGAATTATTATGTGGATTATAATTAATGGATATTTTGTTAGGGGTTGATACATTTTTGTAAGGGAAAATCAAGCCTGAAATTTCAAAGTGGAAATTACTACTTCAGATGCCTTTTTAAACCTTAAATACACTACATGTTTTACATTTTCTGCATTGAAGGAAAGTTATCCAGCAACAGAGTGATCAAATTAAGATCCTACATCTGTATATCCACACCACCCATCCAGGGACGTGTTTATATTTGTATTGATTATGGATCCCCATTAGCTGCTGCAGACAGTTTGTTGGTGATGTGAATGTATTCAACCCTACATTCCTGTAGTCCACAATCATTTCCTTTGAGCTGCATGCCAGTAGTTCAAACAGACAGCTTGGTGCATTTAACATTTACATTTTAGTCATTTAGCAGACACTCTTATCCAGAGCGACTTACAGTAGTGAATGCATACAATTCATACATTTTCTTTCCGTACTGGCCCCCCGTGGGAATCGAACCCACAACCCTGGCGTTGCAAACACCATGCTCTACCAACTGAGCCACACAGGGCCATGTCAATACCTCTCACAAATACAAGTAGTGATGAAGTCAATCTCTCCTCCACTTTGAGCCAGGAGACATTGACATGAATATCATTAATGTTAGCTCTCTGTGTACATCTAAGGGCCAGCACTGTTCTGAGCCAATTGACATGTTCCTAAGTGGCACCTGACCACACGACTTAACAGTAGTCCAGGTGCGACAAAACTAGGGCCTGTAGGACCTGCCTTGTTGATAGTGCTGTTAAGAAGGCAGAATAACGCTTTATTATGGACAGACTTCTCCCCATCTTACAGTAGCTACTGTTGTATCAATATGTTTTGACCATAACAGTTTACAATCCAGGGTTACTCCAAGCAGTTTAGTCACCCCAACTTTTTCAATTTCCCCAACTTTCTCAATTTCCACATTATTCATTACAAGATTTAGTTGAGGTTTAGTTGCTTTTAGTTTTTGAAATGTTTAGTACTAACTTATTCCTTGCCACCCATTCTGAAACTAACTGCAGCTCTTTTTAAGTTGCAGCCATTTCAGTTGCTGTAGTAGCTGACGTGTATAGTGTTGAGTCATCAGCTTACATAGACACACTGGCTTTAATGAAAGCCAGTGGCATGTTGTTAGTAAAGATTGAAAAAAGTATGGGGCCTAGACAGCTGCCCTGGGGAATTCCTGATTCTACCTGGATTATGTTGGAGAGGCTTCCATTAAAGAACGCCCTGTGTGTTCTGTTAGACAGGTAACTCTTTATCCACAATATAGTAGGGGGTGTAAAGCCATAACACATACATTTTTCCAGCATCAGACTATAATCGATAATGTTAAATGCCGCACAAAATTCGAACAAAACAGCCCCCACAATATTTTTATCATCAATTTCTCTCAGCCAATCATCAGTCATTTGTGTAAGTGCTGTGCTTGTTGAACGTCCTTCCCTATAAACATGCTGAAAGTCTGTTGTCAATTTGTTTACTGTAAAATAGCATTGTATCTGGTCAAACACAATTTTTTCCAAAAGTTTACTAACGGTTGGTAACAGGCTGATTGGTCAGCTATTTGAGCCAGTAAAGGGGGCTTTACTCTTCTTAGGTAGGGGAATGATTTTTGCTTCCCTCCAGGCCTGAGGGCACACACTTTCTAGTAGCCTTAAATTGAAGATATGGCAAATAGGAGTGGCAGTATAGTCCACTATTATCCTCAGTAATTTTCCATCCAAGTTGTCAGACCCAAGTGGCTTGTAATTGTTGATAGACAACAATAATTTTTCACCTCTTCCACACTCTTCCATGCTTGTCTTTCATAATTAGGGGAGATATACTTGGATGTGTTGTGTCAGTGTTTGTTGCTTGCATGTCATGTCTAAATTTGCTAATCTTGCCAATGAAAAAATAATTAAAGTAGTTGGCAATATCAGTTGGTTTTGTAATGAATGAGTCATCTGATTCAATGAATGATGGAGTGGAGTTTGCCTTTCTGCCCAAAATTTCATTTAAGGTGATCCAAAGCATTTTAATAGTTTTAAAGCATTTATCTTTGTTTCATAGTGTTGTTTCTTCTTCTTTTATTCAGTTTAGTCACATGATTTCTCAATTTGCAGTTGGTGGCTTTCAGTCTGAGTAGAGAAATCCTAACTGCCATTTTCGTAATTCCTACAGTCATTTTTAATCCCACTAACATGCTAAAATATTCTAGAACATTTTAGAAAATGTTTACTCCGCCAACATTTGAATTAGCTAGACAGTGGATAGAGGGGTATTTATTGGATTAAATAAATACATCTCTATCCACATCATTCTAAGCCTGCAGGGGCCCTCACCTGTCAAATGGGACAGGATCACACCACATCTGGGCTGCGTCAGCCTCCATTTCCCCCAATGGGTGGCTGGCATATAGCCACATCCATCTTCATCCTCTGACATGCTGTATGCTGCCCCAGACCGCACCACATAGTCCCATGTAACCCGCATAGTCCCTCAAGACCACACACACTCAGCAATGCATCAAATACCATGATACAGGCGACAGGCTGTGCCTGATTAATGATCAATTTACAGTCAAAGAAAATAGTATTGACATATTTCAAATCCATATAGGATTTGATATGAAGTTAGAAATCGACAACGGAACAAGATGACTTATCGCCTTTGTGTCTTTGAGGTGGATTTAATCATAGTTTTATTACAAGAAGGCTAAGTTGGACCTTACACTGCACTCTACTACTGTGTGTGCATATAAAGACTCACACATTCAAATGAACTTATAATTGACAATATGCTTGTCATACTACAGTATAAAGGCACCCGATGTGTTTTCACACAGAATGCATCATGCTTAGATGTGTGTAACTAAACATCTGCAGAGTACATGTAGGCCACAGTAAATATGGAGTCACTTGGCCACTTACACAGATTTGCAGGTGTTATAGCAGGTGCAGTGAAATGCTTCTCTTACTAGCTCCAACAGTGCAGTAAATGTCATGCAAATACAAAACAAATAATCAAAAAACCTAAACAAGATACTGTATAAAGAAATGACAAATGGGTCCAATTAACAATCCAGAGTAGACATAGAGTGAGCATTTGTCAGAATCGAGAATATAAATACGTGGTGTGTATAGACCAGAATATAAATACACCCAGAATATAAATACGTGGTGTGTATAGACCAGAATATAAATACACCCAGAATATAAATACGTGGTGTGTATAGACCAGAATATAAATGCACCCAGAATATAAATATGTGGTGTGTATAGACCAGAATATAAATACACCCAGAATATAAATACGCGGTGTGTATAGACCAGAAAATAAATACACCCAGAATATAAATACGGGTGTGTATAGAAGGTATATAATTTGGAAAAGAGAATGGTATGTACAGTAGTACATTATGTATATTAGGATGAGCTATGTCGAGAATACAGTATATACATACACCGTGTGTAAACAGAATATGAGTTGACCTGAATGAAATGGCTCTGTACAGTACATGGGGCATTAGTCTCAAGGCACAGGGCAGTGTACCGGGCAGGTAGCCAGCTAGTGATGGCTGTTCAACAGTCTGATGGACTGGAGATAGTAGCTGTTTTTTAGTCTCTTGGCCCCAGCTTTGATGCATCTGTGCCGTCTCTGTCTGCTAAGAAGGTAGCAGAGTGAACAGACCGTGGCTCGGGTGGCTGAGGTCCTTGATGATCTTCTTGGCCATTCTTTCACACCAAGTGGCGTAAATTTCCTGGAGGGCAGGCAGCGTGCCCCAAGTGACGCACAGTGTAGATGTCGTACCAGACGGTGATGCAGCCTGATGGAATGCTCTCGATGGGGCATCTCTAGAAGTTTGTGAGGGTCTAATGGGCCATGCCGAATTTCTTCAGCCGCCTGAGGTTGTAGAGGCGCTGTTGCGCCTTCTTCACCACGGTGTTGGTGTGGTGGGACCATTTCAGGTCTTCAGTGATGTGCAAGTCAAGGAACTTGAAGTTGGAGGAAGGATCAAAATAGTTCTGTTATCTCTGGCAGAGATTGGTTGTGGTTGTGGTTGATCCTTCATATTAGTGACAGTCTATTTGTCTAAGGATGTTTCGTCTCTATAGGATGTGAGTTAGGGACACAGTTCACAGATCAGTTGGAGGTAATATACAACATGCACAGTAGATGCTGTTGGTAATATATTATCACAATTGTAATTATATATACAGTATACTGTATCTATCCACATTCTATTCTTTATTTGCTTGGTGAACTATGCACATCCTTGGACCTGCTTGGAGTAATCCTGAACTGTAAACTGTCATGGTCAAAACATATTGATACAACAGTAGCTAAGATGGGAAGAAGTATGTCCATAATAAAGCGCTGCTCTGCCTTCTTAACAACACTATCAACAAGGCAGGTCCTACAGGCCCTAGTTTTGTCGCACCGTGACTACTGTTCAGTCATGCGGTCAGGTGCCACAAAAAGGAATTAAGAAAATTGCATTTTGGCTCAGAACAGGGCAGCACGGCTGGCCCTGGGATGTACACAGAGAGCTAATATTAATAATATGCATGCCAATCTCTCCTGGCTCAAAGTGGAGGAGAGATTGACTTCATCACTACTTGTATTTATGAGAGGTATTGACATGTTGAATGCACCGAGTGGTCTGTTTGAACTACTGGCACACAGCTCGGACACCCATGCATACCCCAAAAGACATGCCACCAGAGGTCTCTTCACAGTCCCCAAGTCCAGAACAGACTATGGGACGTGCACAGTACTACAAAGAGCCATGACTACATGGAATTCTATTCCACATCAAGTAAATGATGCAAGCAGTAGAATCAGATTAAAAAGAAACAGATAAAAAAACACCTTATGGAATAGCGGGGACTGTGAAGCAACACAAATATAGGCACAGACACATACATACACACACACACGCAATAACATACACACACATAAACATGGATTAGTACTGTAGATATGTGGTAGTGGTGGAGTAGGGGCCTGAGGGCACCCAGTGTGTCGTGAAATCTGTGTATGTATTGTAAAACATTTTTTTTATTGTTTAACAGCCTTAATTTTGCTGGACCCCAGGAAGAGTAGCTGCTGCCTTGGATCCATAATAAATACAAATACAAATAGTATTCAATGCATTCAAGACTAAATAGCTTGGGTTTCCAGAGTTGCTTCTGCTAGACATGTATCTCTGCCTGTCACTACGTAGAGGAAGGCTGTGGTAGTGAATGTTAGTAAACATCACCTCTGATTCCTGTCCTGTAGTGTTATCTTTCCTATGAGAGAGATAACCTTGAAACACATCAACCGAACCAGGGGAAGACTTCAAAAGAAACAATGTCCCAGACCATGCGGGCCCTGAAACGATGCGGGCCCTGAAACTATTTAATCAGGTTATCTCCTCCTTCCCTCTGCAGGAACCTGGAACTATGTCTGCATCCCATATGGCACCCTATTCCCTATATAGTGTCCATAGGGCTCTGGTCCAAAGTAGTGCACTATGTAGAGAATAGGGTGCCGTTTGTGGGAGTTTAACTGAGGAGAAATACATTATGTAGCTCCTTTTCTGTCCTGTTCTTTGACAAGATGATGAGTCAAGCTGTTGAACAGGCTCACAATAGTTTGGTTGATGATAAAAAATATATATTTTTTATCATACAACTCATAGGCCCAAGGTCCTGCAGAATCAGGATCACGTAATCACATTTGAATATCAAACATAGAGATACATTTACTCTTTTCCAACGAAAAACATACTGACATAAATCTCAGTCTCGTTACTCATTTTTATTTGCATTTTGGTTTCTAGAAGTTTCTCTGAAATGGTTAGCCACCCTGGACACTTCTGTTTATTTATGGATAAGCTGGTTTGTGATACATTCTCTTTCTCTGTGGAAGCCATCACTGACGAAGAAGAGACCAGCATGATTACAGGCCTCTCCTTATTCCATAGATGACATCATAGATCATATCATCGAGTGGTTTGGGATTCTCTCTGTATGTGTCCCACTATGCAGTAATGTATATGAAATGCATACTGTATTGTTGAGCTTAGGCTAAGTGGTCGGATTTGTTGCTGGAGGGAAACATCAGGTCAAGAACGACCCCATGTGTACATACATGCACACACACATACCGCACACATACAAAGGCATGCAGGCAGGCAGGTACACAAACAGCCACACACACACACACAGTATATGTGGTACACTACACACACACACTTCATGTGGGTCCATATGCTGTCCACTGCAGGTTGTTACGGGTGGTCTTATCACGGTGAATTACACCTTTCAGATAACAACCTATCAAAGCTGGGCTAATTGCTTACTCCTGTAGACTAAAGGCCAGATGCTCTGTTACCTCTGAGGTCGTTTTTCTATTTGACTTGTCGTCATGATTTCATCGTTCCTGGGAGTGCGTATTGTCCAATTTTAGTTGTCCAAGTTCCCAAGATATGTAACTTTCAAAATACAGTAATCATCCCCGTATGATGCAAAAACGCAGCATCATATGATGCAAAACACAGCATCATATGATGCAAAATGCATCATACTGGGATGATTTCTGTATTTCGAAAGTTACATACCTTGAAAACTTGCGTGCTGACAAGCAAAACATGTTGGGACTGTGTCAACAATGGACTAATGTAGTCTTCCTGTAACTGCTGTAAATCTGCCACTCAGTCACATTCATCTGCTTTTTCCATCTAGCAGTAGCAGCAGTAGAGATGTACTTCAGGCCTCTAGATTTCCAGTGGTTCTCTCCCAATGTTGTGTCTGGCTCTCCAAACTGTATCACACCTGAGGGGATATCTTATCCCAATCAAAGGAATGAGGTTAGAGTTCAGATTCTAGTTGTGACAAGCTGCTGACAGCACGGTATGGTGCTGGTACAGAAAAACTCAACTTTGAATTTAAGACCACTGTGCATTCCCCCCCAGTCCCTACATAGAATGTCAGTTTTATAAGGACTTAACCCAGTAATCATGGTCAAAGTATTTGTTTTAACGTGAGGCCCTGACTGTTTTCACTCAGCATAACCCAGCTGATGGCCTCAGCTATTTCTCTTTCCAAACCTAAAGGCTGATCTCAAACAGTTTATATAAAGTTATACATATTAGTTTACATTAAGTAATGAGTACGGCGAAACAATCAGACCAGAAGTGAACGGGAACATCTCAGGGGTCAACTTCACCCCTTCTCCTTTTACTAGAGACGATGAGGGTACATAACCACAATGCAGTGCAGTAAAGCCGTTAATGGTGGTTGGTCAGGCATCAGCTTGGCTCTCCCAGCAGCAGCTGCCTCCACACCCTCTTTGTCATCTTTAATCATTTCACAGGCTGATAAATATTTGTTATTATTCCCCAAATTCTCACATCTTACAGGAATATGTTCCTGCATGGGCATGCCTGGCACTTACTTATACCCTGAAAACTGCTCCCGTTTGAAAGCATTTTTGCGCTGCTTGCCTGCTAGCCCTGCGATAACTATACTTAGCCAGCTAACCGCAGTACTTTGCCCTGCAGTTAGGGCTGAGAGAGTGTGAGAGAGCGAGAGAGAGAGAGAGAGAGGATGCTGGGATCTTCAGTCCCTCCCCTCCATAATTAGAAGAGACTCGTTAGTTTAGAGGCAGTTTGCTCGTTTGCTATTCAGCTGTTTTGAGCAAACATGGTTGGCAAGACTGCCCTACATAACAATATAGATGAAATCTACATAGGCCTACTGTTAAAGCTGAATGGAAACAACATCTTGCAGAGATTGGAAAGACTAAAGTTTATAGAGACACACTAAAGTTCACTCAGGTGTTACCGCAAGGATATTTCCCTCTGGTTTGACTGTGTTCAGTCCAGCCCTTGCCATCGGCACCTCAGGGGGGTGATGATATTGATTTGATGTTTTCTAAAGAGGACTGTGAGAACAGGGGAAGCTGATAGGACATGGCTGCACCTTTCAACAACTGTCTTTTCTCTGCTGGATAAACAGCCAGGGAGCAGCCAGATCGCTTCCTTCATTACAGCAGGCTCCAGTTCTTTGAAAGGGATGAGCTGTCGGGTTCAGCATGATGTGTCATGTTCCCTTTTGTCCTGTGGTGCCTGTGTATGATCCCTTATGACAGAAGGGCTCACTAGGTGTGTGTGTGTGTGTGTGCGCGCGCGTGTGATTACTGTCCCTCAGAGTGAGGCCAGGGCAGACATTCCATCCAGGTGACTCAATAGGCCAGTTTCAAGAGCACCTCTTCAGCAGATAGCCCCATGCATTGTATCTCTTGTAGACCTGTATCATATTGACACAATACTGTCTTTCTCGTACGGGACAACTGTACCAGCTCCCTATCTGTCATCCTCTTCAAAACGTTAAACTTGAGAAGTGTTGCTCATACAGTTTCACCAGAGACAGTGAAGTGCTAAACCATTGTGTAAAGCTTTAAAGCATTGAACAAAGCTATTATGCTGAAACAGAAAAGTATTTTTCTATCACAAAACGGAACTGTTTGGTAGTCTGCCACCTCCTTCCCAAACCCTGATCCATACATTCCAACTCAATGTCACTTTCAGCTTCGATGAAAGAGGATTTTGGCTCCTCACGACACGACAAGCGATAACGTTTATATTTCTGTAAACAATAACACGTCAGTATGATCATAAAACAAGTCTGTAGTTGTGTCTATCCTCTTTAAGCCTGAGGGGATCTGAGTCGAGGAGACGTTTGAAATGGATCCTCTCTTTGAAGAGCCAGGGCAGATCGTCATAGGTACTTACCCAGGACGACAGACCATAATAATCTGCTGCCAAGCTTTATACAGCCGCTTTCTTTCCCACACCTAGCACCTTACACAGGCCGGTAGGAATTCAACACGGGGGGTGTCACTGTGTGTGTGTGTGTGTGTGTGTGTGTGTGTGTGTGTGTGTGTGTGTGTGTGTGTGTGTGTGTGTGTGTGTGTGTGTGTGTGCGTGTGCGTGTGCGTGTGTGTGTGCATGCATGCGTGTGCGTGCGTGCAATACAACTGACCATAAAACATATTTTAATTTGAGTATTATTTATCTATTTATCAGTTTGACCAAAGTAGCAGGGAGGCAAAGAACAGAGAAGCAAATCCTGCTGTTTTTCAACATTCAAAACAGATAAATAAACGCTAAATCATTTATTTTAGCTTTAACGACTGGATCACATTGACAGGCTGCCAGGTAAGAGTAACAGGTCAGTCAGGGGAGAATGACTGCCCCCTCGCATTGAGGATTTCCAGTTAAAGGCCGACCACGGTACTGCAGACATTGTTTCCAGAAAAACAGGATCCCCCATTATAGTGAATGGGGAAATGTCGATCTTCGTAGTCAATATTCGTGGATATAAAAATAAAAAAAACACAATCATGGCACCAATAATTGCTTCTATTTCACCAGATGTATGTCCTTGAACCGATTACTTTCAAATCACACACAGACAAAGTTATAAGGATAATTTGTGGCTAATGGCAGTCTGCAGTACCTCAGTCAGCCTTAAATTTCAGCTACTCCATGAGAGGGGGCAGCACTGAGCTAGCCTGCAACGTCACTTCCTAGAGTAGCTCAAACTGCGCATGCAATGCTTCCTTTTGCCCTCAGAACAGCCTCAATTAGTCCGGGCATGGACTCTACAAGTTGTCGAAAGCGTTACACAGGGATGCTGGACCATGTTGACTCCAATGCTTCCTATAGTTGTACCAAGTTGGCTGGATGTCCTCTGGGTGTGGTAGACCATTCTTGATACACACAGGTATATGTGTGTAGCTTTACACAATGTCCGGGTTTGGCCCAGGGTAGGCCGTCATTGTAAATAAGAATTTGTTCCTGACTTGCCTAGTTAAATAAAGGTTCAATGAAAAAAAAATGATCATGTCTCAATTGTCTCAAGACTTAAAAATCCTTCTTTAATCTGTCTCCTCCCCTTCATCTACACTGATTGAAGTGGATTTAACAAGTGACATTAATAAGGGATCATAGCTTTCACCTGGATTCACCTGGTCAGTCTATTTAATGTAAAGAGCAGGTGTTCCTAATGTTTTGTCCATTCAGTGTAGATGGGTTGTCATGTAGAGACTCATTTGTCTTCCAACCAACAGGTCAAAGTCTTCCCCACCTGACATCAGTGAATCCCTGACCCTATCTCCTCTTTTTGCAATCCCAAAAGGATGTTGCTGAACTTTAACATTCTATAACAACACAACTTTTGCATTGGCATGTGCTATACCTATCAGTTAATCCAATAATTCATTTTGTCATGTCAGACTGTGTCACCAGAGGCTTGTTTTCCACTCTGCTCACATGGTAGACCCAACAACACCACAGTCTGCTGCAGATAACGGATGTGCTGATGATTAGTTCTCACACATTATGTTAACAGTAAGTGTTTTCGGTAGACAAAATCATAAGCAAAATGTTTCATACAGCTTACTATCGGTCTCCTCTCTGAGGTCTCTGCTCGCTCTTTTTACATCAGTGAGTTACAGAATACGCTAAACATCCCTGTCTCATCTTCTATCTGAACTGGATGTATGACATTGGTAGCTGATGAAGAGAGAACTGAGTCTGAAAGGAAGCATTGAAATTAAATGGGCTGTCCAGATCAGTCTGAAATGGGTTTCCACAAGTCGGATTATATGAACTGCAGCCATGTTATCACTACAGCATGCCTCCAATATAACACAGTAGAGTTGACTATGGACTGATGGGCTCCAGTCAGACACAAGGAGCACAGATTGAACAAGGACAGGCAAAAAATATGAATGTTCAAGCATTATTTCTGCCCTTAAATAAATGTGTCATTAATTGCTGTTCCTTTCTTAAACATGTATTAGAGTGCAGCTTCCTTTTTTTCCCCCTTCTAAGTTCACTAACTATCAAGTCTGCATCTTATTAACTGTGTGCGTGTGTATGTGTGTGTTCAGTTTCAACCATTCTGATTGGTAATGTCTGTGGTAATATCAACTTTACTGGCCCATCCTCCAGCCTTTCTTAGGTAACAGAGGAAACCCTAGCCCTTTGATCCAGTTTCAGGAGTCCTTTACTCCACTTTGTTATGGCCGTCGTTGAAGAGAGTAGACCAAGGCGCAGCGTGGTTAGTGCTCATCATGAATTTATTAAAGATAGAACACTTTAAACAAAAAAAACCCAACAGCCAATCAGTTCTGTCAGGTGCAAAACACTAAACAGAAATTAACTACCCACAAACGCCAAAGGAAAACAGGCTGCCTAAGTATGACTCCCAATCAGTGACAACGATGTACAGCTGTCCCTGATTGAGAGCCATACCAGGCCAAAAACAAAGAAATACAAAGCATAGAAAAAAGGACATAGAATGCCCACCCAAATCACACCCTGACCAAACCTAAATAGAGACATAAAAAAGGCTCTCTCAGGTCAGGGCGTGACACACTTGTTGTTTTCTTTACTCATTTACTTCCTTGTCGCTGTTATCAGCAGCAGCTGGGCTGGGTTTCTAGTACTTTGATTTCCTCCAATACTTACTGCATTCTACCTGATGAAAGAATATGTAATACCACAGATGAAATTACTGCAGACTACGATCATCTTGTAGTCTAGCTACACTGCTCTGACTGTAGGCTGCTGACTTGAGAAAGTTGACCTGAGAGAAACTGATGGTTGTCTGTCTGCATTTTCACCATTGTCTCTTGAAGAGGGAGAAGGTTTGTTTATACAGCATGCTGGTCACACACACAGACCTTCAGCTGACCACTGACTGCACCTGTCTGGCCCTGTTATAGCAGGAAGAGGTTCATTTGTGTGTCATGGCTGGGCAGGCTGGCTCCATAGGGTGTGTGGCCAAGGAGGGCTAGCAGACAGACAGGTGGCTCCATAGGGTTTGTGGCCAAGGAGGGCTAGCAGACAGACAGGTGGCTCCATAGGGTGTAGCCCCTTTTACAGCCCTGGGTGGGGACAGGGGTAACCCCTACCCCACAGCCCACACAGACACACTGACCACAGTAAGCCCCAAACAGAGGGTTTTAAACAACACTTCACATAGACAAATCTATAAAAAAATGTATTATCCTTTTTACATTTAAATGGTATAACACCATATTTCTAAACAAACTGTTATTTCTTGGAAGATAACTATATATTCTTGAATTAGCCTACATAGTAATTTAAAAAGCTATTCAATCACATTATTATTTGTGATTTATCTCAGTGTGCCAGTTATTCGTGTTATTTTCAGAATCATGCCTGAAAATGTAAGGGGAGGGAATTTGACCAGTAGGGCGTGGATTCACACCCAGAAGGAAAGGGGTGTGTCTGTAGTCTGGTGATGGGGGCCAGAGGGCTGCGCGCGAGCCAAGGGAGAGGAGCAGGGAGCAAGATGGGACAAACTCCGTTTCTCTGAGCACTGTGCACTTTGGACAAGTTGACATTGACCCAGTTAGGCCTACAAATATTTATTTCAACAAGAGTTATGTGTTATTAAGTGGATGATCAAACATATTCATGGATTTTTTTTAAGTGCGTAATGGCACGACTTCATCATGAACGATGTTTTTATGGGTAACTTTATAAAGAAAGACCAGGCCTAATCTTTATTTTAAAACGCATTGAATTTATCTAATTTAAAAAGGCATGTTTTCTGCGTGTTACCCTCCAGCTCAGTATAGCGACTCATGGGATGTAGCAAATGGAGAGCTGTGTTCAACTTTGGACACCTGAAGGCGCAGTCCAAACTTTCTGTCTTCCTTACCATGATCATCATTTTCACTTACTTATTTTACTGTCTCTCTGGGTACTGCGAATCCTTACCTAGACCTGTATACGACCAACAGACAACTTTTATCAACAAAATCTTAGGCCTAAATGATGGACTGAAGCAGCAAAAGCTCGACCCGCACAAGAACAGTTCTCCCGGCTCGGTTGTTCGCGAACTCCCCGGGTTTGACAGTGTTGACTCACTCTTGCAGGGCAATGATAACGAACTGCGACCGGATAACAACATCTCTATAGCCAATAACTTCGGTAGTAAAACTTTTCCTCAGGCAATCATCATCGGAGTAAAGAAAGGAGGCACGCGCGCGCTTCTGGAGTTTCTGCGCATTCACCCGGATGTCAGAGCTGTGGGCGCCGAACCCCACTTCTTCGACAGGTTCTATGATAACGGACTGGAATGGTACAGGTGAGTAAGGGCTGTTTTGAATTTTAATTAAATCTGTTTCTTCTTGTATGCTTTAATTTACAGTAGCAGTGAAAACATATTGAACATGGCCAAAAAATGGAAAGAGATATGATTTTCTATAATAAATAGCCTAATGTTTCACTTGAATCAGTCAATGCAGATTACCTGATACCCAGGTAAAATCATGTTATTGCACTGTGACATAGGTGCTTGGTAAATCACAAGTCATAATTTAGTCATAATTCATCCCAAAATATTGTGTGAAATTGCCTGTCATCACAGCCACCAAAAGAGAACAATGTCTGTGGATTTACTGTATATTTAGGTGCCTTATTTTTGCCATTGATCAACTCTCCTGAACAGGTTCCCATCTTCCCCTGCTTACTTCAGTGTCACTTCATTAATATCCCCTAACGCCAATAAGGATCCTCTCTCAGAGCCCCTCGGTCCGACGGGGTATTCAGTCCCCTGCCAATAAAATGCTGTTTGTTGACGTGATGTGCTGCATTTCTAAGTGTCTCTGTGTGTGTCCCTGGGGAGCCCTCACTGTCACCCATATCAGCTGGTTAGGCAGAAGGCAGGAGAGCACATAAGGATGTGACACAGAGCCAAGAAGAGGGAGAAATCAATACAGTCTGTTCATGAATATTGCAGACGTTGGGTACAAATGTAAACAGCATCAATGGAGGGATGAAAGTCTCCAAGCATACACCTATTATTTTTTACTAAAGAAATCAGGATTACACAGAAAAATGCCTATAATGATGTACAGTACTCTTTCTAAGCATTGACAGTGTAACCTAGGTCTTCTGCAAGTTACCTGACTGTACTGCCTTTCACTATAATTACTATATAATGAACAAAAATATAAAACGCAACATATAAAATGTTGGTCCCATGTTTCATGAGCTGAAATAAAAGATCGCAGAAATGTTCCATACGCACAAAAAGCTTATTTCTCAAAAATTTTGTGAACAACTTTGTTTACATCCCTGTTAGTGAGTATTTCACCTTTGCCAAGATAATCCATCCACCTGACAGGTGTGGCATATCAAGAAGCTGATTATAAACAGCATAATCATTACACAGGTGCACCTTGTGCTGGGGACAATAAAAGGCCACTATAAAATGTGCAGTTTTGTCACACAACACAATACCACAGATATCTCAAGTTTTGAGAGAGTATGCAATTGTGATGTCCACCAGAGCTGTTGCCAGAGAATTGAATGTTAACTTCTCTGCCATAAGCCGCCTCCAACGTTGTTTTAGAGAATTTGGCAGTACCTCACAACCGCAGACCAAGTGCAATCACGCCAGACCAGGACGTCCACATCCGACTTCTCCACCTGCTGGATCGTTTGAGACCAGCCACCCAGATAGTTGATTGAACTGTAGAATTGCACAACCAAAGAGTTTCTGCACATACTATCAGAAACCGTCTCAGGGAAGCTCATTTACGTGCTCGTCGTCCTCACCTGGGTCTTGACCTGGTGAGAAGAAGCCGGAGAAGAAGACATTTTACATTCCCCCAACCGATTGTGTTTTTTTGTTTGTTTATTTGCGTTGTTTGTAACTAATTTTTTTACTTATTTTGTACATAATGTTGCCGCTACCATCTCTTATGACTAAAAATAACTTCTGGACATCAGGACTGCGATTACTCACCACGGATTGGCAGAATCCTTTTTTTCCTTTAACGAGTCTGATGAGCCTGACGCGATTGATATACTGCTTTCTCGGGAACAGGCCCAGATCCCCATGATTTGTGTGAAGAGGAGGCAGAGAAAAATGGGTCGGCGGGCGGGATGCCTTCTGAGAATTCGTAGGCGATCGAATAAACCCCCACTTCCTTCCATTCTGCTAGCAAACGTGCAATCTTTGGACAATAAAATAGGTGACCTACGCGGAAGATTAAACTACAGTACCAACGGGACATTCAAAACTGTAATATCTAATGCTTGACACTATCAACATACAGCTGGCTGGTTATTCACTGCACCGGCAGGATAGAACAGCGGCGTCTGGTAAGACAAGGGGCTGCAGAATATGCATTTTTGTAAATAACAGCTGGTGGACGATATCTAAGGAAGTCTCGAGCTATTGCTTGACTGAGGTAGAGTATCTCATGACAAGCTGTTGACTACACTATCTACCTAGACAGTTTTCATCTGTATTTTTCGTAGCTGTTTACATACAACCACAGTCAGAGGCTGGCACTAAGACAACATTGAATGAGCTGTATCCGCCATAAGCAAACAAGAAAACGTTCACCCAGAGGCGGCACTCCTAGTAGCAGGGAAACTACAGGGAAACTTAAATCCATTTTACCATATTTCTATCAGCATGTTAAATGTGCAACTAGAGGGAAAAAAACTCTGGACCACCATTACTTCACACACAGAGACACATACAAAGCTCTCCCTCGCCCTCCATTTGGCAAATCTGACCATAATTATATCCTCTTGATTCCTGATTACAAGCGAAATTTGAAGCAGGAAGCACCAGTGACTAGACCAATAAAAAAGTGGTTAGATGAAGCAGATGATAAGCTACAGGACTGTTTTGCTAGCACAGACTATAATATGTTTCGGGATTCCTCCGATGGCATTGAGGAGTACACCACATCAGTCACTGGCTTCATCAATAAGTGCATTGAGGATGTCGTCCCCACAGTGACTGTACGTACATACCCAACCAGAAGCCATGGATTACAGGCAACATCTGCACTGAGCTAAAGGCTAGAGCTGCCGCTTTCAAGGAGCGGGACTCTTACCCGGAAGCTTATAAGAAATCCCGCTATGCCCGCCGACGAACCATCAAACAGGCAAAGCGTCAATACAGTACTAAGATCGAATCGTACTGGATGTGGCAGGGCTTGCAAACCATTACAGACTACAAAGGGAAGCACAGCCGAGAGCTGCCCAGTGACACGAGCCTACCAGACGAGCTAAATAACTTCTATGCTCGCTTTGAGGCAAATAACACTAAAACATGCATGAGAGCACCAGCTGTTCCGGAAGACTGTGTGATCACGCTCTCCGCAGCCGATGTCAGTAAGACCTTTAAACAGGTCAACATTCCCAAGGACGCAGGGCCAGACGGATTACCAGGACGTGTACTGCGAGCATGCGCTGACCAACTGGCATGTGTCTTCACTGACATTTTGAACCTCTCCCTGTCCGAGTCTGTAATAACATGTTTTAAGCAGACCACCATAATGCCAGTGCCCAAGAACACTAAGGTAACCTGCCTAAATGACTACCGACCCATAGCACTCACGTCGTAGCCATGAAATGCTTTGAAAGGATGGTCATGGCTCACATCAACACCATTATCCCAGAAACCCTAGACCCACTCAAATTTGCATACTGCCCCAACAGATCCACAGATGATGCAATCTCTATTGCACTCCATACTGCCCTTTCCCACCTGGACAAAAGGAACACCTATGTGAGAATGCTATTCATTGACTACAGCTCAGCGTTCAACACCATAGTGCCCTCAAAGCTTATCATTAATAAGCTAAGGACCCTGGGACTAAACACCTCCCTCTGCAACTGGATCCTGAACTTCCTGACGGGCCGCCCCCAGGTGGTAAGGGTAGGTAACAACACATCCGCCACGCTGATCCTCAACACAGGGGCCCCTCAGGGGTGCGTGCTCAGTCCCCTCCTGTACTCCCTGTTCATTCATGACTGCATGGCCAGGCACGACTCCAACACCACCATTAAGTTTGCTGATGACACAAAAGTGGAAGGCTTGATCAACGACGAGACATCCTATAGGGAGGAGGTCAGAGACCAGGCCGTGTGGTGCCAGGACAACAACCTCTCCCTCAACGTGATCAAGACAAAGGAGATGATTGTGGACTACGGGAAAAAGAGGACTGAGCACACCCCAATTCTCAGCGACGGGGCTGCAGTGGAGCAGGTTGAGAGCTTCAAGTTCCTTGGTGTCCACATCACCAACAAACTAACATGGTCCAAGCACACCAAGACAGTTGTGAAGAGGGCACAACAAAACCTATTTCCCCTCAGGAGACTGAAAAGATTTGGCATGGGTCCTCAGATCCTCCAAAGGTTCTACAGCTGCACCATCGAGAGCATCCTGGCTGGTTGCATCACTTCCTGGTATGTTAACTGCTCGGCCTCTGACCGCAAGGCACTACAGAGGGTAGTGCGTACGGCCTAGTACAGCACTGGGGCAAAGCTTCCTGCCATCCAGGACCTCTATACCAGGCTGTGTCAGAGGAAGGCCCTAAAAATTGTCAAAGACTCCAGCCACCCTAGTCATAGACTGTTCTCTCTGCTACCGCACGGCAAGCAGTACCGGAATGCCAAGTCTAGGTCCAAAAGGCTTCTAAACAGCTTCTACCCCCAAGCCATAAGACTCCTGAACAGCTAATCAAATGGCTACCCAGACTATTTGCATTGCCCCCCCTTTACACCACTGCTACTCTCTGTTGTTATCATCTATGCATAGTCACTTTAATAACTCTACCTACATGTCCATATTACCTCAACTAACCGGTGCCCACGCACACTGACTCTGTACCAGTACCCCCCTGTATATAGTCTCACTATTGTTACTTTACTACTGCTCTTTAATTACTTGTTACTTTTATTTCTTATTCTTGTCCATATTTTTTTAAACTGCATTGTTAGTTAGGGGCTTGTAAGTAAGCATTTCACTGTAAGGTCTACCTGCTTATGCCTACCTGTTGTATTTGGCGCATGTGACTAATACAATTTGATTTGAATTGACCTGACTGCAGTTCAGCGTCTTAACCGACTTCAGTGGGCAAATGCTCCCCTTCAATGGCCACTGGCACACTCTTCACAGATGAATCCCAGTTTCAGCTGTACTGGGGAGATGGCCTCGTGTGGGCGAGCGGTTTGCTGATGTCAACATTGTGAACAGAGTGCCCCATGTTAGCATTGGGGTTATTGTATGGGCAGGCATAAGCTCTGGACAAATAGCAATTTGAATGCACAGAGATACTGTGATGAGATCCTGAGGCTCATTGTAGTGCCACTCTTCCGCCGCCATCACCTCATGTTTCAGCACGATAATACATGGCCCCTTGTCGCAAGGATCTGTACACAATTCTTGGAAGCTGAAAATGACACAGTTCTTCCATGGCCTGCATACTCACCAGACATATCACCCATTGAGCATGTTTGGAATGCTCTAGATCAGGTATTCCCAAACTGGGGTACGCACAATGCCGTCGTGGGTACGCCAAATATATATATTTTTTCTTCACATTTTCAAACAGTACATTTATATATTCCAACGGGGCTATACATTTGGATGAGATTTTTTTCTTGCCTGTGTAGCCTCGTTTCACAGCCCAAAATAAAATTAAGCCATCTAGTGTTCAGCGAAATAACAACACAATGTCAAATACAGGTAGCCTCGTCAAGTTATTAACATCCAATCACATTGACCGTTACTCTCTCGCAGGAAACCTTCACTCTTGTGCAAACATTTAGAAACGAAACATGACAATTTGAAAAATGAGCCACAGGAGTTTTTTGAGCGAGAATAAAGACGACTTTCGAGTAGTAAGACATGTATAAAAGCAACAGATACCATTAATAAGAAGGGGCTAGAAGCGTTTCATATCGTGAGCTATTGAGTGGCTAGGACAGGCAAGCCCCATACTATTGTAGAGGACTTAATTTTTCCTGCTGCCGAGGATATGCCTTGGACAATCCTGGGGGACAAGGCCCAAAAAACTATACAGACAATGCCTTCATCAAACATCACTGTTTCATGATGCATCAGTGACATGTCAGCAGATGTTTTGAAAGTGAATTATAGCCAGTGAATTATATGCATTACAGCTGGATGAGTCAACAGATGTGGCTGGCCTGGCCCAGCTCATGGTATATATCCGTTACGTTTATGGGGGGTCAATTAAGGAAGACATCCTCTTCTGCAAACCTCTGGAAACCAGGACAACATGAGAGGATATTTTTAAATTACTGGACAGCTTTGTGACATCAAATGGACTTCGTGGTCAAGATGTGTTGGTATCTGTACTGATGGCGCAAAAGCCATGGCAGGGAGACATAGTGGAGTGGTAACACGCTTGCAAGCAGTTGCTCCCGACGCCACTTGGGTACACTGCAGCATCCACCAAGAGGCTCTTGCTGCCAAAGGAATGCCTGACAGCTTGAATGAAGTTTTGGACACTACAGTGAAAATGGTTAACTTTGTTAAAGCAAGGCCCCTGAACTCTTGTGTATTTTCTGCACTATGCAATGACATGGGCAGCAACCATGTAACGCTTTTACAACATACAGAAGTGAGCTGGTTATCAAGTATTGACACGTTTTTTTTTAACTGAGAGACAAGCTTTAAGTTTTCTTCACTGACCATAATTTTCACTTGTCTGACCGCTTGCATGATGACGAGTTTCTCACACGACTGGCCTGTCTGGGTGATGTTTTTTCTCGCCTGAATGATCTGAATCTAGGATTACAGGGACTCTCAGCAACTAAGAGGTTGGAGCTCTATTCTGTCTGCATTACAAGGACAACACACAGGTCTTTCCATCATTGTATGATTTTTTTTGTGTGCAAATGAACTCAAACTTACAGACATGGCCAAATGTGATATAGCGAAGCACCTGAGTGAGCTGGGTACGCAATTACGCAGGTATTTTCCTGAAACGGGCGACACAAACAACTGGATTCGTTATCCCTTTCATGCCCTGCCTCCTATCCACTTACCGATATCTGAACAAGAGAGCCTCATCGAAATTGCTAGAGGGGGTACACACCTGGAGGTTGAATGTTTGACGAGGTACGGAACTATAAAAAGTTTGGGAACCACTGCTCTAGATCGACGCTTACGACAGCGTGTTCTAGTTCCTGCCAATATCCAGCAACTTTGCACAGCCATTGAAGAGGAGTGGGACAACATTCCAGAGGCCACAGTCAACAGCCTGATTAACTCTACGCGAAGGAGATGTGTTGCGATGCATTGCTTTTGGATCCACACCCCAACATTTATTTTAAGGTGTCTGTGACCAACATATGCATATCTGTATTCCCAGTCATGTGAAGTCCATAGATTAGGGTTTAAAGAATTTATTTCAATTGACTGATTTCCTTATATGAACTGTAACTCAGTAAAATCTTGGAAATTGTTGCATGTTGTGTTTATATTTTTATTCAGTGTAGTTTGTGAGGCCAGGCAGATGATTGGGTAGTAGCCTACATTGTGGCACTACATCAGTTACTGGCTACAGCCTTTGATGGTGTTGGGAGACCAGTGACCTTCTAACACATCTTTTAACACTGTCACAGTCCATGTAGTGCTTTGTTGCAGCTGCACAGCAGCTCTCTAGTCTCTCTTCTATCTCATAAGTGTGGTCTTAGTCTTTCCTAATCTGACGACAGGCATTGTCAACACTGTGTGGATTGGCCTGCTGTAATGACAGGTCAGGCATTAGCTCAGACAGCTCAGGGAAGCAGGGATGACATAACGTTGTGGAGTACCAGCTTGTCAGTGTAGGGGGAAGTTGCCCCAAGCCAAGGCTCTGATCTAAAGTCAGTATTGGGTATTTTCCACTAACGGTAAAGGTTAGGATTTGGGGAGGGAAAGCTGATCCTAGATCTGTGCCTAAGGGTGTGATGGTTTATTGGTTGTTATCTAAGACGTAGTATGTAGTACTGTGTTGGAGTAATGAGAATAGTGTCAAAGCACCCAAATCAGTCAGTCTAATCCCTTATCATTACCAGCTCCATCCTCTCACCTCCCTCCCATCTTCTCTCATTTGTGTGAAAGGCCTTGTATCCTAATTGATGGGGTCTTTGATTTTAACCAAGGTATTACACAAGGGATTATGATGTCTTGTATAGTAACTTGTGTAACTACACAGTAACTGATATGAAACAGAATCTGACCTTTCAAGGCAATTCAATCACTGTTTTATGTGTGCGGCTGAGCAATAACATTCTGGTTACCAAATCGGTTATAGAGTAACTCTGTGGCATAAGGGCAAAGTGTTGCTATTCACATGGACATAGAATTAAGTAAAAACCCATTGGATATACATTCGTATCTGGACTGGAATCACTCCAGGCACCATTTAAGACAGCAGCATAAAGCATTTAGACTGGACTGGAAAATATCACTTAAGCATTATGTAATTTGACAGAGCTCTTAATTTCAAAGTGTATTATTACACTGCTTTGAGTTTGAAAATGAACACTGTCCTCTGTCTTCAGTTAGTAACCAAATAAAACACATGGACATGTTAAAAAGAAGCATTTGGCAAATTGTTTTAGAAGAAATGCTTATATGTGGAAAAAACTTGGCCTCTCGATGCATTTGGAAATGGTTATGTGGCTTTGTGGGAGAGAACATGTTTAAAGGGTTTAGCTCTTTCTACTCTTTCTCTCTCTGTGTGTGTGTGTGTGTTTCCATTGCATGTGTGCAAGTAGCATAAGCGTTTCAGATCCAAGCCAGTCAAGTGTCACATCTCCCTCTCCCCATTCTACTCTGCGATCCACCATTAAACCACACCTTTTCATGACACCATGAATATCCATTGGATATACTGTAGATGTCATTTCCAATATTGATCTGTTAAACTAGGGTTTCCTATTGATTCAGCTGTTGGTACCTTTACCAGGGCACTGCAGGGGAGGTTCCTTAACGGCTGAATATTCAATCTTGTTGACAAGGTGTCGTTGATCCTTCAACCACCGACATTTATACCCTACACACATTGTGAAGACTTTGAAACGTGTGGGGATTGGGGGGACAGGATTCTTCAGAAGTATATTTTCTTGCATAATTCAGTGTAGCATTGGTCACAGTATGCAGACAGGAATGTCCAGCTCTTATTTCTTGACTGCCTTTTTTAAAATCAATCACAAGGGATTCTTCCACTGCTGAATTCCCAGGCACATTTTTAAGGTTTTGAAATAGTGTTAGAGACAGAGAGAGAGAGAGTTCTTTGGCCCAACAAAAAGGTTTTGGGAGGGCCTTTCATGGTCAAAGTGTCTCTGAAATAAATCAAATATATAGAATTGGACTGAACAAAGGAGACTTTGTTTCCCTGACAAGGTCCACTGGTCGGCTAGTCTGTGTCATTATTTCAGGCTATGGCGGTGTACGGTCAAATAGAGATCTACAATACATGCATGGCATGCTTTCAAGAAACCAAAGGAATGTCTTCAAGACTGATGTCAATATGCAAAATGAAATGGGGCAAATATAACTGAATAATTAAACATGATTTGATAAATTGGGTTGGGATGGGTATGGATTTTCAATCTGGAGAAAAACCTAATCGCCCAACTCAATATTTTGACAGCTCGTCATTGGACGACCTTTCACCTTCCACATGTTATGCCCTATCCAATCAGATGATAGTTAATGAAATAAAGGGACATGTATAGGAGATGTGAAAATGATAATAATATGAGTATTTAGTATTGGACAAATGGAAAAGTCCATTGGACTTCCTTTCCAACCCTCTTAGTGTGATAGAACAAGGGACTGACTATTCCAAATCAATGTCCTCGATAGCCAGATGCCTAACCTAATTAGGTCTATATACATCATTAGCTAACTGATCATTTGCTCAGTGAATAGAACTACATGGCAATGTATTAGTTAAAACGGTGTTCCCTATACAGTTTACCAATTACTGCTGCATTCGCACATACGGTATATTAATATTGTTGTGGAATTTCAAAAAGGTATGATGTTTATTTTTTAACTAGCAAATGTAGGCTACTTGGATGCTCATTTACTATAATAATGTAAGACTAACCCAGAGATGTTTTCACTGCCACATTACCAAGCCTTTTCTACCTTCTTTCCCCTCATTATAAACAAATCCATTTTAAACAGATAGAGCAACAGAGCTATGACAGTATTGATCCAGTGGCCTGGATTCCTGTCAGCCTGCAGGTCTCTAACATGACTCCCAGGTTACAGTGACTGATTAGGGTTCATGTTTGGTGGAGTGTAAAAAATGACCCCCCACTCCTTCCCTCCAGACCTCATCCTCCCATGTCCCTGTCACAGCAAGATGGATGTCACAGCTATAATAACCTCACATAGCACTACACCTCTTTGGAATCCTAATACACACCCAGTCAACGTTGAAGACCAGAGGGAAATGTCTTCTGTTTTCTGTAAAGCTGTGATTATACATTTGTGGACTAATGAAATTCTAGTTATCAGAGACTGTAGTAGGCCTAGTCGTTGTAGCGACTGTAGGATAGTGATACAAGTGTGACAGTCGAAAAGGGCAGCTTTGTTTTTGCACCAACACCAGAGTTGCTCTGTTTAGTTACACATGAATCCCTACACTTCAAACTGTCTAAACTTATCTTAACCAGGGCCCAGTCCCAATCAGAGTCTGCTTATTTGCCCTAGTCTATCAACAAGGGCAGTTATTGGATTATAATTCATCCAGGAGCTGTCTGGCGCATAATTTTACCCAGGACCCTTTAGGTTGACCCTCTACCCACATCACCCAGCATACCATCTTCTGTCTGGAGAGGCTGGTGAATCATTGACAGCACAGTGTGTATTGTTGTCTCAGCCGTGGCCTCTGCCTTCTGCCCTGCCTGACCATCTCTGTTTAATGTCTGACTGACTGACCGACTGACCGACTGATCGTCTGGGTGAGTGGGTGAGAGGGTAAGGAGGGCAGAAGTGTGAGGGTGAAGTGGAGAGAGCGTGAGAACGTAGACTCGCTATAGGAATCATAGGAACACACCTTTCTTTGTTATGAAAAGCAGTTAAGGAAACATTTTATGGGTTGTCTTTAATAATGTAACACAAATTGGTTTCTTGGACAATAGTTATGTTTAATTGTGAGGAAATGTGACTGATTAAAATGAGAACTCTGTCTGAAGGAGAACTCTGTCCTTTTGTGTTCGGAATGTGAACATTATCTAGGAAGTTCAAAAAAAGAAATCTGAAAACGAAATAAATGCTTTCTCATATGCCGACATCGCTCTCTCTCCCTCTGTTGTGCTGTGTGTTTTAGAGACTCTCTCTCTCTGTTGTGCTGTGTATTTTAGAGACTCTCTCTCTCTCAGTTGTGCTGTGTATTTTAGAGACTCTCTTTCTGTTACACACAAAAACACACACACAATTTACTGGGTCAGGATTGGCCCCTTAATGACAAACACTATCTTTCCCAGCAGCTGCAGTCCCGGTTTTCTGCCAACTGTAATCCCATTCCTCAGTTAAAACAATTCAAGGATGGGCAACAACCACAAGGAGTGGGACATTTAACAATTTAGGAAGTGGCATTCACTGCAGTCCAGTATTGAGTCTTCTCATTGGTCTAGAGTTGGGTAGACACCAGATGGCCAATGGTTGGAGTCCATTAGAGAGTTCTGAGGTGTACTTGTAATTTCAATTAATTTGGAAAAGGTAGGTAATTCATGGGAAAATGAAGGGGGGGGTTATTTTTCCCTCGCCAACAGTGTTACGGTAGCAGACGCTGGGGAAAGAGTAATGCAGCATGATGTATAGCAGTGGAGGCTGCTGAGGAGAGGACGGCTCATTATAATGGCTGGAACGGATAAAATGGAATGGCATCGAACACATGGAAACCATGTGTTTGATGTATTTGATACCATTCCACCTATTCCGCTCCAGCCATTACCATGAGCCCGTCCTCCCCAATTAAGGTGCCACCAACCTCCTGCTATCTACATCCGGCGCCGACAGAGATGGCCGCCTCGCTTCACATTCTTCGGAAACTATGCAGTATTTCGTATTTTTTTAATGTATTATTTCTGACACTGTTACCCCAGGAAATCTTAAGTGTTATTACATACAGCCGGGAGGAACTATTGGATATAAGAGCAACGTTAACTCACCAACATTACGACCAGGAATACGACTTTCCCGAAGCGGATCCTCTGTTTGGTCCACCACCCAGGACAATGGATCAGATCCCAGAAGGCGACCCAAAACAACGGCGCCGCAGAAGGGGCAGACGGAGCGGTCTTCTGGTCAGGCTCCGTAGACAGGCACATTGCCCACCGCTCCCGAGTATACTACAATGCTTGCCAATGTCCAGTCTCTTGACAACAAGGTAGACGAAATCCGAGCAGGGGTTGCCTTCCAGAGAGACATCAGAGATTGCAACATTCTCTGCTTCACGGAAACATGGCTCACTCGGGATACGTTATCAGATTTGGTACAGCCACCTGGTTTCTTCACACATCACGCTGACAGAAACAAACATCTCTCTGTTAAGAAGAAGGGCGGGGGTGTATGCCTAATGATTAACGAGTCGTGGTGTAATCACAACAACATACAGGAACTCAAGTCCTTTTGTTCACCTGACCTAGAATTCCTTACAATCAAATTCCGACGGCATTATCTACCAAGAGAATTCTCTTCGATTATAATCACAGTCGTGTATATCCCCCCCAAGCAGACACCTCGACGGCCCTGAAAGAACTTCATTGGACTCTATGTAAACTGGAAACCACATATCCTGAGGCTGCATTTATTGTAGCTGGGGATTTTAACAAGGCTATTCTGAAAACAAGGCTCCCTAAATGTTATCAGCATATCGAATGCGCGACCCGGGCTGGCAAAATCCTGGATCATTGTTACTCTAACGTCATCGACGCATACAAAGCCCTCGCTCGCCCTCCTTTCGGCAAATCTGACCACAACTCCATTTTGTTGCTCCCAGCCTATAGACAGAAACTAAAACAGGAAACGCTTGTGCTCAAGTCTGTTCAACGCGGGTCTGACCAATCTGATTCCACGCTTCTAGATTGCTTCGATCACGTGGACTGGGATATGTTGCGGATAGCGTCAAACAACAACATTGATGTATACGCTGATTCGGTGAGCGAATTTGTTAGCAAGTGCATTGGTGATGTTGTATCCACGGTGACTATTAAAACCTTCCCCAACCAGAAACCGTGGATTGATGGCAGCATTCGCGCAAAACTGAAAGCGCGAACCACTGCTTTTAATCAGGGCAAGGTGACCGGAAACATGACCGAATACAAACAGTGTAGCTATTCCCTCCACAAGGCAATCAAACAAGCTAAGCGTCAGAATAGAGACAAAGTAGAGTCGCAATTCAACGGCTCAGACACGAGAAGTATGTGGCAGGGTCTACAGTCACTCACGGACTACAAAAAGAAAACCAGCCCCGTCGCGGACCCCGATGTCTTGCTGCTGCCAACATACTGACTCAACTCCACCCACTTTAATAATGGAAAAATTGATGTAATCAATTTATCACTAGCCACTTTATATTATATAATGTTTACTTACCCTACATTACTCATCTCTTATGTATATACTGTACGCTATACCATCTACTGCATCTTGCAATCTGATGTAATTAAATGTATCACTAGCCACTTTAAACAATGTCACTTCATATAATGTTTTCATACCCTGCATTACTCATCTCATATGTATATACTGTACTCTATACCATCTACTGCATCTTGCCTAAGTTTGCAGACGACACTACAGTGGTAGGCTTGATTACCAACAATGACGAGACGGCCTACATGGAGGAGGTGAGGGCCCTCGGAGTGTGGTGTCAGGAAAATAACCTCACACTCAACGTCAACAAAACAAAGGAGATGATCGTGGACTTCAGGAAACAGCAGAGGGAGCACCCCCCTATCCACATCAACGGGACAGTAGTGGAGAAGGTGGAAAGTTTTAAGTTCCTCGGCGTACACATCACGGACAAACTGAAATGGTCCACCCACACAGACAGCGTGGTGAAGAAGGCGCCACAGCGCCTCTTCAACCTCAGGAGGCTGAAGAAATTTGGCTTGTCACCAAACACACTCACAAACTTTTACAGATGCACAATCGAGAGCATCCTGTCGGGCTGTATCACCGCCTGGTACGGCAACTGCCCCGCCCACAACCGTAAGGCTCTCCAGAGGGTAGTGAGGTCTGCACAACGCATCACCGGGGGCAAACTACCTGCCCTCCAGGACACTTACAACACCCGATGTCACAGGAAGGCCAAAAAGATCATCAAGGACAACAACCACCAGAGTCACTGCCTGTTCACCCCGCTATCATCCAGAAGGCGAGGTCAGTACAGGTGCATCAAAGCTGGGACCGAGAGACTGAAAAACAGCGTCCATCTCAAGGCCATCAGACTGTTAAACAGCCATCACTAACATTGAGTGGCTGCTGCCAACATACTGACTCAAATCTCTAGCCACTTAATAATTAAAAATTGGATGTAGTAAATGTATCACTAGTCACTTTAAACAATGCCACTTTATATAATGTTTACATACCCTACATTACTCATCTCATATGTATATACTGTACTCTATACCATCTACTGCATTTTGCCTATGCCGTTCGGCCATCGTTCATCCATATATTTATATGTACATATTCTATTCATCCCTTTACACTTGGGTGTATAAGGTAGTTGTTGTGAAATTGTTAGATTACTTGTTAGATATTACTGCATGGTCGGAACTAGAAGCACAAGCATTTCGCTACACTTGCATTAACACCTGCTAACCATGTGTATGTGACCAATAAAATGTGATTTGATTTGATTTGATGTATAGTATTAGATGATAATGTTTAACTTTGGTTCAAAAGGGATGGAGTTGCTTTTATGAAGTGCACAGAAAAACACACTTCAACCTGGCTCTGAGAATCATTAGAAGCCCTTGTGAAATATTAATTTAGAACAAGAAGTAGAGTACTGTTTTAAAGGCGGAGGTTCTCTTAAAAACGGGGTTTCTGTAGTTCTTTGTAAAGAATGACTACAGTGCAGTGCATGCTTTCACACTGAAACCCTCTAAGTAATTTAACCAATCTAATTATTACAGTAACTACACAATTCGTTGAGTTGGGGTCAGGCTGAGGGAGGAAGGAGGAAGGAAGTGACCCTCCAGTTATCTGTCCATCTCTCTCTTCCTCCTCCTCTTGTCTGTTCATCTGTTCATCTCAGGGTGTGGGCCCCTGGCCCATGGTCACCCACTGATAAAGCCGCACAGCTAACCCACTGTGGGCCAGGCAGGAACACAGAGGAACGCAGGCTGATTTTCCCATTCGATAAGACAGAGGGGGGCAATTACAGCAAGGAACACACACTTTTTTCTGTCTTTCTCTCTCACACGTACTCTACCGTCTCTTGCTCTCTCACACTAGTATCTCTCCAATTCTCTCTCTTTTTAATTCTGGAGTTGGAATGTCAGGCTTTATCCTGCAGTAGACAGTCTGGAGGCTTGAGCTGTTTCCCCCTTTCTCTCTCTCTCTGTCTCTCTCTCTCTCTCTTTCTGTCTCTCTCTACACTGTCATTATCTCTCCCGAGGAAACTGTGAGACCGCTTCCCACTGACTCTTCTCAAAGTTGCCTGCTGTAATAATCGCTGTATTAACTGTCATGTTCACTTTTCCCCCTCGTAGACACATTCTTTAGGTCTTTCTTACCGACCTACCTCACTGATGTAGGCCTAAACCTCCTCAACAAATACAACTCTCACCACTCTCTGGCTGCTGTATTAAACCAGCGTGGGTGTGTTGTCCGACAGCCTTGGTGTGTACGTTACACCATTAGACTCTACTATGCTATGCTACTGTACTGCGCGCACACACACACACACACACACACACACACACACACACACACACACACACACACACACACACACACACACACACACACACACAAACACACACACACACACACGTTTTATTGTTGTTTCCTGCTGACTTGGACTTCTAATTACTCTTCACTAACTCCTGAGGCCTCCATGTTCTTCTCCCAGGAATGACAAGCCTCTCCCTCTGCAGAGTAGCAGAGTACTGAGTCTAACGCAGGGGACAAAGAGTCAAAGGCATGTCTCAGCTCTCAGAGGCAACATGCCCTGTGTTTAAGCCTCCAGATGACATTGAACTTGTAGTGACAGAAATGCAGTCCCCCAGTGATGGGAATTGGTTTACAAAATGTCTTCTCAACATTCCTGCACACTGTGTGTACTCATAATGTAACTTGCAATGTCCTATGGAAGTATCCCTGAGAAAATAAGTAAAGAGAGGGAGAAAGAGATGCTGAGCTGAAGACATCTTGCATTATAAGCATCCCCGTGGGCCCGATGGTCTCACCCACTGAATCATAAGTGTCTGCCTCTGACATTCAGGGTGGAAAGGCCCATGTTCTCTCCCAGAGGGGTCTGGCGGGGTCACAGTGTAAAGTTACACAGAGCCAACATAGATCACAGCATACAGGGTCTGAGCCCTGGGACCAACAGGGAAAACCTTTCCTACCTAGCAACAAATCTTTATATCCTCTACTGCATTTCACACACGTGCTCATACTGGTACAAACATTTGCATGTGTGCGCATTCACACAGACACACACAGAGACAGACAGACACAGACACATACACAGAGACAGACAGACACAGACACACACACAGACAGACAGACAGATACAGACACACACACAGAGACAGACAGACACACACACAGACAGACAGACACACAGACAGACAGACACAGACACACACACAGACAGACACAGACACACACACACACACAGAGACAGACAGACACAGACACACACACAGAGAACCTCATCCTGTCCTGCTGGTAACAGTGCCGAGTCTAAGCTGCTCCTGCATAAGGGTGTAAGGGTGTGTATGTGCATGCCCATATGTTTGTGTGTGTGTGTGTAGGTGGGTGTGTCTAGGTGTGTTCTTTTGAGAGTGTGGTCAACTTTTAAATCAAAGCTCCTGTCCTATGTTTACACACATGGGTTCTTACTGTATGACACACAGGGGAGAGGAGAGCTAACAATAGGAAGACAAATAAGAGTTAAAAGCCCAGGTTGGAGCACTTTGTGTGTGTGTGTGTGTGTGTGTGTGTGTGTGTGTGTGTGTGTGTGTGTGTGTGTGTGTGTGTGTGTGTGTGTGTGTGTGTGTGTGTGTGTGTGTGTGTGTGTGTGTGTGTGTGTGTGTCAATCTGTTTGAGGTGTTTGAAAAATGCTAAAATTCTCTTCCACTCCCCAGCCATCCTCACGTACTTTGTGCTCCCTCAGATGTTGGAGATGCATGATGCCCCTACACACACGCATGCTAATGCCCAGATGCTGCGTTTTACGAGTGCGCTCACCTACTTAGTACAAAAACGATCAAGTCAATATTTGTCAACATTAAAGTTTCCACAATTAGTGTGTAGCTTGTCTTTTCCCCTTGTTTTTGAGATGACATTGACACACACTCAGGTCGGTGTACTTAGTTCAGTCTCTACAATACGGTCATAAACAGTAGCCTATTAACATGAGGTATTTTACAACAGGGCCTAATAGAGCTGAGGGCCACCCAGACGGTGAGTACAGCAGGTCTATGGAGATAAACACACATCTGTGGACCCTCTGACCTGCATTCTTGCGCCAGATGCTAACAGTGCTACCGCTAGGCTAATGTGTGATCAAAACAAACAGCGGGTCACTTAGCTAGCCTCCGCTAACCTGGCTGCCGTTGGAAACCACACAGAGAGCAACAACATCTGATAAAGAACAACAACAGCAGTTGAATAGGTATACACTCTAGTATATGGTCTCACTTTAATACTGTGAGATAAGGCTGACCAGGTTAATGTGGGTCTCTCCCTCCCTCCCTCCCTCCCTCCCTCCCTCCCTCCCTCCCTCCCTCCCTCCCTCCCTCCCTCCCACTTGGGTTTGTGTTGTAGCCAGAGAGTTCCGTGATTACAGGACAGTGTTTTGGGGCTCTCGGGTGGCGCGGTGGTCTAAGACAATGCATCTCAGTGCTAGAGGCGTCACTACAGACCCTGGTTCGATTCCAAGCTGTATCACAACCGGCCGTGATTGGGAGTCCCGTAGGGCGGCGCACAATTGGCCCAGCATCGCCCGGGGTAGGCCATCATTGTCAATAACAATTTGTTCTTAACTGACTTGCCGAGTTAAATAAAGTTTAAATAAATAATACATTTTAATAAAGAATGTAAATATGATGGCAATGGAAGCCGGGACATGCCCAGCATGGATGCCATTAGCCTGTTTGTCCAGAATTAAACATTCAGTTACTGTTGAGTACACACTACACAAACAGACTGGCACCTCCGTATGGCAGCCCAAAATAATTATTGTAAAACATAAAAAAATTTACAAAAAGAAAGAGCAAAAGAAGTATCAAATGAAATAAGTATACATCTTTAGTTGTAATGGGTCATAGGGGTAGTTGTAAAGGAAATGGTCTCCTTTATATCTTGAAATGAACAGAGTTATAAAGTGATATAGAATTATAGCACAATGCTGTCCTACGTAACTGATCGGCCACCGTGGGAGTCGTTCAGAACAGAGGAAGACAGGAGAGAATGTGTAGAGATATGTCCCTCTAAAGCTGGATCCCAGTGGAGTTGTTGCTCTTGAAAGGAGGTTTTCTATGTTACTATTTGACCTCTTATGTTGTAATATTAATATCAACATGCTATAGGCCTAGTTGGGGTGAGCCAATGAAACGTTATCTACATGGTTTTCTTTTTCGTTTACTTAACCTTTATTGAACCAGGAGATCCCATTGAGATAAATCCTCTCTAAAACCTAACACCTAACAGATTTCGTTCAATAGTATGAGTGTTATCTATATACCTGATCCTCATATCCACTCATACCCAGGCTGTAGTATGAGTGTTATCTATATACCTGATCCTCATATCCACTCATACCCAGGCTGTAGTATGAGTGTTCTCTATATACCTGATCCTCATATCCACTCATACCCAGGCTGTAGTATGAGTGTTATCTATATACCTGATCCTCATATCCACTCATACCCAGGCTGTAGTATGAGTGTTCTCTATACCTGATCCTCATATCCACTCATACCCAGGCTGTAGTATGAGTGTTCTCTATATACCTGATCCTCATATCCACTCATACCCAGGCTGTAGTATGAGTGTTATCTATATACCTGATCCTCATATCCACTCATACCCAGGCTGTAGTATGAGTGTTATCTATATACCTGATCCTCATATCCACTCATACCCAGGCTGTAGTATGAGTGTTATCTATATACCTGATCCTCATATCCACTCATACCCAGGCTGTAGTATGAGTGTTATCTATATACCTGATCCTCATATCCACTCATACCCAGGCTGTAGTATGAGTGTTATCTATATACCTGATCCTCATATCCACTCATACCCAGGCTGTAGTATGAGTGTTATCTATATACCTGATCCTCATATCCACTCATACCCAGGCTGTAGTATGAGTGTTATCTATATACCTGATCCTCATATCCACTCATACCCAGGCTGTAGTATGAGTGTTATCTATATACCTGATCCTCATATCCACTCATACCCAGGCTGTAGTATGAGTGTTATCTATATACCTGATCCTCATATCCACTCATACCCAGGCTGTAGTATGAGTGTTATCTATATACCTGATCCTCATATCCACTCATACCCAGGCTGTAGTATGAGTGTTATCTATATACCTGATCCTCATATCCACTCATACCCAGGCTGTAGTATGAGTGTTCTCTATATACCTGATCCTCATATCCACTCATACCCAGGCTGTAGTATGAGTGTTATCTATATACCTGATCCTCATATCCACTCATATCCAGGCTGTAGTATGAGTGTTATCTATATACCTGATCCTCATATCCACTCATGCCCAGGCTGTAGTAAAAAAAGAGGTGGTCTGTTGTAAAAACATAGGCCATGTTTTCAGGATTAGCTTCATGGCACATTCGTGGTGGGGATGTCAGATTTGGATCAGAGAGGAGTATGTTCCCCACACAGCTCAGGCCAGAGCCCTGCATTTAGAGACCAGACACCAACCACGTTGATGACAGCTTTTGGAATGCGTCTCAAATGGCACCCTATTCCTTATAGAGTGCACAAATTTTGTTCAGAGCCCTAGTGCACCGTATTCTAGGGAATAGGATGCCATTTGAGACTCACTCTCAGTATCTACCACATGGCTATGCTACGGGGGGAACCATCCGTGGAAATTAAATGAGGGATTTTCTGAGGAGTTGGAACGTTCCTTCATGCTTGGACTTCTAAAACATAAACCCGCCGTAAGATTTGAATCCCCTCATTTGAAATGAAATGAAGGTGGTCCTTTTCTGAGGAGAGTTGGAAGGATTCCTGTTTTCTGTCCTTAGGATTCTAAAATGGAACTTCTGGGATTCCACTTTAGATAGTGTTCCAACATTAGGTTCCAACTGTCAAAGGACACATTTTTAAAGGTTAAATAATAGTTCAATAAAATAAAAATGAAACAATTTGGAGACTATTAGCTGTCTTTCATCTCTTTAGCTCATCATCAGATTCTTTACTGCTAACCTGGGTGCCAGTCTATTTCTCATTTGTCAGACTGGTGCTGGTCTGTTGGGGAGTTTATTGCAGTGTCAGTGGTATACGATAGACAGTACATGGCATTCGGAAAGTATTCAGACCCCTTGACTTTTTCCACATTTTGTTACATTACAGCCTTATTCTTAAATGGATTATATAGTTGTTTCCCCTCATCAATCTACACACAATACCCCACAATGGCAAAGCAAAATCAAGTTTGTATACATTTTTGCAAATGTATTAAAAATACAAAATATTCAGACCCTTTACTCAGTGGTTTGTTGATTACAGCCTAGAGTCTTCTTGGCTTCAAGCTTGGCACACCTGTATTTGGCGAGTTTCTCCCATTCTTCTCTGCAGATCCTCTCAAGCTCTGCCAGGTTGGATGGGGAGCGTCGCTGCACAGCTATTTTCAGGTCTCTCCAGAGATGTTCGATCGGGTTCAAGTCCGGGCTCTGACTGGGCCACTCAAGGACATTCAGAGACTTGTCCCAAAGCCACTCCTGCATTGTCTTGTCTGTGTGCTTAGGGTCGTTGTTCTGTTGGAAGGTGAACCTTCACCCCAGTCTGAGGTCCTGAGCGCTCTGGAGCAGGTTTTCATCAAGGATCTCTCTGTACTTTGCTCCGTTCATCTTTCCCTCAATGATGACTTTCCAAATCATGTCCAATCAATTGAATTTACCACAGGTGGACTCCAGTCAAGTTGTAGACACATCTCAAAACAGGATTCACCTGAGCTCAATTTCGAGTCTCATATCAAAGGGTCTGAATACTTATGTAAATAATTCAAAAAACCTGTTTTCGCTTTGTCATTATGGGGTATTGTGTGTAGATTGATGAGGGATTTAAAAAAAAAACATAACGTAACAAAATGTAGAAAAAGTCAAGGGGTGTGAATATTTTCCGAATGCACTGTATTTGTCCAGGCAGCCTGAAGGAGAGCCCGCTCAGCCCAGCTCTCAGCCCAGCTCTCAGCTCAGCTCTCAGCCCAGTTCTCAGCCCAGCTCTCAGCCCAGCTCTCAGCCCAGCTCTCAGCCCAGCTCTCAGCCCAGCTCTCAGCCCAGCTTTCAGCCCAGCTCTCAGCTCAGCTCTCAGCCCAGCTCTCAGCCCAGCTCTCAGCCCAGCTCTCAGCCTAGCTCTCAGAGGTGCTCTGACAGGCTTGTGAAGGAGGAGGAAGTCCTGTGGAAATGACTTTTCACTGGTTATTATGGTTTTGTGGTTTCCCTTAAGCACCCACTCATTGACTTCCTCTCCATCTGACATGCATTTCAGCGAGGCCAGCGTCTAATGTAGATGTTTATATTGATGTAATCACAGACCTAACCAACTAATTACAAAGCTAAATCAGAAGCCCTCAAGGCTGGGGAGCATCAAAGGGGACGGTTGGAACACTCCAATAACGCATGGAATATTAATATTCCATAAAATGTTGTAATATAAAACATGTGGAAGCAGATCAGGTCATGTTTATGACACATAAACCAGGTTCCAAAGGTCTTAAAGTTTGTTGCATTCCCAGAAGCTTTTAGTGGGTTAGTTTACCAAATGTTTGGGAACCACTAATCAAATCTTTCCTCTTCTCTCCTCTCCTCTCAGAAACCTGATGCCTCGGACATTGGAAAGCCAGATCACCATGGAGAAGACACCAAGCTACTTTGTCACCAAGGAGGCTCCTCGGCGTCTCTTCGCCCTGAGTCGTCACACCAAGCTGATCGTGGTGGTCCGAGACCCCGTAACCCGGGCCGTGTCCGACTACACCCAGACGCTGTCCAAACAACCCGGCCTTCCGTCTTTCCAGAGCCTGACATTCCGGAACTCAACCACGGGCCTCATCGACACCTCCTGGAGCGCCGTGCGCATCGGGATCTACAGCAAGCACCTGGAGAACTGGCTGCGCTACTTCCCCCTCTCGAAGTTCCTCTTCGTCAGCGGGGAGCGGCTGGTGACGGACCCGGCTGGGGAGATGGGCAGGGTGCAGGACTTCCTGGGGCTGAAAAGGGTGGTCACGGACAAACACTTCTACTTCAACCAGACCAAGGGTTTCCCCTGCCTGAAGAAGCCTGAGGGGAGCAGCAGGCCACGCTGTCTGGGGAAGTCTAAGGGAAGGCCTCATCCACAGATCTCTCCAGAGGTGCTTCTCAGGCTCAGGGAGTTCTATAGGCCATTCAATATGAAGTTTTACCAAATGACAGGCCATGACTTTGGCTGGGACTGATGGAAATGGGACGGGATAGAGCATAGACGTGTCTCCAGAGGATCTACAGGCCTTGTAATGGCCACTTAACCTGAGGTTTTGCCAAATGACAGGTCCTCGTGACTTCGGCTGGGACTGGTGGAAACAGACAGACTAGTATATTTTGGTTTTTAAAGAGAGGGTTTAAATCTCCTTGTATAAACAGATGTGATTTTACTAGTATGATTGTTGTGTTACTACAATGTAATAGAAAATAAATATTCTGACAAAACTGCTCCACGAGCCTGCCAAATATTCATCCCAAATATGCTAATACTATTTCAATAAACTAGACTACAATAAGCCAAGTGCATTTCTAAAATAATTTTATTAATGACACATCATTTTTACTGTTATCCCATTCTCATGTTTTAAAATGCAATCGCAATGATGTTTAGGTGACATTATTTTTAACAATGCAGAAGACTATTGCTGGTATAAACGCTGGACTGTGTTCTATTTTTTTGTTAACAAAATATATTACTGATTTACTCTGTGTGCTGTAAAATTGCTATTATTTATGTTGCAAGTGTTATGCTATTGAGAATTGTGGTATATGCTATATCTGTATCCCTTATCTTTCTTCATTGTTTGTTTCATTCCAAACTCATAAACTGTACCCCTCCTTGACTGTACATTTCTGGAAGTATAATTTATTAAAATGACAATGTTTTGAGATGTTTTCTCTACTACTTTTGTATTTGAAGTTGCTGATATTACTAAAGCCTTTATTCTAAAATGGACATACTTTTTTCATCATATAAATCAACATTTCAGTATGAAATGCCTTTCTATGAAATATCCACACCATATGATACACTGTTCAGTCACACCAGACCACAGAGAGGGAAGGCAGATAGGGTGGTGTGTGGTGGTGGTGGTGGGGGTCATAGGCCCAGTAGCCTCCAGGGCAACATTTGAAGTTAACGCAGAAAGGAAGCTTTCTGATGTGTAAGCAATCAATTGGCCGGGGTCATTGGAGACCTTTGGGATGGCAATCTTTGACCCCTGACACTCTGTTGACCTGTAGGCCTCGCCTCCGTAAACTGCTGACCACCCCAGTGCTGCGGCGGCGTTGGCCAGTGGAGCCGCCCAGGCCCAGCCATACTCCAAGGGTGCTTCCCAATATAGTGCACTATATGGGCTCTGGACAAAAGTAGGGCACTTTATAGGGGATAGGATGCCATTTGGGATGCAGATATACTCCCTATTTTAGAGTATCCATTAATATTGCAAACTCAACCTCTGGGACCCGGGCTGAAGGGAGCTGAATCAATAACTGCCTGTTTAGTTTATAGACTATGGCATATGTGCTTATACGTACCATGTCCCCTTGTCACAGTGATTTAGGCCAGGTCGGACACAGGACGCTATCACACATTTGTAAAGTATTATTTAACGTGTGATTTATCGCTCATACACATCTAATCGATGTAGGGCCTAAGTAGAAATGTATGTGGATATCATTTTGGCCCGTGATTTGGAGCCTTATCTTTACTGGCCTACATACTAATATGCTTACTGACTGTTTGTGGTTTATACTTCATTCATTTGGTGTCCTATTTATGTAGTCATGAAGAACTTATTTCAATCAGAATCGGAATCACCTTTATTCGACAAATACATTTGCATGTACAGGAATTTGACTCAGTGAAATAGTGCTGCCACAATAAACAGAATATACTGACAAGATATAGACACAGAATTAACACAATCCACATACTGTACATAATGTACGTCAGTGGAGGCTGCTGAGGGGAGTCCTGCTCATAATAATGGCCGGAATGAAGTGAATGGAATGGTATCAAACACATGGTTTTTATAAGGGCGCAAGGCGAGACCCAGATGCAGACACGGGAGGCAGATGGTTTGAGTCTTTGATATTTATTATATCCTAAAGGAGTAGGCAAGAGAATGGTCGTGGACAGGCAAAAGGTCAAAACTGCTTCAGAGTACAGGAGGTACAGTGTGGCAGGCAGGCTCGAGGTCAGGGCAGGCAGAATGGTCAGGCAGGCGGGTACAGAGTCCAGAAAACAGGCAAGGGTCAAAACCGGGAGGACTGGTAAAAGAGAATAGAAAAGCGGGAGCACAGGAAAAACACACTGGTTGACTTGGAACATACAAGACGAACTGGCACAGAGAGACAGGAAACACAGGGATAAATACACTGGGGATGACAAGCAACACCTGGAGGGGGTGGAGACAATAAGGAGGACAGGTGAAACTGATCAGGGTGTGACAAGTTTCCATGTGTTTGATAACATTCCATTCACTCCATTCCAGTCATTATTATGAGCAGGACTCCCCTCAGCAGCCTCCACTGATATACACAATGAACACCAATCTAAAAACGACTACACTATGAACACTATAAGCTACGCTATGAATTGTGCATGTTCATTTCATTGCCATCAGTCCCTCTTTTTCTATAATCTAGGTATCTCATAACACTGTGAATTTACTGGATTTAAGGAATCTGATACAAGATAAAATTGCCTTGACAATCACCTTTTCAATCATTGGTTGTACTAAAAAGGAGAGCCTAGTGATTAGAATGGGCAGGCCAAGGTTCAACAATGTAGAAGTGGGGGATGAAGAGGGGGAATGAACAAGAGGGGAACAAGGTAAAAAAAATGATAACAATACAACAACAAAACCAGCAACAATAGTGGCTTGTTGCTCTTTGGGTATAGAGTGTTGAAAGTCAGAGGATTCCATTCATGAAAGAGGAGAGGAGAGGAGAGAAGGAGGGGAATGTATTTGAGAGTTCCCCCAGCTAAAAGTTCCCTTTATGTTTCAGTACTGGAGCCCTGAAAGCGGATAGCCATCTATTCACCAGTTGACTGGATACATTGCATTGAGGCTTGGACATATTAATATGCAAAGAGCCAGACAGGCTCAACACAAGGTATGTAGAGCGGGCTTTTATAGACAGGTCCTGAGATTTCTCCTCATACACCTCTCCCCAGACATCACACTAGTGCTCCCTGTGAAGGCCTGACTGCGGTTTAGCCATAGTCGGTGAATAAGGCCCATGAAGCCAGGGTCCAGGGATGAAGCCAACCCGGATAAGGCTGGAGCCTGGAAGTCACCCTAGCCCTCAGATCACCTCAGATGAAAGTGATTAGTGACCCTTGCAGTGGAGGTCAAGTAGCTGCCAATTCAGGCCAGCCTGCCTGTCTGCCTGCCATGGGCACTCTGCTTCAACACAAGACATTACGAGGAACAGACAGAAGAATGCTGTCCTCCTCTGTTGAAAATTCGTATGAATTCTAATAGGTGACAGACATCACAAAGGGCTGCTAATCCAATCCTCATTCTTCACTTCCGGAGTGCCTGCCTGCCTGTCTGTTATGGACACCGTTTAGCTTACATCAGTCTTCTACAGCAGCTGTTGTAGCAGGAAGGGGCATTTGGCAAGACTATTATTACTGTTAAGAGGCCACTACAATGCCAGCCCAATGGTTCCAAACTAGGACCAACTGGTCAAAATTCATGTCACCGTGACCAATACAGGTACTGGACTGGAGGTTTGTTTTGGGTTTGTTCAGTCATGGAAATTCATGTTAAACTCATCCCAATAACAGTATTCACCATCTATAGCAGCCTGTAAGTCCAGCATGCTTCAATATAGGGGCACATATAATTGTCCACATACTATAGGTCAAATCTATTATTTTCCCTGATTGAGTTGCCATACACAGTCTTCCCTCTTCACCCCTCAACTGACTAAAGCAACTGCCCACTCCTTGGTCTCTCCTGGTCCAGGATAGAGCTCTCTCTGTGGGAGTCTGATCTGGCCCTGGTGACCCTGGAGCCTGTAGTTCATGGGGAGAGAGCATTCCACCACCAAGTCACCTCTCTGACCCATATACCCTCTACAGGCCAGGCTATTCTCAGAGAGACAGGGAGAAAGTGACAAATATGTTGAGAATGTTCTGGACTATGCAGTCTGATTAACTGTCTGAAATATTGAGGGGGAGAAATTGGAGGGAAATGTATTTTTCTAATATATTATGGCTGAGTGTGATATTTTTTTTGTAGACTGTTGAACATTACTGTAAAGCATTCTGGTACTCTTTCACAGGTTTCTACACGTGCTACAGGAACATACATGTAGCAGAAATAAATAGAATACAGGACATGAAGACAACTAAACATAATTCAAAGGACCGTGCTAATTAGATGTACAGTGTTTCTGAGTCAACTGTTGCTCTTTAACAGCTGTGCAGTGTCATGGGTAGTCCCCGTCAGACAGACATACCTGTACTATAATGGATATGTCCGACATCCTCTCTATCCTAAACACGTACCACATTATAAACATGTCAGGTATTCTATCTCTATTGGAGGTGTTTATGATTAGTTATGGACAACATGTAAAGTGTTTTAAGACACAGGTAAAATGTGCTATGGACAAGAAGAGCCACATTCAGAGTACCCAAACAAGTAGGCTAGATCAAAACTGGCCTCAACACGTGTACCCTTCCAGATGCAAGAACATGGCAGTCTGAGCAGATGTCAAACAAATATGTCTCTCTGATGATATGTTTAATATGAGGGCTCCTTCTCTCTATTGAAGACTTCAGTCTATAATTACAACATTAAGGCTGGTGGAAACTTAAGATCACATTCCTCCATGCACCAGAAGATTATTTAGCACCCGTGTTTCCTTTATAATTAGCTGATCAAAAGCAGAAAGTCAGTCAAACATCTGCTGTAATTATAAATCAACCAAGAAAGAAACAACTGAGTCCTGCACTGCCGTTGCCATTTCCGCTGTTATTGAAGGGGCTCCCCGGTGACAGCTTGTCTAATGAAAAGGCCTCTCATTGATTTGTCCATATGTTGAGCAGTGGACATTGGGGTTTCATGACCATGATATCAGCCTGCCTGGTTACTTCACTGGCCGTTAACAGAGGAATCAAAGACATGAGAAAGAGCAAGTAAGAGCTATGGAGAAATATCAGCACAGGGATCAACAGATCATCAGACAAGAGGAGGATCTGAGTTAATTCATGATAAAAGCTGATTCAAACCTTCATGAGATGAAGCAGGGAGAGAGAGCGAGAGAGAGAGGAAAGGGGAGAGAGAGAATGCAGCAGCCAGCTTGCCCTCAGGGAGAGTCATTGATAGTAAATTAAGCTTACCCCTGAGTGGATATTCATGAGTGACCTCTGACCTCTTCAGTGCATTTTGAAGATCTCTGCCCTCTCCATCTGAAACTATAGCAAAACTAATGCCCAGAGACAGATTGCCTTGTGTGTGTGTGTGTGTGTGTGTGTGTGTGTGTGTGTGTGTGTGTGTGTGTGTGTAAGCTACGAGGACAATGTCTGTTCAATAGAATGGTTGAGTGGCTTCACTTCCCTATAGTACCTATTATTACTATACTCCGTCTCTGTGTTCAGCCTGTGATTATATGGATGTTTCCAAAGCCTACGCTCACCACCTGTCCTGTACTCTGCCCACTACAAACCCCCTACACTGCTCAGAGGGAACAAGGGACTCCCTCACCCCCCTTCCCTCACCCCTTTCAAAACTGGTTACCCTCCAAAAAGTAAATTAGATCCAATCCCACTTAACAGATGTTCAATGTTCCTTGGAGAGGGAGTCAGATCTCCTCTGGTCTGGTGGATGGAAGGTGATGCCTCAGACTAACGTTCTATGGTCTGGATGGGATGGCCTCTCTATTGTTCTCTCTGAGGAGGGAGACATGGTGCCCGATCAGCTTTCAGCCACTTCATTTCCATCTAAGTGAGGAGAGAGGAGGAAAGGAGAGAGGGAGCCCCTAGGTCATTCAGTGGATGAAGCAGAACACTGGGGACCTGACATAGGGGCATGTTTAAACTCATTCACAACACAGTGAGGTCACTTCGGTGCCAATTGTATAAACATAAGTGTTTTCAATTTACTAGATTCACTAGATGGTGTAGAAGTCAAAGATGATTCATTCAAAATGACCTCTCCTGTGTGTGTTATTTTATCATGTTGTTTTTTTAGATATTAAATATTTATCCTCACAGATCACCAGACAAAATGGGCAGGCCCATACAAAATGGTGACATTCTGCTCACATTGAATAAGTATTTTCTCAAGCAATTAGTGACCAAATCTGAGACAATGTCCACTTCCTGTGGGCATTCCTTGGCTTCGGTTCATTACCACATCTCTAGGTCAAGAAAAAGTCCTCTAACCCCCAGGGTCTGAACTATAGCAGAGAACACCTCCCCAACTCTCATTATTTAATATTAAAGTGCTTGTGTGAAAGGCTGATTGGGGGTCAGAGATTTATGACGATATTCAATAAGACCCGTGTCACATATGGCCTTGGAGCAGTGGATTTGCTGCCTGCCTGTGTGTGTGTGTGTGTGTGTGTGTGTGTGTGTGTGTGTGTGTGTGTGTGTGTGTGTGTGTGTGTATCATCATCTCTGGAGAAGGGGACACTGGATTGAGGAAAGTAGACTTCATAGATTTGTACCACACACTGTCAAATACAGACAGACACACACACACACACACACACACACACACACACACACACACACACACACACACACACACACACACACACACACACACACACACACACACACACACACACACACGCCTAATGATAATGTTCATAGACATCATCAACAACCATCAGGATCAGAAACAATTGGCTTCACCATTAAACTGTTTGTGATGTCAAGAAAATGACAAGAGAACCGAGGGTACAATTATTTATTATTCATGTCTTTCTGTCTCCCATTCTGTCTGCCATTGTCATACTTTGGAAATAAAGTCATCCTTAGGCCAAATGTTCCCTAAAGACAATAGATCACTCTGACATTCTGTGATTTGAGGGATGAGAAAAACCAAATTGACATAGACAAAAAACTGAATATATGAATACTAATTGCCCAATATTTTAACTGTCACTCCAGATGTCCAAAGACAGACAATTGCAATGACATCCTTTCACCACACAAAATTGTAAACAGACTGTTTAAACTGGCATTAAGCTCTGGCATTACGCTATGGCCGCATTTGCAATGTGCATATAAGCTAGCTACCGAGAACCCTGACTATGGAGTATCTTAAAACTACATCAGTCGACTGTAACACACTGACCAGTGCCAAGGGGTTTTAGAGAATTCCTCCAGAGACAATAGGTAACCATCTATACCATGGAGACGAGACACACTGCAATCAGAGACCTTTCACACTCCCAGCGATCAATCAGCAGCTAGCAGCCTGATGACCATAATGCTGTCCAGTGTGCAGGCCACTATCTGACAGTCAGGTACAGGTAATAGAGCATGTCCTAGTCCACACATGGCCAGGCTCAGGGCCTGCTGGGATCAATACACAACTAAAAGAACAGGTAATATGATATTGATGGGCTCCCGATGGTAAGGGGATATGGAGAAGGGTTGGTCTGTGTGTGTGTGTGTGTGTGTGTGTGTGTGTGTGTGTGTGTGTGTGTGTGTGCGTGCGTGTGTGTGTGTTTAACTTAATGTGTATTCTAACAATATAAATGTATCTTCACACAGGCTGACATTCCCATGTATTTCTAACCACTGCATACTCTGTTTCATCTTGCCTGAGTTGATCAAGCTGACGTATTGGTGCGTTCAGACTAATGGAAATCAATGAGACAGAGAGTGTGCTGTTAATAAGAGCAGTGCATTTGCTCTTACTCAAGACAAACCAGTTGATTGAACAGTAGCCACAGCCCCATCTGAGTAATGGGATAGCTCATCAGAAGTGCTAAATGCCGTCATTACAGTGTAATGGAAGACAAGCATCACAGTAAGTAACTCACAGTAGATTCACTCTAGTCCTTCACTTCAATAGATTTAACCGTGACTACACGCCTGGTGATACATTATTATGACTACACGCCTGGTGATACATTATTATGACTACACGCCTGGTGATACATTATTATGACTACACGCCTGGTGATACATTATTATGACTACACGCCTGGTGATACATTATTATGACTACACGCCTGGTGATACATTATTATGACTACACGCCTGGTGATACATTATTATGACTACACGCCTGGTGATACGTTATTATGACTACACGCCTGGTGATACTTATTATGACTACACGCCTGGTGATACATTATTATGACTACACGCCTGGTGATACATTATTATGACTACACGCCTGGTGATACATTATTATGACTACACGCCTGGTGATACATTATTATGACTACACGCTTGGTGATACATTATTATGACTACACGCCTGGTGATACGTTATTATGACTACACGCCTGGTGATACGTTATTATGACTACACGCCTGGTGATACGTTATTATGACTACACGCCTGGTGATATGTTATTATGACTACACGCCTGGTGATACGTTATTATGACTACACGCCTGGTGATACGTTATTATGACTACACGCCTGGTGATACGTTATTATGACTACACGCCTGGTGATACGTTATTATGACTACACGCCTGGTGATACGTTATTATGACTACACGCCTGGTGATACGTTATTATGACTACACGCCTGGTGATACGTTATTATGACTACACGCCTGGTGATACGTTATTATGACTACACGCCTGGTGATACGTTATTATGACTACACGCCTGGTGATACGTTATTATGACTACACGCCTGGTGATACGTTATTATGACTACACGCCTGGTGATATGTTATTACATGTAAAAACATGACATCTAATAACATGACAACAAAATGAGCATCATATTTTTGCCTTATTTGGTTAGGAAACTAGAAGTTGTCTAAAGCAATAACATACTGGCATCAAGGATCCATACAGCCAGGGTGGCATGAAGGCCAATTTGGAAACCAAATATGATGTGACACTCAGCAAGACATAAATACTACATTTAGGGACCAAATATAACATGACGCAGACAGTCTATGAGGGATAGCGGAGCCAGGGCCCCAACTTATTGTGCTGTACATCTAACCTGTCACCTCACAGAATGGATGCTGATTTAAGGACAGAGATGTCGCTCCCTCTAGGGGCAGCCGTGATTGCTTCTCTGCCAACCCACTAGAAACCTCACTTTCACTGGCACAGTGAGTACAGTAGGGGTGGTATGTGTGTGTAGGGGCTGATTGAAAGACAGAGATGTCACTCGCTCTAGGGACAGGGGTAAGGTCTTCTCTGCCCACCCACAAAGACGGTCACCGCTTAGCGCTTACACTGATATTTATCATTTCTTGTTTTTTGTGGGGGTTTTCTTTTTGGTTATTGTATTGCTTGATATTACTGCACTGTTGGAGCTAGAAACATAAGCATTTTGCTGCACCTGCAATAACATCTGCTTAATCTGTGAACGCGACCAATAGTATACATTTTGATTCGACACTATCTTTACATATTCTGAGGAGCCTGTTATATTCTGAGGAGCTGTTATATTCTGAGGAACCTGTTATATTCTGAGGAGCCTGTTATATTCTGAGGAGCCTGTTATATTCTGAGGAGCTGTTATATTCTGAGGAGCTGTTATATTCTGAGGAACCTGTTATATTCTGAGGAGCTGTTATATTCTGAGGAGCCTGTTATATTCTGAGGAGCTGTTATATTCTGAGGAGCTGTTATATTCTGAGGAGCTGTTATATTCTGAGGAGCCTGTTATATTCTGAGGAGCTGTTATATTCTGAGGAGCCTGTTATGTTCTGAGGAGCCTGTTATATTCTGAGGATCCTGTTATATTCTGAGGAGGTGTTATATTCTGAGGAGCTGTTATATTCTGAGGAGCCTGTTATATTCTGAGGAGCCTGTTATATTCTGAGGAGCCTGTTATATTCTGAGGAGCCTGTTATATTCTGAGGAGCCTGTTACATTCTGAGGAGCCTGTTATATTCTGAGGAGCCTGTTATATTCTGAGGAGCCTGTTATATTCTGAGGAGCCTGTTATATTCTGAGGAGGTGTTATATTCTGAGGAGCTGTTATATTCTGAGGAGCCTGTTATGTTCTGAGGAGCTGTTATATTCTGAGGAGCCTGTTATATTCCGAGGAGCCTGTTATATTCTGAGGAGCCTGTTATATTCTGAGGAGCCTGTCTAGGGTTTGTGGTGTCTGTAGACTAGCTGTGTGTTCAGTGTCTCTGACGTCTGTAGACTAGCTGTGTGTTCAGTGTCTCTGACGTCTGTAGACTAGCTGTGTGTTCAGTGTCTCTGACGTCTGTAGACTAGCTGTGTGGTCAGTGTCTCTGACGTCTGTGGATTTGCTGTGTGTTGCTGCAGTAGTAGGGTTTGTGACGTCTGTAGTCTCGCTGTCAGTTCTGTGTCTGTGATGTCTATAGACTTGCTGTGTGTTCTCCCCCCAACCACTGTACGAATCCCAAGGGCCTGCTCAGTAATTACTGGGAAGCCTTGCTCTTCCACCAGTCAAATTCCTGCACTCTGTCATCTCTCCAATCCCTGGAATGGCTTGTGGCCACACTTGTGCTCTACTTCAATGGGATAAGTCCATAACTCGTTCCACGCTTTTTTATTAAAAACCAAGCCACACTGTTATTAATGCTTCATGAAGGGTTGCCTATAACAGAATGTGATTGCTACCATATGTGACATAACGACCAGTACCAGCATACCATCCAGCATGAGATTAACTGAAAGAGACGGGTGAGACCGACCCTTTCGGTCTAATAGCAGAGTTGGATTTGAAAGAAGCCAATGTGTCATTGAAAAGGGCAAATTAGTGAGACATTTAGTTCTTGGAGGAGAGACATATCGATGCTACTACAGGATTCCATATTTTACCATATCATTTTCACAACCTTACCAATAACAGATTCACAGATCCTCTCTCAGCATTATTTCCAGTGTACCACAGAATCCGATACCGTCCACCTTCAATAAGCCACTTGAGACCTGGATGGATAACCTGGACTAAAGATAGCACACAGAGGCTGTGATGTCCTTGGGAGATTCATGGTGTTTTGGGCTGGTGTGATACATCAACAGTGAAACTGAATGACTCCCCTGACCAACCCCTGAGGAGTACATCTTCTACTGCGGGTGACAGGCAGCAGAGATCTATAGTAAATGCTGAGAAAAACCCTCCATAGCGTTGCTCGGGTGAATGACAGATTATGCTATAAATACTGAATATCAATAGGTTAAGGGACCTTCATATCATTATGTATTTAACCCTTTGTGAGCGTCAACACAATGTCTGGGTCCAGGCACCACCTCACTTGCATCTTGCCTCAGTTTAGAGTGGCTTACACATGATTTCGCTTATGCAACTTAATGCACAATAGCACAAATATAATTGGTGATTCATGTAAAAAATCTTATTTTCAAACATGTTACATACTTAAGCTAGCATATCGAACCAGCTCATAAACAGTGTAATAATTCCACATCCTGTTATTGAATGACATTATTGTAAGAGCCTAACTCACCATGAAACTGAACTCACCATGTCCCACTTCATTCCCCCCTTTTTGTGTTCGAGAACTAAATGGACTCATTGTTCAGCGGAGCACATGCAGCAGAGAGAAATGAAAGCTTCTGTTTAAAATGTTTTCACAAATATAATTGAACAAATGTGTGTTCCTTCTTATTTGGCACTTCAAAGGCTTGTTTTTTATAGAAAAGGAAGAACTCTGGGGTCAAACTCAAAGTGAGATAGTTCTGTCTGTCAAGGCCGACTCTGAGGAGAACAAACCTAAACATGATCTGTTCTGACTGAATGCATCTCAGATAGAGACGGGCTGGACCTTTGATGCTGGTGAAATACTGCACTGGGTCTTTCCACAGTAAAGATGAAAACAGAAGAGAAATCTCTCTAGGTAACGTCATACTGAGAGGCAGTCACTGCATTACAAGCTGGAGTTTTATTTTGAGTGGATAAAAAGTGAGTATTGAGTGAGATGAAAGCAGTTTATACAGGTATAAACTAATGCATAATGCAAGCATACACAAGTGTAACCGATGTGAAATGGCTAGTTAGTTAGCGGTGGTGCGCGCTAATAACGTTTCAATCGGGTGACGTCACTCGCTCTGAGACCTGAAGTATTTGTTCCCCTTGCTCTGCAAGGGCCGTGGCTTTTGTGGCGCGATGGGTAACGATGCTTCGTAGGTGTCAGTTGGTGATGTGTGCAGAGGGTCCCTAGTTCAAGCCCAGGTTGGGGCGAGGAGAGGGACGGAAGCTATACTGGTACACAAGCACACTCATTAAAAGTAGACCAGCTAATGTCTCAGCATTGATGTGCTGATTGCTGACATCATGCAGTGTAATGTCACTGCTCTCTACCTCGGCACTTCAGCACCTTATTAACATTATTAATAAGGCCTCCTCCAAAATAATACCAGGTCTATTGAACCTGATAGACAACAGACAGAGAGCATTGTTCTAATAAAGCTCTCAGCTGGATTAGGCCCAAATGGCTACATACTATACTGTAGGCCAAATTGCCAAATACTATACTGGTGGACCAAATGGCTACATACTATAATGTAGGCCCAAATGGCTACATACTATACTGTAGACCCAAATGGCTACATACTATACTGTAGGCCCAAATGGCTACCTACTATACTGTAGGCCCAAATGGCTACATACTATACTGGTGGCCCAAATGGCTACATACTATACTGTAGGCCCAAATGGCTACCTACTATACTGTAGGCCTAAATGGCTACATACTGTAGTGTAGGCCCAAATGGCTACATACTATAGTGTAGGCTTAAAGAAAAGCAGTTGCACAGGTGTTAGGATTATTCCAGAGAAGTATACATAGAGTACCTCTATTGTACTTTAGACTTTTTCCACTTTAGAAACACACACCCATTCACGCACCACCATGTTCCTTGGCCAGTGCTTGTAAAATGCTATATTTTCTGGTTTGATTTTAACTCTACAGCATTGATGTAGTGGTCATTGTATTACCATTTTGCACCACTGATTTGACTCTTGACAATAGTTCCATTGTTAGTCTGTGGATTCTAACTCTTTGTTCCACCTGTAACCTAACCCCTGGAAATGTTAAGTAGTCTAGCTCTCCCTCCAGTTTCCAAATGGCACATGACTGTACCACAACTTTGCTTCTCTCCCCCTGTTTGGGAATATGGAGTGACAGATAACGGTATTACTCATATAACCAAGATAAAAACTACATTGGACAAGTGTTCAGAAATCATCAGATTATGCCTACTATAAAATGCTTTCACTGGAGGGTTGAGTGAGGACAATGCTGACAATAGCCTTACCATAGAGACTGCTTTAGTCCCAGTGGACAACATGGACCTGGCTCTGGGCTGGTCAGAGTCACAGGTCAGGTGTAACATGGCTGCCCTCTAGGCCACTGAAATAGGTTAACTGGTTTGATGAATAGTTCAGGAGGGTGAACGGTCAATGGACAGGGGCTAGCAGACCACTCCAGTCCTCCTTGGTGAGGACTTATGGAAACCGAGTCAGACGACCCTCAGACGAGGGGCCAGCCAATCACAGAGCATTCCATCAGTGCCTCTGTTTGAAAGCCTGTGTATTTCCTGCTCGACTCAGAATGAGACATGTAAGCAATGTCACAAGTGGCATTCCAAAGCATCCAATAGGTGATAAATGTGATTTCTAAATTCATACAAATTATGAATAAAGTGTATAGGGCCTAGTCTAGTAAACGTTGATTCTCCATTATGTTGAATACAAAATAATAGTACATTAGCATACATGTAGATTTAACATACTTATTTTTGTGTAATTTAGTATTCGGTGCAGTCAATGGAATCACAAACCATGTTAGGAAAGGCCTAATGAAGTTTTCATTTGTAATATGATAAATGAATACCTAAATGACTTTCGAATGTCGGCCTACATGCCTTTGCATGGAATTATAATGTTGATCACTGCCACTATCAACATAACTTCAAAGCTGTCAAATAAACTATATTTGATATATAATATAGCATATTGTCATATAACAACATACAGGTGTTTTAGCATACATTGTAGCCATTTATAACATAAGGCTCTTAAGTAGTCTATGTATACAGTGCATTTGGAAAGTATTCATACTCCTTTACTTTTTCCACATATTGTTACATTACAGCCTTATTCTAAAATGGATTAAATCGGGGGTTTTTTCAATCATCAATCTACACACAATACTCCATAATGACAAAGCAAAACAGGTTTTTTGAAATGATTGCACATTTTTACTCAGTACTTTCTTGAAGCACCGTTGGCAGCGATTACAGCCTTGAGTCTTCTTGGGTATGATGCTACAAGCTTGGCACACCTGTACTTAGGGAGTTTCACACATTCTTCTCAGCAGATCCTCTCAAGCTCTGTCAGGCTGGATGGGGAGAGTCGCTGCACAGCTATTTTCTCTCCAGAGATGTTCGATCGGGTTCAAGTCCGGGCTCTGGCTGGGCCACTCAAAGACAAACAGAGACTTGTCCCGAAGCCACTCCTGCATTGTCTTGGTGTAACAGTTTTGTTTCCGTCCCTCTCCTCGCCCCTACCTGGGCTCGAACCAGGGACCCTCTGCACACATCAACAACTGACATCCTCGAAGCATCGTTACCTATCGCTCCATAAAAGCCGTGGCCCTTGCAGAGCAAGGGAAACAACTGCTTCAAGGTCTCGAGTGAGTGACATCACCGATTGAAATGCTATTAGCGCGCACCCCACTAACTAGCTAGCCATTTCACACCGGTTAAATTGGCTGCGTGCTTAGGGTTGTCCCTGTTGGAAGGTGAAACTTCACCCCAATCTGAGGTCTTGAGTGCTCTGGAGCAGGTTTTCATCAAGGATCTCTCTGTACTTTGCTCCATTCATCTTTCCCTCGATCATGACTAGTCTCCCAGTCCTTGCCGCTGAAAAATATCCCCATAGCATGATGCTGCCACCACTATGCTTCACCGTAGGGATTGTGCCTGGTATCCTCCAGATGTGGCGCTCGGCATTCAGGTCAAAGAGTTCAATGTGGGTTTCATCAGACCAGAGAATCTTGTTTCTCATGGTCTGAGCATCCTTTAGGTGCCTAGCGGGCTGTCATGTGCCTTTTACTGAGGAGTGGCTTCGGTCTGGCCACTCTACCATAAAGGTCTGATTGGTGGAGTGCTGCAGAGATGGTTGTCCTTCTGGAAGTGTCTCCCATCTCCAAAGAGAAAGTCTGGAGCTCTGTCAGAGTGACCATTGGGTTCTTGGTCACCTTCCTGACTAAGGCCCTTCTCCCCCGATTGCTCAGTTTGGCCGGACGGCCAGCTCAAGAAGAGTCTTGGTGGTTCCAAACTTCTTCCATTTAAGAATGATGGAGGCCACTGTGTTCTTGGGGACCTTCAATGCAGCAGACATTTTTTGGTACCCTTCCCCAGATCTGTGCCTCGACACAATCCTGTCTCGGAGCTCTATGGACAATTCCTTCGACCTCATGGTTTGGTTTTTGCTCTGACATGTACTGTCAACTGTAGGACCTTATATAGACAGGTGTTTGCCTTTCCAAATCATGTCCAATCAATTGAATTTACCACAGGTGGACTCCAATCAAGATGTATAAACATTTCAAGGATGATCAGTGGAAACAGGATGCACCTGAGCTCAATTTTGAATCTCACAGCAGAGGGTCCGAATACTTATGTAAATAAGGTATTTCTGCTTGGTTTTTATAAATTTGCAAAAACCTGTTTTGTCTTTGTCATTATGGGGTATTGGGTGTAGATTGATGAGGCATTTTTGTTTATCCATTTAATGATAAGGCTGTAACATTAAAAAAAAATGGAAAAAGGGAAGGGGTCTGAATACTTTCCGAATGCACAGTATCTTGCATGACATCCCGATTTCAAATATGACGTGAACTAAAAACAGAAAACATGGTTCGGCATATGAAAATCACCACCAGTCAGTATCTGATCCAAAAACACAACACACAGCGAAAAGGATTACAGTAAGGAACTTGACTGACAGCAAACAATGTGGTTTCCAATTACACCTTTTGTTATCCATTCAGCTGTGAAACACACTATATTGTGTTCCAGCTCCTGCTTAGTGTATCAAAGCAGCTCCCGGCATTTGGTGAAGGGAGGAGCTGTCATAGCTGTCTCATCAAATACAGACACCAACGACTGAGAGGCAAGTACGATCATCTTCGGTCTCAAAATAGGGACAATACCGTAGCCTGTGGCACTGCTGTTATGCCCTCTTTGTAATGAAAACATCTCAAATGTCAATGCTACGGAACAGAACAGCCAGGCCGTGCCAGACGTTGATATTCTACGTGTAGATCGCACCTGTGCATCATCGGCAGTTTCGTCATTGTTCGTGTAGGTTTTGTGTTTGTACAGCTGCCTGCTCTGCATGACCGTTCTTTGGAAGGTTTATTAAACAGTGTTGTATCTGAAAGTTAAAGCTTAATTCTAGCCAGAATCTTACTGTGGCTAGATCTACAGTATAACATTTTGAATGAAATCTCAAACTGAGTGAGCCAAAGGTGGAGAGGCATAGCCTTCACATATTTGGTTTGCCCATAGTCTATAAGGATTGGGCTGCTTGCAAAACACAGGTCAGTGATTGAGATGTGTTTACCTCATAAAAAAGATAGAGCCCATCTCGTAGCCCCTTTTAATGCTCTGGCTATAAACTGCTCTAGGACATCATGGGCCTCCTCTATGATAGTGTAATGTAATGTCTGGCTTTTACAACGTACACTGTACTTACTACTGAGGTAGCCTAAAGTCTACATGTGGAAACCGGCTGGTTTACATCATGACAGTTCAGTAAGGTCATGTCTCAAAAGGGTCTGGATTGACGTAGCAGGCTACTGCAGTAGACCCATTCTCCATGTCAAGGACTAGGTCTGTAGCCAAGGGAATTTATTCATCCTCAACCACAAGTCATAAATCCTATCAATAAGGAGTGAGAAGTCCTTGGATGCTGCTGATAAATGTTTATCTATTTTTTAAATGAATGCCAAGAAAAGTGGGCGGTGGAGAAGAACATTACTGAGAGGAAGTTGTGTCCAAGGAACAGTTTTATCACATAAGTCAGGGATGGGCAACATTTCTAAATTTGGTTGTGCATCAGTAGTTTTTTATTGCTATGTCAGTCATTGACAGTCACTCACCCATGTCAGCAAAAACATTTAGATTAGTAAATTATAGCCAGCTATCCAAAACGTAGTAATCATTGTCAAATTACCATCTGGGGGGCTCCCAATGATTTTGTTAGTCACTAACACTCAGATATCATATTAAAAAATGCTAACATTTCTTCCCACTCTATGCAAAACTGTGTAGAATTTGCAGGAAATTAGCTGTAAAACTGCAAGTGTTTCTCTCCATCATATGGCAAAATGAGTAGAATTGCATGAAATGTGTTATAAAACGGCTAAATCTTCTCTGTGCCCCATGATAAATTGTGTAGAATTGCAGCAAACTTGCTTTACAACTGTAACATTTTCTCTACGACCATGGCAAAATGTGTAGACTTGCATGAAAAAAATGTATTATAATCTCCGCTGTCAAGAAAAGCGCCGCTAAATTGTTTTGCTCGCATGGTGCGGGGCCCCACTAAACAAAATTGTGTTAGCTCAAAAGGCTAGGGCCGGCTCTGACTGCATGTGTGGTTATGGATGTGGGCAGTGATGGAAAATGTACCCAATTGTCATACTTGAATAAAAGTAAAGATACCTTAATAGAAAATGACTCAAGTAAAAGTGAAAGTCGCCCAGTAAAATACTACTTTAGTAAAAGTCTAAAAGTATTTGGTTTTCAATATACTTTAGTATCAAAAGTAACTGTAATCGCTAAAATGTACTTAAGTATCAAAAGTAAAAAGTACAAGTATAAATCATTTCAAATTCCTTATATTAAGCAAACTAGACGGCACCATTTTCTTGTTTTAAAAATTTACGGATAGCCAGGGGCATACTCTAACATTTAAACATAATTTACAGACGAAGCATGGGTGTTTAATGAGTCCGCCAGATCAGAGGCAGTAGGGATGACCAGGAATGTTCTGTTGATAAGTGCATGAATTGGACCATTTTCCTATGCTGCTAAGCATTCAAAATGTAACTAGTACTTTTGGGTGTCATTGAAAATGTATGGAGTAAAAAGTACATTATTTTCTTTAGGAATGTAGTGAAGTAAATGTAAAAGTAGTCAAAAATATAAATAGTAAAGTAAAGAACAGATACCCCAAAAAACTACTTCAGTAGTACTTTAAAGTAAAGTACTTTACACCACTGGATATGGGTACACAGACAAACTAGCCACTGTGGCATGATGAGCTCAGTTTTGTTGTGGGCCCCATTTCCATCAAAGTTTCCCATCCCTGATACAAGCCTTACAATCAAAGAACAAGCACATGATGTAAATGCCTAAAAGAATACCTTGGTTGAAAGAATCAGAATAAATCCAGTTTCACAACAACAAAAAAGTTAAACGATGCGCTCTCTCAATGCAGATGAGACAATAGCATCAGCCATAGAGTACCATGTGTTAGTCTATCATCCATCCACAAGGGTGCAGTGGGTGGGTTAACAACATGGCTCGAGCAGGCAGGCTTTTTTTGCAGCAAAAATTCACTTAACTCCTGAGCCAAACCAGGTAATCTCTATGGCTTTCCTAACAAATACTAAGGGTACTTGTTTTTTTATATTGTAAACTCAGCAAAAAAGAACTGTCCCTTTTTCAGGATCCTGTCTTTCAAAGATAATTCGTAAAAATCCAAATAACTTCACAGATCTTCATTGTAAAGGGTTTAAACACTGTTTCCCATGCTTGCTCAATGAACCATAAACAATTAATGAACATGCACCTGTGGAACGGTCATTAAGACACTAACAGCTTACAGATGGTAGGCAATTAAGGTCACAGTTATGAAAACTTAGGACACTAAAGAAGCCTTTCTACTGACTGAAAAACACCAAAAGAAAGATGCCCAGGGTCCCTGCTTATCTGCGTGAACGTGCCTTAGGCATGCTGCAAGTAGGCATGAGGACTGCAGATGTGGCCAGGGCAATAAATTGCAATGTCCGTACTGTGAGACGCCTAAGACAGTGCTACAGGGAGACAGGGCGGACAGCTGATCATCCTCGCAGTGGCAGACCACGTGTAACAACACCTGCACAGGATCGGTACATCCGAACATCACACCTGCGGACAGGTACAGGATGGCAACAACAACTGCCCGAGTTACACCAGGAACACACAATCCCTCCATCAGTGTTCAGAGTGTCCGCAATAGGCTGAGAGAGGCTGGACTGAGGGCTTGTAGGCCTGTTGTAAGGCAAGTCCTCACCAGACATCACCGGCAACAACGTCACCTATGGGCACAAACCCACCATCGCTGGACCAGACAGGACTGGAAAAAAGTGCTCTTCACTGACGAGTCGCGGTTTTGTCTCACCAAGGGTGATGGTCGGATTCGCGTTTGTCGTCGAAGGAATGAGCGTTACACTGAGGCCTGTACTCTGGAGCGGGATCGATTTGGAGGTGGAGGGTCCGTCATGGTCTGAGGCGATGTGTCACAGCATCATCGGACTGAGCTTGTTATTATTGCAGGCAATCTCAACGCTGTGCGTTACAGGGAAGACATCCTCCTCCCTCATGTGGTACCCTTCCTGCAGGCTCATCCTGACATGACCCTCCAGCAGGACAATGCCACCAGCCATACTGCTCGTTCTGTGCGTGATTTCCTGCAAGACAGGAATGTCAGTGTTCTGCCATGGACAGCGAAGAGCCTGGATCTCAATCCCATTGAGCACGTCTGGGACCTGTTAGATCGGAGGGTGAGGGCTAGGGCAATTCCCCCCAGAAATGTCTGGGAACTTGCAGGTGCTTTGGTGGAAGAGTTGGGTAACATCACAGCAAGAACTGGCAAATCTGGTGCAGTCCATGAGGAGGAGATGCACTGCAGTACTTAATGCAGCTGGTGGCCACACCAGATACTGACTGTTACTTTTGATTTTGACCCCCCCCTTTGTTCAGGGACACATTATTCCATTTCTGTTAGTCACATGTCTGTGGAACTTGTTCAGTTTATGTCTCAGTTGTTGAATCTTGTTACGTTCATACAAATATTTACACATGTTAAGTTTGCTGAAAATAAACACAGTTGACAGTGAGAAGACATTTCTTTTTTTGCTGAGTTTATTTGACATAGTTTGTTCATTGACCTTCAAGAAAATGTTTGCCTTACCTGGCTTTTAGCCTGCAAAGGTGAGTTGTGGTAGGTAATTTGGAAGGAAGCAGTTGCCAGAGCAGTTAGCTAGCTAGGCCAATAATGTCACATTTGCCAGTAATTATTTACTAACTCACACAGGTTGGATATCAGACAGGTGTGTTTTCTATTCATCTTATTTCAGCAGCGTCTCCACCTTAGAACAGGATAAAAAAAATGTTTAAATGGCATACAACGGCCAAGCTCAGTACTTTGTTGCCATTTCTGATTTACATCAAAACACAATACATCATTTCGGGTGGCAGGTAGCCTAGTGGTTAGAGCGTTGGGCCAGTAACTGAGAGGTTGCTAGATTGAATCCCCAAGCTGACAAAGTAAAAATCAGTCGTTCTGCCCCTGACCAAGGCAGTTAACCCACTGTTCCTAGGCCGTCATTGTAAATAAGAATTTGTTCTTAACTGACTTGCCTAGTTAAATAAAAAAATTCATGTGATATGATACAATTGATACAGTAGCCTAAGTTGTGTGGACTCATTGTCATAAGAAAATAAATACCATGAAGTGAAATAAACTGTCAAGACTACATCAATAATTTTGAATCGTGACTGTTGTATTGATTTGGCTAAATAGGTTTGAAGCCTACAAAATGTTGAAATATATATTGTGTTTTTCAGAGAGTGGCTGGAGTCATCATTGGAAAAACTGATGTCAAAAGCCATCCAGACAGGAAAAGTTGAGGATTCAATTTCATTATATTTACCCCATAATTTAATACTGGGGAATACTGGGATCAAATAGTCTATATACATTTTCAAGTATTCATGATTGGTATCAAATGCAGTGAGGCCTCTTGACTGTCCTCCCCAAACTTTCTCCAAGGCATGCCTGCACTGTGCTCAAGTTTATTACTTGCTCACTAGTATCCTCTTCTGGCAGGTTTCTGAACTCTCTCGTTTCTCAACATTTCAGGTATTGGTTTTGACCAGTGGCGACCCGTCATTCATGGCAGGTGAGGCAAAGCCCAACATTTTTATCAACCAAAAAATATATATATATTTTTGTGGGGCTTGCCTGTTTTTCATGTTATTTTGGCATTAATACATGTCACATATCAATTTGCAAACAATGTAAAAAATATATTTTAAATTGAGTTAATAAAGCCGCATACAAACATGGTGTATTTTTTGTTTTCTTGAGTAAGGCAGCTCCAAAATGCAGGTGTTTCAGCCTAGCTCAGTGCTTTCTGTGGTGGTGGGGCAAGCCAGCAGAAAATACGAAGCGTTGCGCCATGATGGGCTTTGTGTTCTGTCACTCATGGGGACACTACGTCACCACCAAGTCTAAGGGTAGACCTAAAACATTCTAGCCCTTAGGTGCTGTCATAGAGTTACATTAGAAGTGCCTATCCAAGAAGGCTCAAGATCATTGGCCACAGATAAAATGACATCAAATCACATTATATGTACAGTAGCTTTGATTAGACTGATCATGTCAAAATCATAGTTTCAAAATCTTAGCCCGCAGTCATCATCATGAATCAAGTCGACAATCTACTGGCAAATCCTTTGCAATCCTTGTCATATGAAGATAAATAATGAAGAGAAATTAAAGATAAAACGTATCGGTGCTCATCGACCATTGGACATAAACATTACACAACAAGTTGGAAATCGCAAATTCAACAGTGAGTGGTTTGGAAGGAATCAGTGACAGTGGCTGTGTGGTCCCAAATCTGAGATTAAGAGGCTCTTTTCCAAGTTTAAAATGATAAACATTCAACATTGGCCATGCTGTCAATGAAGCATGATTTGTGCCGCGCTCATAACAACTGTTAACTCGAAACTTTACTTCAGTGAGTTCAAGACAACTGGGAAGTCGGGAATAAACAACGTTTTCAACAGTCATCCAACTCAGAATGTAAATCCGTCCTCTTTCTAGAGCTACAACCTGAAGATCACTGACGTCATCATGATTCTACCTTGTTTTTTTTTCCTAGTTCCCAGTTGTTTTGAAAGCACCATAAATCCAGAGAATGCCAGACTTTGATGACAAAATTTGGCCACACAGGACCGCTGCGCCACCTTCCTGTTCAAGTGAGCACAGCACAACAAGGTGAGTCCAAAAGTGTCTTGTATGCTGCTGCATAAATTATGTAATATGCCAGGGAGATATGTATACTGTAGCTAAGAAAGTAATACTAAGTGTATGTTGTGTAGTAAGATGTTAGTAGCACATGGTATACAGGACTTGGTGTACAGGGAGAACACTGTAAGAACGGTCGTGGACAGGCAAAAGGTCAAAACCGCTTCAGAGTACAGGAGGTACAGTGTGGCAGGCAGGCTCGAGGTCAGGGCAGGCAGAATGCTCAGGCAGGCGGGTACAGAGTCCAGAAAACATGCAAGGGTCAAAATCGGGATGACTAGCAAAAGTGAATAGAACAGGCAGGAGCACGGGAAAAACACACTGGTTGACTTGGAACATTCAAGACAAACTGGCACAGACAGACAGAAAACACAGGTATAAATACCCAGGGGATAATGGGGAAGATGGTTGATACCTGGAGGGGGTGGAGACAAGCACAGGTGAAACAGATCAGGGTGTTACACGCTATACATTTCAAAAGTTCTAAACAAATAGTTATATTGACTACATCCGTCCTAGCTCGCTCATTAATGTCTTAATCGAAAATACGGATTGCCTCTTATCTGCTTGTCGTCCCCTTATGTCATAGTTTGTACATCTCAATTGTCATTAGAAACCACATTTGTTTAAGCAAGTCAGCCATATCAGCTATGTTTTTTTTAAAGATACTAAATGAGGCTGAATGAACTGTTTCGCTGCCAGACAAGGCTCCTCTGATAGTCAGGTGTAGCAGTGGTAAGATGTTGGGACTGCTGTTGGGACAGCTTTATGTAGGCCCTAACAGTTTGCGGGCACCGTTTGTCACCGTTATAGTGCAATTCTGTCCTGCCAAGCAAAAAGGCAGGAACTGCTCATAGCGTGGAACGAAGAAAACTTTATTTTATTTACCTTGGTTTCACAGTAGCTTTATGCTGTTACTGCTAACATGACCCCCATTTTCTCCAAAACACAATACAATAGAGGCAGGATACTTGTCCACATGATTAAGCATGTATTTAATGTAGCAAAAAATGACAAAAACACATTTTTGACCAAATGAGCAGTTACTGCCTTTTTGCTTGTTATGGCAGAATTATTGTATTGTTTAGTGTTATGTAGTGGCTTTGCTGGCATGCATTCCACTTTCCCCCACCAAGACTTACATGCTGAAATCGCCACTGGTTTTGAAAGATTCACTTTTGGCTTCACAATCAAGGACTCGCCAGACTATTTCATGAATTTCTCCTCGTGGGGCAATGATGAATAAATACATCAATGGGCTGTCTAACACTTTCAGCATAGGAGACTGTGGTGAGATTATACATTCAATTCAATTATCTCGCTATGAAGATAGATAATAGATCATCTACAAATACAATGTGTCAGTCTTTATGATATTTCTAAGACATTTATAATTACAATAATTTATCTGTACTTTATGCCCCTTAAGTTATTATAGAAAATCCTTTAGTTGCTACCAAAGATCCTGAGAAAGAGGATAGATTCTGCCCCTCAACTCCCAGGTACTGTAGTAAAGTGGTTAGTTCTCTTTTTAAACATTACTATGCTCAAAGTAATATAAGTAACAAAACCAATTTCTGTCTCAGCTTCTACAGGTTGCTGGTAAGTGAAGCTCACTCCCAGCTATCAATATGCTCTGACATAGAACTAACGAACAGGCTGCTGCCTCTGCTCCACCTGCCTGTGAAGGGACTTCTACTCTCTGGGAGACATCGTGGCCAGCGGACAGAGCCTGGATGGGAATGTCATTGACATACTTGCTGCCGTTCGGTCGGTAAGATCTGAGAGTACATAGAGTAAAGTAGGTCTTGAGTGGGGTACTATCTGGTAGGGTTGTGTAAGAGCCATAAACTAGGCCCTGTCATCACATGTCCAGCAGTATAAGTACCATATGTATTAGAAACACTAAAAGCTTTCAGCAAGAAAAAGAGAAGTGTTGTAAATCATTTCCAAACCACTATTTCTGCCCTCTAGATTGCAGAGCCAAAGTATTTCACCACGGCCGATGGACGCAAAGGGCAGAGGCTGGAAGGGAAGCTTTTGATGATTCTGTCACATCCTTTCCCTTAGTACGATAGGAACTAAGATGTACCACTGTACCTCTTCTTCAATATCCCCATCCTCTCCCCTGAGTAACCATAACAACCTCTGTATCACACAGCTGGGACAGAGAGGCGATTCAGCTAGTTTAGACTCCAATACCAAGAGAAACAGGTTGGTATACAGTGGGCACTTATTCTCTGTTACTTGTTAAATGGAAATGTGTGAGATTTTGTGTTTGTTTAAAAGGTAATTGACTGAATTTGACTTTTCTCTGTACTTCAAGTGCTCTTTATCTCGCATGCCAGGATTGGTTTTGACAGCTTCCGGAACTGCATGACAGCTACAGTCAATTCTATAGCCATAATCACTGTCAACCCGGGTAAGGATATCACTTTATCTGGATTGATCATATCTGTTTACAACACATGTGCCTTTTCTGCATTGAGAAACAGTAGACAATTGTTTTTCTAAGAGTATATTTTAATGTTCACATGAATCATTTAATACAGTACCTAATACAGTAATTCATGTGGTTATGTTTTGAGATACATAAAGACACGAAGGAAGCCAGCCTTCTGTTCAGCAATGCCAAAGAGGTCTCTGAATCTTTTGGATGAGGATGACAGGCCTGGAAATGTGCCTGGTATGTAACAACTATGACTGTATTAGTATTATCCTACATTTGAGACTTTGCAATCATGATTTTATGATCACATTTTGTTACATGCGCCGAATACAACAGGTGTAGTCTTCACTGTGAAATGCTTACTTAGGAGTCCTTTCCCAACAATGCAGAGTAAAAAAAATTAAGGAAATGAGATAAAAAATGTATAGGAAATAGTAACACATTAAAATAAAAATAATGAGGCTATATACAAGGAGTCAGTACCAAGTCAATGTTCAGGGGTACAAGGTAGTTGAGGTAATTGAGGTAATATGTACATCTAGGCAGGGTTGGGTAGGTTACTTTCTAAAGGTAATCCGTTACAGTTACTAGTTACCTGTCCAAAATTGTAATCAGTAATGCAACTTTTGGATTACCCAAACTCAGTAATGTAACTTTTAGATTACTTTCCCCTTAAGAGGCATTAGAATAAGACAAAAATGTATGTTACCAATTGAACCACATCTATTGCAGGATAAATCAATGTTAAAGTTTATATAGCAGGCAATATGGATGTTACATTTGACTTTAAGGGTTGGTTATGTAGGCTTCTTCCAACCCATCGCTTTCTTCTACATATAATAATATGATTCAATTATATATTTACATTGAAAACCAAAGTCTATCAGAATTCCAGTCATTCCAATAAATATTATACCCCTTGATTTTCAAGAATAGGACTTGGAAATATGGAAGTATAGATGAGCCAAATTGTTTTACCTGAGCATAACCCCAAAACTAAGAACTTATTAGCCAGCCCTACTCTGTTGTTTATGGAATGGCATGCTTTGAGCACTACTGCATTTAAAAATATATATATATTTAACATTTATATTAAAAAAGTGATATTTGCATGTGAAAAACTTTGGACACACGTACTCATTCAAGGGTTTTTATTTATTTGTACTATTTTCTACATTGTAGAATAATAGGGAAGACATCAAAACTATGAAATAACACATATGGAATCATGTAACCAAAAAAAGGATTAAACAAATCCAAATATATTTTTGATTTTTCAAAACACTCACCCTTTGCCTTGATTGCATACGCTTGGCATTCTCTCAACCAGCTTCACCTGGAATGCTTTTCCAACCATCTTGAGGGAGTTCCCACATATGCTGAACACTTGTTGGCTGCTTTTCCTTCACTCTGCGGTCCAACTCATCCCAAATCATCTCAATTGGGTTGAGGTCGGGTGATTGTGGAGGCCAGGTCATCTGACGCAGCACTCCATCACTCTCCTTCTTGGTCAAATAGCCCTTACACAAACTGGAAGTGTGTTGGGTCATTGTTCTGTTGAAAAACAAATTATAGTCCCACTAAGCGCAAAGCAGACAGGATGGCGTATCACTGCAGAATGCTGTGGTAGCCATGCTGGTTAAGGGTGGCTTGAATTCTAAATAAATCACTAACAGTGGCACCAGCAAAGCACCGTCACACCATCACACCTCCTCCTCCATGCTTCACAGTTGGAACCACACATGCAGAGATCATCCCTTCACCTACTCTGCGTCTCACAAAGACACGGCGGTTGGAACCAAAAATCTCACATTTGGACTCATCAGACCAAAGGACAGAATTCCACTGGTCTAATATGTCCATTGCACGTGTTTGTTGGCCAAAGCAAGTCTCTTCTTTATTATTGGTGTCCTTTAGTAGTGGTTTCTTTGCAGCAATTTGACCACAAAGGCCTGATTCACGCAGTCTGCTCTGAACAATTGATGTTGATATGTGTCTGTTACTTGAACTCTTTTGAAGCATTTATTTGGGCTGCAATCTGAGGTGCAGTTAACTCTAATGAACATATCCTCTGCAGCAGTGGTAACTCTGGGTCGGTCCTCATGAGAGACAGTTTCATCGGAGGGCTTGATGGTTTTGTTACTGCACTTGAAAAAACTTTTAAAGTTCTTAATCTTCAGGATTGACTGACCTTCATGTCTTAAAGTAATGATGGACTGTAATTTTTCTTTGCTTATTTGAGCTGTTCTTGCCATAATATGGACTCGGTCTTCACCAAATAGGGCTATCTTCTGTATACCACCCTTACCTTGTCACAACACAACTGATTGGCTCAAACGCATTAAGAAGGAAAGAAGTTCCACAAATTAACTTTTAACAAGGCAAACCTGTTAATTGAAATGTATTCCAGGTGACTACCTCATGAAGCTGGTTGAGGGAATGCCAAGACTGTGCAAAGCTGTCAAGGCAAAGGGTGGCTACTTTGAAGAATCTCAAATATAAAATACCTTTTGATTTAACACTTGTTTGGTTAATACATGATTCCATGTGTTATTTCATCGTTTTGATGTATTCACAATTATTCTACAATGTAGAAAATAGTAAAAATAAAGGAAAACCTTGGAATGAGTAGGTGTCCAAACTTTTGACTGGTATTGTATATACAGTGGCTTGCGAAAGTATTCACCCCCTTGGCATTTTTCCTATTTTGTTGCCTTACAACCTGGAATTAAAATAGATTTTTGGGGGGGTTGTATCATTTGATTTACACAACATGCCTACCACTTTGAAGATGCAAAATACAAAAATGTGTGAAACAAACAAGAAATAAAACAAAAAAACAGAATTTGAGCGTGCATAACTATTCACCCCTCCAAAGTCAATACTTCGTAGAGACAACTTTTGCTGCAATTACAGCTGCAAGTCTCTTGGGGTATGTCTCTATAAGCTTGGCACATCTAGCTACTGGGATTTTTGAAAATGTTTCAAGGCAAAACTGCTCCAGCTCCTTTGGATGGGTTCCTCTGGTGTATAGCAATCTTTAAGTCATACCACAGATTCTCAATTGGATTGAGGTCTGGGTTTTGACTAGGCCATTCCAAGACATTTAAATGTTTCCCCTTAAACCACTTGAGTGTTGCTTTAGCAATATGCTTAGGGTCATTGTCCTGCTGGAAGGTGAACCTCTGTCCCAGTCTCAAATCTCTGGAAGACTGAAACAAGTTTCCCTCAAGAATTTCCCTGTATTTAGTGCCATCCATCATTCCTTCAATTCTGACCAGTTTCCCAGTCTCTGCCGATGAAAAACATCCCCACAGCATGATGCTGCCACCACCATGCTTCACTGTGGGGATGTGTTCTCGGGGTGATGAGAGGTGTTGGGTTTGCGCCAGACATACGGTTTTCATTGATGGCCAAAAAGCAACATTTTTGTCTCACCTGACCAGAGTACCTTCTTCCATATGTTTGAGGAGTCTCTCACATGCCTTTTGGCGAACACCAAACGTGTATGCTTATTTATTTCTTCAAGAAATTGCTTTTTTTCTGGCCACTCTTCAATAAAGCCCAGCTATGTGGCGGGTACGGCTTAAAGCAGTCCTATGGACAGTTCCTCCAATCTCCGCTGTGGAGCTTTGCAACTCCTTCAGGGTTATCTTTGGTCTCTTTGTTGCCTCTCTGATTAATACCCTCCTTGCCTGGTCGGTGAGTTTTTGTGGGCGGCCCTCACTTGGCAGGTTTGTTGTGGTGCCATATTCTTTTAATTTTTTAATAATGGATTTAATGGTGCTCTGTGGGATGTTCAAAGTTTCGCATATTTTTTTATAACCCAACCCTGATCTGTACTTCTCCACAACTTTGTTTGTCCCTGACCTGTTTGGAGCGCTCCTTGGTCTTCATGGTGCCGTTTGCTTGGTGGTGTTACAAACTCTGGGGCCTTTCAGAACAGGTGTGTATATATACTGAGATCATGTGACACTTAGATTGAACACAGGTGGAATTTATTTAACTACTTAGGTGACTTCTGAAGGTAATTGGTTGCACCAGATCTTATTTAGGGGCTTCATAGCAAAGGGAGTGAATACATGGATGGATGCAGTCTATCACAGTTCCATCCCTTTTGTCACCAACGCCCCATTTACTACCCACCACTGCGACCTGTATGCTCTCGTTGGCTGGCCCTTGCTTCATATTCGTCGCCAAACCCACTGGCTCCAGGTCATCTATAAGTCTTTGCTAGGTAAAGCCCCGCCTTATCTCAGCTCACTGGTCACCATAGCAGCACCCACCCGTAGCATGCGCTCCAGCAGGTAAATTTCACTGGTCACCCCCAAAGCCAATTCCTCCTTAGGCCGCCTTTCCTTCCAGTTCTCTGCTACCAATGACTGGAACGAACTGCAAAACTCACTGAAGCTGGAGACTCATATCTCCCTCACTAACTTTAAGCACCAGCTGTCAGAGCAGCTCACAAATCACTGCACCTGTACACAGCCCATCTGTAAATATCCCATCCAACTACCTCATCCCCATACTGTTATTTATTTATTTTGCTCCTTTGCACTCCAGTAGCTCTACTTGCACATTCATCTTCTGCACATCTATCACTCCAGTGTTTAATTGCTATATTGTAATTATTTCGCCACTATGGCCTATTTATTGCCTTACCTCCCTTATCCTACCTCATTTGCACACACTGTATATAGACTTTTTCTATTGTATTATTGACTGTATGTTTGTTTATTCCATGTGTAACTATGTGTTGTTGTTTGTGTCACACTGCTTTGCTTTATCTTGGCCATGTCGCAGTTGTAAATGAGAACTTGTTCTCAACTAGCCTACCTGGTTAAATAAAGGTAAAATAAAATAAACATATGCACGCACCACTTTTCAGTTTTTATTATATTTTTAAATCTAAAATATATTTTGATTTGTTTAACACCTTTTTGGTTACTACATGATTCCATATGTGTTATTTCATAGTTTTGATGTCTTCACTATTATTCTTTCCCTTCATGTGGAAGTTGAACTTTATTTTCACCATATTTAAGAAACAGTGAATACTACTTTCATTAAATGGTTGTCATTGTCCCATTTATAAGCCTTGACAATTAGTTTGTTAGGTCCTGTGTCTATTCACAATCACATTTTAGTTGTGAAAATACTTGTCAGAATTTCAAATCAAACTCTGTCTGTGTGTGATGTTTTCCAGTGGGTCCCTATGGAGTGCTTGCTGGTAAAGATGCCTCCAGGGGCCTGACCACGTTCTGTCTGGAGAAGGAGGCCCTGAATGACACTCACAACGACTTCTCGAGTCTCAGCGCCATGCAACAGGAGACCCTTAACAAATGGGAGACCCAGTTCACCTGTGAGTTGATGGTGGAGTTGGTAGAAGTTGCTAGAAAACACTTGGTCAGATACTGTATTTTCAACTTCTACCTCAAGCAAATTGGACTTCTTGCGGTCAACATCACATGCACACACTCCACTCAACAAAATGCAGTGCAAGGTGTTGATCGATGGAGGCTGCTGAGGGGAGGATGGCTCATAATAATAACTGGTATGGAGTCAATGGAATGGCATCAAACACGTGGTTTTCATGTGGTTGATACCATTCCATTTACTCCGTTCCAGCTATTATTATGAGCCATCCTCCCCTCAGCAGCCTCCACTGGTGTTGATGCACCTAGCCGTATGGTGGTCCAGTCTGTTTATGCTTTAGCCAACTTCTGTGTTTGTTGTTTTGCTTGACTACGATAGAAGAGTTAGCAGCTACAGCATATTCACTATGGCACCATACTAGGACATAACGGCGTAAACACTATGTTGCATCAAATTAACACTTTCAGTTCAACCCAGACTGTCATTACATTGAGTAGTGCTGTGAATTCAAACCCACACATGGGAGGGAGTCTTTTTAAGCGAAGGCTATTCTCCACTCAGTGATTACAATGTCCTTGAGAAGGGTTGTGATGTTGTGTCTAGCTAATGTCTCTCAGGAACTTCTTCTTCCTCCCTTTCACAGAAAAGTATGACTATGTTGGCAAACCTCTGAAACCTGGAGAGGAACCCACCGAGTACACTGATGATGAGGTGGTCAAGGACAAAAAGGACTAAAACTCACAAGTGCGCAAGGGAAATTCAGATGCCTTCATTTTTTTCACATAATGTGATGCATATTGCCTTGTGTTGGGGCCATTGAGCAAAATGCTTTCTCCTGTATATGTTTTGTATTATCTCGTCATGGACCATTACCTCTTATGCTATGTTTATATACCACAGACCTTTAATTTACCAAAATACAGCAGATTTTAGGTTAAGGCTATTATAACTTTTGAATACTGTAGTGTCTTTTTAAGGGCACTATACAGGTAGTATACTCCGTTATTTTATTTATATTTGTGTTTTTTTTGTGAAGCATTCTTGCCTGATTTTGGATGCGTTCGTAAATTCACTCTAGCCATCTACTCCAATTTCAGAGCCCTTGTCAGTGTGCCAGAGCGCAGAATAACTGACGAATTTATGAATGCTCAACACCCGTTGAATATGGCCTGTGTTGATGATCAGTTACTTGAGAAGGAGACCAAGTCAAGACGCTGGACCGGGTGGATTCAATTATAGTAAGGCAGCTTTATTAAGAGACAAAGATATTTGGCAAAACGTGCACGGACTCGTTCGTTTAGTTCTTAGGGAACTAGCGGAAGCGAGCGCCTACACATAGTGTGCATCTGTTTTATACAACATGATTGTAATGTAATGACGTATGTTGAGTCTTGTAGATTCGTCCTCCTGACTGGTCGATGAGTGGAGTGACGATCTGGTCTCGGGTCGGTATCGACTCCCCATTGGTCCATGAGTGTGTTCTTTGTTCCGCTGACCCAGCCCTCTGGGATGGGTTTGTGTGTGTGTGTGTGTACTTTGTGCTGAGTCCTTGTCTGTGTATCTCTGTAGTCACAAGATGTTATTGCGAGACTGGACGTTGGCCCCTGTGATCAGGGCATTTCCTGTTTTATCAGTGCTGTGTAAGGTCTAATTCGGCCAATCTGTTTCTGGGTGTGCGTGTATAGCTAGTATCAGTTCAACACAGAATGTGTCTTTTGTATCAGCAGATAAGTGTTGCGCAATAGACCAGCTTATCAAATATATTTATTACACCTGTGCCGGTAAACGTCGGCAAAAAAAGCAATTAAGTTGTTGCCAGCAGCACAGTTAGTCACCAGCGCTCTGGATGTCATGAAAACAGCTTAACCAGCTCTGCGAGGCCAAGTAAAATGGTCAGAGTGAGGTGTTCTCTCATTTGTGTCTGGAAGTAGCTATCAAGTTAGCCACTTAGCTTGGGTGCTTGACTGCCGTTGTGAAGTCAGAACGCTCGGATCAACCCTACTCCTCCGCCAGAGCGTCCAGTGTGCGCTCTGAACGCTCCGAGAGCGAAACGCTCTGAATTTACAAACGCGGACTCTGGCACTCCAGATTGAATTTACGAACGCACCCTTTGTCTATATTATATTGTTACTTGAAAAAAAAAAAAAAAAACATATCGAGCTACCTAGCTATCAGACACATTTTCGTATATGAAGCCAGTAGGCGGTGATAATAGACCAGTAAGGAAGAAGCTAACCGGAACCAGTTTGACGCCGGAACTTACTTATTGTAGTGGGGGAACTATTAGTCCGACGCCCTACAGTATTTCCGGAAAAAACATAAGCAAGGCTATTTACAGCTTTCACATCACTTTTGTCATTAAAATATTACATACCTTGGAGGTAAGATAATATTTTTCTTTGCTAGTGCCATTTGCACACGATTTGTCTGGATGTCATCCATGTCACCAAATGGTTTAACAAACTAAATAGACAAGGCGACTAGCTAGCATAGCTAGCTAACTTTGCTCTAGTCCATCGCGCGATGACAATACGAGTTGCCCTTGCTCTCTGGCACGTTAAATTGATTATTTCATAGAGGATTGAAGATTTTTTAATGACTGACTGACTTTAATATATTTTAGAAACTCACCAAAGTAAAGATGTTACTACTGTGCTGGAGAAACACTAAATGTAGCTCTGGTTGACACAATATCAAACGCATGACAATGGACCAGAGCTACTAAAGGATAGCTCGGCTTACGTCTGGCAAGTTGTTGACGTGCTGTCAGAAATACTTGATAGCTAAGTAACAGTGATATAAAGTTATTGTTCACTGGCATTATTACTCACTGACATTATTGCTCTTCAATGCCTCCAATATTTGACACTGTTTTACCGCTCGTTTTGCAGTGACAACATACAGCACTCGAGCATGAACGTGAACCAGGGCCAGGGGACAGTGGGGAGTGACCCGGTGATTCTGGCCACCGCAGGATATGACCACACAGTGCGGTTCTGGCAGGCCCACAGCGGCATCTGCACCAGGACAGTCCAGCACCAGGACTCCGTATCCTTACCTTCGCCTGCTTCACACAAATCTATCAAGAGACATTTCTTGCTGGTTTTGCCTTTATTTCGTTTCTAAGATCCCATGTCATTGTTGGTTGTAACAACTTAGAAAGGCCTCCAACTCCTTGATTAGAGATCTTTTTTTAAATTAACATCCCCTAGTGAGCACAATATGTTGATAACATATTTTCAAACAAATACGTATTTTGATCCTAAGGCTGTTATTGCACAATCATTATAGCTTAGCCACCTTTAATTATTTTCTTAACCAATATTTTCAGCAAGTGAACTCCCTTGAAGTTACTCCTGACAGAAGTATGATTGCTGCTGCAGGTTTGTGCAGAAATAAAATATTCACACCCATACTCATCATAATCATTAACATGGTACTTGACTGTGTATCTTTTCTTCTATTCCAAAGGTTATCAACACATCCGTATGTATGATCTAAACTCCAACAACCCAAACCCGGTCATAAACTATGATGGCGTCAGTAAGAACATTACGTCAGTGGGCTTCCATGAGGACGGCCGCTGGATGTACACAGGAGGAGAGGACTGCATGGCTCGCATCTGGGACCTGAGGTACTCTTGATAATATGTCGACTGTCGCTTCCTGCTGTGTCTGCCTGCCTGCTATGGAATTCTCACCAAGCTACATATATTGCTCTGGTCCTAGGTCAAGGAACCTGCAATGCCAGAGGATCTTTCAGGTCAATGCTCCCATCAACTGTGTATGTCTTCATCCCAACCAGGTAAGTCAGTGTCTCAAAAGCGATTAATGAAATATGCCACCACTAGAGGGAGCACTGTGACTGATACAGTACTGTGAGTTGTACCAAAGACGATACAGTATGAAGGTAGGCTAAAACTGCTTCTACAAAATAAATCCCTGATCACACTTGTAGGCGATGTCATAGCAACGTTGGCTAGCTAGGCTCATGCGTAGACCCAATGACGTGTTTCTAACTGTCGTCTCGCGCCGAACTGCGCATGTGCAGGCCGTCAAATCAAAGGCACTCCTTCGATATAAAAGTTGTTTTGACGAAAATGAAAACGGCAGTTTGTCACTTTCACGAGGTTGGAGTAATAACATGTTCAATTACTTAAGACATTGGCTCAAATCTAGGTTGTCCCTTTAGATTTTCAGAAAATGAACAACATTGACTTCTCAAACCCCAAGTCCCTGCCTGCTCTGCCTGGTTTGTTTTGCAAGTGTTCCCGGAAGTCTTGCGATGTTGTGCCTCTGAGTTCAGAAACTCTGTGGTTGTACTGTAACTGATGATAAACACCTAGGTTAATCCTTGCCTTCTTTAGCGGCAATCAGCAGTTGAAACAAAAACAAAGTGTACTAAAATCAAACGTTATTGGTCACATGCCGATATTATTGCAGGTGTAGCGAAAGCTTGTGTTCTTAGCTCCAACAGTGCAATAGTATCTAACAATTCACAACAATACACATATCTAAATGAATGGGTTTAAGAAACATAAATATTAGGACGAGCAATCTCGGAGTGGCATTGACTAAAATACAGTAGAATAGAATAAAGTATATACATATGAGATGAGTAAAGCAGTATGTAAACATTATTAAAGTGACTACTGTTACATTATTAAAGTGGCCAGTCATTCCATGTCCATGTATATAGGGCAGCAGCCTCTAAGGTGCAGGGTTGAGTAGTCGGGTGGTAGCCAGCTAGTGATGGCTATTTAACAGTCTGATGGCCTTGAGATAGAAGCTGTTTTTCAGTCTCTCGGTCCCAGCTTTGATGCAAATGTACTGACCTCACCTTCTGGATGATAGCGGGGTGACCAGGCCGTGGCTCGGGTGGTTGATGTACTTGATGATCTTTTTGGCCTTCATGTGACATCGGGTGCTGTAGGTGTCCTGGAGGGCAGGCAGTGCCCTCGGTGATGCGTTGGGAAGACCGCACCACTTTCTGGAGAGCCCTGTGGTTGCGGGCGGTGCAGTTGCCATACCAGGCGGTGATACAGCCTGACAGGATGCACTCAATTGTGCATCTGTAAAAGTTTGTGAGGGTCTTAGGGGCCAAGCCGAATTTCTTCAGTCTCCTGAGTTTGAAGAGGCGCTGTTACGCCTTGTACCCCACACGGTCTGTGTGGGTGGACCATTTCAGTTTGTCAGTGATGTGTACGCCGAGGGACTTGAAGCTTTTCACCTTCTCTGCGGTCCCGTCGTTGTAGATGGGAGTGTGCACCCTCTGCTGTATCCTGAAGTCCACAATCCGCTCCTTCATTTTATTGACGTTGAGGTAGATGTTATTTTCCTGGCACCACTCCGTCAGGGCCCTCACCTCTTCCCTGTAGGCTGTCTCGTCATTGTTTGTAATCAGGCCTACTACTGTTGTGTCTTCTGAACTTGATGATTGAGTTGGAGGCGTGCGTGGTCATGTAGTCATGGATGAACAGGGAGTACAGGAGGGGGCTGAGCACGCACCCTTGAGGATCAGCGAAGTGGAGGTGTTGTTTACTACCCTCACCACCTGGGGGCTGCCCGTCAGAAAGTCCAGGATCCAGTTGCACAAGGCGGAGTTCAGACTTAGGGCCTCGAGCTTAATGATGCGCTTGGAGGGTGCTATGGTGTTGAATGCTGAACTGTAGTCAGTCAACAGGATTCTTACATAAGTATTCCTTTTATCCAGATGGGATAGGGCAGTGTGCAGTGCGATGACGATTGCAGCGTCTGTGGATCTATTGGGCGGTAAGCAAATTGAAGTGGGTCTAGGAGGTCAGGTAAAGTAGAGGTGATATCCTTAACTAGCCTCTCAAAGCACTTCATGATGACAGTAGTGAGTGCTACGGGGCAATAGTCATTAAGTTCAGTTACCTTTGCTTTCCTGGAAACAGGAACAATGGTGGACATCTTGAAGCAAGTGGGAACAGCAGACTGGGATAGGGAGAGATTGAACATGTCCGTAAACAATCCAGCCAGCTGGTCCCTGCCACTGTTTGGTAAATAGCAGAGGGATTGGGCTGGAGAAATGTAACCACTCTCAAATTCATGGACAGAGCTATAAATGCAAGGACTGACTATCCATGATAACACAATTATAGTTTTAGCCATGTTCTGATGGTCTACAGTGTTTGTTTACATTTACTTTGTTTACAGACATAGGAGTAAAACAAGCTTATTTGGGGTTTTGATGGGGTATGGAAGTTGAACTTAGCTCATGGGTACATATAATTAATTTATAAGTCCAAAAATGTATGTAGCAACTGCATATTGCCCCTTTTTTTTTTTATTCTGCTTATTGTATCTAATTGATTCTCAATCAGGCTTGTGTATTTTCCAGGCTGAATTGATCGTGGGGGACCAGAGCGGTGTGATCCATATCTGGGATCTGAAGACCGATCACAACGAGCAGCTTATTCCTGAACCAGAAGTGTCCATCAACTCAGTCCACATCGACCCAGACGCCAGCTACATGGCAGCAGTCAATAGCTCGGTCAGTATGCTGAAAAATATAATTTAGTTATGCTGGACACTTTAGTACAGGGATGGGCAACTTTGATGGGGTTGGGGCCAGAAAAAATCTGAACTCATCATGAGGTGCCACAGTTTCTCACGGGTCTGTGCAACTATAGTGCCAGTCAAAAGTTTGGACACACCTACTCATTCAAGGGTTTTTCTTTATCTTTACTATTTTCTACATTGTAGATTAATAGTGAAGACATCAAAACTATGAAATAACAGATATGGAATCATGTAGTAACCATTTTTTTTAAAACAAATCAAAATATATTATATCTGAGTGAGACTCAATAGCCAAATCAACGGGGGCCCCCCAGCCGGTAATTCGACATTGATAACAAGTTTAGATAGCTGGGCGCTAAACTAACTTGGCAATCTAAAAAAGCTAGCTGACTGACATAACAAGAGGCGCATTTCGAAATGTCACCTTCTGTCGTGTCTATTCGAACTCGAAACAGTAAGTTGAAACCCCGACTGAGGGCCTTCAAGAATGGCCGGTTACCCATCCCTGTTTTAGAGTTCATTTTGTCTAATACGACACATTTTTCCATGGGGTGTAGAGCAAATGTTTTAAAGCATGTTTGCTGCAATTGTACACATTTTGCCATGGGGCTGAGAGAAGATTTAGCAATTTTATAACTAATTTCATTCAATTGTACTAATTTTGCAATTGGTCGGAGAGGAAAATTAGCTGTTTTAGAGCTAATTTCATGCAATTCTAAACATTTCGACCATGATAAGTTTAGATATCTGGCTGCTAAACTATACTGAACAAAGATATAAATGCAAACATTTCTAAGATTTTACTGAGTTACAGTTCATAGAAGGAAATCAGTCAATTGAAATCAATTAATTAGGCCCTAATCTATGGATTTCACTTGACTGGGCAGGGGCACAGACATGAATGGTCCTGGGAGGGCATAGGCCCACCCACTGGGGAGCCAGACCCAGCCAATCAGAATACGTTTTTCCCCACATGGGCTTTATTACAGACCAAAATACTCCTCAGTTTCATCAGCTGTCTGGGTGGCTGGTCTCAGACAATCCTGCAGGTGGTTACACGTGGTCTGCGGTTGTGAGGCCAGTTGGACGTACTTCCACATTTTCTAAAATGACTTTGGGCTCCAACGGATCAATCAGTAATTCTCTGGCAACAGCTCCGGTGGACATTCCTGCAGTCAGCATGCCAATTTGTGGCAATCTGTGTCGTTGTGTGACATAACTGCACATTTTAGAGTGGCCTTTTATTGTCCTCAGCACGAGGTGAATCTGTGTAATGATCATGCTGTTTAATAAGGATCGGACCCAAATCTAACTGCCTGTAGCTCAGGACCTCAGTCAAGGATATGCATATTTTTGATACCATTTGAAAGGAAACACTGAAGTTTGTAGAAATGTGAAATTAATATAGGAGAATATAACACATTAGATCTGTTAGCTCATATTTTTGTTCTTTCTTTGAAATGCAAGAGAGAGGCCAATATATGACTTAGTAATCTAGGCACATTTTAGATTTTGGCCACTAGATGGCAGCAGTGTATGTGCAAAGTTGTAGACTGATCCAATGAACCATTGCATTTCCGTTCAAAATGTTGTATCAAGACTGCCCAAATGTGCCTAATTGGTTTGTTAATACATTTTCAAGTTCATAACTGTGTGCACTCAAACAATAGCATGGTATTCTTTCACTGTAATAGCTACTGTCAATTGGACAGTGCAGTTAGATTAACACGAAGTTAAGCTTTCTGCTCATATCAGATATGTCTATGTCCCAGGCAATGTTCTTGTTACTTACAACCTCATGCTAATCACATTAGCGCATGTTATCTCAACTGTTCCGCAGGGGGGACACCGATCCTGTAGAGGTTTTAATCACCACCCTGATATGCCACACCTGTCAGGTGGATGGATTATCTTGGCAAAGGAGAAATGCTCACTAACAGGGATGTAAACAAATTTGTGCACACAATTTGAGAGAAATAAGCTTTTTGTGCGTATAGAAAACGGAACATTTCTGGGATCTTTTTTATTTCAGCTCATGAAACATGGGACCAACACTTTACATGTTGCGTTTATATTCTTGTTCAGAATAATTAACCAATAAAAAAAAGTGCTAATTTGAGTTTAAATTGTGATCACTGTCCATTTCTCACAGGGAAACTGTTACGTGTGGAACCTGGCAGGAGGGATGGGTGACGAGGTGACGCAGCTCATCCCCAAAACCAAGATCCCCGCTCACAAGCGCTACTCCCTCCGCTGTAAATTTAGTCCTGATTCCACGTGAGTACACCACACACATTTCTTTAAGGAATGTGTGCATAATCCAACATTAACTATTTAGAAGTAGGAAGCTTTGATTGCATGTCTTGTATAGTTACTGTATATGTGACTTAACTGTGTCTTTTCCCCACAGTCTGCTGGCGACCTGCTCGGCGGACCAGACGTGTAAGATCTGGAGAACGTCTAACTTCTCTCTGATGACGGAGCTGAGCATCAAGAGTAACAACCCTGGAGAGACGTCCCGAGGCTGGATGTGGGACTGTGCCTTCTCTGGAGACTCACAGTACATTGTAACAGGTCAGTGTTATATTTCTTCACAGTGGGTTTTATTATGCACGATAACAACTAAATGATCTGTTCCTGTAGGTTTTCACTCCAACCCTAATCTAGCGCACCCGACTTTAACAATTAGCTGGTAGCTCTCCAGGAACAGGGTTGGAGAGCCCTGATCTAGGGTAAGGGATTGGTTTTTGCTGTTGGAAAGTGACTGACTTCCGTCCTTTCTAGTGTGGCTAGATTGTGATGATTAATCCTGAGCCGCGACAGCTTGGAGCCTCAAACTCATTAGTTAACTCACGTTTGGGCAGTTCTGACTTGTGCTCCAACGGATCAATCAGTAAATGTGATGAATTTCCTTCCAGCCTCCTCTGACAACCTGGCACGGCTGTGGTGTGTAGAGACTGGTGAGATCAAGAGGGAGTACAGCGGCCATCAGAAAGCTGTGGTGTGTCTGGCCTTTAACGACAGCGTGCTGGGCTGAGGAGACAGCAGCAGTGGACTCCAGTGGATGAGGAGGAGCTGCACTACAGCGAAGCTCTGTGACTGTGTGTGTGTGTGTGTATATACATCCACACACCCGTCTGTCTCTGCTTCCACAAAAGCTTTTGATTTATCAGGATAGGAGAGAGGCTGTTTTTATATTTCTCATAAGGAACACATTGGGGATACAAGGTCTATGGGCTTGTTTGTGTCTTATAGCTTGGGCGAGGAGTTTCCTTACCATGAAAAACTCTGGGCCATAGCTAGATTAATGTATTTAGGTTCAGTAGCTTAATCAAAGGTGGAAAGTCTCAAATGTGAGGTCTTTGAAAAACTGAAATGTGGACTGAGTCCCATGTGTGACTGTACAGGATATGATGAATTCCAGTAAAGACTAACTGGTGTGTAACATTTACTCTGTGGTGCTTTTGTCTTGATTCTCTGTTTTAATACATCATACCAGGAACTACCACAAAGAAGGCTTTGTTTTTTGGTATGAAGTGTTGGAAAGATTCTATTTCATTTCTCTATAGTAAAAGAGACAGTCCGTGTTTTACACAACTGTTCTTTATTGGAGGGATCAAGTCATTTTAACACACTCCAGTAAACAGGAATGGTTACACACACAATGACTCATCTGCTGTGGGTTGCAGTACAGGAAATAACAAGCACAAAAAAACGGACTCTTATAATCTCCAAAACTCTGCCACAAGGGAAGGTATTAAACATCAAGGGAGGGTGACGAGGGGAGGCTGCAGATAAACTTGACAGCTTGTTTCCGTCCATCGGAATGGAAAGGACTGAGGCGAAAGCTTAGAAGGGACTAAGGTAGCTGCAGTATTGAGTCAAAGCTGGCTGCTGTTCCCCGGTTGTATTCAAATAGTTTTTTTTTTTGCAGCCGGCGACTTAGCAGGGATGAGAAGGAGCACTCTGTTTCCCTGATCAGCGCTGGTATGTGCTGCCTGAGAGTGGATGATGGCAGGTCACTCCGGCAGGTAGTAGAAGCAGACAGACACACAGATGTTACTAGGGAAGCAGATGTCAATGCAGAAGTAGACCAGACGCTGTTTACCTGGACCTTCAGAGAAAGTGAGAGGGTTTGTTACTGAACAAGCAGTTTGGTAGCGAAGACCAACAAAACCCAAGTGGTGTAAAGTACTTAAGTATAAATAGCAGTGAGTTCAGCCTGAAGGTTGTGCTTCTTATTTACTTCTGGCACACTGCAAAGGTCACACAGCACCGCAGTTTAGCATTATGCTAACTAACTGTAGCAGGTAGATCACTAGTGCAATATCTAAGCCTTACTATAGCAGAGAGCACTGATGGCTAACTATTTGAGAGGATGGCTCCTCTGAATCACCAAGTGAGTAAAACTGGAAATACGATTCCATTAACAGACTGTAGTTGACTTGCATACTTTGGGGTTTTGCAGTGATGAAAAAAGTACCCAATTGTCATACTTGAGTAAACGTAAAGATAACTTAATAGAAAATGGCAAGTAAAAGTCACCCAGTAAAATATTACTTGAGTAAAAGTCTGAAAGTTTACTGCTGCGACACTGCAAAGGTCACATAGCACAGTAGTTTAGGATTATGTTTCTCACTCTGCCCTATTCTGGAAAGAGCTGCCAACACACAGACACAGGGAGAAAGCTCTCCCTCAGTCTGAGGAACTTGTTTTACAAAAGAGCCTCTGGTCTTTCCTTTGTATGACTATTGATTTATCCCAGAATTTAATATAAAATTGGACCCACATTAAAATAAAACAGTCCACAGTTACATAAATGTATGTCATTGTATAAATGCCAAGGCAAGTGAATGTGTATTTAGCATGAAGCTATAATGATGTGAAGAAGGGTACTCTCACCGTCTTGTCTCCTGGTCCAGTGGATGGAGCTGTGTCGACACAGGGCCTGTAAAGGCTCCTCCAGGGTGGACACATCAACCTGACTGCCCCCCATCACCCCCAGGAACTCTGTCTGTCTCTGGGTCTCATTCCCCAACAACACCTCCTGGCAGAAGATTAACACATTTTTCTCAGGATTATGAATGATGAGAGCAAGCTAAAGAGACAGCAAAAGAGGAATTATGATTGCACTTGCTTGTGAGGTCACCTCAGTGGTTTTTCTAACAACAAATACAAGTGTCAATTAAGATTCTATAAGGATAGAACAGTGTGCTTTTGCAGACATGAAACTCAAGCTGCCATTATAGAGCAGTATCTCTATTAGATCACTTCAGTGGTCTATGCCAGGTTAAACACTCAACCCTGCATCATTCTCAGCTGAACTCTGCTCTCTCTCATTTGGCACAATGGCCATTTAGTAATTGCACCATTTACACTGGTGATGAGTCCGATAGGGACCACTTAAAGTGCCGTTATGCCTGAGCGAGCCTTCTAACAGCCCGATTCCCTCCACTCTAAAGAGCATTATGCTGCAGAACAGATATTTTGCTCTCAGCCTTTTCTATGTGGATGAAGTCTATCCATTAAATCAGACACTTAATGACCACAATCAGTGGGTGGTTCTCGTGCTGAAGTATAGTTCTACGAGATACTTGATACCGTGAGAGTCAGAACTCAAATGCAAACACAAACGACTATGTTTCTATCAGATAGCATGAGAAAAGGATGAAACACTTGGCATTGTGACATACGTGGCATATTTCTCTTTTGAGTTTATATGCAACTTAAGTCTGTACAACCAATTAATGATTGAACGAGTCCAGCTGCACAATGGTCCATAACTATGGAGTAATGAACCGGTAATTAACTAATGACATGAGTAATCATACACCAGCTCTTGTGAATAAATGAATTATCCTAGGCCCTGATAACCATGATTCAATCTGATATGAGCAAGTAATCGACTCATAAAGTAAAAGCTAATGGGCCTCAAAATAAAATAACTAACAAATACCCAGCAAGGACAACGGTAGATATCGTCATGGCCCTGTAGATACACAGTACCACAGCAGAAAAGCAACCCGTCCATTCTGCAATGACCATTGACATTGACCAAACATAGCAAAAAAAAGCACACCTCATTAAAGATGTCCACTGTAGGACTGGCCCTTCCCTCGCTAACCAACCATAGTCTCGCCACTTTCTCCAGCCCAATGAAGCCTTAACAAACCCAGTAGTCCCCAAACAGAGTGGCCATTGTGCAGATCTGAGCCTCACTGCTGTCCCAACCTGTAAGGGGATCCAGGGAAGGATAGAAAAAGAGAGAGGTCTAGGAGGATCAGATGCCCTGAGGAATTCAGTCCTGGAGAGACACTACATTATAAACATTTAAGGCCTTGTTCAGTCTATTACCTCCCACTCGTTCTCTGGACAGGGAGAGGAGAGGGATGCTAAAATCAACACTCCTAAGTCCAATAGGGTCTGGCTGGCCATGGACTGAGACAGAGGTGGCACTAAGCTATCAGTCACTTACAATGATCCACCCCCACTGCCAACTCACACATTAGCAACAGTGTAAGGTAACGGGGCACCCTCAACTGAGAGCCAGCTGACACAGTAGGGTGTTTCTGCATACTCTTTACTTGTTGCCATGCCAATAAGTCCCTATGTGACATATTTCCTTTGCATGGTAACAGGCTCATATAAAGTGAAATCCAAAATAGTATGTTTCATACGCTGTTATATGTTGGAAAGGTGAAACATCTTTACCTTTTGCATTGACTGCTGGAGAAGGGACTGCATGTTTTCATAGTCAGATCTCTCCATCTTACTCAGGTAACAAGTCTCCTGGTTCATAGGTTTGTAACATATCAAACCCTGCACAAACAAACATAACACAATGTCAGCTCAGCATCCATTGAAGCTCAGTTCTAGCATGGGAAACTGTTTCTAGACAACCAGCCTTTTACAATGCAACAATGTTGAATAAGGAAACAGCCATACAAACAGAAAGGTTCACTGCAGCTTGCCTCAGTTCAATACACTTTCAACAGGTCTGCTCCTTACATGTTTGATGTCAAAGAGCACGGTGGTTGTGTGGTTGGCCGGTGAGGTCACAGAATAGGTCACCAGGTCGTTGTGCTTGTCAACCAATGCTGATTGGTTGATCAGGGTTCCAGTCAGATCCGGAACTGTGATTCTGACAACCTGTAAAGACCACAGTAGAGGGATAAGTTTACTCAATGTAAACTCCTCATCAACATTGTGATTGTACAAGTGTGAGCGAATATTTTGTACATCAACCACAGTCATGTATGCATCTATGCTAGATTGGGCTACAACACCTCACAGTTTTAATGCCAAATACAAAGCAACGTGTTCCGACAGGTGAATCAGGTGAGAGTTGTGTCTCCCACCTGTGCGTCGGGCTGTCTGACCCATAGATGCCCCCTGACGCCAAGGGCGGTGATGACCAGGAGGAGAGTGGCACTGAGGGTCACCCAGAATGCCTTGTGTGGGAACTGGCAGGACACTGTTGGACCCTCGTCCTGAGGAGACCATACACAACAGCTTATCACAATCTACATAGCCACTTGTCTGGGTGAGTGTCTGACTGTTTCTGGATTCAACAACATTGTTGACTTCAACAACAAGTTTGTTCAAACTGAAATAGAATGACACTATACCCTATGACAGGGATCATCAACTGGATTCAGCCGAGGGAGGATGTTTTCTTGAGCGGATGGTCAGGGGGGCGGAACATAATGACAAATCATTTGTAGACTGCAAATTGACCGCAAGCCCAAACAGATATCATATTTAACTAAAACATAATAATTTCAAACCTTGCTTACATTTCTATACGATCATGTCTCTCTCTATATAATGCTTGGGAACAGATTTCCAAAATTTCAATCACTTGGAGCTGATTTCCTGGTATTTTTTGCTTGGGGGGCCAAATAAAGCCGCAAGTTGGGGACCCTGCTCTGTGAGTATTGCACAAATAACATTACCATAACATTACCAAAAGTCTTTCTATCTATATGAAAATAACTTTTCCAAGAGCAACAAAATCATTGAGGCTAACAAAAACAAATCGGACTTTTGCCACAGATCATTTGAACCACCACTGAGCGAGGTATAGATGAGTCCCACTCCTACCATGCGTTGTGAATCCTCCAACCCGGTGGTTTCTGAACGTTTCCAACACCTCACCATCCTGCGTCCGGTGACTTCTCTTCTCTCACTCCGACTTCACCCTTGTTCTCTCACCTATCTGCATCGAGCTGCGGTCATGACCAGCACTGAGTGAGACGCTCTGCAATACACCTGGCCAACTTCTCTCTCTCGCTCTCTGTAGACCCGTCTCCCCCTCTCCTCGCCTACCTCCCCCTCACAGACACACACGTGACAGTCCAAACCCTTTGGCCGGCTACCCTCACCCCAGACAATGGACAAAGGGGTGAGACAAACTCACCTCTGTGGACAGGCTCTGTCATCGGCCATGGCAGGGTGATATGAGGAATGGACTGAAGGACCGTCCAGTCGATGAAAGGCCAAGGTGACTTTAAGAGCTTCTGTGATAATAACACCAGGGCCCAGCACAGCCCACTGTGTTGAAGTTAACACAATCCACAGGGAAGCCTTACATTTTGGAAAAGGTATGTTTATTTTTTATCAGTGTTTGATTTACTTGAGTCAAGGTGAATACTGTTGTCAAGGACAGAGGATGATACAGTAGTTTGATTATTGTATTGGCAGTACAGACAATCTAACATATTATAGACACTTAGTTACTAAGACTGACATTATGTTACATTAAAACACACTTAACAAGATCATTGATTATTGCGCAAACCCCTAACCTTCTAATTGAATGGGAACAAAAGGTAGTTCTATTTTTACATTTACAATACATCAGGATACAATAAGAGTATAACCCAGTTTATGTATACTTCCTCACGTGAATGGGTAATGTAAATGGCAATAAACACAGCATTGGTACAGTGAACATGAGAGTGGACAACATAAGATATATAATTCCTGATGAATTGTCAGTGCACTCCAGTTTACTGTATTTCTGCATAGCTCTCTGCCTTAGATAAATATTGAGTGACGTGATTTCAAATGTATGCACACAGATGAGGGAAATACCCAAAAGCAGTGTGTACACATTTCCTCTGTGTTTGAGATCATTGCTACAGAGGGATATTGAGCAAAGAACACAGGCCTTGCATAGCCCTTCTTCCTTTTCACCCAAACACACAGCACATACTTCTCTACCATTTCATGAACAACTCATTTGAAAAAAAATCGAAATCCATTTATCAACACTGGAAATCAGGAGTGGCTAACCCTCGTCCTGGAGAGCTACTGGGTGTGCTGGGCAGGCTTTTGTTCCAGCCCTGCTATTTGTTTCCTTTTTTGCTGCTGAATCTATGTGGTGCATTACAGCAGGGCTAGAACAAAGGCTTGCACACCCAGTAGCTCTCCATGAGGAGTCGGCTACACCGGCTGTATATCTTGAATATATATTCAGCCATAGCATACTGTAGTTAAAATAACTTTAATATAGGTTTGTTTTGTTGCAGTCTTAGTATAATCGAAGCAGTTGATTAACTCTCTGTACCTTCCTGAATTTTCACATCCGTAACCCGGAAACAAGCCTGGGTTTTCAGACGCACACAGTCCTTAACGGTCCTTTATAATTAATCAATATTAATCGAATTATCATCTATCAAGGCTAAAGTCTCATTGAGATAAAAACCTATTTTTCTTTTCCACGCCCTGACTGATTATCCTTGTAGAGCAGGCAGGAGTTCTGCAATACTCTCTACGTAGTAGTCAGGCACCATCCCAAGGCGTTTTGGACAGCCACTCTCCTGATGGGCCTCAGCGTCAGCCACAGTGGACACCCCGGTCAGGGTCAGCAGAGTCTTCAGGCCACAGTTGGACCCCAGCAGGATGTCCGTGTCCAACCGGTCCCCCACCATGAGGCAGCGGGTGCGGTCCAGGCCGAACTGGCTGGCCACACAGTCGTACATGAAGTGGTTGGGCTTTCCCACCGTCTGGGCCTGGCGCTGGGCTGCGGTCTCCACAGCCTTCAGGATACAGCCCGTCCCTGGTGGAGACAGAGAGGGGAAGACATTCAGTGTTGTTGACACATGCTTAAACATACAGTAAGAGATGAAAGATCTGACTTGGGGCAGTGGAAAACCCCTCATGTTATTGCATCACACTGGCTCGCTGTAAGCTACTAAAGATCATTAACACAGCACTCATGTAGCCTCCCTGTATGTGAGCACTACGGACTCTGCCACAGATGGTGCGCACTCCATGTGTACGGTAACCACAGTCTTGTTGGTTCATACTCCAGCAGAGACAACATCCTACTTACCTGGGACAGCTTTGCCTCCTTCCAGGGGCAGTCTGGTGTCAGTGTTGGTTCCCACCAGTAGACAGTCAGGGTTGTTGAGGTACTGCAGGGCTCTGTTCAGTTTCATGTAACTGAAGTGCTCATCAAACCCAACAACCACAGCCTTCACCTCAGGGTCCAGGGGCACGTTGGCCCAATCGATCTGGACACCTGATATCGGATCAGGCCCCACACCCGTCTGCTGGATCCCAACCTTTTCTAGTTCCTGCCTCATTGCATTGCTTCCTATGAGATACACTTTGCCCTGTAGTCTGGAGACATGTTTTAGGTACATTGCAGAGCAGTACGCGGTCCCAAACACCTCATCCTCAGCTGCGTTGAATCCCATCAATGCCAGTTTGTCTGCATACATCTTTCTAGTTTTAGTGCTGTTGTTGGTGACGAAAAACACTTTCTTTCCATTCTTCTTGAGCAGGTTGATAACGTCAGGGGCGCCAGGGATTGCCTGATCCCCTCGCCAGATGACACCATCACAGTCGAAGAGGACACTGTCCACAGAATCTAACATTTGCTTTATTAAGGGACCGTTCAGCCGGGTGCATTTTGACACAGCCATTGGGAAAAGGTGTGCGTACTGTCAGCTACCGGTATCTCTTGTTCCTCGATCAGTCAGTGTTCAAAAAGAACTGGCTAGCTAACGTCACTGTATGCTACCACTTTCTTGCAGACTAGCCACGATGTTTAGCGCAAAATGTACGAGAACAATCTCCTCGAAGAAATATGACATTCAATTTAAGCACGAGTACTATTTCGTTTGATCTTGTAGTTGAATCATTTGGTGTCTTCAATAACGATTTATTGCGAAGTTTCCTGACCTTATATCATTGCATCAAATCCATACTGTAACACACTTCCGCACCGGTTTAAAGTGACACGAGCATCCATGCACTAGCGGGGGGCAGTTCCCCAGTGACAACAATTTTGGACCCCTTGTGGTCCCCCTAAATGTGGAGTATAAAATCATTTTTACATAACTAATTTTTGCTATCGCTCTTTTTTTACATCCATTATTAGACAGTAGCAACGCGGAACACTAATTTAACCCACACATTTTCTAGAGGGACGGCTTTAGGCGGAACACAACAGTATCGTAGAACATGCATCTGCAAGTTTTTTTCTATTCAGAAGTTGTAAGAAATTCCGCACGAATATTATAGTTTAAGCACAAAGAAGGAAATATAGAGGTGAGTAAAACTGTTAATATGTTGATTTGTATTAAATGCATTACAGAAGTGTAACGTTAGATCAGCTTATCTTAACCTGGCCGGTTGTTACTTTGTGGCAGTATGAAAAATGATAAAATATATGATCAACAAACTCATGGTGCTGAACGCATTGTAACGTAAAACGGTTAGACATAAAGGGTAGTTACCTAGCAAGTCAGTTATTTTAAGTAAAGGAATTAATAAGCGTGGTCCCCATTACTTTTGCTCTTTAGTTTTCACCAAAATGAAGAGAAAGAAGGACATTATGTCCTTCTTCCAAAGAAAAGACAAAGCAGAAAGTGAGACAGAGCCAGATGGCTCAGGTGTGGAGAGAGCAGAGAGCCTGCAGAGAGAGAGCAGGAAGACTTGTCCATTGGAAAGACAGAGTGAAGGCATAGTAGAGCAGGAAAGTGAGACAGATGCAGAGACTGAGAGTGAGAGTGAAGGCATAGTAGAGCAGGAAAGTGAGACAGATGGAGAGGCTGAGAGTGAGACACCAACAGAGGAACCTCGTGCGTCCACAAGCAGTGGACCATCAGGTTGGTGATGTTGAATAAATCTGTGGTTACTTGTAAAGCAGTGCAATTAGTCAGTTTATATGGTGTATAGAAATGAGTCAGTGTGTGATTGAAATGAAATCTTATTTAACATGCTATTGGGCTTGTGATATAGATAATGACCCAAATAGATACTTTTAATTATATATATTTTATTTGGCAGATATCAGCAAATCCCGGGAGGAACCACCGGTGCAGCCAATGATGAACATATACACAAGAACTCTGATGGGGGACCGGCGGAGGAGCGTCAAGGCGGCCCGGTACCATATCCACCCCTGGCTTGAATATTCAAAAAAATCAGACTCTGTGTTTTGTTACGCCTGCAGGCATTTTAGCCCTCCCAAAGTCTGAGACTGTATTTGATTCACAATTGGGTTTTAACAACTGGAAGAAGGCAACTTACAAAGAGGGAGGATTTGCAATTCATGCAAGGTCTGAGCGGCACAAACAAGCAATGATCACATGGAGAGACTATCAGAAAGCTGTAGAAAGTAATGCAACACTGGTAAATGTCCTAAACAAGGAACACAACAAACAGGTTCAAGAAAATCGGGACTATATTAAAACAGTAGAAGTACTACTACTTACAGCCACACAAACATTGCACAAAGAGGAGACGATGAGTCTGCAGAGTCAGATAACAAAGGGAACTTCGTGGTAATCCCAGAAACAACAGCTAAGCATGACACAACTGTGAAAAAAGGTTGACTTCCATTCATAATGCAAAATATACAAGCAAAGGGATTCAGAATGAGGTTCTGAGTTGTTTGGCAGACATGGTTCCAACAAAAATTATAGAAGAAGTGAAAGACAGTGAGGGCTTTAGCATAATGGCAGACAACAAAACATTTTTTTTTTAAAGGAGCAGATATCGCTAGTACTCAGGTACTATTTCAGAGGAGCTGTCCATGAGAGCTTTCTCCACTTTGAATCGGCTGATCGACTAGATGCAGCAGGGCTTACTGACAAAATCATACACATATTAGAAAGTCATGGTCTTGAATACAAAAACAACCTAGTAGGCCAAGCATATGTCGGTGCTTCCGTTATGAGTGGCAAGCATTCAGACGTCCAGGCACGCATTAAAGAACAAGCAAAGCATGCCTTTTACATCCACTGCAGTGCACACTGTCTAAACTTAGTTTTAGTGGATACAGTCAAAGCTGTCCCTGAGGTAGGACAGTTCTCCTTACTAGAAAGACTTTTCATCTTCACATCTTGGTCATATGTGCATCAAAAATGGCTTAGCATACAAAAAGAGATGTACCCAGGTGCACCTAGAGAGCCTCAGAGACTAAGTGACACTCGCTGGGCATGTCGATATATGGCTCAACATACTATTATGGATAGATTAGCTGCCATTAAGCGAGTCCTGAAAGACATAGTCCAAGAACACAATGGTGACAGATCTGTTGAGGCACGAGGTCTGCTTGCACAGATAGATTTACAAGTCATTGTGTGCCTTATTACACTCCATAAAGTGTTTGGAGAAGCAACATTTCTATCAGATATGCTACAGTCTTCATCACTTGACCTGTCAAAGGCTGTTGATTTAGTTGAAGCCTTAGTTCAAACTTTGAATGACTACAGGGATGAGTCATTTTTTGATGACCTATGGAATGAAGTGTTGAACGCAGCTGAGCAATTTGGTACTGCAATACACCCCCCTGCAAAACGACCAAAAAAGCTACGCTCTCAATTTAATGGAGACTGTACTCAGTACAGGGGGTCAGATTCAGAACAAGAAAAGGGCAGTTTTCGTACAACCCTTTTCTACCCTGTTTTAGATCATATGCTCAATGAGCTTAACAGAAGGTTCCCTAGCAAAAACTGTGACATAATGAATGGCATCCAAACTCTAAACCCTACAAGTGATGTGTTTCTCAAAGAGATGTGTCCTGTTTCCATTTGCTAGAATGTATGAATCAAATATTGAGGACTTGGGGCATGAACTACATCAGTTCAGAAGACTTTTAGAAAGGAGAATACAGAGTGGCATGCAGAGACCCTCCAGTGTAGTACAGCTGGCATTATTCATTGAGCCTTATAAAGAAGTTTTCTTTGAGCTCTTTAAACTGTGCAAGATAGCTGTTTCAATCCCTGTTGGTACTGCTTCTTGTGGACAGAGTTTTTCTGCACTAAAGCTGGTGAAAACGTATCTCGGGTCCACAATGTCAGATGACAGATTAAGCAATTTAGGTATATTAAGTATTGAGTCAAGGAGGGCAAAGGCTTTGAGTCTAGATGAATTTGCTGATCTTTTTGCAAAAAAACACAGAAACTGGAGAATACAGTTGATATGACCTGATACTGAATATGTAATCCAAATAAAAATTATAATGGAAATGCAAATAAATTGTTGAATGATTATGAACATGGTCTTTTGCCTGCAATGCAGTGAAGAAAACGATATGACAACAATAACGTCTAATGTAACTGGCCCCTCGAACAGTACAGCTTGGCCCCTTGAAATGGTCTAGAACCGCCACTGCATCCATGTGCCCTCTTCCATGTTCCTTGCTCGGTTCAAAATATACATGTTAAGGGTGCGTTTGTAAATTAACTTTGGCTATGTACGATTTCAGAGCTCAAAATAAATGGCTAGTAGATTCGATTTTTTTGTTTTGTTGATCATCATCGCTGAGTAGACTGGATTTATGAGTGCTGACCTCTATGCATGGATCGGCTGATGAGGTAAATGATGACTGGATGCTTGTATCTGCTTTTTGCTTTCACATGTGCTTTAAGAGTTATTGCGTAATGAACATGGCCCATCTCTTTTGTCAGGATATAAGGATGGAATACATGTCAACAACTCCAACTCAATCAAGGTAAGCGGTCACCCAGCAAATACAAGTGAGAGCAGTGCATCCAAAAATGAACAAGGCGCATGCAATGTTAATTTCTTCCCATGAGAACAGTGCTTAACTGATTCATTCTATTTGACTGGACATAGAATAAAACTAGGGTCCTATCTGGTGTCAAACATTAAGCCCTCGTGGATGATAGAGCTTTCTGCTTCAGGTGAGCTATTCAGAATTAAGGTACAAGAAAATAGCAGGGTAGAGGCAGTATTGTTATTGATGTTGCTGTATTTATGATACATAACTACATACTTTCCAGCAGATTAAGCAATAGAAGCTCTGAGATCCCCAAACAAGAGATGACTATCTGGCTGTAAAGACTTGAAGATAGTCGTTTGGAGCTCTATAACACCTTTACCAAGTTATTGTTGCTTCTGCCTCTTGTCAATAAATCTAGGTTACTTTGATTTGGTGTGCAGGTCAATTTGTGCTATGGATGTGCATGAGTTCTGGAGTGAGTGATTAGTATTTAGAACTAATAAAACGTCAAGACATATTTCCAAGACGTGTCTAAAGACAGACGTCTTAAAACATCTCAGATATCTCAAGAAATGGTTGGTGATGGCTGGGTGTGTTGTGCAAGCAGCGCGCAAAGCTCCAAATGCATGTCTGTGTATACACAGCAAGCATTGAATGAAAATGAATTACCTGTAGGCATGATATGAATCCTTGCTTCCTCTAATACACAATTAAACTTGATTGGCATAGACCATCTGCAAATTCATCTCAAGGAACAGAACAGGGAAAAGGTGTAAACAGAAGCTTTATTGCCAGTTAGAAAAATATTTAAAATCCACATACCAACATCTTTAAAAAATAAATACAAATGACAAACATTCAGTATTGTAGCTAGTGGGCCTATAAACTGCCTCTGTTGAACTCAATTATCTTTTTTCTGCACGGGACAGAGGGGGAAAAATATCTCCCCCAGGTTTCTAAGCACCCCTCTACTATAGAACCACCTTTTGGACTGGTCAGAGGCTGGCAGACCACAGAGGTGGTCAGGTGAGGGGTGGCAGTGCTGGCAGACATTCCCTCGTCCCTTGTACCACTCGTTGGAGGTCTGGTTGACCAGAGCTAGGTAGGAGTGGAACATGGCGTAGCCCGCCAGGAGCAGGAAGACGAAGACCAGGAAGCCCAGCATAAACACGATCCTGGGGAAGGTCAGGAACAGGTGCTAGGGAGAGGTGGAGGAAATATACACAGTGTACAAAACATTTACACCTGCTCTTTCCATGAGACTGACCAGGTGAAAGCTATGGTCCACTTCAAAATCAGTGTAGATGAAGGGGAGGAGACAGCTTAAAGAAGGATTTTTAAGTGCCTTTGAATGGGGTACGTTAGTAGGTGCCAGGTGCACCGGTTTGTCAAGAACGGCAATGCTGCTGGGTTTTTCCACACTCAACAGTTTCCCATGTGTATCAAGAATGGTTCACCACCCAAAGGACATCCAGCCAACCTGTGGGAAGCATTGGAATCAACATGGGCCAGCATCCCTGTGGAACGCTTTCGACACCTTGTAGTAGAGTCCATGCCCTGATGAATTGAGGTTATTCTGAGGGGAAAATGGGCGTGGGGGTAGAGTTCTTAATGTTTTGTACACTCAGGCTATATGTGGGAAGTGAATTTAAATATAATAAAAAATAAATAGTACATCTAAACTGAGACCGTGTGTGGTGCTTTCTGTGGCACATTAATGGGATTTAATTCATGACATTCATATTTAAATTAGACTTGCTGGGTTTAAACAGGCAGAAGGAAATACTAACTCCATGTAAACATCAGGCACCGATATCATTGTGTGTGTGTGTCCAGTCTTTCACCTGTATGACAAAGAGCATCCCTGCCTGCTGCTGCTGCCCATCATCATCTATGTAACGGGCTTGTAGGATGCCTGACCTCACCACAGCGTGCAGTAACATGTCCACCGTCAGTAGTGCCATGTCTGCTGCCATGGCACACACACTCAGCAGGTAGAGAAGGAAGTACCGGGTGTTCTGAGCGCCGATGCAGTTGTTGACCCAGACACAGTGGTGGTCGAAGCGCTGCACACACCTATTGCAGACTCCTGGACAAGACAAGGGGAACACATTGGCTATTCAATACAGTTTAGAGACAATAATAGCAGTTATACATTATTATGTAACAATGCATCTTAGGATGTTATACACTGTTCTGAGAAGTATAGTTTAGACTGTACTATGCCTATATAGTAGACATTCAGAAGTACAGTATTAGATCTAATGCCTGTGACTAAAAGCCAAAGGCCAATCTGTACTACTTACTACAGTGTTTTGAACGAGCAGGTTTGACCAGCTGACAGGTTGGACAGCAGACTCCTGGCTGGAACATCCTCTTGTCATATGGGTATACCTGGAGCTGACCAGAATGTCGCTTCTTTGTAACTGTACCTACAGAGAAAGAGCGTACTTAATTATATTCATGGTGGGATTGTCCTGCACAATACAATGTGCATCCATAAGAGTTTATAAAAGGACTAGCAGGAGCCTGTTCAGTAGGTGTCATGATATTCCTCAGGAGGAAACTTTACAGATCGTTCACTTCAGATAATACATTACTATGTTGATGTGATTTTCTGTCTACTAAATAGGCCCTAGTCTGGGTTATAGTTGACTAACCAGGTTCCCTTGTAATGCAGAGGTAGAAGAAGCAGGATTTGACCACCAGTAGAACATAAGGGACTGATAGGCTGGAGAGAGTGGTGTCCATGTCCCTGCAGTATCCAAACACCTCATAGGTGAACTCTGTGTACACAGCCCCCTCCAGTAAGATATGGAGATAGATAAACATTCTGTTCCTATGAGGAGACAATGGCAAACAGTTAACCAGAGGGACTGTTTTTTTAATCTATTCAATATAACAATTTTCAAAACTAAGGTTGACCCCATTTAGTCGACAGGCTGTTGTTCAACCAATATTTTTTACTTTTTTTTAATTTATTTTTTTAGTCGGGAAGTTGCAAAGAAAACAACCAATTCTGCCAAGTCATTAAATTAAAATCCAGATGGAAAATATTTACACAAGAAGCAACCTAATATCACAGTCAAACTCTCAGTCATTTAGTAAGTTCACCATTCTGACATTCTCACTGTTAAACACGGCACAGTGTTCAACACAACGGCTCTTTATGTCCAATCCATTGCAGAGGCTGCGGGGATGGCACACCAGTAGTACATTTCCCTTTAATTCCCATCATTTCTAATCTACAATGTTTGTTTAGTTACTGTAATTTCTGTTAATGTCATTTATTTTACAATTCTTATTTTCAATTGACAACTTTGTCTGCAGAGCGCACAACCTAGGCTACACTCGTGAGAAACCAGTTTAGGTTTGTTTCATTCCATTTACGAGTTGTCAAATGTAGGCTTAAAATGTGCCCATTTGGGGATCTGATAGTATTTCTGATTGTCTTAACTCAACACCACTAATGAGCTGTAGAGCTTCTAAAAATATATATTTTCAACTCAAAACAGCAAGTTTTTTAAAATTGTATTTTTTACATCCATTGAGAATGACAATAGTTCCTCAATCTTTCCAGCTCTCTCCCTTGTGATAACCACTTGGTGTAAAAAAGAAATAAAATGTAATTCTCTGACCAGGTGGAAAAGTCATAAAATAGACCTACCTGAAATTATTATGCCTTGTACAAATAGCCTACAGCTGTGTCTGTCCGGAGCTCACTAATAGCCTACAGCTGTGTCTGTCCGGGGTCACTGGTGTGGGAAACTGAGGGTCCAACATATTTTATACAATGTTGCAAGTTTGTTAGCAGGACTGAATGGACCAAGTTGATACAATGTTTTAAGTTCCTTGCAGAAAGGCCATGCTTAACCAATGTGATTTCAAAAAAAACAATAATAATAAAAAAATTCAGGATATGTTCTACCTGCAAGCTGCAATGTTTTAATTTGTTGGCTTTTTATGTAGGCAATTTTTTTACATAGTTGGCAATGTCAATAGAAGTTACTTTTAGATTTGTTTAGCCTCATTTTCATTTAGATAGCATTTTTATTAATCACATGACAATGATTTTGCGATACGAATACTTTATTTTAAAACAAATGAAACTGTTCCACGAAAATGTGAAAATCATAACTGGCACGCAGATCGGTAGAAATGGTCAAATAAATTGGCACTCTAAATGTAAAAGTTTGCCGACCCCTGGTGTAGCCCGTTACCGCCGATTTTGGGAGGGTAATGGCAGAATCTGAGAAGTCCAGCAGTAGCTGGAGGTGGTGGTGTTCGGGAACAGGTTTTTCTCTTCTGGTTAGGCAATCTTGATCTCTGGCTCCCTTGAGTCATTTGTGTCTCTTAATTATTTAATCACAGTGTGCTTAAAGCATCAGACAAGCTCAGTAGACTTCATATAGCCTTGTTGATTTCATTAAAACACGTCGGGTGTCTATATATGGAAAACTACGTTTTAAAATTTCAACCAGTCGATTGGTTGAAAGAACAGAAGACTTTTTAGTCGGGACAGCCCTAAAAGAAAGAAGAAAAAAGTTGTGATTTCCAGGTTGTTCACTTACCGTTGATGAAATAGCATGTGCAAGGTCCTCTGTGTAAAGCTTTGAAGCCATAGTGGTGTCCAAGGTGCAATTACCTGTCAAACAAAATAAGAGCATACTTTCATAAATGAACATCTCTATGGTTATGGCTATAATTACAATGGCGCTATAGCACCACTTTGTGTACGTTTCGAGAAGTGCCGTACTCTGGTACAGTCTCTTACCTTTGTCACCGAGTCGAAAAGTAAACCAAAAGGAGTTTGTTGCTGACCAGAATATTTACAAACCAAGGCAATGCAGGTCAGCACAACCACCACATAGATAGCAAAAAGTGTGAGGAAATCCATTTGTTAACCTGTCAGAGTAGGAAACAGCCTACTGTTAGATAACTGGCTGTCAAGCACTGCCTAGAAATAACTAACGTTAGCTAGCTAACTTATAATTACATCTACTTACACTACGATGATTAGTGTTATTCGATGATGACGAATAACACTAAACCTTTGCTAATGTTAAAAGACGCAGGTGCTCAGGTTGGTTAGCAACGACAGGTTAACTAGCTAGCTTAGCAGTTAGCTTGCTTCCTTCCACATTTCACTGACATAACTAGCCAAGTTGAACAGTAGCTAAGAGTTAGCTACTTATCTAACCATTACTTAATCGAGTCACCTTGTTGCTTACCCTCTTTGTGGGAAGTACAATTCATCATTTAAATGTGTGCCTTAACTAGCGTTGCAGTAAACTTAATTTACTTCCTTGGACCATTCTCTTGCACGGTGTGGGTGTCTTCACTTCCGTAGCATTCTTCTTCTTCATCGGTGGAGTTTAACAGCGGTTGGCATCCAATATGTCGCATTACCGCCCCCAACTGGACTATAGTATAAATCCATTATACTTTACGATACAAAATGGAAAACTTCCATAGCATGTAGCTAACGTTTGTAACATTTTTTTTATAGCGCAGCATACCACCCTGCATCCAACTGCTGGCTTGCTTCTGATGCTAAGCAGGGTTGGTCCTGGTCAGTCCCTGGATGGGAGACCAGATGCTGCTGGAAGTGGTATTGGAGGGCCAGTAGGAGGCACTCTTTCCTCTGGTCTAAAAAAATATCCCAATGCCCCAGACACTGCCCTGTGTAGGGTGCCGTCTTTCGGATGGGATGTTAAACGGGTGTCCTGACTCTCTGAGGTCATTAAAGATCCCATTGCACTTATCGTAAGAGTAGGGGTGTTAACCCCGGTGTCCTGGCTAAATTCCCAATCTGGCACTCATACCATCACGGCTGTCTAATCATCCCCAGCTTACAATTGGCTCATTCATCCCCCTCCTCTCCCCTGAAACTATTCCCCAGGTCGTTGCTGTAAATGAGAATGTGTTCTCAGTCAACTTACCTGGTAAAATAACGGAAAAATAAAAAATAAAAAAAATATACCGCCACCTATTGTACTGTAGTGTTAGGCTGGTGAAAAGGGAAGAATAATTGCCCTATCAACTAACCCTACACCTATTAAAACCTCACCACTATTCCACTACTTGGCCCTATCTGATCCTACACCAGCCTGGCTGCCTGGGAGGAAACCAACCTTTCTGAAGCACATGTTATTCCTATCACTCTCTATTAGCCTCGGCCTACTCATAGGGAGCCTCTTAGGATCCCTCGCCCTGGACCCATCTTCCTCTACTACGCTCTTTACTGCCTCAGCATATGGCACTGAGCTGATCCTGGCAACTCCAACCTGTCTTTCTCTCACCAGACACTTCTAATCTCCAACACTATAGGTCCCCTACAGTTAACACACACAAACTTTTCCACCGATACTACACATTCCTTTGTCTCAGGCCCTCCTGCACACTTCTCACATCTAGGAATCTCCCTCCTACACACTGCTGCAACATGACCATAAGCTTGGCACCTAAAACACCATAATGGGTTCAGGACAAAAGCTCTAATGGGATAACTGACACATCCTAACTTGACTTTGTCGGGTAAAGACTCAGCATCAAAACTTAACAGGACAGACAGTGTCTTCTCTGTTTCACCACGCTCTCCACCGGGTCTGCATCACACCAAACGGCGGGCGTCACAGACACCGGGAATCTTCCATTTTAGTTGATCCTCCTCAACCCTTAACACCACCCCAGTTATCACTCCTTTCACCAGTGCCCTGCTCCAGAGATCAAAGCAAGTCACAGTTCTTGTCCCTAGGCGTGTGGTGCGGAGCGCCTGCTCCCTCTGGACGGAAGAAACTGAAAAAATTATCATGAGTCCACTTCAAGTTACTTTCACTGACTCAACAGTCCCCAAACTCTTCTTCACCCAACCTGACACCAGATATGGATCAGTCAGAAGGCAAGGATCCATTCTCTACAAAAATCTCACCTTCACTGGGAAAGAATCATCTCTGTCATCCTTTCCTTTCTTCCCACTCTTCCCAGGCATATCAAACTCGAAATCTTGCAGCTTCGAATCCGCTCCTCCTTCAAACTCTATGTCACTCTCATCAGTCTCAAGTTCTGAGCTACTAAATTACATTTTTACTTTTTTGTACTTCTCTCTCAACATCCTCTCTTGTTCCAGGTTTTTCCCCCTTTGTTTCTTCAACTTTTCCGCTTTCTTCAAAGCTACTGAAATACTGTTTTCCATTTTTGTACTTGACGCCTATCAACCTCCCGTTCTCGACCTCCATATTCAAAACCCACAGGACTCAAACTACCAAAAGTCCCTTGTTTCTCAGAACATCTACCATTGCTCTGTAACCTCCGGGACGATTAGCACAGCTGTTGCTGGTGTGACGTCAAAAAACGGTAGTGTTGCTTCTTGGCTTATCTCGGCTTGTTACTCGACACATTGTAAACAAATGGATACATTATAAGTCATTAATTATTGATATTTTATGTTATGCATGGCAAGGTTTGTTGTTAGTAATTTACAGTCAAGTTTCTAAATTCAATTCAGTTAGACTAAATTGCTTTAGACTTGTTTGACTTTACATTAACTCAAGCTTTTTGCAAATTGACTACACATTGAAAATTCATGAATAAGTAGAAATGGTCACCATTTTACCCCATTTCAATATTGTGCACCTGCTCCTCAGTTGCACACAACACAAAATACATAATGATGACACAAGCTGTTGGATCTGGTTGCGGTGCTTTGCCTGCATTTTCAAACAGGCCCTGCTCTCATGTTACACATTACAGTTAGTGAGAGGAGTGTTACTTAGAGGCACTTGCTCTGTAGTGTATTCCTTCATCTTCTCAGGGACTTGAAAGGTAAGACTGCATCTTATTCTACTCTTTCTAAAATAATAATGTTGGTTGTAGACTCCACAGTTTGTTTACTGTTGGGAATCGCCTCATTGTCTTCACTTCCACACTGAGTCACCAGCTGCTTCAATTTAGGCTGTTGTTACATGATGATGGTTTCAGCAGCTATCAACTCTCGCAGTTGTATTCATTTGTTTCACTATCTAAATGACTTGATTGTTTGGCTGTGGGAATGAATATTGCTGTCATTTTGTTCTAGTCGGTCTCTGCTTTAAACAACGTAATGTCTTGCCAATGTTGCTGAATGCACAAATAGTCCGGTACCGACCGACCAGGGTGGGTCTTCTTACCTCAGGCTCAATGACCTGTATAACGTCACTTTCTCTCACTTGCTCTCCCTTATTCCTCTATACAAGTGAAGTGACCATCTTGAGCGAGGTGTAAGATGAGAGTTTGAGGGGAACAGTGTGTGTTTGGAGATACAAGCATGACTGGAGAATAATTCACCTGGCCCTGTATGTATAACCAGGGCTGTGCTGTTTCTTTAACTTAAATATGACATGAGTACTGTTTCCACCTCTGCTGTTTTCTGTTGGAAAACAAGTCATTTACGTAGCTGTCTTAGTATACATACTAGTGTACAGTATTTAGGCCAATTATAGGCCATGTGTTATTACTGTTACTACATCCATTTGTTATTACTATGCTATTACAATGTTATTACTGATTTCATTTAGAAGTAAAATGGAAAACTACTCTCACAGTAACCCTGTGCCATGCTCCATAAAGTCCCTCATCTCCAATAAGAGTCTCTCTCTACAATGAACCCCTCTCATTAACCCCCTGCTATTTTGTGTAGGTTTATTGTTACACCCTCCTCTGATCAGTAATTCAATTATCCGTATTGTGTGTGTGATGAACCTTTTTCGTTTTGAATTCATGTACTGCACATGCACTGACATATATTCCACAACTCACTGGCAGTGCTCAATTAGTATTGACTGAGGGCCATGTGACTAACTAACTAGCCTACTGATAGCCCCTATGTTTCCCAATACTCTATCTTACTGTAAATTGCCTAAGGGACAGGTTGCTGCAGCAATGTTTTAAAGTAACCCAGATCAGAGGCATACATACACACCACTGTGACTGAGTCCGTGTGGATATCTCCACAACCCTAACCCTATTGAAGGGGGGCATGTGTCCCTGTCCTGATGGGGGGTGGAGGGGGAGTTTAAGACTCAGCCTGTAATCCCACTAATCCAGAGCAAAGTCTTAAATTGCCCCTGCTCCTTCTCAATGGGACTGAGCATTGTGGCACACACTTATACACCAGAACACATACACTACAATACACACCACACATATTAACGCGCCCAGGCAGACGCTCCAATTAGTGTGCTCATCGACCCCTCGCCGATCGACACACACACAGTGATTCTGGGCCAGTCTCCATCCCTTGGAGAGGTACCTAGCCGTGAGAGAGAGCAGGAAAAGAGACAGAGGAGTATTTATAGAAGAAAATGGGGCCTCACAATACCCTTTTTGGAGAGAGGTTTTATTAAGGAGCAGAGTGGAGCGAGGGTGTCCCAGTTTTATGATTAACACTGTGTAAACGGGCTGGAGGACTGCAAGGGCACATTCTGAGAGGAGATGCTGGAGCAACTCTGTGTCAGGTCTTCACCGGTGTTTCATGCACTGTCACCCTTTTGTCGTGTTGAGGTGGCAATGTGGATGACTCTGTGGAAGACTCTGAATGTAAGTCATTTTTAATTGGCAACCCCTCTTGTTTAAATGGGGGTTGTTGTTGTGGTCCGAGTTTTTTTTTTACTCTTGTGATACAGTTAGAAAGCCAGGTTGGATACTAGCTCACAGGCAGGCCACCTGCAGTTTGATCAAGTCTGATACAAGATGAAGAAATTTCTGCAGAACAAGAAAGGCAGATACTCTTTCAGGAACCAGAACAAGCCTGCCGTTCCTCGCTATCCATCTAAAGATGACTGTAAGTCTGTCTGTCTATGACTTTTATCGACTTATTGAAACACATGACTGTACTGTTTCAAGGCTTTGGAGGTTGAATGCAGAAACTGTTTCTGTTGCAGGGTTAATGTTAGATTATCTGTTGCACATGATCAAACAGAATAGATATTTGTATAACTCTATATTTGGTATGTGTGACCAGGGACGTTTTTGGAAGCAAACTCATGTATTCATTCTGATCCTGTTTTAATGCCCTATACCGGTTATAGTTTATATAATGTTATAAAGCTTCCAAAATGAAACATTAGTGATTGGAGTGGATTACCCCAAAAAGCACAATGATCTGCACTCCTCGATTTAAATGTGTTTTCTGTGTTTGGTTATGGCAGATATTTTTGCATAGAAAACATTGCTTCTTATACGCTTGAGTCATTCTCATACAAGTAATAGAGTGGTATTATTTCAGAGCCTTCCGTCAGATAGAGTTTCCGTGAACTTGGATTCACTTTGGAAGAGAGTGCTTCCCGCTCCTCAAGGTCAAGTACTCTGAGATGCCTTTGGAGTTGTGTTCGAGGTCAGCGACCCCAAGGGTTTGACAGGGGCTGAGAGCACTGCATTGCTTCTCTTATTCTCGTCTCAATCCGCAGGCGACAGAACATCTTTCAGTTGATCCTCTTCATACTCCATGTTTTTCTTCATGTTCCTCTCCTCTTCGTCATTCATCTTTTCTCTCGTGTAGTCATTGCAATGCCGATGTCCAATCAGTGCTGGCCAGAGGAGTTTGGCTTCCAGCTGGGAGGAAGTGGTCCCAGCTACATCCTGTCTGTAGAAGAGGGGAGCAGTGCCTACCTGGCGGGGCTACAGCCAGGTGACCAGGTCAGAGAGATTCTAGATTCTAAGCTAAACCGAAAGGCCTAATCAGTAATTATTTAAATCCTTTATTTAACCATTATTTACCAAGGCAAGACAATTGACAAACATGCATTTAATAGTACTACAGGTATGTTATACTACGATGTTATGATAATAGTGTAATAGTATAAACAGGGATTTATACTGGAAAAGCTGTTTCTCGGTCTCTTCCTTATACTGTCTCTCTGTGATCAGGTGCTGGAGATCGAGGGCCAGAATGTGTCCACTTTGGGATTCCAGGCTGTCATCGCCATCGCTCAGGCCCAGAGGAACATTCCTCCCAGCATCGGAGTTGTGTCTCGCATCCAGCAGGTCTGAACTCGCTCTGACTGGGACTCACCTGGCACCATCATGTTGTAGCACAATGTTTGATACTTCTGATTGATTTTAAGTTCCTTTTTCTGTAATTCTGTTTGTGCCTACTGAAAATCTGACTCACTGTATTTCTTATTTTTTTCTTTTTTTGTTGTTGTATTTTACCCCCAATTCTTTCGATCTTGGCTCATTGCTGCAACTCCCCAACGGGCTCGGGAGGGGCGAAGGTGGAGTCATGCGTCCTCCAAAACATGACCCGCCTAACCGTGCTCCTTAACACCTGCCAGCTTAACCCGGAAGCCAGCCGCACCAATGTGTCAGAGGAAACACCGTTCAACTGGCATCCGGGGTCAGCCCGCAGGCACCCGGCCCGCCACAAGGAGTCGCTAGAGCACGATGAGCCAAGTAAAGGCTCACCGGCCAAACCTTTCCCTAACCCAACCCGACCACGGCCGATTGTGGCACAGCCCGGGATTTGAACCCGGGACCGTAGTAACGCCTCTAGCACTACAGCATACAATGCAGTGCCTTAGACTGCTGTGCCACTCGGGAGCCCCCGACTCACTGTATTTCTGATACCTCATGTAACCTCAGAAATTGTAGGGGCAATCCTGGATTTGCCGTGCTAATTTCATCGGCAAGGCCATACTTTTCAATTCATTGGTGAAAATAAATTCTCTCTATCTTAATATAATACAGTGAAAGTTAAATAAGAATTAAATCTCTGCTTCTCAGATGGACATCACCCCGGGTCCTGACGGTCGTTTCGGCTTCACCATCGTGGGAGACTGCCCCCTCCTGGTGGAGGATTGTTCCCCCTGCTCTCCGGCAGGACGAGGTGGCCTGCGGGCCGGTGACTACGTCATGGAGGTCAATAGGATCCCGGTGAGGCACCACGAGATGGCGGCGGCGCTGATCAAGGCGTCCCAGGGGCGTACGCTGAGGCTAGGGGTGCTGTGTCTGGGGCCCAGACGGAAAATACGCAGCAGTGAGAGTATGGATGAGATACAGCTTGAGGGAGACGGGATGAGGACGGACCGCAAACACAAGGCCCTGGAGTTCAACAGGAAGGTGAGGCTTTCTATTAAACTAACTGTTGTATGAGTTGAAGCTATTCAGGGGAGTATTGATGTCCAGAGAAAACAAATCATTATGCAAGCCTACTGAGCTTACTTCCTTAGTTAGCTAGTTGGATACTTTTTTGTAAAGGTATACCATCTTTCTTTAGGGACTACTATATAGGCCCTCCAACAACAGTTATTGATATCTTTCAGATTGACCAGATTTTGGGGGAGGAGCCTGAGGTGAAGGAGAAGCTGTTTGCAGTGCTGAAGCAGTATGCTGCGGAGAAGAAGGTTGATTGGCTGGCCTCTGTCCTCCCAGACATCCTCACCACTGACGAGCAGCAGACGCTCATCGGCCACATCAGGTACCTACCCTTGAGTCTCTGCTCCCAATGGTTTCATCCATAGAATGTAAATAAAGATAAATACTGTAGACTTAATCTGCAGTTGTGTTCAGTATAGGCTCTTGAGAAAGAGGAGGTAGCCTACCACCTGTACTCCCTGCTGAACATGACTCAAATTATGCCCACAGAGATACATTCAAACCTTCCCATTTCGACATATAGACATCCTAGTACAACCCAGATGGGATGCAGCCTCCTAAAATCCCAATTTCGGAGTCCCAATGAAAAGTAATGGTAATCTATGGGGATTATTTTGCGATGGGTGTGTAAACAGGCTTTTCCTTTTGCTCATTTTGCTGGTGGAGGGATTACGGGGAGCTTGCTTAGTGTCAAGCATTGTGAACGTTATCACAAGGCCCCAACTGCTGCAGACAGGGCTCCAAGACCAGACGGAGAGCACACTACACCGGTGCCTTGGTCTTGTCTTGAATCGAAATTAAGTTCAGAATCTAAAATTACACCTAGTGTTTTATCTTTATTGCCTGTGGATTAAAATGTGAGGCCAGATTCTCTCTCTGTGCTTTGACACCAACAAGAAGTACCTTGGTCTTGTCTTGATTTAGCTGGAGGAAGTTGTGAGCCATCCAAGTATTTAAATCACAAATACAGTCTAATAATCCGTGGAGCTAAAATCCTCTGGTGACACTGCATTCGGAAAGTATTCAGAGCCCTTGACCTTTTCCACCTTTTGTTACGTTACAGCCTTATTCTAAAATCGATTGAATTGTTTTTTCCCCTCATCAATCTACACACAATATCCCATAATGACAAAGCAAAAACAAGTTTTTAGAAATTCTTGCAAATGTATAAAAATGGAAAACTGATATCACATTTACATAAGTATTCAGATTCTTGACTCAGTACTTTGTTGAAGCACCTTTGGCAGCAATTATAGCCTCAAGTCTTATTGGGTATGACGCTACAAACTTGGCACACCTGTATTTGGGGAGTTTCTCCTATTCTTCTCTGCAGATCCTCTCAAGCTCTGTCAGGTTGGATGGGGAGCGTCGCTGCACTGCTATTTTCCGATCTTTTCAGAGATGTTCGATCGAGTTCAAGCCTGGGCTCTGGCTGGGCCACTCAAGGACATTCAAAGACTTGTCCAGAAGCCACTCCTGCATTGGCTTGGCTGTGTGCTTAGGGTTGTTGTCCTGTTGGAAGATGAACGTTCGCCCCAGTCTGAGATCCTGAGTGCTCTGGAGCAGGTTTTCATCAAGGACCTCTCTGTACTTTTCTCCGTTCATCTTTCCCTCAATCTTAGTCTCCAAGTCCCTGCTGCTGAAAAACACCCCCATAGCATGATGCTGCCACCACCATGCTTCACCGTAGGGATGGTACCAGGTTTGCTCCTGACGTGACGCTTGGCATTCAGGCAAAAAAAGTTCAATCTTGGTTTCATCAGACCAGAGAATCTGGTTTCTCATGGTCTGAGAGTCCTTTAAGTGCCTTTTAGCAAACTCCAAGTGGGCTGTCATGTGCCTTCCGTCTGGCCACTCTACCATAAAGGCCTGATTGGTGGAGTGCTGCATAGATGGTTGTCCTTCTGGAAGGTTCTCGCATCTCCACAGTGGAACTCTGGAGCTCTGTCAGAGTGACCATCAGGTTCTTGGTCACTTCCCTGACCAAGGCCCTTCTGCCCCGATTTCTCAGTTTGGACGAGCGGACAGCTTTAGGAAGCGTCTTGGTGGTTCCAAACCTCTTCCATTTAAGAATGATGGAGGCCACTATGTTCTTGGGGACTTTCAAGGCTGCAGAAATGTTTTTGTACCCTTCCCCAGATCTGTGCCTCGACACAATCCTGTCTCGGAGCTCTATGGACAATTCCTTCAACCTCTTGGCTTGGTTTTGCTCTGACATGTACTAACTGTGGGACCTTATATAGACAGGTGTGTGGCTTTCCAAATCATGTCCAATCAATTGAATGTACCACAAGTGGACTCCAATCAAGTTGTAGAAACATCTCAAGGATGATTAATGGAAACAGGATGCACCTGATCTCAATTTCGCGTCTCATAGCAAAGTTTCTAAATACTTAAGTAAATAAGGTATTTCTGTTTTTTTATAAATTAGCAAACACTTCTAAAAACTTGTTTTCGCTTTGTCATTATATAGGGTGTTGTGTAGATTAGATGAGGAAAACAAATAATTTAATAAATTTTAGAATAAGACTGTAACATAACAACATTTTGAACTCGAACGAAGAGGCCAACCAACCTCTCCAGTCTGTCCAGAAGGACATCATGATCAACAGTGTTGAATCCAGCACTTAAATCCAAGAGTACAAGGACAGAGAGCTGTTTGGCATCTGTGTTGGCTCTAAGATAATTTACCACTTTAACTAAGGCAATCTCTGTGCTGTGGTGGCCACAACAACGAGATTGGATTTTTTTCAAAAATACAGTTGGCACTTAAAAAATGACTTTGCTGCTTGAAAACCAACTTCTCCACAAATGGAAGTTTGGAGATTGGCCGAAAATTGCTAAGAGCTAAAGAATCTAGATGACATTTCTTCAGAAGGGGTTTCACCATTGCAGTTTTTAGTGCAGTAGAGAAAGTGCGTGTGAAGAGGGAGTGATTAACAATAGCTTGCACTTCTTCAGATATGCAATTAAAAACTGTTTTGAAGAAGGTGGCGGGGATAGGATCAAGAAGGCAGGTAGAAGGCTTAAGTTGTGATATCACTTTCCTGAGCATGTCTGTGTCAACCAGGAAAAATAAATCCATCGTGCCTTTGCGTGGTAAGCTCGGGCACATATCATCAAACTTCTCATCAGGTCTCGCTTGACTGATACCCAGCCGAATGTTGGTTATCTTATCTCTGAAATATGCTGCAAACTCATCATATTAGCCTTTTAAAATGATAAACTTGGATTAGCTAACACAACGTGCCATTGAAACACAGGAGTGATGGTTACTGATAATGGGCTTCTGTACGCCTATGTAGATATTCCATAAAATATCTGCCGATTCCAGCTACACTAGTCATTTACAACATTAACAATGTCTACACTGTATTTCTGATCAGTTTTATGTAATTTTAATGGACAAAAAATGTGCTTTTCTTTCAAAAACAAGGACATTTCTAAGTGACCCCAAACATTTGAACGTATGTACATGAAGGCAGAGTAAAGTGACTAGGCATCAGGATAGATAATAATAAAAGTCAAATAAAGTTTGTGTATTGTGAATGTATGTGTGTTTGTGTTGTGTCGTAATGCGCGTGTGTGTTATGTCGGTATGCGTGTGTGTGTTATGTGTGTGTATGCATATGTAGTGTATGTGAATGTGTGTGGGTTTTGTGTGGGAGTGTCAATGCAGTGTGTGAGAGTGAGTATGTATATGGTGTGTATATATAGTCTGGTGAGCCTGCGTAGGGTCAGTGCAATATAAAGTCAGATCCTATGGGTACCATTAATATGGTATATCAGGTAGGTAGTGATGCCTAAAAATGTAGGTCCTGAGTTTTTCCTGAACACATGACCAGACCAGAAAAAAAGTCTTAGTGATATGATTAGATACTCATTATAGAAATTGTTATACTGTAAGATACTGTACTATCTATGGTTATAAGGTTGTGTATGAATAATTTCATATTCAAATGCAAAGCTATTTTGTTCAATACGACAGTGATTCCTGATCCCCAGAGGACAGCGAGACTTCTTTCCTTCTTTATTCTCTAAATATAGACTGAGTGGCATTTAACAGGCCATGAAAATGTGTTTGTTTTATTCCACTGAATTCTACTCTCTCCCTCCTCTCCTCCTCTTTCTTTCTTTTTCTCTCTCTCTCTCTCTCTCTCTCTTTTTATCGCTAACCCCCCCACTCCCCCCCTCTTTGTGTGGATTTTCTGTGATGGATTTTATCTTAATTATTGTGCTTTAAGCTCTTGCTCGTCTGTGGTTGGTGACCGTTCCCCCTTGACAGTTCACTGCTGGCGATGGTTCTTGGATGCACCATGCTGATTCTGTCCCATACCGTTATACTGCATTAAGACTTCAATATTACCATTTTTGAACCTATGCACTTACTCACATTTATTATTTTATAATCCTCATAACGTTCCTTCTGATTCTGAAATATGACAGACTAGTAACAGTAATGAGCTGTTTGGGGTGAGTACTGGTTTTACTGTTGGGTGTTTTTGGCTGTGGTACTTGCGTTTGTCTTGCAGTGGTGTACTGCTGAATGCACACATCTGTTTCAGTACAGGAAGGGACACCGCAGTGTAGTGTGTCAGACTTGCCGTAGGTGGGCAGATAATTATCTGAGGGGTAGTGTGTGTTGGCTGGCAGCCCATGCTCTTTTTCAGAGACTTGTTTTAATGTTTTCTACCATTTATTGTTGTGCAATGATTTAATGCAGTGGTCTGAATGACTTTTTGCAGAATTGAATTCAGTGTTAACTGTATACTTTCTTGCTTGCGTACTGACTCTCGTCACTTGAATGAGACAACATGAAACATTCTAGGATTTTCTACCAGTGTCACGATCGTCAAAAGGAGTAGACCAAGGTGTAGCGTGGTGAGTGTTCATCTTTATATTTATTTTAAATCAGAACACTTCAACAAAATAATAAACAAATGACAAACGACCGTCACGTCTTGCAGGCTATAACGAGCAGTACAAAAATAACATCCCACAACTCAAGGAGGGAAAAAGGCTGCCTAAGTATGGTTCCCAATCAGAGACAACAATAGGCAGCTGTCTCTGATTGGAAACCATACCTGGCCAAAACATAGAAATATAAAGCATAGAATGCCCACCCCACACCCTGACCTAACAAAATAGAGAAATAAACCATCTCTTTCAGGTCAGGGCGTGACAGTACCCCCCCCCCCCCAAAGGTGCGGACTCCCGGCCGCAAACCTGAACCTATAGGGGAGGGTCCGGGTGGGCATCTATACTTGGCGGCGGCTCTGGTTCAGGGCGTAGCCCCCACACCGCCCGCTGATCCCCCCGCTTCTGTGTTGCCGGAGGAACCAGACCGTGGATCATCGCCGGAGGCTCTGAACTGCCGACCGCCACTGAAGACTCTGGGCTGCAGGTCGCCGCTGAAGACTCTGGGCTGCAGGCCGCCGCTGAAGACTCTGGGCTGCAGACCGCCTCTGAAGACTCTGGGCTGCGGGCCGTCTCATGAGGTTCCGGACTGCGGGCCGTCTCAGGAGGTTCCGGACTGGGGAGCGTCGCTGGAGGCTCCGGACTGGGGAGCGTCGCTGGAGGCTCCGGACTGGGAAGCGTCGCTGAAGGCTCCGTGCCATGGATCATCACTACAGGTTCCGCATCATGGATCATCACTGGAGACTTTGTGCCATGGATTATCACTGGAGGCTCCGGGCCATGGATTATCACTGGAGGCTTCGTGCCATGGATCATCTCTACAGGCTCCGGGCCATGGATCATCCCTACAGGCTTCGTGCCATGGATCATCACTAGAGGCTTCGGACCACAGATCATCACTGGAGGCTTCCTACGTGGAGCTGGAACCAGTCTCACCGGACTGGGGTGACGCACAGGGGACTGGGTGCGCAGAGCAGGCACAGGGTATACTGGGCAGTGGAGGCACACTGGAGGTCTGGAGCTTAGGGCTTGCTCACCCCGTCCTGGCTGGATGGTTATTTTAGCCCAGCAAGGGTGGAGCGCTGGCACAGGACGAACTGGTTTGTACTGGTGAACGGGGGGGTACCGTGCGTAGAGCTGGCGCAGGATAACCTGGGCCGAAGAGACGCACTGGAGACCAGGAACGCTGAGCCGGCACACTTCTTCCTGGCTGACGGCCAACTCTAGCACGGCAACGGTGAGGAGCTTGCACCGAGCGCACCAGGCTGTGAGTGCGTACTGGCAACACAGTGCGCATCACCGCATAACACGGTGCTTGCTCAGTCACTCGCTCCCCACGGTAAGCACGGGGAGGTGGCTCAGGTCTCAACCCCGACTTCGCCAATCTCCCCGTGTGCCCCCCCAATTTTTTTTTTGTGCCACTGCCTCTCGGGCTTCCGTTGTTGCCTTGCCTGTCGATCTTGTCGCTGTTCCTCCCTTGCTGCTTCCACCTGTTCCCATGGGAGGCGATCCCTTCCGGCCTGGATCTTCTCCCACGTCCAGGATCCTTTGCCATCCAGGATGTCCTCCCATGTCCAGTCATCCTGCCCACGCTGCTTGGTCCTTTGGTGGTGGGATCTTCTGTCACGATTGTCAAAAGGAGTAGACCAAGGTGCAGCGTGGTGAGTGTTCATCTTTATATTTATTTTAAATCAGAACACATAATAAACAAATGACCGTCACGTCTTGCAGGCTATAATGAGCAGTACAAAAATAACATCCCACAACTCAAGGAGGGAAAATTGCTGCCTAAGTATGGTTCCCAATCAGAGACAACGATAGGCAGCTGCCTCTGATTGGAAAACATACCTGGCTAAAACATAGAAATTCTAAAGCATAGAATGCCCACCCCACACCCTGACCTAACAAAATAGAGAAATAAACCGTCTCTCTCAGGTCAGGGCGTGACAACCAGATTATATGATTCATACTTTTTGTCTCTAGCGATTCCTAGAATAAGCGGTAACCTAGAACTCATCATGATAAGTGATGGGGCTTTTTTTGTATCTAATCTCTTGTTGTTTTTTCTATAGCTAAAAATGTGGATTATGGAAGCTCCAGGCTATTATGTAATTGCAGTCTGTGAAAAAGTTACCCTAAAAATGACTGAACTTAAGGTGCTATTGATCATTTGATTTACTGATCCTGCCATGTTTGATATATTGGTATATGAGTTATTGCTGCCATATTGATTGTGTTTAAGGAAGCTAAACTAATGTCAACAAAAACAGTCTTCTTTAATGTGGTGGTGCATGCCATAGAAGTGTAATGTACTGTAACTACAAAAGCCCCCTCACACATTTACAGTAAATTACAGCATTACTCCATCTAGCAAATCACTTTACAATTTACATCCACTCTCAACCATTGATCTTCCCTCATAGGTCATCATCACATTGCTCTCCCACTGCAACGCTCCATTTCCAGACAGTTTGGAGTGAATTTGATAGGTGTATTAGAGTAATAAAGGAGGTTTCAGCTGCATAATCACCTCCATTACTGGACGATGCTTTATTGGCCTTAAAAAGCTTCCTAATGCTGGAAGACTCAACAACCCCTTCAAACGGCACTATTTAACTACAAGCAGAATCACATATTATTATTATTATTATTATTATATCTATATAGGTAGGCGATGCAGGCAGCATGTGATACAAAGAGTGACAAATGTCTGTTTCTAGAGTGCCCCTCTCTTCTCTGATTGTTTGCATGTCGTGGGTAAGAGACTGATCACAGGTGTGTTCAGACAAACCAAGGCTGTCTGATGTTTCTGTTGGTAGCTGAATGGCAAATTGGCAATATAACACAATATTGTTGTGTACTAATGATGTTGTAGAGATATTCTTTGAAGCTCCATAATCTCCATTATGTTCCAGTACTGTATGTGTTAATGTCAGCGATCCGTTAAAAGTCCAACATGTGGCTCTGATGGCCACTGACCAACGACATAGTGACCCTAATCACTGGTGTTTAAACCACATAATTATCTCCTAAATCCCTCCCCTCAATCTTTAATGTCCACCGGTCATTTAGTGCCTGGCAAGCGACAGTGTGGCAATGCAAAGCAATAAATAGCGACAGTACAGTCTCTCACATCTGGAATAGAAATTAAACGAGGTCTCCCAGTTAGATTTCTATTTGTCATTTCTCCCTTTGGAGACATCCATCCTCCCTTCACAGTCTTAGATAATTATAGAGCACCACTCTACTCTGCTGCAAATGAGGTCACATTGGTTGAAAACTCAATTAGTTCCAAAGATAAGACAGTTTCGACAACTTTTATGATGAGGTGGCTGTTTGAAAAAAGAAAATCTTGTATTGAGCAGTGAAGGCTCAATTGTAGTTGTGGTGGCAGATAAGGTTTTCTTAGAAATACCACTGAATGACAAAAGGATGCCAGATAATAATATGGCTAGAGATGTAGAAAAGCTAGTAGAGAGAAAGCGACTCTGTGGGTTGGTGAGAGACCAAGCTAAACGATGCTGCATAAGTACATCACAACGGTAATGAGTGTCCACAAATCGCTTTCCATAGAACAGCAGGTTCTACACGAGTTCCAAATATATCTCCATGTCTGGATAACTCAGTAGCACTGTGGTAGAATCATGGCTAATTAGCAGAACATTCCCCTATGGTGGCTAGAATTCTTATTGTCTCTGAAGAACTTCTCTCTGTGTCCAATTTTCTTGATTTAGCTGTCCAACTTGTTTGAATTTGCATAATTAGCTAGTTCATTTTCACACGTTTCTGCATGTTGCTTCTCTTTCTCTCTCTCTCTCTTTCTCTCTGTTCTGTTTGTGTCATATTTTAATTGCGTGGCCAGTTAGTTTGTTTCCCGGAGTTCTCCACTTTATTATAATTTTTGTCTCGCCACTCATCGTCACCTGCGCCTCATGACACTCACCTGGACTCCATCACCTTCTTGATTATGTTCCCAATATCTGTCTCTCTCCTTTGGTTCTTTCCTCAGGTGTTATTGACTCAGTTTCATGTCGGTGTGTTTCGTGTTTATTGTTTTGTTTATTTATAAAAACACTCACTCCCTGAACTTGCTTCCCGACTCTCAGCACACTCGTTACATTTATACTGTATGTACTCACACAATCTGTATTGGATGATGTGTTAATTTGTTTTAATTCCCATAAACAATTCCATCTGTTTTAATGCAATGTTGTTCATCAGTTGTAATTTGCTAACGCATACACACCGTTCCTGTTTAACCAGCTGTCCGCTGCCCTCGTGGGTGTGTGTGTGTTGTTTTCATCATCAGCTGTTGCTTTTACATCTGTGTCACAATTGCTGTAATGAACCGTATGTTTTATATCTTCAATTAGCAAACAATTAGTTCTCTGATTAAATAACACCATACCACTGTTCTCTTGGTTATGTTATTAAAGACAGACAAGATGATGGCTTTGATCAGTGTGGTTGTCTACATGATGAGAAGATGATAATCCTTCACCTCATATCATTCTCCCTCTGAGAATCCCACAGTTCCTAGAGATGCTCAGAAAAGCTATTGTTCTGCTCCTCAGATAGATAGGCAGGCAGATAGATAGATAGATAGATAGATGACACCAAGAGAGAGAGCAAGAGAGGGAGAAAGGGAGAGAAAAGTGATAGAGTAATATATTGCTGACTCCCACACCTTTGCTGTTGCTGTGTTGGTATCTCAAGCTGCAGCAGAGTGAATCCACACTGTAGCAAATGACGCCACTGCACAGAGGGCTGAGAGACATCTCTCTCCCTCTTTCTCGCTATCCAACCTTCACTTCTCTTCTTTATCCATGGACTACAGCAACTAAATGGAAGCGTAGCGACTTTTTAGAAGAAGTGCGTTTGTTTTGTTTCTCGTCAATCTATGGATTTCCAAGTATGTTTTATGATGATTCTCTTTCACCAAGTCAACAATGATATGTATTCAGCTGCGTGAATTTTCTTCTCCAAACCGGATGCTTGTTTCTCAGTTCTAGCTCTGACTTTTTCCTCTGAATCTCAGATCAGGGCTTTGGTATGAGTGGTGTGGTTTTGGGCACCAGAGTTGATACAGACTACTGAGGTATCTACTAACACCTTCTGATTCCCGGAGATCTCCGGAGATCTACATAATCTCTGTCTTCATCATCTCTGATTCCTCTGGGCAGAGGTGACAACCTGTTGAGGGGTGACTGCTGAGGTCTACCTGGTGGTAGCCCCTTGGATCCAGGGGGAACTCCACCCATCCACCTCTCCACCCCTCCCCCTACTTTCCCTTCCTCTTTACATGGTGGTCCCTCTCTCACCATGTTCACCAGGATCTTCATCCCCAAGAAGCACCGGCAGCGGTTTGACGAGGCCGTTTCCCAGAGCCTGATCCAGAGGATCTGTCGCAGTAAGAGCATCAGCGAGCCGGGCCCGCAGGGCCGTCTGAGACGTAGCCGCAGCGAGGACCACCCCGACCGCCACTACGGCTCCAAACGGGCCAGCTCAGTACCCCGGGACCCCGGGGAGGACGGAGGGGGAAAGGAGAGAGGAGAGAGGGGGTACAGGAAGTCTATGTCGGGCATACATGTGCATCAATCAGGAGCCAATCAGAGGTTAGTATACTGTATGGTGTATTTAGCTATGACTCCCACTCACCTGAGAGAGAGAAGATTTAGAAGATGCTGTTTGTGTGGTTGGAGCTGGAAATAATGGACATATAATGGACTTAAAATTAGTACTGAATGACATTTAAAAAATAAGTGTTCCAATAATATCTGGGTAATTCTCTAAGTGTTTAAATGTGATGTTTGTTGATAGATGATTCGGAAGCACCTGTTGATTAGGGAACAGTCCCTGTTAACCATTGAGTCTGTTTACTCACCTAATATTATAACGCCACACAACGATTATAGCTTTCAGTGTCCAACCGATAATAACATGGAGGAATTAAGATTATGACTCAGAAAGTCAGTACCATCCAGCAGGCTCAGCTCAAGCCATACAGTAGCTCACTCCATTCCAGTTTTACAGATATACTTTGCAGTAGACTCAAGTCCATGTTTTACAAACAGCTCCCTCCCCTCCCCATGGCCTATATCCTAATGAGCAGCATGTTGGAATATGTCCTGTGTGTAATCATCTACCATTATTTATGGTAAACTGCCTTTCGAGGGGTAAGGTTTCAAGTCAATATGGAATAGTGAATAGATCAATATTGAAATCTCCAGTGATGATAGGTTACTTGATTGATTGTTAATTGAATCATCAACATCGTGCTTTTAGCTCCTCTTTTGTGCTGCTTCTTGGGTTATGGAATGGTACTGATGTATATAAAGTACAAATGAGAGATTAGATCTGTTATCTTCATCTTTTCTAACCCACCAGTTTCTTATCCCCAGTGCTTTGCAGTGCTGAGCCTACCCTCTGTGTCTCTGTACGTATAGCACAGTACAGTACTCTAAAAACCCATTTGAATAGTTTTCATCTGTCCCGTCTTACATAACAAGCATAAAGACAATCAAATAATGAATTTTACCCATTTCCTCTCCTCTCCTTCTTCTGCTTTATGGAACTCTGTTTATATCATATGATGTTGCCTTGAGTAGTTTCCATGGCAACTGTGATATCGCCATCCCAGTCTTTGATGGTAATGCTTCTTTCTGGGAGCCAGGGAACAGAGGCATCACTCTCTGAGCTGGAAATTATACCTGTTATGTAGTATTCCTACTGGACACACTAGCTGCTGTTTATTTTTTACTCATTCACATTCCTTTATTGTTCAAGTTACATAACAATATTCAAGTTACATAGCAGACAGCGTGATGTGCGCATGATAATATGAAATCCCTGTAGAATTGTTATTTACTGTTGAGAATGCTAGGCTATTCTAAACACCCAGTAGTACTTGATAAATACAGTTGAAAGCTGTTGAAAGCCCATTGATAAAACATCAGTACACAACAAAGTTAGTAATGTAGTTCCTGAAATATTACAACTATAATGTTACAACCATATATTTTACTACTTCTACTGTAAAAATGTATACAAATGTATGTTCTGACAGAAAATAATACACACTTTGTAATGTTCCCTCAGCCTCCGTGCTCCCCCTAGGACAGTAAGGGTTTACAGAGGGAAGAAGAGTTTTGGGTTCACCCTGAGGGGGCATGCCCCTGTCTGTATCGACTCTGTCATCCCAGGTAAGTTATGACGCACTGCTGATTACACCTCTGTGGTGCGTTGGGTGAAGGAACTTCTATGTTTTGTGTTGGGTAACACTGTATTGTACTGGGCTGGTATCAGGTGGGTGTTGTTGGCTGTTGGGGATTCTGTAGTCAGTAGTGGGTGTTATGTGTTTGGGATGCTGTGGTCAGTAGTGGGGGTTGTTAGATGTTTGGGATGCTGTGGTCAGTAGTGGGGGTTGTTAGATGTTTGGGATGCTGTGATCAGTATTTTATGTATTTATTTATTTAACCTTTATTTAACTAGGCAAGTCATTGGGATGCTGGGCAAGAGGGATGCTGTGGTCAGTAGTGGAGGTTGTTAGGTGTTTGGGATGCTGTGGTCAGTAGTGGAGGTTGTTAGGTGTTGGGGATGCTGTGGTCAGTAGTGGAGGTTGTTAGGTGTTGGGGATGCTGTGGTCAGTAGTGGAGGTTGTTAGGTGTTGGGGATGCTGTGGTCAGTAGTGGAGGTTGTTAGGTGTTGGGGATGCTGTGGTCAGTAGTGGAGGTTGTTAGGTGTTGGGGATGCTGTGGTCAGTAGTGGAGGTTGTTAGGTGTTGGGGATGCTGTGGTCAGTAGTGGATGTTGTTAGGTGTTGGGGATGCTGTGGTCAGTAGTGGAGGTTGTTAGGTGTTGGGGATGCTGTGGTCAGTAGTGGAGGTTGTTAGGTGTTGGGGATGCTGTGGTCAGTAGTGGATGTTGTTAGGTGTTGGGGATGCTGTGGTCAGTAGTGGAGGTTGTTAGGTGTTGGGGATGCTGTGGTCAGCAGTGGGGGTTGTTGTTGGGGTGATCTGATCTAGAGGGGTGTTACCTGAATATACACTATGTTTCAGGAGGTGGAGGCGTGTCTCTGAGTCAATAACTAATCAAATCAAATTGTATTTGTTACGTACACATTGTCCAACATCCACCCACTGTACAATAAGACAGACAGGACAGTCATGCTGCGTCATGCTTTTATTGTTGTATTAGTTTGATTAAGGGCCATTTAAGGGGATAAGAGGAGGGTGAATACATGGATGGATGTGGATGTTGCTGTGTGCGGTGATGGAGATGTTGTGCTGTAGTTCTAAATGTGGAGGTTGGGGCAGCAGGTAGCCTAGTGGTTAAGAGTGTTGGGCCAGAAACCAAAAGGTAGCTGGTTCAAATCTCCAAGCCAACTAGTTGAAAAATCTGTTGATATGCCCTTGAGCAAGTTACTTAACTCCAATTGCTCTGGATAAGAGTGTCTGCTAAATTACTAAAATGTCAAACGTTGTACCAGAGTATAATAATATGGGGTTTACCGGATGCTCATCTTTGTCAGGGTTGAGGCAGGGAGGAGTGTGTGTGCGTGTGTGTATGATGCCGTCCACCCACTACAGATCTGAGCGGAGACCAGCAGTAAGTTACTCACTGACTCAGGACAGCTGTACATGGAGATGCTGTGGGTGGATGAGATAAGATCGTGATGTACAGGCATCCCCACAGGCATCCATAAGAACACACTGTCTCATGTCAGAGAGCCTGCATGGCCATGTGGTACTGTACACCTACTTAAGAACGATAGATAATAATATTATGCTAAATTGGTTCCTGAAGGCCCACTGGCATAGCCCAATACATCAGACAACACATAGTGCATAAAAACAACAACAGGCAAATACCACGTGCTGATTTGATTAATGAGGCTTTTATAAATGTTATGTTTTTGCGTATCATCATGGATTGTTATGTCTTCCCTCCTTTTCTCTCTGATTCTCATCCCCTTGTCTCTCTTCAGACAGCCCAGCTGAAGACTGTGGTCTCAAACCAGGCGACCGTATTCTTTTCCTCAATGGGCTGGACATGAGGTACACAAACCTGTTAGGACTTTACTTCACCTTATGATGCACACAAGAGAGTGAGTCAAGCTGAGCTGGTGTGCTTCTGTGTGCACGCACATGCGTGGATGTGTGTGTGGAATGGTATTTGAGAAAATTCTTGTGGGAAGTCCTTTTATGCCCTTTAAACTTACTTATTTTTCCTTTTTATTCTGAATATGAAGAAGTGTAGGAGTGCCCATTAGAACACAGCCTGGCTGGAATCACATTTGTTCAGGAGGGCTCTGTCAATATTTCACCGCCCATAGCACAATATCACCCACAGTATCACCCACAAATACCTCATTATACCACCCTCGTAACCATGTAAACTATGGGTCACATGGGTGAGTAGTAGAGCGCACTACTGAATACAGTAGATAGTAACTCTCTGTACCTATCAGTGTCTGTAGGAGCTAGTCCAATGACAACATCCTTGCAAGATCGTGTCCACATTGATTTTATTACTGACAGTGACTGTGTGTGTGTGGGTCTTCAGGAGCTGTTCCCATGAGAAGGTGGTGTCCATGCTGCAGGGCAGTGGTGCCATGCCAACCCTGGTGGTGGAAAGCGGCCCCTCTGGTTACTCCCTCCCTGACCAGGGGGACCAGGAGGACACTTCCCCAAGCGTGGCCCCCTCAGTGGCCCCAAGGTCCCGCTCCCCAGTCCCCCTCAGCTCCCTGCAGTGGGTGGCTGAGATCCTCCCCCCCAGCATCAAGGTCCACGGACGCACCTTTAGCCAGCAGCTGGATCACCTGCTCACCGTACAGGAGAGATACACCATCTGCAAGGCCCTGGAGACCTTCTTCCAACACAGGTGTGTGTGTGGGGGGGGGGGGGGGGGGGTATTAGAGGATGGAGAGGAAGTAGGAGAGGGAGATAAAGGTATTTTATCTCTTTTCAAATGTCAGGAATGATGATTTATTCATTTCAAATGACTCACAAATCAATAGTAAATATTACATACATTTTATGTTTACCTACCCTAAAGGAAAGTTACAGAAACATAATCTGACAGTTCCCTACCAAATAACATCCTACCCCTCAACAATCTGCTTGAATCCTAATATGGTGATAGCTAATAACATGCACTAAATGTACATTTTATAATTATATACATTATATAATGGTAAATTTGTCTAATCTAAAGCAATACATGTTATTTTACAGAGTACAGAATCAAAGAGTCACCAAGACAAATTCCCTATCAACATTACTGAATAGCAATAAACCTTTTCGAAAGTAGGATTTTCTTTTGATACTTTTATTTTAGCATGTTTGAGAAAGTGAACTTGCACACGTTAACAAGCTACCAGGTGCATGGAAAAAGTATTCTTAATAATAAAAAGAAGGAAAACTCCAGCACACCGGTACTGGAGTTGTACCTCCCCAATACCCTGATGAAACATTGGTTAAAATATCTATTCAATTAATGGACGAATGAATATTACCAGTGTGCTTGAGTTTTTTATTTATTTTTATTTTTAGCATGTTTTAAAATACTTTTTGTAGCAACAAAAAAGGTCAGATTTCGATTTTTTTGTCTGTGCTGTTCAGAAGTATCTAAAATAGTGACTTTTTCATTGTATATGTTCAGGAACGTGGACACCCTGATTGTTGATGTGTTCCCGGTGTTGGACACTCCAGCCAAGCAGGTGATCTGGCAGTTCATCTACCAGCTGCTGACCTACGAGGAGCAGGAACACTGTCAGAGCAAGATCTCACGCTTCCTGGGCTTCAAGACCGCAGGTGGGTTAGCCATTAGCAACATCTCTCTGCCTGCTTGGTTGGGTCTGTTGTGTGTGAGTGAGTTGAGTTACATGTGGGGTCTCTGTCTCGCTATGCTCTCACCGGTTTAGATTTTATATCATGTTTTGTCTTTCATAGTGGAAGATTGCTTTGCATCTTTACAGGCAAGGCTTTGCAGAGGCAAAAACGTAGAGAACTAGATGTTACAATAGCTGAGAACTAGAGAATATATTTATTGTTCAGTGGGAGTGGGGTGGAATGTTCTTAGATATTTTCTCCTGTCATTCTAATTAATTTGAATTCTTCTCTCTCTTTCTCTGTGTGTGTGTGCGTGCATGCATGTGTTTGTGTGTGTGTGTGTGTGTGTGTGTGTGTGTGTGTGTGTGTGTGTGTGTGTGTGTGTGTGTGTGTGTGTGTGTGTGTGTGTGTGTGTGTGTGTGTGTGTGTGTGTGTGTGTGTGTGTGTGTGTGTGTGTGTGTGTGTGTGTGTGTGTGTGTGTGTGTGTGTGTGTGTGTGTGTGTGTGTGTATGCAGCAGCAGAGCCTGAGCCAGAGCCAGGTGCAGGACAGGAGCACCACAGGAGGAGCAGCTCAGTGCGTGTGTCAGGCACCTCCTACAGAGGCACCGTACGGGAGAGGAGCTCTGACGACTGCATCATCGGAACACACCTGGGAATGGGTACGAATGTGATCAGCTCAACAACTATTTGTCCTTATTCTTGATTGGAATGGTTTCCTCTCATCCAGCCACTCCAGGGCTGAGGGTTGACTTGCTGCTTCTAACAGAGAACATCTATCCAAGCCAAGTATTGCATTAAGTCCATCTTTACTCTCATAGGGCCAAATCCTAACTTGAGAAATGCCTACAATAACTTGGAATTTAGCATAAACCTCATATTGACGCCAATGGGAGATTTGTGCAGAAATTGAAGTTACAGGTGTACTGTGTAGTGCACAGTAAATCTCAAGTTAGGATCCAGCCCATAGCTATCAAAATGCACTAGGCCTCTGTCGCTTCTCCATGCTGTTAAGGACATTATGACGCTTCCTGCTGTCTCCTGCTGTCTCCCGCTGTCTCCCCTCCTCTCTGGGCTTGAGAGGAGGTGAATCCTCATGACTGTTTGTCCCTTCATGTGGACGCAGGGATTCATGTGGATGCACCAGGGAGTGGGACACCTGGAGAGAGACAGTGTGGAGACGGCACCTCCTTCCCAGAGTCCCCTGACCTGAATCACGTGGGTATAAAACTGCAACACAATGGTCAGCCATGCAGAGCCAGCGGTGCTAATTATGAGCCATCTATTTATAAAGAGAAATACTTACAGGGCTCTGCTGTACTGCAATGCTTTTACCAGTGCTTTGGGAAACACTTTATCTGGACGTCTGCTCACGAACTGTCTGCAAATAGTATTACATAGTTACAGTATGTTAACGTTTAAAAAAAACAAATATGACGCATGTTTAGGATTTTTACTCAAGGTTAATAATGGTTAGCAAACTCTCTAGTAATGATTCAGAAAGAGTTTATAAGCAGACCTTGTGATAAAGAGTTCCTAGTGCTTTGTGCTAACGGCCTGCTCACGCCCCCTACGACCCGTAGATGTCAGGAGTGTACACAGAGCTGGAGAGTGTGTACACAGAGCTGGAGAGTGTGCACACAGGGAAGAATGCCATGAAGGCCATGCAACAGAGTCACAGTCGTTGCTCTCCACTGACCCTACCAGACTTTGAGGAGCTGGGACAGACTGACGCCTATGGCCAGTCTCCTGCTCGCTCCTCCCTCAGTCAAGGTAGCACAGGTAACACAGACACACACACACACCCACTCACACACACACACACACACCGTTGACATGGCAACCACTTGAAGCCAATGGTCAGTATATCATAAAGGTTACAACAACATCACCATTAACATTGTCACTCATGCTCGCTTTAAGGATGACAAATGAGATGATTTAAGATGGAACCCATCTGGTTTAAAGAGACTTCTTTAGAGTAAACAAACAGCTGCCACGTGGGTCAAGTTTTATTTAAACCAAATAAAACGCTGAGTCACAAAGTCCTCTGTTAGATATCTTTGAAATAATGCAGCGTTTCTTCTTCCCCCACACAGGGAACCGTAAATCAGGTCTGTCTCTGACATGGAAGGAGCCTCTGCCCGACCCTCTGTATGAGTTCTATCATGAGGGAACCATCCCATCTCCCGGCAGCGTTGACTCCAACCCCTACGTGAGCCTGGAGAGCCCCCCTCCGTCTCCCCAGCACTCTGACGACCCCACCAGCCCCCTGTCCAGACGCAGGAAGCTGTTCACCTTCTCCAGACCCCCCCGGAGCAGAGACACGGACAAGTTCCTGGATGCTCTGAGCGAACAGCTGGGACACCGTGTCACTCTGGTGGATAACTTCCTCCCTGGAGAGAACGATTATGAGGAGGTGAGAGACAGAGACAGTAGATGAAGAGATAGTCACTGTGAGGAGGTGAGAGACAGAGACAGTAGATGAAGAGATAGTCACTGTGAGGAGGTGAGAGACAGAGACAGTAGATGAAGAGATAGTAACTGTGAGGAGGTCAGAGACAGAGACAGTAGATGAAGAGATAGTCACTGTGAGGAGGTGAGAGACAGAGACAGTAGATGAAGAGATAGTAACTGTGAGGAGGTCAGAGACAGAGACAGTAGATGAAGAGATAGTCACTGTGAGGAGGTGAGAGACAGAGACAGTAGATGAAGAGATAGTCACTGTGAGGAGGTGAGAGACAGAGACAGTAGATGAAGAGATAGTCACTGTGAGGAGGTGAGAGAGCCAGAGAGTCACAATTAGACAATGTGAGCTCTAAGAGAATTGGTGTGAAATGTTAATGATAACAGATCAAATTCGCCAACAGGCCGTCTGTGCCTACAGTAGTGTCATTGAGTGAAGAAACAGTTATGTACAACAAGTTATTTAAGATTCTACAGTGTAGTAAATTCAATGTTTATGAATAAGATACAGACGGTACAGTTTGTGAAGTTGTTATTGCGTCGACAGATACAGTATTTATGGAGTTGGTTTCCATTGTTTCTGAAGAAAAGCGGTGCATATGAATAGGAAATGATTAGATACAATATCGTCGTACAATAAAGGTTGATTATAAGGTGTGTGCAGACTATTCAGGATGTATACAGTGATAAAATGACCATCAGATTATTCAGTATGTGCGTCTGATTGTAAGGTTTCTGAAAACTGTATAAGGTTATAATATGTAAATCAGATGACATGGTGTGTCTGATTATAAAGTATGAGAATGATGATTATCTGCTGTGTCCAGATGAGTTTCCAGGATGAGCAGGAAGTGAGCTACCTCCCCCGTCAGCTGAGCAGTGCCAGCAGTGAGGACATCAGCAGCAACGATGACGCCACCTCCCTCACCTACTCCTCCGGGTCAGAACACATCCCCATTCCCCCGCCCCCCCAGAGCGCCCCGCCGCCCCCGCCCTTCCCCACCCCCCTACCCCCGCCACCATTCGGCTTCTCCGACCCCCTCCCCATTACCTCGGTCCTCTCTCACTTCTCCCCTGAACACATCCCCCGGGCGCGCATGTCCTTCCAGCCGCAGCACCCCATCATCCCCCCTCCCCCGCCCCCTCCACGGACCTTCACGTACAACAGGCCGACCCTACACAAGGTGCTGCCGACCAGGGATGAACTACAGGGCCGTTTCCACCACCAAGCACCCCCGATGACTCTCCCCCTGGCCCCTTGCTACTCTCCCCAGCCCTCTCGCCCCAGGAACCTGCCCCGCCAGGCCAGCCAGCCTCAGCCCCTGACCCAGCCCATCCTGTGTCCCCAGCCCTCCCCTCAGCCCAACAGGCAAAGCCAGCTCGCCCTCCAGAGGCACCACCAGCTTCACCACCAGCCCTACCAGCCCCGGCTGAGCAACCAGCCCTACCAGCCCCAGCTGAGCCACCAGCCCTACCAGCCCCAGCTGAGCCACAGCCTGCCCCCCCAGCCTCCACACCTGTCCCAGCCCCAGAGTCACCCCCCCCAGGCCCCACACCTGTCCCAGCCCCAGAATCACCCCCCCCAGGCCCCTCACCTGTCCCAGCCCCAGAGTCACCCCCCGCAGGCCCCTCACCTGTCCCAGCCCCAGAGTCACCCCCCCCAGGCCCCTCACCTGTCCCAGCCCCCTCACTCAAAGACCTATGAGACCCCTATCTCAGTGTCAGAGCTCCAGAAACACAAGGTGCCCCCACCGCCCCCTCCACCACTGCCGCCCCCGTGCGACCCGCCTCCACTGCCCAATTCCAGTCCCTGTGCTGGGGACACCAACCACATGAGTGTCAAGAGGCTACGCTGGGAGCAGGTAGAGAACTCTGAGGGGACCATCTGGGGACAGGTACGTGTGGAGTCTATTATATTAACCCTGAACCTGGAATCAGTACTGTTTGTTGTTGTTTTGTTCAGACATGTATCGACAGATACTTTGTCTGCTTTAGCTTGGAGAGGACCCTGACTATGACAAGCTGAGTGACATGGTGAAGTACCTCGATCTAGAGCTGCACTTTGGTACCCAACAGAGTTCCAGTAAGTTCTCTATTATGACCTCTTTTCATCAAACATCTCATAGTGTCATATTATGTATTCATATCACCGCTTCTGTTTTACCAGTTAAACCACCTCTATGATGCAATTTTTTAATATTGTCCTTCTACCGTCATTGTCTCTGATTTGATATTTATGTATTTTAACATGGAGTCCCATTGAAGGTCTCTTTTGCAACGGAGCCCTGCATATATAATGATTTTATATCATCGCTGTGTTTGAGTACATCACATTCATGATTTCAACATGGCTTGTTTTGTGTTTCATTGTGTATGCGATTTGCTGATATTCCATGTTGTTGCCTTCACAGTTCACCAAGTTGTCCCATGGTCTACTAAGCTCCTCCATTCACCTGCTCATCAAATCCATGATCCATATGGCACCACCTCCCATCCTATCTCTCCTCTCTTCTCTCATTACCCGTCCATCTTTAGTGGCTGTTAGTGTTTCCAACCCTGGTGCCTGGAGAGCAGCATCCTTACACTGTGATTAAATGTGTCAGTCTCTCTTCCAGAGCCAGCCTTCCTGCCCGAGAGCTTCAAAAAGAAAGACGTGGTGGAGATTCTGTCTTATAAGAAGGCCTACAACGCCTGTGAGTATGACCATGCCGTAGCCCCCAGGGATCTGAACCTTTATCTCAATGATCTGAACATACCCTCTATGGCCACGTGGCTCAAACACAGGTTCTCTGATTTCTACAGAAGCAGTTGAATGGTATTGTTATTGTTGTTGTTTTTGATCAATGAAGGCCTGTGACTGTCAATGACTGTTTTGTAGTGTGTTTTCTGTGAACCCCAGGAAGGGTATCAGCTGCTTTTGTAACAGATCCAAATAAAAAAAATAAAGCTAGTCTCCTCCATCACTCCATTCCCTTCCTCCTCTCCCCAGCCATCCTGATCGCCCACCTGAAGCTATCTCCAGGTGAGCTGCGTAAGGTGCTGTTGACAATGACCACAGACAGGCTAGAGCCGGCCCACATCAAGCAGCTGCTGCTGTACGCCCCCGATGACCAGGAGGTCAAACAGTATCAACGCTTCGACCAGGACTCCGCCAAACTCAGCGACCCTGACCAGTTTGTCCTGCAGGTAACTGAGACACTGTTGTCTCAATGTTTCCCAAATGGTGGATTGGGAGCCACTGGTGGTTTCACCCAATGACGTTGTCCAGTCAAATCAAATCAAATTTTATTTGTCACATACACGTGTTTAGCAGATGTTATTGCGGGTGTAGTGAAAATCTGTCTAGGCTGTGGCTGGAATGTTTAAAAATATCTATTTCAGTATTTTACTGTATATTATAGTAGTAGTTTACCACTGTAGTATGCTACTATACTAGCAATAGCAACAATATTTTTCAAGTTGATAATCTGTGTGCCCAGATGCTGATGGTCCCTGAGTATAAGACTCGTCTGCGGAGCCTCCATTTTAAGACGACCCTGCAGGAGAAGGCAGAGGAGATGAAGGCTGGATATGAATGTATCTACAAGGCCTCAGTGGAACTCAGGAGCAGCAAGAAGCTGGCCAAGATCCTCGAGGTAATACAACTACTGTAACTCGCTCCGTGAGAGTGGAATACAGAAGCTTAATGCTTGAGAAATGGCAAACGACTGTTTATTTCATATTCTTTATGGTACCCTGCTGTCAAAATCTAAGGTTATTAAAGAACCAGGAGGATTTAAGACCAAAGACCCAAGATGATTCAGTTAAGAATTGCAATTTTGAAGATTTGTCTGTCTGTAAAATCATATAGGTAATAAGAAACAGACTTCGAGGTATGAATAATGTTTTTATTGTGTTGTGTTACCTGTAAACGGTTTCTAAACCTCTGATTCTGTTGACAGTTTGTGCTGGCAATGGGGAATTACCTGAATAATGGTCAACCCAAGACAAACAAAACCACTGGCTTTAAGATCAACTTTCTCACTGAGGTATGGATGGATGTTCATGCTCTAGCTGACTGTGCTTTAGCCTCATTTGCCTCTATAGCAGTGGTTCTCAAACCAATTCTCAGGGACCCCCAAACGTTTCACAATTTTGTTGTAGCCCTGAACTAAGTCACCTGATTTACCTAGTCAAGGGCTTGATGATTAGTTGACAAGTTGAATCAGGTGTGTTAGGTGTGGAATAGTTATAATACATGGAACGGCTGGGGGTCCCCGAGGAGAGGTTTGAGAACCCCTGCGCTATATTATTTGTGTTGTCTTTGCTTTCTAATGCCAAATCCTATCTCACCTTAATTCTTACAGCTCAGCACCACTAAAACAGTGGATGGTAAATCCACCTTCCTCCACATTCTTGCCAAATCGCTATGCCAACACTTCCCAGAACTGCTGAACTTTGCCAGGGACCTCACAACCGTACCGCTCGCAGCCAAAGGTACAGTAAGACGACACCACACAATGTTCTTTACCTGGCTCCGTCCTTCAGCTGGACTCTGAGGTTCACTAGCAGAATGAATAAGTTCCATTTAGTACATTTACACAGTGCACAATATGTACTAAAAGTCATGTTCTTATCAGTTTCCTGATAATCCCCGGTCGTTTCCTGATCGTTCCTTTTCAACATTCCAATATGCCTTCCAGCAGTTATCGCATAAGACTGAAACACTACAGCAATTACATTATAATGAATGGCATTCACATTAGACCCTTGGATTTGCAAGGGATTTGTCTCATATGAGTCATACTGTATGGTTTTGTATTGAAATGTCTCTGCAGTGAATCAGCGAATCCTGACAGCTGAGCTGGGTGACCTCCACTCCACCATCCAGGACATCAGGACAGCGTGTCAGAGGATCCCTGCCACGGCTGAGGACCACTTCGCTGCCGTCATGAGTGTATCCTTTTATCAACAACAACAAATCCCTTCACAACAGAACGTTTCCCACACACACACATAATCATAGTAGACAGTATAGTTAGTGTGTGCTACACAGTAACACACTGTAGTAATTTGTAGTAAGTAATTACACTGTAATTGTATATAATTAAGCCATACATAACAGTCGTCAGGATGTTACTAGTCAGAATGTTTCACTGTGCTTCAAATGGTCTGACAGTTTGACGGTTTTACCCTTGACCCTGGAGATAAAGGGCTTCCTGGAGAACAGTCACCCTGCGGTTCAGTCTCTGGACTCTCTGCAGCTGAGAGCCATGGACGAGTTCACTAAGGTGGCCTCTTACTTCGGAGAGGACAGCAAAGCCACCTCCACTGAGGCCTTCTTCGCCATTTTCACTGAGTTTACTTCCAAGTTTGAGGTGAGCCGGTAGCCATAGTGATGCCCTTGATAGGTCTCTGACCGTACAATTTGACAGCATTCAAGTGTGTCTGTGACTCATGCATGATTTTGATTGGTTCATGTTTTCCAGAGAGCACTGAATGAGACCCAGGCTACAGAGAACCCCTGCATCCCCAGAGTGGCCTCTCCCCTGGCCTGGTAAAGACGAGAGACTGGATAACCCCTCTGCTCTCCTCAACCAAAGTGCCAAGACAACACAAAGATACAGTCACAGCTACTTGGACACAAACAACATGATCTTCAACACTGCGGAATGACCTATGGCCAGGAGTTCTTCCTGACCATGTGATCTGACCAGAAAGAACTCTGAGCCCTAGGGCCCACAGTTGTCCCTGGTAAGGTCAAGTGGTACAAGAAATTAGTAATGAAGATGAATATGTTTAGATAAGAGTATATATTTGATATTGGATTATATGAAATTGAAATTATATTGAAATTGTAAAGCATAGATGTATTTGGAAATGACATTTTAGATGGCTGATAGTCAACCGTATAGGAATGTTACCTAGAGCTGAGCACTATTTTTACAGATGGACTTGATCTGAAAAGTGCACAACAACAGAAACTCGTATTCCATTCACACACACTCACTGCCTCTTAGATTATGTGATGATAGAACGCAGTATTAACCTACCAAGAATCATTACATTGGCATGACAATAGTACTGTGAATTATTCTAGAAGCTTTCTGGTGCCAACGTACCCGCAGTCATCCTAACGTTTGGCGTTTCAAAAGTTGCACTTGGCAGCGGAAACAAAAAAGAATTCCAGACTCCTGCGGGTTTGAAGTGTTTTACAGTATGATGAACCACATGAAATAAGAGGGTTAACCCACTGGGGCTAATATATGGATAGCTGCTTACGGAAAGACATCAATCCATTTTAGCATTGAGTGGTCTAGGCAGCTCTTACTGTCACTGTGGTTGTTATTGATGAACCGTCCATCTCACTGCCATAACTTTATTTTGTATCTTGTTTTAGAACAAATGTTCACTTTTTTCTGATGTTAATTTATAGCTGTTTTGATGGTATTTCTTTAATACTCTACGTGTTTCTACTTTCCCTCCATAATTCCTTTTTACATTTGAATTTCAGTCAGAGCTGCCATCATGAAAATACAGATGTATTTATTTACAGACCTATCGTACCAGGCTTGCAATTTGTCATCATGTTCAAAAAGACACTGCAGCACATTTAAATATTGCCACTAGTGCAGTACAGTGTTGACACTGTACTGCAACTGTCCGAAGCATTTGCATGTTTGTATAGGTGTTTTGTGTTATATCTGGATTTGTTTACTTTTATTCTATTCTGACAAATTGGGTCTGAAATGTAGGCCTATTATAACATTTGGTCGATTGAAGTTTATTGTTCATTTATTGAAATGTTCATTTTGTAAAAGTGTCTTTTATATGTTTTCATTGATATTATTGGAGTACTTTGTATAGTTAAAAAAATGTTGACTTTTTATGTTGGCCATATGGTTGCTTCTGGATCAGTTGTATTTGTTATGGATCCGTAAAAAAAAACATGAATGCTTGACAAATAAATCTGCCTGATACCCTCGAGCTTCTTTGGCGCTAATGACAATCATGGACCAAATAAAGTGGAATTTGTTTTGTGGTGATGCAGTTGCCATAGTAACAGGACAATGGCAGTAAATCCTTTGCCATCATCGAATCAAATCAAATGTTATTAGTCACATGCGCCGAATACAACAGGTGTAGACCTTAAGGTGAAATGCTTACTTACGAGCCCCTAACCAACAATGCAGTTTAAAAAAATATGGACAAGAATAAGAGATAAAAGTAACAAGTAATTAAAGAGCAGCAGTAAAATAACAATAGTGAGACTATATACAGGGGGGTACCGGTACAGATTCAATGTGCGGGGGCACCGGTTAGTTGAGGTAGTATGTACATGTAGGTAGAGTTATTAAGGGGGGGGGGGGGGGGCAATGAAAGTAGTCTGGGTAGCCATTTGATTAGATGTTCAGGAGTCTTATGACTTGGGGGTAGAAGCTGTTTAGAAGCCTCTTGGATCTAGACTTGGCGCTCCGGTACCCCTTACTGTGCAGTAGTTGAGAAAATAGTCTATGACTAGGGTGGCTGGAGTCTTTGACAATTTTTAGGGCCTTCCTTCAACACCACCTGGTAAAGAGGTTCTGGATGGCAGGAAGCTTGGCCCCAGTGATGTACTGGGCCGTTCGCACTACCCTCTGTAGTGCCTTGCGGTCGGAGGCCGAGCAGTTGCCATACCAGGAAGTGATGCAACCAGTCAGGATGCTCTCGATGGTGCAGCTGTAGAACATTTTGAGGATCTGAGGACCCATGCCAAATCTTTTCAGCCTCCTGAGGGGGAATAGGTTTCATTGTGCCATCTTCACAACTGCCTTGGTGTGCTTAGACTATGTTAGTTTGTTGGTGATGTGGACACCAAGGAACTTGAAGCTCTCAACCTGCTCCACTGCAGCCCCGTTGATGAGAATGGGGGCATGCTTGGTCCTCTTTTTCCTGTAGTCCACAATCATCTCCTTTGTCTTGATCACGTTGAGGGAGAGGTTGTTGTCCTGGCACCACACGGCCAGGTCTCCGACCTCCTCTCTATAGGCTGTCTCATCGTTGTCAGTGATCAGGCCTACCACTGTTGTGTCATCGGCAAATTGAATAATGGTGTTGGAGTCATGCCTGGCCCTGCAGTCATGAGTGAACAGGGAGTGTAGGAGGGGACTGACCCTTCACCCCTGAGGGGCCCCTGTGTTGAGGATAAGCATGGCGGATGTGTTGTTACCTACCCTTACCACCTGGTGGTCGATCCGTCAGGAAGTCCAGGATCCAGTTGCAGAGGGAGGTGTTTAGTCCCAGGGTCCTTAGCTTATTTATGAGCTTTGAGGGCACTATTGCTGTTGAACACTGAGCTGTAGTCAATGAACAGCATTCTCACATAGGTGTTCCTTTTGTCCAGGTGGGAAAGGGCAGTGTGGAGTGCAATAGAGATTGCATCATCTGTGGATCTGTTGGGGCGGTATGCAAATTGGAGTGGGTCTAAGGTTTCTGGGATAATCGTGTTGATGTGAGCCATGACCAGCCTTTCAAAGCACTTCATGGCTACAGATGTGAGTGATACAGGTCGGTAGTCATTTAGGCAGGTTACCTTAGTGTTCTTGGGAACAGGCACTATGGTGGTCTGCTTAAAACATGTTGGTATTACAGACTCGGACAGGGGGAGGTTGAAAATGTCAATGAAGACACTTGCCAGTTGGTCACCGCATGCTCGCAGTACAAGTCCTGGTAATCCGTCTGGCCCTGCGGCCTTGTGAATGTGGACCTATTTAAAGGTCTTACACCGCTGTGGAGAGCGTGATCACACAGTCTTACGGAACAGCTGGTGCTCTCATGCATGTTTAAGTGTTATTTGCCTCGAAGCGAACATAGAAGTAGTTTAGATCGTCTGGTAGGCTTGTGTCACTGGGCAGCTCTCGGCTGTGGTTCCCTTTGTAGTCTGTAATGGTTTGCAAGCCCTGCCACATCCGATGAGCGTCAGTTCCGGTGTAGTATAATTCAATCTTAGTCCTGTATTGACGCTTTGCCTGTTTGATGGTTCGTCGGAGGGCATATTGGGATTTCTTATAAGCTTCCGGGTTAAAGTCCCGCTCCTTGAAAGCGGCAGCTCTAGCCTTTAGCTCAGTGCGACTGTTGCCTGTAATCCATGGCTTCTGGTTGGGGTATGTACGTACGCTCACTGTGGGGACGACGTCATTGATGCAATTATTGATGAAGCCAATGACTGATGTGGTGTACTCCTTTTTTTATTTAACCTTAATTTAACTAGGCAAGTCAGTTAAGAACAAATTCTTATATACAATGACGACCTAGGAACAGTGGGTTAACTGCCTTGTTCAGGGGCAGAATGACAGATTTTTACCTTGTCAGCTCAGTTGTTCGATCTAGCAAATTTTTGGTTACTGGCCCAATGCTCTCACCACTAGGCTACCTGCCACCACAATGCCATCGCAGGAATCCCGGAACATATTCCAGTCTGTGCAAGCAAAACAGTCCTGTAGCTTAGCATCTACTTCATCTGACCACTTTTTTATTGATCTAGTCACTGGTGCTTCCTGCTTCAATTTTTGCTTGAAAGCAGGAATCAGGAGGATAGAATTATGGTCAGATTTGCCAAATGGAGGGCGAGGGAGAGCTTTGTATGCATCTGTGTGTGTGGAGTATAGGTGGTCCAGAGTTTTTTTCCCTCTAGTTGCACATTTAACATGCTGATAGAAATTTGGCAAAACTGATTTAAGTTTCCCTGCATTAAAGTCTACGGCTACTCGGAGCGTTGCCTCTGGGTGAGCGTTTTATTGTGGCAGAATACAGCTCATTCAATGCTGTCTTCGTTTCCACCCTCTGACTGTGGTGGTATGTAAACAACGAGAAAAATACAGATAAACTCTCTAGGTAGATAGTGTGGTCTACAGCTTATCATGAGATACTCTACCTCAGTCGAGGTAGAGAATTCATTTAACACACCTGGTGTCCCAGGTCTTAAATAAGTCCCTGATTAGAGGGGAGCAATGAAAAAATGCAGCAGAACTGGCTTCGAGGTCTAGATTTGAGGGTTCTGTGGGTTAGCTGTTCAGTGTGTGTTGTTCTATAGGGTAGTTGTTCAGTGTATGCGTGTGTTACAGGGTAGCAGTTCAGGCCAGGATGCTCAGAGCCAGCTTTACTGTTAGAGGAGGATACAGTAATCTACACCTTAGTCTTGAATCAGAATCAGGAGTGTTTTAAACTACTATTCGTTTTTTATTTTAGAAATTGTGTGGCCGACACCCCGCAGACTTTACTGGTAGAAGGAGATTGAAGAAATGATTACTAGACAATCGTCCTCCCATCAATAAGACCAAATTAATAATTTTCTTACTCATTTTGTGTTCATGTATGAGCAATGAGCATGTGAGTGATCAAGCCATGACTCATAACCATTTCACATTTTTCTTCATATACTTTATTCAGAAAGGGAGTATAACCAAGCAGTCATTTTACATTTGATTTATTTCTTGTTTCAGCTCAGTTTGCATACAAAACTAGCTGAGCTCAAAACGCAGCTTTAACATTTGTAGTTTAATGGCATTTGTTCATCTTTCAGAGCCTCGAAACAAGGTACTCTTTCTGCAGAAGGATAAGGCAGCAAGTAAAAGATGAGATAGAGGGGAATCTCAGCAAGACTGCAAGGATGATGATGGTCTCTGAAAAGCTGTACAAATACTGAACATGTTTTCAGTGCAACTAAAGCATCCAGAAATGTGCCCTTTAGTTGATACCATTCAGGGGCTGTTCTTTAGGAGCACAACCCTGCATTATACTCAAGGAAAAAGCAACGCGTATAAAAATAAAAGATAATGAAGCTTTTCTGGTCTAGTGTATCCAACACCACCTCACTACTAGGTTGTTACATTGGTATGTGTGTAAAACCCAGCTCAGTGGAAAAGGTAGAGCAGAATGATCTTCCATATAGAAACCTGTTCCCTGGAAAGCAAGCGCTTGTGGGGTTTAGACTTGGTTCAAGTGCAATATCAACTGTTGAAGTGATTCACTAGTCAGATGACAAGGTAGCTACAGTAGAAGCGCTTAAAACAGTCCTTTCCTATATTCACTTACACAGGAACTGTCACTTTAATGCCCCCAGCAACATTGACATAAACACAGAAGATTAGGAAGGCACCTACAAGCCAAGAGGGTCAAGCATGTACACTGAAAGTATATAGACCTACCCCTGCTACAACGGGTTATGGAACCAGTAAGGCATGCTTCAGAAAACGGCATGATTATTAACTCAAGCTACAGGGAATGTGTTTTAGGAAATAAATACAGAGAGCGAAGGATGGGTTTCATACAAAAACAGGGATAAGAAGGTATAATTGTGAGAGTGACTGGAAACCTGCAGTGACCAGCTACATTTCAGCAACAGTTATTTTTTGGGGGTTTCTACTTTTACCCACGTTTAACTGTGCTTTACATTTACAAATAGTATTTTTCATTTCTTGAACTAAGGCCATCATCAAGAACAACACACCAATATCAAAGAAGTCTGTCGGTCCACTGTTAACAACCCACTCTACTAGCAGTCCCTTAAGCATCTTAAAACAATTCCGTATGTTTGCTTAGAAATCCAACCCCGGGCCCTTAAAACTCATTAAGGTGCAACATCCCATGCAAATGCATACAGTTTTCATTCCAAACCTCATCATCCCCCCCAAAAAATCTACAAAGCTTTAGAGGCTTCATCAGTGCTACAGTTACGATTTCCTGGTGGGGAGGGGCCAGGGGGAGGCCTGTTCTGTAGTTCCACTGGGGTGGTTGAGTTGATTGTATGGCGTTGTAGCTGTAACAGGCCTGCGGTAGAGCGGACCAAGGGGGTGGTGATGGGAAAGTTAGTGTGTGGAGGACACCGGGAGTTGGGAGAGAGCAGCAGATGTGTGGTGATCTGAGGGGAGCTTGAGGTAGAAGTTGCCACTAACCACAAGTCTAGGACCGGATCACCCTACCCTTAGACCTACAGTTAACCATTAGGGGATGACACTAATTTCTGACCCCGGACCTGTGGTTAGGGTCAACTTCTAACCACGCCTGGAGAGGAGATGGAGAGGGGACAGAGAGACAAGGCCAGTCCTCTTTATAGAACGGTACTCTCTGTGTCCAGGTCTGAGTCTTTGGGCTGGGCAGTCACTGGCTGCTGGTCCACAGCAAACTCAGGGACGAAGGCTCGGGTCAACCCTTTGAGAGACAGGGCTGGGTCTGGACAGGACAGAGACAGTGAAATGTTAGTGCTGCAGCTGACTGAGGAGTTCATGTTAAAAGTCTGCTAAGCTGTAGTAGTTTGTTGAGAGACTATAAAATTACTAACTTATTCTTTAGCTAAATATTGTGGATTAACTAAGTAAAAATACTAAGAATTCAATTAATAGAAATGCCTAAAGGAGAAAACAAAAGTGGATTTTAGAATCAAATGGTGACTTGTGTTCAATGTTAGCTTGTTTTGGCAAGGATGGTTGACATGCTTAAAAAGACAAGCATAATGCAAAATTAACCTCCAGTACAGACAATCACTTCCCCCATGCTACTACCTGCAGTACCATCATCTGAAGGATCTGACATCCAAATAGTGGTTTCAACCGATGCAATCTATTGCCATTTTCCATTGGCTTAAAGATAAAAACAGGAAAATAGCAGTGCACCATCAAGTAGCGTTAAGTGCCAGCCACACTACGTAGCATATCAGAGATGCTGAGACATCAGATTTATTCTTAAACAGAGTCATGCTAATGCTATCCACATTCCATCATAAAGGCAAATAACACAGCCCTCTCTATTGAAAACCACATCACTGCCATCATCAGCACGGAGTTAAAGAGAGCTTCAAAATGCATCCATGGCTTGCACCTTAAGTACAATCCTAATCCATGCATAGCAGAACACTAAAACACACCTAAGTTAGGCGTTAGGCATGCAGTGTGTTTAGCCTAAAGTGAATATGTATGAAAGTCTATGATCATGCTTACTATTCTGATGTACAATAGTATAGGCCAAGACAAGGAGCAGACCATTATGGGGACAAGTCTTCCACTCAAGATGACAACAATGTCTTAACAAAAAAAACATTTCCAGAGGGCGAACAAATGCAATTTAAGGGTTTGCAAAAGACATCCTGACACAATCAAGCAAATTCAAAAAGTTTATATTCTGCTAATTCCACGAATCAAATATTTCTTTAGTTTCTGGTATGCTTTCATAATTTACAGACCAACCATTAGAGATGTCCTTTGCAAATTCCACATCAAAATGTTACTGATATTTAAATGATTTAATAATGAAGGTTGAACGTCATGATGATTCACAATCAATGGGAACAATTGTAACAGCAGGCACAAGTGGCATGTTTCTACAGTATGATGTGGTAATGGAGTAATGCCAAAACAGATGGAGTGCAGGAGCTGCAAAATGCAAGTATCACCTGATAAACCTTTCATAAAGGCTCCTGAACCTGTGGACACAGGACTTTTAGATAAAACATTGTCAATATACTGTCAACACTAGAGGAAAAGGAGGTACTGAATACTGAACCAATACTATAAACTGAAAGAAGGGATTGTTGTGATATGTCTGTTCATAGACTATTGTGAATGTATTTATGTGGCGTGTTGCCAAATGAATCTCCCTTCATGGGACAATAACACGTCACTTGACTGGACTCACCCATGATTTTGTAGGCTGTGCTGCAGATCCCGTTGGTATCGTTTCCCTGTGTTGGGGGCTGAGGGGGCGGAGGGATGTTGGGCCTGTTTCTGGGTTTGGGGACGGGGCGCGGCCGGGGGAGGGAGCCTGACTGGAAGGGAGAGGGGGAGCCAGGATGGGCACCGGGTATGTCCTGGAGGGTGATGGAGGGTGGAGGGGTGTCAGGCGGGGTGGGGGTGTCTGGAGGAGACTGGTCCACCCCCGGGTAGTCTCCTGCGGGCTGGCTGAGGGCCCTAGGTTGGGGCGGGGGACTGACCTGTGAAGGTGTGGGGGGCTGTGGGGGCGGGTGGTTGGGGGCCTGGATGGGGGGCTGGTTGCTAGATTGGCGGCGGGGGGTGGTAGAGGGCTGGGAGATGGGGGAGGTAGGGGAGTGGCTTGAGGAGGAGAGGGGTCTGGGAGAGGGGGTGAGGGACTGGCCCTGGCCTGAGAAGGGGTGGTGGTTGGTAGGGTTACTGGGCTGGCCTGAAGGGGGGTTGAGAGGCTTGGGAGGGGCAGGGGCCGGCTTCTTTGTACCTGGATAGTGGAGAGAGGTGGACTTCAGAAAGGATCTTATGTCTACATATACTTTATTTTAGGCTACTTGAAATTGTAGGTCTCCGTCTAACAGGGGAGCTACACTAGGGCGTCACAAAAACAGTGGGTTTTCAGCTGCTACACTGGACTGGTTAACTATAGCCAGGCTGAGCAAAGCCCAAGCCACTTTCTGTAGTGTTCTCTGGCATGAGGCGCGCGTTAAATTCCTAAAAATAGAACCAGAGCGCCATTTTACGCTAAGCAGCGCAGGCCTCTTAAAGATCTGTGTTTCTTACACATGAATAGGAGTGTCTTACACTCTGCAAAAGTTACACATCCAGTGTAGCATGCTTGTAAATCTATGTCAAATGTAACAATATAACTGCTAGTGGAAATTACCTTGTAATAAGAGGCTTACTAATGAAAAAGAAAAGAATAGGTTCTTGATAAAAATGCCCTCATGAAACCATTATGCATATAGCTCCAAATAAATGTCAAACAACCTAATAAAGCTAAGCTGAATTGCTTTAAGGAGTGTCTCACCTCTGCGCATCATGTGTGGACTGGGCCCCATGGATCCAGCCCCAGGGCCTCCCACTCCTCCGGCTGAGCTGGCCGTGCCAGGGTGGCCCCCACCTGAACCGTTCCTCTGGTGGAGGGTCGGGGTGGAAGTGGGTTCACGCTTTGGGTTGCTTAACAGACAGACAGAGGTCCTAATTTTAAGTACAACACTCAGATTTTAGCGTAGTGCTATGAAAATGTCCATCAAATTGAAGGCCTGTTCTGTGAGCTTTTTGTCCTTAACTGCACTGGGCGGTGTCTTCGGTTTACCTTCTATATTCTGTCCAATGGCTCAATAGAACAGTCAAACTGAGATTGAATGGAAACCTTTCATAAACGGATTCAAAAACATCCTTTAAAAGCTACATAAGCTCAATGAGAGGACAGAACTAATGGTCAAACAACATTTCTGCTGATTCATGTGTTCTAGCCTGAGAGCAGAGGCGTGAGGAGGGCCCTCTGAGGATGGCTGGCTCACACCAACCATTGTTGTAGAGCCAGTGGTCTGAACTGAGATGTACCCACAGTGTTATTATAATGATTACTTGTTAATTGTTTGAGGAAAATGCAGTTAGACAGCGAGAGAAAAACTCTAGGAAAATAATGCGTGAGAAACCCATGCGGTCACTTCAACATTTTCTATGCTCTGTAATCATTTTCCATTCAAAAATTACATTCAAATTACCATGAAACGCATCCATTTGTAGAAGAGCAGCGACATCACCATAAAAAGTGCACACACACTTATCAGCAAATTATCATCAAAAGGTTGCAGGCAAAAGGGTATTTCCTTCCCATGCAGTGGAGTGGCATGCGTGTCTGTGCTCCCCAGTGCACTACACACCCTTACCTGAGTTCCTCAGTGGTAGTAGCGAGAAGCTGCTGCGCTGCCACCAGGGCAGCCATACCCAGTGCCAGGCTAGGCTGGCAGCCCTCCAACGCCATGCCCCCTGGTGGGGCCTGGAGCTCAGCCACGCACCCTGTAACCTGCCCAGGCCCTGGGGCCTCCACCGGGGGTAAGGGGGGCTGGAAGGCGGGTGAAGCATGCTGCTTTCTACCTAAGGTGTTGCTGCCTCTACGGGGGATGGTGTTATGGTCCGACAGTTTGTTAGCAAAACTACAGAGAGGAGAGAGGACAGACAGACGGCAGAGCCACGTTGAGAAAGAAACCCGGGCGACAGGACAGAATCCCCAAGTCCCAGAGTAGAGAGAGAGCGTGAGAGAGTGGAGAGAAAGAGAGCGAGAGATACTCCACACCAAATAGTCAAAAGGGATGTTATGTAGATTTGTAGTCTAAATTCACAAAGATAAAACTAGAAGCAACTAGAAGCCTATAGCACTTAAGATATCCAAAAATACAATAAAAAAAAGACCCGCATGTAAGTAGTGATAATCATCAGAGCTCCCAATCAAACCAAACATTCAAAGTGTAAATTAATATATTATTGGTTGAGTTACACAAGTGAAAATCCTTTAGATTTAAATAGCATATCCTCAGCTCAGAGCACTGGCAGGTATAGAATCCGCCTCTGACCTTTCACCCCATGGCAGTTCAAAGTAGAGGAATGGAGCTAGTGGTGATGGGGTGCTGCTGTCTGATGGTAATTGACCGTTAATTAACACATTTAGCATCTCCTGGCTTCCCCACACAGCCTACAAGCCACTGATGCAGACCTTAAGAACATCTACATTTTAAAACATCTAATAAATCCATGTAATATAGCCTAAACTTCACAATAAATCCATTATTTATTTTAGACAGGTCTAAAGAAACATGATATGAACAAAATGTAGTGTATTTCAGTACAAGAGAATAGCATACTGAGTTGTCCTTATGTTAGGTACTGATCTGGCTATGCCATATGGCTGTGGGCTACACTAGTTCATTTAGCAGACAATATTTGCTTAGAATTCCGTGGCATTATTTTATAGTATGAAGAATACAATGGAATAAAATATAAATTATAGATTCTCCAAACGATCTGAGGGAGTGCGTTGAGCAATTAACAAAGAAACAGGTACTCCAATATGCTTAATTTAGAGTTATTCATGTAACGTTGGGCTATATGTTTATACATTCTAAGGCTGCATGATGTTTATACATTCTAAGGCTGCATGATGTTTATACATTCTAAGGCTGCATGATGTTTATACATTCCAAGGCTGCATGATGCGACTAATGACTTGAAAAGTTGCATGAAAGGCATGAGCTTTGCTGTGTTTTTTGCGCAGGTTCTACACACTTCATCAGTCTCTCATTCCCAATTTGACAAGCACTTGATAATGCCTCGAATTTCCCGGCGGCATCCCCTTTGTGTGGCCGTAATGCCCCCTAAAAATGTCCATGCCTTTTGCGGCCAGTGGCCGTTGTGCCCTTGGGCTGAATATAATCATTATGATTCACTTTTCTCTGCGTGCTGCTTACTCCGAATCACCTCTCACTCACATGACTCTCTGTCACGTGATCGGGTCTTTCTCACAGGCTACAAGTGAAGACAGACATCAGGGACGCAACTGCGCGCGTCCTTATCCAATTTTGACGCGCATATTGAAGATATTGGAAGAACTGTCCACATTTACTTTTTGTCAGCCAACAAGATGAGTAGACCTAACGAACAGCAAAAGCACTAACCTAAGTCAATCTACTATCCCCCATAGTACAAAAGTCGACCTATTCTATTCTGTGCGAGAAATAAATATTCCAAACAGTCTGGGACAGTTGTGGGTTGCGATAGACCCAAATTAATACAACCACTAGCATCAAAAAAAACTTTTTTACGCAATGTGGCTGACGCAACAGATCACAACATTTAGCTAAAAATGTTGATAGCCTAATAGTTTATTTATTCACATTATAAGCGCAGCAATGCGCACACGGCAGTCGGCTATAAGCGTGAATGTTCCATTAACATGAAAACACCATTATCAAACGTGACCGCAAATGCGATTATGCATGTTATGCTTTTATTATAAAAAGGTGCATTTATGGTGAAAATGTACTTACCCAAACTTGAAACTCACGCGCTGCTTATGCATGCCAGTTAGGCTCTACACCCTGTTGTAAAGCGGATAATGTGCTTAAATTTAAAGAAGTTATTTGGCCACTTTAGTTGTGATTCAAACCTTATTAAAACATATAGGCCTATGGGCCTACATGAGGTGTGCGACGATGATATGAAAGTCGCAACAAAAAAAGGTATACATTGTTTCTTGCCTGCGCTGGGCATCATTCAACAAGTGATAATATATCATTCACAAGTGATAGTGTGATGGGTGAAAATATTAGCCTATTGTTGATTTCATCTTGTCTTTACATATACTAAATAATAAATATGTGTGAAATTTGTTTTAATTTAGAATGGACCATTATAATGCACCTGTCTTGAAATAGGGGCAGCAGGAAAAAAAATGTATGTCATCTATGCACTTAAATAGCGAATGGAGGACTCTTTTCCCCTGTGTTTAATTTTTGTGCCAGCCATGTAGGCTATACTCCTGTTGTAAAGAGAAACAATGTGTTTAACATTAGGAAAGTTGAGAAATAAATATAGTAGCCTATAGAAAGCTGATGGGTTCCTCCTCTTTTAAGAGACCATCACTCTGTTTTCTCAAGCAATTACATGGCCTATTGAAATGTTGCGCAACATGAGCTCATGGGCTCTCATGAAGTGTTTGATTAGATTTACAAAGACATTTGCATTGATGCCAGAGTGATTAGAGACAATAGAGTGCTGAGTACCAGGCAGTTAGCAAGTTTGGTTGGCTACTAATGACCAGCAGCATCAGAGCTTGGAGAAGCTTAATTACCAAGACTAAACAGTCACGTGGAATTTGACTGCCTTCATGACTGGTGACTGCCGGTGTAGCCCTAGCTACTGTTGGTGGTTACCTGTCCTTGCGAGGGTTATCGTTCTCTGGCCCCACCATACTACCAGGCCTCTTCCTCTCGATGGTGGAACAGTCGTACTCCATCGAGTGGTTGGAAGGAGGGGTGGGCATGGCGAACATCCCCGATACATTAAACTCCACATCTGTGCAAAGGCGGAGAACAGGCAAGTAGAATTCCTTTAGGCGCCATTTAAAAACAAACAGATCTATCTTTTTGAGTAGCCTGGGAATCAGATTTATACCACTGAAAGAGCAAATCTGATGACATTCCCGTTTCCATTGTTCATGATCCTGTACACAGGAGACTAAGTACCTCCCTCCTGAGGACCTGGTCAAAGGGCATGTATACATACCCTCAGGGAAGAACCAGTCAGCGTGCTGTATGATGGGTTCTATGATGGTCACCACGTGAACAGAGGTAGCAGCAGCCATCTCAGCTAGAGTCCTGCAGGCATACAGAGGAGAGCAGACATGTTATAAACAAACACTAACAAACATTAGTTTTTCAGTTTGAAAAGTAAGTAACTCCCCCTTTCTCACCCCTCTGTTTTGGCCCACAGCATGTTTGGTCCCAGTACAATGGCGATGTTGCTAGGAGTCATCTTGTTGACCTCACTGTCCTGAGCCAGCTTGGATAGGAACTTCACCAGATACCTACGACACAGAGACGGGCACAGTTAAGGCAAAACATTAGATGCTAAGAAACAGGGTAGCATATCTTCATAATACACACATCTTTGTTGTGAAGCAAAGTTGTGTGAACCAGTCCATCGGTTACCCACCTTAGGTTGGCTTTGTTGTTCTTCGGTAGTTGATCACATACAACCCATAGGGCCTGCAGACGCTTGTCTGGCTCTGAAACGCTGGGCAGAGAGACAGAGGGACAGAGGGACAATCACGGACCTGTTTCATGGTTGCTCTAATTTCACTCCTTTTTTAATTTCATTTCTCATACTTCTCTTTTATTACTGCTCTACTTGGTTCCACTTCCTTTTACAGCTATTGAAGACGGTGTGTGGTGGCTTACTTAGACGCCTGAATCCACTCGTCGTAAAGCTGGAAGCTCATCAGAGGTTCCGGCAGTTCTCTCAGGTAAGACTTCAGGGCTCCTGCAATGAAAGGACAGTTATGTGAGGAATGGTCTGACAGTCATTTCAGTTCTATTACTTGAAAACTCCTGCTGAAACGTGTATAAAACGTGAGTAGGGGTTAGCACCGTACCAGCGACAGCGTGGGGGTCTGAGTAGAACTCCTCCAGCTGTGAGGTGGAACAGTCCAGAGCAGCCTTGAGCTTCTTCAGTTTAGAGGCCCCTGCTGCGATCCTAAACAGGCCCTGATACAACAACACAGACACGATTGATTTCACACAGACACACAGTCCACAAACAATGCTTAAAGGATACATTTGCTTTTTTACAACCAAATCTCTGTTTTATGTAAATGGCATGTCATAGAAGGGTCCAGACACTTTTTTGGCGATTTCACTTGATTAAAATAATCATCCTCGTTGTGTAGTACGGGGGCTCTGAAAGAACATTAACAAGTGCTCCAAAAACACCCAAATACGTCCTTTAGAAACAGAAACGCTTTCAGTATAGTGATGCAGGTCTTTAGATGTTGTACACGTGAAATTGTGTCCTTCCGAACTTTATCTGCAACGTTTTATTCCATTTTGTATGACTGGAGCAGTTAACCCCATACAGCTGTTCCATTGTGTAGCCTGCTGCTAGAACGGAGGGAGCGGTATTGTTCAAGTCGCCAAAACAATGTAATATAACGTTGCAGATACATTTCAGAATTACACAATTGCATGTCTACATCTAAACACTATACCCTATTGATCATGTATTTTTTCCGAGCCCCCATACTGCACAACGAGGAAGTGAATCGCTGGTTGGGTAAATAAAATAAAAATTCGTGAAATCACAAAAACATAACATTAAATGCAAAATAGAGATTTGGTTGTTAAAAAGCTAAATTCTCCTTTAAATCACTACACAGACACCCAACCCTGTATTCATTCACACACAAATGCAAACACACATCACTCACCTCTCTCACATGCGCGCGCACACACACACACACACACACACAAACACCTCCACACTCTCTCTCCCAAACAAACAGTCCTTCTCTTCTCACCACACTGACTGTGTTGTGTTCACCCATAGAATGAACAGGAAGACAAACAATGTGTTGAGAACTAAAGACTGGGAGGAGTAAACACAGCTGATTTATTATGACCAACAAGATACTTTGTTGTATTCTAAAACTGTGCAAACACAAACATAGCATCCTAATAAATCGCAATTGCAGCATAATTGCTGACATTTCTAATAAGTGAAAAGAACTTAGAACATTGCAACAGATTTGAATGTTTTTGTCCCGTCTCTCCTCATGTTCATTTTTGTAAACATTTCAAATTGATGGGTTCAATTATATGTAGGACCAGTTTAAGTGCATTTTATGTTTTGTATTTGGGTCCACTTTCGCCAAAAATGCTCAATCCATTTCCTCCATCCTATTATTCCACCCATCCATAATTAGATTTCAGTCCTCAACTTACTATGATCCCCTCATTTCTCCCCCCCTCCATCTCCCTACCTCCTCCTTCATGCCAGTCTCCAGCAGCATCATGACGCAGGCCTCTAAGGGCAGAGCGATCTCTCTGCTGCTCCTCTTCAGATGCTCCTCCAACCCCGTCCCAAACGCTGGCTTCTCCGTCCACGAGTCTGAAGGGAGAGCGAGAGAGTGGTAGAGAGAGAATGGTAGCACTAAGCATGGCAGTAACAACACTAAAGTTGTTACGGGTCTGCAGCGAGAGAGGGCGGTAGGTAGTCACCCCAGGAAGAGCAGTGTGGATGAGAGGTTAGGAGGCCTGGGAATGGTCGATTTCTAGGTCAACAATGTCCCCTCTGGCCAACCATCAGTCACTCCCTCCTCCAATAAAGCTAGCTGTAACGAATAACCACACGGTCTCCATCCATGGTATGTGTTCCCACTCTGTGGAAAGGAAAGCCCAGGTAGGTCTGACGTGAGCTGTAAATAGTGTTCGACTTTGAGTCATCATATCTTACATGCTGAGAGCAAGGCTGTCTGATTTAGACCAAATGTGTTCGGTTTACTAGATAAAAACAAGCCAACAGGACACAGCTTTACAACCACAGAGAGAGAGAGAAGAGAGGGAGGATGCCCATACTAAAAAGAGAGTGGAGACGCCAAAATAAAATGTCTTCCTGTAATCCTTTTCAGTCCTACAGAAACAATAAGGAATTTTCTATATTTGACAGTGCCTGCCAGTTGCATTCAGCCACCATTGAGAATAATAAGCAATTACTTTGACTGAGAGATGGTTGATGTGGCATTTTAATATAGTTATAAGTGATTGAAATGGTCTAAGAAATAAACAAGAAGCAAACAGCTGTAGACTAGCTGGCAGGGGGAAATAAAGGAGACAATAAAGGAAAGATTCACCCATTTTGAATGTTATATAGTTTTTAGCCATCTCTAAACAATGTTCTATCGATTCTGGGGGCCATTTTGTTTTCTTGTGTATCTGAGCTCTTGCCGTTCACGCAGGCAGAAATATAGCCGGTATGGCGTAGCATTTGTTTTATTTATGTATTATTCACTTTTATTTAAATCAGGGTAGACCAATTGAGACCAGGACCTCATTTTCAATGGTGTCATGAGACCATAAAGTAAAATACATATAACAAGATACAATAAAAAGTACATTACATTTGAACATCAGCCATCATAAACAAGTTATTCAAAATCAATCAAAACAATTGCACACCTCGTTGAACTCATTTATCATCAAGGTTATAAACTGCCTTAGTGGCACCAGGGAATCTAAATGTAATTCATTTTGTAACTGATTCCAAACATTTGGGGCGTGAAAACTAAAAGCGGATTTACCTAGTTCCGTGGAGACCCGAGGAATCTGAAGAGTTAACCAACCCTTTGAACGGGTTTGGCATGTCATTCTTTAATATGTTAGATTACTTTTAGATCGCCAAAATGTCTATCATACATGTCAGATTTCAATACTGGCCAATGTCAAAACCCGGGATGTTGTTCCCTCTTGAATGAGCCATTGATCATATTTTTTGCGATATTCCTACCTCGAGAAATGTATAATTTAACAAGAGGGTCCACCACATTTCTCCTATTTTTCTGCTTCTTCAGTTCAGGGTGCACTGCATGCTGCTGTTGCGAACCACTCCACTCCGCGAGGCACACGATCTGTGGTTGAACATGGTGAGATTGTAGACTCCTAAATTGATAGTGCAGTTTGTTTAAGCGATTTTACAGACAACTAGCTCCTTCATATGCTGATATTGACTTTTATATTATTGTGTGTAGCTACGTTTGCTAGCTAGCCAGCCAGCCCATAGAGAGAGCATTGTACTGTGGGTTTTGTAGTCGACTCGAGCTGCAAAAGACTTCAACGTTTCACGTTGCTACCAACCTTATTATAACAAAATGTTCTCACGTAGTGTTATTTTTAACACTGCAAATTATAAGAATTGATGGTTTTGGGTGGATGTTTCCTTTAAGACTTAAGCCTAATTTAACAATAACATCATAATATAGTGGACAGAGTTCCTGTATCACGCTCAGTTAAACCTTTATAAGCCTGAAGTAGAAAACAAAGAGCCTGTGGCTAGAGGGGGGTGGGTGGAGAGAGAAATATATTTTTGGAAGGACGTGAGGATTGTTCTGTACTAGAGGTCGACCGATTATGATTTTTCAACGCCGATACCGATTACTGGAGGACCAAAAAAAAGCTACTACCGATTAAATCGGCTTATTTTATTTTTATTTATTTGTAATAATGACAATTACAACAATACTGAATGAACACTTATTTTAACTTAATATAATACATGAATAAAATCAATTTAGCCTCAAATAAATAATGGAACATGTTCAATTTGGTTTAAATAATGCAAAAACAAAGTGTTGGAGAAGAAAGTAAAAGTGCAATATGTGCCATGTAAAAAAGCTAACGTTTAAGTTCCTTGCTCAGAACATTTGAAAGCTGGTGGTTCCTTTTAACATGAGTCTTCAATATTCCCAGGTAAGAAGTTTTAGGTTGTAGTTATTATAGGACTATTTCTCTCTATACAATTTGTATTTCATATACCTTTGACTATTGTATGTTCTTATAGGAACTTTAGTATTGCCAGTGTAACAGTATAGCTTCCGTCCCTCTCCTCGCCCCTACCTGGGCTCGAACCAGGAACACATCGACAACAGCCACCCTCGAACCATCGTTACCCATGCAAGCTGTGGCTCTTGCAGAGCAAGGGTAACAACTACTTCAAGGTCTCAGAGCGAGTGACGTCACCGATTGAAACGCTATTAGCGCGCACCCCGCTAACTAGCTAGCCATTTCACATCGGTTACACCAGCCTAATCTCAGGAGTTGATAGGCTTGAAGTCAAACAGCTCAATGCTTGAAGCACAGCGAAGAACTGCTGGCAAACGCACGAAACTGCTGTTTGAGTGAATGCTTACGAGCCTCCTGCTGCCTACCACCGCTCAGTCAGACTGCTCTATCAAATATCAAATCATAGACTTAATTATAATATAATAACACACAGAAATACGAGCCTTAGGTCATTAATATGGTCAAATCCGGAAACTATCATTTAGAAAACAAAACATTTATTCTTTCAGTGAAATACGGAACCGTTCCGTATTTTATCTAATGGGTGGCATCCACAAGTCTAAATATTCCTGTTACATTGCACAACCTTCAAATGTTATGTCATAATTACGTAGAATTCTGGGAAATTAGTTCGCAACGAGCCAGGCGGCCCAAACTGTTGCATATACCCTGACAATTTCCCAAGTTTAATATTGCCTGCTAACCTGGATTTCTTTTAACTAAATATGCAGGTTTAAAAAAATATACTTCTGTGTATTGATTTTAAGAAAGGCATTGATGTTTATGGTTAGGTACACATTGGTGCAACGACAGTGCTTTTTTTGCGAATGCGCTTGTTAAATCACCCGTTTGGCAAAGTAGGCTGTGATTCGAGGATAAATTAACAGGCACCGCATCTATTATATGCAACGCAGAACAAGCTAGATAAACGAGTAATATCATCAACCATGTGTAGTTAACTAGTGATTATGTTAAGATTGATTGTTTTTTATAAGATAAGTTTAACGCTAGCTAGCACCTTACCTTGGCTCCTTACTGCACTCGCATAACAGGTAGTCAGCCTGCCACGCAGTCTCCTCGTGGAGTGCAATGTAATCGGCCATGATCGTTGTCCAAAAATGCCGATTAGCGATTGTTATGAAAACTTGAAAATCGGCCCCAATTAAAATCGGTCGACCTCTAGTCTGTACAGTGCATTCGGAAAGTATTCTGACCCCTTTACTTTTTCCACAGTTACATTACAGCCTTATTCTAAAATTGATGAGGGAAAAAAACGAATCTATCTACACACAATACCCCATAACGACAAAGCGAAAACAGGTTAAGAAATATCTGCAAATATATTAAAAATTAAACTGAAATATATTTTTTACGTAAGCATTCAGACCCTTTGCTATGAGACTCGAAATTGAGCTCAGGTGCGTCCCGTTTCCATTGATCATCCTTGAGATGTTTCTACAACTTAGAGTCCACCTGTGGTCAAATGAATTGATTGGACATGATTTAGAAAAAGGCACACCTGTCTATATAAGGTCCCACAGTTGACAGTGCATGTCAGAGCAAAAACCAAGCCATGAGGTGGAAGGAATTGACCGTAGAGCTCCGAGACAGGATTGTGTCGATCTGGGGAAGGGTACCAAAACATTTCTGCAGCATTGAAGGTCCCCAAGAACACAGTGGCCTCCTTCATTCTTACATGGAAGAAGTTTAGAACCACCAAAACTCTTCCTAGAGCTGGCCCCGCGGCCAAACTAAGCAATTGAGGGAGAAGGGCCTTTGTCAGGGACATGACCAAGAACCCAATGGTCACTGAGAGCTCCAGACTTCCTCTGTGGAGATGGGACAACCTTCCAGAAGGACAACCATCTTTGCAGCACTCCACCAATCAGGCCTTTATGGTAGAGTCACCAGACAGAAGCCACTCCTCAGTAAAAGACCTGTCAGGACTCTCAGACCATGAGATTGATTGAACTCTTTGGCCTGAATGACAAGTGTCACGTCTGGAGGAAACGTGGCACCATCCCTACGGTGAAGCATGGTGGTGGCAGCATCATGCTGTGGGGATGTATTTCAGCTAGACGGACTGGGAGACTAGTCAGGATTGAGGGAAAGATGAATGGAGCAAAGAACAGAGAGATCCTTGTTGAAAACCTGCTCCAGAGCTCTCAGGACCTCAGTGGGGCAAAGGTTCACCTTCCAACAGGACAACGACCCTAAGCACACAGCCAAGACAACACAGGAATGGCTTCAGGACAAGTCTCTGAATGTCTTTGAGTGGACCAGCCAGAGCCCGGACTTGAACTCGATCAAACATCTCTGAAGAGACCTGAAAATAGCTGTGCAGCAATGCTCCCCATCCAACCTGAAAGAGCTTGAGAGGATCTGCAGAGAGGAATGGGAGAAACTTCCCAAATACAGGTGTGCCAAGCTTGTAGTGTCATACTCAAGAAGACTTGAGGCTGTAATCGCTGCCTAAGGTGCTTCAACAAAGTACTGAGTAAAAGGTCTGAATACTTGTCTAAATGTGATATTTCAGTTTTAAATGTTTAATACAGCTGCAAAAAAACCAAAAAATAACATTTTTTTGCTTTGTCATTATGGGGTATTGTGTGTAGATTGATGAGGGGAAAAAACAATGAAATCCATTTTAGAATAAGTCTAATGTAACAAAATGTGGAAAAAGTCAAGGGGTCTGAATACCTCCCAAATGCACTGTACAGACCAATCCTCACATCCTTCCCAAAAAATCTATACTCTCCAGCCCACCCCCCTCTAGCCACAGGTCTGAATACTTTCCCGAATGCACTGTATCCTGCTGAGAGAGGTTTTAGGGGGGAGTACAATGAAGTTGTCCCTAGACACATTTGACGTAGTACTGCATTTCTTTCCATCATGGTTAAGGCTAGGATTGGACGAGGATAACTTCTGGGCATGTTCAACCAGCACGGGGAGAAGAAGACTGTTGTACTGCACCTGACTGTCAGAGGGTTTTGGGGGGGCAGGAGTGTAGTGTACCTTGCTGTGCTTGGATGGTTGGCAGGACACTCTCCAGCACAGTCAGAGATTTTCTATGATAATCAGCTTGGGCCTCTAAGAGCTGGGAACACAACAGAACAGAACATTGTGGAGGGGGGGGGGGGGGGGGGAGAGAGAGAGAGAGAGTGTCAATCATCAACAATGAGGACTTAAAAATAAACAGCTCACCCAGTCAGTCAATCTACAGCTGTGAACATTCCCACACATGCACACCCACCATTACATAGTAGCGGGCATAGTCCCCTTCCTTTGAGAAGAAACTGTACATGTCTGCAGCCAGTTGGTCCTGAGAGAGAGGAGCACAGACCAGAGATCATTATAACCAGATGACAGAAGAACCAGCTCTCAGAACTTACATTTCAAACTTAAAACACATCATCCATTTAATGATAAAACATCACATCAACAGTCATTTCCCTATGCCCGTTTTATTATTGACCTAAGTGGTGAGTGGCGAAGGGGTCTAAGGCACTGCATCTCAATGCAAGAGGCGTCACTACAGTCCCTGGTTCGAATCCAGGCTGCATCACATCCGGCCGTGATTGTGAGTCCCATAGGGCAGCGCACAATTGGCCCAGCGTCGTTCGGGTTTGGCCATCATTGTATATAAGAATTTGTTCTACACTGACTTGCCTATTTAAATAAAAGGTAAAATATATTTGTATTTTTTTTTATCCACCTCTCTGGTCTCCATTATATCAACATCGAATCAATGTATTTCAGGTGGCAGCTCTGTTAGTGTTAGCGGTGGGTATGGCCATTGGGCCTCCCACAGTGAATCAAATCTGTCTGCTGTTAACAGGGCCTGGTAGAGCTGTAGGGTTCGTAGGACTAAACAGACTTGGAGAGTAGAGGAAGGAAAACACACAGCCATGTAGTTTCCTGGACAGATGACCTGACACACACCACTCCATACAAAAACAATACACTGAGTCAGCAACATACACAGAGAGGCCACATGCGCCCACAAACACGCGCACACACACATACGGCTGACTGGGCATTCTTCCTAAAGCAAGCAGCCACAACGTCACTGAGGTTGGAATGTCCACTTCTGCTCTCATGTACAGTACCAGTCAAATGTTTGGACACACCTACTCATTCCATGGTTTTTCTTCATTTTTACTATGTTCTACATTGTAGAATAATAGTGAAGACATCAAAACTATGAAAAAACATATGTAATCATGTAGTAACCAAAAAAGTGATAAACAAAAAATATATTTTATATTTGAGATTCTTCAAAGTAGCCACCCTTTGAGTGTGCAAAGCTGTCATTAATATGAAATATATTCTGACTTGTTTAACACTTTTTGGGTTACTACATGATTCCATGTGTTATTTCATAGATGTGATGTCTTCACTATTATTCTACAATGTAGAAAATTGTAAAATAAATAAAAACCCTTGAATGAGTAGGTGTGTCCAAACTTGATTTGACAGAAATACAGTACCAAACATTCCATATTTCAACTTCCTCTTCTGCGAGCAGTTAACATTCGGGATTGAGGTCTGTGATTTATCCTAATTCATATAGCAGACTGGACGTCCGACAAACTTACCTTGCAGAGTTCCATTTTGTTCATAGCTTCGTCCACCTCTTCTTTGAGCAGGTCTGCCTTGGCCGTCAGTGCTTGCGTGTTTGTTCCTGAGATTATTGACTTGGTTGCCTGCAACCACCTGGAAGGGGTAGACCACACACACACACACACACACACACACACACACACACACACACACACACACACACGGTTAGACATTTGTTATAAACGTCAGAAAACATGTCATAAGCACAATATAACATGAATAAAGGTGATACATGTACAGTTGAAGTCGGAAGTTTACATACACTTAGGTTGGAGTCATTAAAACTATTTTTTCAACCACTCCACAAATTTCTTGTTAAACTATAGTTTTGGCAAGGCGGTTAGGACATCTACTTTGTGCATGACACAAGTAATTTTTCCAACAATTGTTTACAGACAGATTTCACTTATAATTCACTGTATCACAATTCCAGTGGGTCAGAAGTTTACATACACTAAGTTGACTGTGCCTTTAAACAGCTTGGAAAATTCCAGAAAATGATGTCATGGCTTTAGAAGCTTCTGATAGGCTAATTGACAAATTTTAGTATTCCATATAATTGGAGGTGTACCTGTGGATGTATTTCAAGGCCTACCTTCAAACTCAGTGCCTCTTTGCTTGACATCATGGGAAAATCAAAAGAAATCAGCCAAGACCTCACAAAAAAAAAAATTGTAGACCTCAAGTCTGGTTCATCCTTGGGAGAAATTTCCAAACGCCTGAAGGTACCACGTTCATCTGTACAAACAATAGTACGCAAGAATAAACACCATGGGACCACGCAGCCGTCATACCGCTCAGGAGATGCGTTCTGTCTCCTAGAGATGAATGTACTTTGGTGCGAAAAGTGCAAATCAACCCCAGAACAACAGCAAAGGACCTTGTGAAGATGCTGGAGGAAACGGGTACAAAAGTATCTATATCCACAGTAAAACAAGTCCTATATCGACATAACCTGAAAGGCCTCTCAGCAAAGAAGAAGCCACGGCTCCAAACCCACCATAAAAAAGCCAGACTACGGTTTGCAACTGCACATGGGGACAAAAATTGTACTTTTTGGAGAAATATCCTCTGGTCTGATGAAACAAAAATAGAACTGTTTGGCCATAATGACCGTCGTTATGTTTGGAGGAAAAAGGGGGAGGCTTGCAAGCCGAAGAACACCATCCCAACCGTGAAGCACGGGCACAGCAGCATCATGTTGTGGGGGTGCTTTGCCTCAGGAGGGACTGGTGCACTTCACAAAATAAATGGCATCACGAGGCAGTAAAATGATGTGGATATATTGAAGCAACATCTCAAGACATTAGTCAGGAAGTTAAAGCTTGGTCGCAAATTGGTCTTCCAAATGGACAATGACCCCAAGCATACTTCCAAAGATGTGGCAAAACGGCTTAAGGACAACAAAGTCAAGGTATTGGAGTGGCTATCACAAAGCCCTGACCTCAATTCTATAGAAAATGTGTGGGCAGAAATGAAAAGCGTGTGCGAGCAAGGAGGCTTACAAACCTGACTCAGTTACACCAGCTCTGTCAGGAGCAATGGGCCAAAATTCTCCCAACTTATTGTGGGAAGCTTGTGGAAGGCTACCCGAAACGTTTGACCCAAGTTAAACAATTTTAAAGGCAATGCTACCAAATACTAATTGAGTGTATGTGAACTTCTGACCCACTGGGAATGTGATGAAAAATAAAAGCTGAAATAAATCATTCTCTACTATTATTCTGACATTTCACCTTCTTAAAATAAAGTGGTGATCCTAACTGACCTAAGACAGGGAATTTTTACTAGGATTAAATGTCAGGAATTGTGAAAAACTGAGTTTAAATATATTTGGCTAAGGTGTATGTAAACTTCAACTGTACGTAGGCTCACCTCGCTCTGGCAGAATCGTAGTCCAGCACTAGCTTGGCTAGCTGCTTCCTCTGTTTCAGGATGTTGGGAATGTCCACCTGAGAATATGGACAGATCACATGCATATTAATAAGGTATGGTACTTTTCCAAATACATATTGACTCAATGATTCTTTGATGCTGTGTTGGAGTAAGAATTTACTTATATATTGGATACTCTTGAGACCGGTTTGGATGAAATAAGGCACTAGCTAGATCTCTCCTTCTCACCTCTGCTAGCTGGTTGAGTGGGTCTAGGACATCCTTCTCTATCTGGACCTCGTGCTGCAGCAGCTCTGACGCCAGCCTGTTCTCTGCCTCCCCACACACCTCCATCATCTTCCTGTCAGGAGGAGACCCATACACACAGGTCATTCAGACGCCACAGGAAGAGCCACCGGATAAGCAGTTCATTACTTTCCTTCAAATAATATAAATAATGACTGATAACAGCAGAGAGGGCCATCTACATGTCGCATTCGTCACTAGTCTTCTTTGGCACCACCTTTCAAATTCATCATCCACACATCTTGCACAAATGTGTCAAATGAGAGATTGACCTTCTCCTAAAAGCAGACAGTAGCTAGTTTTCCATCCAAATGGTGACAGCGTTTCATTCTAAAATCTGCATAAAAACAATATGGGCAATTTCCCACCAGAGATGTGTTTCCATCAAATTGACTTGTTGTGGATAAAAGGCTGTGTGTAATGACATACTGCACATAAAAATACCTTTTGCGGTTAAATTCCCATGTACTGAATAAAAAATACAAGTTAGATGTCTTTCCATGGCATTTAACTCTACTGATGGTTTTCGCACCAAAACAATGGGTGTTATATAGCGAGCCCACTCTGGTATTAGCACGTGTGCTCTTGCCAACAGCTCACAGATACAGTGCGGGTATAGACTACTAGATGAGATTATTAGGGACATAAGAGCAAGATCATTTTTATTTGTCAAACGGCAGCCAAGCATCGGTGATCACGTAACCAGAATAAGACACTCAATATTTATTGAAAAGGAGCATCAAGCTCATCACCGTGCACTTTCACCACCCTGTGAAGTACATCGTCATTTATTTCATCTGTAGCCTAATAAACTGCACGCTTTCCCAAGTCGTAGTGGGAGGACTAGAGGTCGACCGATTAATCGACAAGGCCGATTAATTAGGGCCGATTTCAAGTTATAACAATCGGTAATCTGCATTTTTGGACGCCGATTACATTGCAATCCATGTGGAGACTGAGTGGCAGGCTGACCACCTGTTACGCGAGTGCAGCAAGGAGCCAAGGTAAGTTGCTAGCTAGCATTAAACTTATAAAAAAAACAATCAATCTTAACATAATCACTAGTTAAACTAGTAATATCATCAACCATGTGTAGTTATCTGGCTTGTCCTGCGTTGCATATAATAGATGCGGTGCCTGTTAATTTATCATCGGATCACAGCCTACTTCGATAAACGGGTGATGATTTAACAAGCGCATTCGCAAAAAAAGCACCGCCGCCGCACCAATGTACCGAACCATAAACATCAATGCCTTTCTTAAAATCAATACACAAGTATATATTTTTAAACCTGCATATTTAGTTAACATGAATTTATTTTATCAGGCAATATTAACTAGGAAAATTGTGTCACTTCTCTTGCGTTCTGTGCAAGCAGAGTCAGGGTATATGCAGCAGTTTGGGCCGCCTGGCTTGTTGCGAACTGTGTGAAGACCATTTCTTCCTAACAAAGACTAATTCATTTGCCAGAATTTTACATAAGTATGACATAACATTTAAGGTTGTGCAATGTAACAGCAATATTTAGATTTAGGTTTGCCACCCGTTAGATAAAATACGGAACGGTTCCGTATTTCACTGAAAGAATAAACGTTTTGTTTTCAAAATGATCGTTTCCGGATTTGACCATAATAATGACCAAAGGCTCATATTTGTGTGTTTTATTATATTATAATTAAGTCTATGATTTAATATTTGATAGAGCAGTCTGACTGAGCGGTGGTAGGCAGCAGCAGGCTCGTAAGCATTTCATTCAAACAGCACTTTCCTGCATTTGCCAGCAGCTCTTCGCAATGCTTGAGGCACAGCGCTGTTTATGACTTCAAGCCTCTCAACTCCTGAGATTAGGCTGGCAATACTAAAGTGCCTATTAGAACGTCCAATAGTCAAAGGTATATGTAATACAAATGGTATAGAGAGAAATAGTCCTATAACTACAACCTAAAACTTCTTAACTGGGAATATAGAAGACTCATGTTAAAAGGAACCACCAGGTTTCATATGTTCTTATGTTCTGAGCAAGGAACTTAAACGTTAGCTTTTTTACATGGCACATATTGCACTTTTACTTTCTTCTCCAACATTGTGTTTTTGCATTATTTAAACCAAATTGAACATGTTTCATTATTTATTTGAGACTAAATTGATTTTAATTATGTATTATATTAATTAATTATATTAAATAAAATAAAAACGGGCGATTAATCGGTATCGGCCTTTTCTGGTCCTCCAATAATCGGTATCGGCGGAAAAAAAAGAGTAAAAATCATAATCGGTCGACCTCTAAGGAGGACCACACGTCATCGCATGACTCCAAGTTTACTTCGATATGATAGTTCTTATAGAAATATTTATGCATAAAAGCATTTCAACTGACATCTCACATAATTAATTTTACCTACACAAAAAGATCCCACCTTGTCTAGCGCATTTTGTTTTGATGACATTTGGAAAGTTAACGACAAATGTTCAGTTTCAAATCAGGCCTGTCAAGACATTTTTTATCCAACATGTACTTTACTCCCATAAAAAGATCCGATGGATCCCTTGGTAGTAACAGTAAAATCAATGGGTAGCATCCAGTCACAGTTTCTAGATCCTCTTGTTTGAGTGCCTGTCCATTTCTGCCACTGTCTTACCATGCGAACAAGGCAACGGTGTAGCTAGTGTTGTTACATTGAGGAACTGTCTGGCACACATCCTCATTATGTGGATACAAAACAACCACACTAAGCACTTCCTGATCATCCACAAAAACAAAAAATGACAGAAAATAGTCGATAATAATAATAATAAGGCCAGTTTGTTAGCTCTGAAAACATAGCCCCACATTCTCCATCCCCCTGAGCAAGGCAGTTAACCCACTGTTCCCCGGGTGCCAAAGACGTGGATGTCGATTTAAGGCAGCCCCCCACCTCTCTGATTCAGAGGGGTTGGTTTAAATGCGGAAGACACATTTCAGTTGAAGGCATTCAGCTGTACAACTGACTAGGTATCCCCCTTTCCCCTCTAAGGTTCATCTGTTCCATATAACCAGTGTCAGACAAATGGTTGGTTGTCTAACCTGTCAATCACCCTCACTCACCCAATCAGAGACTCCTCTCCCAGCTGACTGCCGCCGTCCACCATGGCTTGAGACAGCGCCGTCAGAGGAAGCTTTTTCTGTGAGGTGTGTGAGAAAGAGGGAAGAGAGAGATGTATATATTTATTAGATACCACAGCTGAGGCACCAACAATTTACTCATTCTAAAGGTCAACAAAATGTTTATGATTAGCTTTTTAGGGTTTCAGTGGAAAGTCAATTTCCACTGTAATGAAGTTGGACAATAAAGAATGGTAGAAAGAATAAGGATGTTACTGTTATTGCTGTGTTAATAGCTACAGTACTGTGACATACTGTAAAAACTAGATACAGTATGATGCCTTTTCATTCCTTTCTATTCTCAAAGCTGGAATGAAAAGCATGGAAGGAGGGATGAGCAAGGCTGGAAATGTAGCTATGAGAAAAGTAAAATGTATGTTTTTACCTGACCATTTCCTGTGTAAAGGCGTGGTACGGACTGGCATTGACACAATTGTACATGTTGGATCATGAGAAGTAAAAAAAACAAACAAATTGCTGATATAGAATATTATTTTCAAGCGGGTGGAATAATCTAGTGTTAAATCGGGATAAGTGAAGATTCAGTGGGATATACAGCACCAGTCAAAAGTTGACACCTACTCATTCAAGGGTTTTTCTTTATTTGTACATTGTAGAATAATAGTGAAGACATCGAAAATATGAAATAACACATGGAGTCATGTAGTAACCCAAAAAGAGTTAAACAAATCAAAATATAATTTATATTCTTCAAAGTAGCCACCCTTTGCCTTGATAACATTTTTGCACACTCTTGGCATTCTCTCAACCAGCTTCATGAGATAGTCACCTGGAATGCATTTCAATTAACAGGTGTGCCTTGTTAATGGTTAATTTGAGGAATTTCTTTCTTTCTTAATGTGTTAGAGCCAATCAGTTGTGTTGTGACAAGGTAGGGGTGGTATACAGAAGACAGACCTATTTGGTAAAAGACCAAGTCCATATTATGGAAAAAACAACTCAAATAAGCAAATAGAAACGACAGTCCATCATTACTTTAAGAAATGAAGGTCAGTCAATCCAGAAAGTTTCTTCAAGTGCAGTCACAGTAACCAATCAGCACTGTGATCAAACTGGCTCTCATGAGGACAGCCACAGCAAAGGAAGACCAAGAGTTACCTCTGCTGCAGAGGATAAGTTCATTAGAGTCACCAGCCTCAGAAATTGCAGCCCAAATAAATGCTTCACAGAGTTCAAGTAACAGACACATCTCAACATCAAGTATTCAGAGGAGACTGCGTGAATCAGGCCTTCATGGTGGAATTGCTGCAAATAAACCATTACTAAAGGACACCAATAAGAAGAGACTTGCTTGGGCCAAGAAACACAAGCAATGGACATTAGACCAGTGGAAATCTTGAGATATTGGTTCTAACCGCCGTGTCTTTGTGAGACGCAGAGTAGGTGAACGGATGATCTCTGCATGTGTGGTTCCCATCGTGAAGTATGGAGGTGGTGTGATGGTGCTTTGCTGGTGACACTGTCAGTGATTTATTTAGAATTCAACGCACACATAACCAGCATGGCTACCACAGCATTCTGCAGTGATACGCCATCCCATCTGGTTTGCGCTTATTGGGACTATCAGTTGTTGTTCAACAGGACAATGTCCCAACACACCTCCAGGCTGTGTAAGGGCTATTTGACCAAGAAGGAGAGAGATGGAGTGATCCATCAGATGATCTGGCCTCCACAATCACCCGACCTCAACCCAATTGAGATGGTTTGAACCACAGAGTGAAGGAAAAGCAGCCAACAAGTGCTCAGCATGTGTGAACTTCTTCAAGACTGTTGGAAAAGCATTCCAGGTGAAGATGGTTTGAGAGAATGCCAAGAGTGTGCAAAGCTGCCATCAAGGAAAAGGGTGGCTACTTTGAAGAATATAAAATTAGATTTTTTTAAACATTTTTGGTTACATGATTCATTGTGTTATTTCATAGTTTTGATGTCTTCACTATTAAAAAAAGAAAAACCCTTGAATGAGTAGGTGTCCAAACTTTTGACTGGTACTGTAAATCATAAATATATGTGTTAATATTTGATCTAGTAATTCAGACAATTTGGCCAGGAATAATGTTAATAATATGTGTACTTACATGTCTCTTCTCTGCGTCGGTGCCAATGTGGCCCTGCAGACACGTGACCATCCTTTTGTGTGTATTGTGGGACACCACGCGCACCATCTCCATGCGCCGCTCAATCTGTGCACGAGAAGGGAGAAACACACGACCACTTACATAGACAGACCTTTACTGTGAAGTAGCATACAACTCAGTGGTAAAGCAACTACAGCCTATAGACATGGGGAACTAGTTTCATTGAGGCAGTGTGTTGAATAAGTAAACTCCTGTAAATGCATCGTTTTGTTGTTCATTGTGTAAAAAGGTTATGAATTCCTTATGTTCCGCACTGCTGTCACAGGCAAAGTTAACTCAACTCGTTGTTTATTTAAAAAATAATGTTGGTGGAGGAACTTTGTAATGCAGACAAAAGTTCCCGGGGTTAGGGACAATGAGTTGAAAAGTTATGCCTGTAGTTTATAACTGCCCTGATCCATCTTCCCAGCCATTTTGGTCCTATGATAACTGTCTGTAGAATGAATGGTGTTGACGTCTTTCCACAGGTCACTATATTCCTCTAATCTCCCTCATTCCTGCCTGTTGACTGCTGTCTCATGGAAGTCCATTCAGATACATGGCCTGTTTTGATTAGTGGCCAGGGCTGGATGTCAAAGGTCAGGCATGATTGATACCGGCCGCTCCCAGCGGGGCAACACAGGAATGTTCTCTATGAAACGGATGACTCATCAGAAGCATCTCCATGGAGACCGTAGCTGGGCTATGACTGCTGTTTGGAGAGTGAAAGGGCAGATTAATGCTCTCCCCTTGGAAGTTGTGATTTCAAGGCACTCTGAAGACAAGGCAGAAAACAACTTCATACTAGGCCATAAGACGGACCGCCTCGTCGATCTCCCAAATGAAGAGCTGATATACATTGCATTCGGAAAGTATCAGACCCCTTGACTTTTTCCACATTTTGTTACATTACAGCCTTGCTCTAAAATGGATTAAAAAAAATGTCAAAATATTTGGCAATCAACCCACAATACTCCATAATGACAAAGCAAAAACAGGTTAAGAAATATCTGAAAATGTATAAAGTAAAAAAAACGAAAATACCTTATTTACATAAGTATTCAGACCCTTTGCTATGAGACTCAAAATTGAGCTCAGGAGCATCCTGTTAACATTGATCATCTTTGAGATGTTTCTACAACAACTTGATTGGAGTCCACCTGTGGTAAATTCAATTGATTGGACATGATTTGGAAAGGCACACACACACACCTGTCTATATATAAGAAGGTCCCACAGTTGACAGCGCATGTCAAAGCGAAAACCAAGCCATGAGGTTGAAGGAATTGTCCGTAGAGCTCCGAGACAGATCTGCAGAAGGGTACAAAAAATGTTCTGCAGCATTGAAAGTCCAAGAACACAGTGGCCTCCATCATTCTTCAATGGAAGAAGTTTGGAACAACCAAGACTCTTCCTAGAGCTGGCCGCCAGCCTAACTGCACAATCGGGGGAGGGGCCTTGGTCAGGGGAGTGACCAAGAACCCAATGGTCATTCTGACAGAGCTCCTCTGTGGGGATGGGAGAACCTTCCAGAAGGACAAGCATCTCCGCAGCACTAGACCAATCAGGCCTTTATGGTAGAGTGGCCAGATGGAAGCCACTCCTCAGTAAAAGGCTCATGACAGCTCGCTTGGAGTTTGCCAAAAGGCACCTAAGGGATGCTCAGACCATGAGAAACAGGATCCTCTGGTCTGATGAAAGCAAGATTAAAACTCTTTGGCCTGAATGCCAAGCGTCACGTCTGGAGGAAACCTGGCACCATCCCTACGGTGAAGCATGGTGGTGGCAGCATCATAATGTGGAGATGTTTTTCAGTGGCAGGGACTGGGAGACTAGTCAGGATTGAGGGAAAGGTAACAGAGCAAAGTACAGAGAGATCCTTAATGAAAACCTCATCCAGAGCGAAGGTTCACCTTCCAACAGGACAACCCTAAGCACACAGCCAAGACAACGCAGGAGTGGCTTCAGGACAAGTCTCTGAATGGCCCAGCCAGAACCCGATCAAACATCCCTGGATGACCTGAAAATAGTTGTGCAGAGACGTGCCCCATCCAACCTGACAGAACTTGAGAGGATCTGCAGACAAGGGAGAAACTCACCACATACAGGTGTGCCAAGCTTGTAGCGTCATACCAAGAAGACTCTAGGATGTAATCGCTGCCAAAGATGCTTCAACAAAATACTGAGTAAAGGGTCTGAATACTTGTTTTTTTATTTTGAATACATTTGCAAACATTTCTAAAACGCTGTTTTTGCTTTGTCATGAGGTATTGGGTGTAGATTGTGGAGGAAAAAAAACGATGTAATTAATTTTAGAATAAGGCTGTAACGTAACAAAATGTGGGAAAAGTAATATGTTCCGACTGCACTGTAAATGGTGAAACTGTATGGTATTTAACGCTTCTTTTGAGCATTGTTATGCCATTTATTGTCAGTTCATAACTAGTGTCGGTTGTACCAACTTAGGTACAGAACATGCGCAGTGTGGAACATGGGGTGTGTCTGTTTTTAAAAAGCTGGGGGAGGGAGAAACAGAACAATGCCTTGGGAAGAGACGGAACAGCCAGGGGACAGACAGACAGAGTCAGAACAGAAACAGAAACCATGGCAATTGTGTTCTAAAAACAGAAGTCTGGAATTCCACTGGCTGGATTAGGACAGAGGAGATAGAGGTGTGCAGAGACTCTTTCCACCTCTCTCTCGCTCTCTCACACGTCCTTGCCGACTCAAGGAGGCCCCTAGCATTCCCAAAACAGCTGTTATGACAGAAACTGTGTGGAGGGCGTCTCCTGCCTCTTCCACAAGCCCATGGCTTAAGGGGGAAAGTCATGTGTTCAAACTGGGTCCTGCTAGTACCTGGCACAGGAAAGGGAGATTCCTCTTACTGGAGTGGGAGATCCTGGGAATGTGTGTGTGTTTTGATTACATGGAGCTAGGGGTGCCACTGTTTCCCTTTTCCACCATATTCTTACATGCAGAGACACACAAAAAAAACACCCCCTAAATTAGACACAGAGACAAAGACTTCCCACACACAGCAAATGTTCCAGTGTTGAATCAACACTGAGGGTTAAAATTAAAACTATTCCAGTGTCTATATGGACCCACACGTTTCAGTGTTAATTTAACACTGCTTAGTGCTGACGCTGTCACACTTTCTCAGTGTAAGAAATTAACACCTGTGGTGTTAGTGTCTCAATAAAGCCTAATTCGTATATTTCTGTGGGATCCTGCCTTGCATTATCAAGTGAATTGTAGAGTAACCAACCATGACTGTATTTGTTAGTTGTTGAATTCATTCCTTTTAAGTCCTGTGGACTTCACCAAGTGAGTTCATAGGCAAATGTTTAAGATTTTACTCTGACAATAAATTACATACACTGAGTGTACAAAACAATCGGAACACCTTAATATTGAGCTGCATCCAGGGTTTCCGTTAGGAAAATGTGGCGCTGGACATTTGACAGGCAACATTTTAATTTTACCGAGGTTTTAGAAATTTACTGGACCCATATGCATTGGGTGCGTAACCTGATTAGTGTGTCCACCTACGGTGCTCATGACAGAAATAACAGTTAAAATATGGTAATTCATATTAACAGAACATGGAAGTGGATGATGCAACGATGTGTCGTCCTTCTTACCGAACTCTGATGTGCACTTTGAACATGTTAGAATAACTGTCCTCATTGACTTTTCCTCAGCCAACAAGATGAGTAACGAACAGCAAAATCACAAGCCTATGTCAATCTACTATAGTAGAAAAGTTTAGACTATTCTATTGGTCAGCTTGTCAAGAAAGAAATAGCCTATTCCAAACATACTCTGGGACAGTTGGGGGACAATAGGTCCCAAATTCATACAGCCAGTAGGCCTAGATTACATATATAAAAAAAAGTTTATAAGCAATGAGTCTGATGAAACAGATCAGAACGTTTAGCTTAAAAATGTTGATAACCTATTATTTCTTCACATTATAAGCGCAGCAATGCACACAAGGCAATAAGCCACGCGTGAATGTTTGTTCCATAACGCAATTTGCGGGAAAACAGAGTTGTCAAAAGGGCGCTGCACATGCAAGTGGTTTCATGTGACCAAGATGAAAATATCCATTAGAAATGTATGAAGAGAGGAGATCTAATACGCTACTTTGAAGCAAGGTAAGACATGCCTCATAAGATCTATTAAAATGTTCAGGTTTCAAATAATTAAGTATACAGTACCAGTCAAAAGTTTGGACACACCTACTCATTCAAGGTTTTTTTTTCATTTTTACTATTTTCTACATTGTAGAACACATAAATACAGTTCCATATTTCATTGAAAGAAGAAACGTTTTGTTTTCGAAATGATAGTTCCGGATTTGACCATATTAATGACCAAAGGCTCGTATTTGTGTGTTTATTATATAATTAAGTCTATGATTTGATATTTGATAGAGCAGTTTGACTGAGCGGTGGTAGGCAGCAGCAGGCTCGTAAGCATTCAATCAAACTTTACTGCGTTTGCCAGCAGCTCTTAGCAATGCTTGAGGCACAGCGCTGTTTATGACTTCAAGCCTATCAACTCCTGAGATTAGGCTGGCAATACTAAAGTGCCTATTAGAACATCCAATTGTCAAAGGTATATGAAATACAAATGGTATGGAGAGAAATAGTTGACGCGTCATAATTCCTATAATATCTACAACCTAAAACTTCTTAACTGGGAATATTGAAGAACTGGGAATATTGAACCACCAGCTTTCATATGTTCTGAACAAGGAACTTAAACATGAGCTTTTTTCATGGCACATATTGCACTTTTACTGTCTTCAACACTGTTTTTGCATTATTTAAACCAAATTGAGCATGTTTCATTATTTATTTGAGACTAAATAGACTATTATATTAAAATAAGTGTTCATACAGTATTGTTGTTATATATAAATATATACTGCTCAAAAAAATAAAGCGAACACTGAAAGAACACAATGTAACTCCAAGTCAATCACACTTCTGTGAAATCAAACTGTCCACTTAAGAAGCAACACTGATTGACAATACATTTCACATGCTGTTGTGCAAATGGAATAGACAACAGGTGGAAATGATAGGCAATAAGCAAGACACCCCCAATAAAGGAGTGGTTCTGCAGGTGGAGACCACAGACCACTTCTCAGTTCCTATGCTTCCTGGCTGATGTTTTGGTCACTTTTGAATGCTGGCGGTGCTTTCACTCTAGTGGTAGCATGAGATGGAGTCTACAACCCACACAAGTGGCTTAGGTAGTGCAGCTCATCCAAGATGGCACATCAATGCGAGCTGTGGCAAGAAGGTTTGCTGTGTCTGTCAGCGTAGTGTCCAGAGCATGGAGGCGCTACCAGGAGACAGGCCAGTACATCAGGAGACGTGGAGGAGGCAACAACCCAGCAGCAGGACCGCTACCTCCGCCTTTGTGCAAGGAGGAGCAGGAGAAGCACTGCCAGAGCCCTGCAAAATGACGTCCAGCAGGCCACAAATGTGCATGTGTCTGCTCAAACGGTCAGAAACAGACTCCATGAGGGTGGTATGAGGGCCCGACGTCCACAGGTGGGGGTTGTGCTTACAGCCCAACACCGTGCAGGACGTTTGGCATTTGCCAGAGAACACCAAGATTGGCAAATTCGCCACTGGCGCCCTGTGCTCTTCACAGATGAAAGCAGGTTCACACTGAGCACATGACAGACGTGACAGAGTCTGGAGACGCCGTGGAGAACGTTCTGCTGCCTGCAACATCCTCCAGCATGACCGGTTTGGCGGTGGGACAGTCATGGTGTGGGGTGGCATTTCTTTGGGGGGCCGCACAGCCCTCCATGTGCTCGCCAGAGGTAGCCTGACTGCCATTAGGTACCGAGATGAGATCCTCAGACCCCTTGTGAGACCATATGCTGGTGCGGTTGGCCCTGGGTTCCTCCTAATGCAAGACAATGCTAGACCTCATGTGGCTGGAGTGTGTCAGCAGTTCCTGCAAGAGGAAGGCATTGATGCTATGGACTGGCCCGCCCGTTCCCCAGACCTGAATCCAATTGAGCACATCTGGGACATCATGTCTCACTCCATCCACCAACGCCACGTTGCACCACAGACTGTCCAGGAGTTGGCGGATGCTTTAGTCCAGGTCTGGGAGGAAATCCCTCAGGAGACCATCCGCCACCTCATCAGGAGCATGCCCAGGCGTTGTTGGGAGGTCAAACAGGCACGTGGAGACCACACACACACTACTGAGCCTCATTTTGACTTGTTTTAAGGACATTACATCAAAGTTGGATCAGCCTGTAGTGTGGTTTTCCACTTTAATTTTGAGTGCGACTCCAAATCCAGACCTCCATGGGTTGATAAATTGGATTTCCATTGATTATTTTTGTGTGATTTTGTTGTCAGCACATTCAACTATGTAAAGAAAAAAGTATTTAATAAGATTATTTCTTTCATTCAGATCTAGGATGTGTTGTTTAAGTGTTCCCTTTATTTTTTTGAGCAGTGTATATAAATAAAAATTCGGAAAATTGATCGGTATCGGCTGTTTTTGTCCTCTAATAAATCGGCATCGGCGGTAAAAAATCATAATCGATGGACCACTAGTCTGTAGTGACGCATCTAGCACTGAGATGCAGTGGCTTAGACCGCTGCGCCACTCTGGAGCCCAGAGATTAAGCATGTGGCATAGGAGTGGGATTCAATGTTCTCACATGCAAAAGTGATTGCTTTTGATGCTTTATCTGCCTTCCAAATGAAAACTAGTTAGAACTTTAACATACGGGTGGCAAACTATACCATGAAGTCCAAGGAACTGTCCATAGATCTCAGAGATGGAATGTTTAGAAGGCATACAACGGCTGTGCAGGTGCCTTGTTTGCGCAGAGGGAGGGAGCTCCAGTCCCATTTTGTTCATGGTGCCATCCAGACTTGTTTTCTTTGCAAGAAACTTGTTTGCCAATGACAGTGAATAAATGGCTCCCCTTGCCAACACAAGGTTCTACAAGCCGCATCACCACATTGTCCGACACTAGCTCACCTGCTGCCCGATGTGGATATTTTCCCAGATATTGAAAGCCTTTCAGCATGTACAATTACACACGCTCTCACTGTGTTGTTGGGCCAGTAGCCGAAAGGTTGCTGGATCGAATCCTGAGCTGACAAGGTAAAAAAATCTGTCGTTCTACCCCTGAGCAAGACAGTTAACCCACTGTTCCCCAGGCGCCGAAGACGTGGATGTCGATTATGGCAGCCCCCTGCACCTCTCTGATTCCGAGGGGCTGGGTTAAATGCAGACGACACATTTCAGTTGAATCCATTCAGTTGTACAACTGACTAGGTATCCCCCTTTCCCTTAGCCTACTCCAAGTAGGCCAGAGTAGACTGATAAGACTGCGTTGATTCAGTGGACTGAAATAAGGTACATACTAGAGGTCGACCGATTAAGATTTTTCAACGCCGATACCGATTATTGGATGTCCAAAAAAAAAAGCCTATGCCTATTAAATCGGCTGAATACACACACACACACACACACACACACACACACACACACGTTTGTAATAATGACAATTACAACAATACTGAATGAACAATAAACACTTATTTTAACTTAATATAATACATAAATAAAATCTATTTAGTCTCAAATAAATAATGAAACATTTTCAATTTGGTTTAAATAATGCAAAAACAAAGTGTTGGAGAAGAAAGTAAAAGTGCAATATGTGCCATGTAAAAAAGCTAACGTTTAAGTTCCTTGCTCAGAACATTTGAAAGCTGGTGGTTCAATATTCCCAGTTCTTCAATATTCCCAGTTAAGAAGTTTTAGGTTGTAGTTATTATAGGAATTATGACGCGTCAACTATTTCTCTCTATACCACTTGTATTTCATATACCTTTGACTATTGGACGTTCTTATAGGCACATTAGTATTGCCGGCCTAATCTCGGGAGTTGATAGGCTTGAAGTCATAAACAGCGCTGTGCCTCAAGCATTGCTAAGAGCTGCTGACAAACGCAGTAAAGTTTGAATGAATGCTTACGAGCCTGCTGCTGCCTACCACCGCTCAGTCAGGCTGTTCTATCAAATATCAAATCATAGACTTAATTATATAATAAAACACACAAATACGAGCCTTTGGCCATTAATATGGTCAAATCCGGAAGTATCATTTTGAAAACAAAACGTTTATTCTTTCAGTGAAATACGGAACCATTCCGCATTTTATCGAACGGGTGGCAACTCTAATTCAAAATATTGCTGTTACATTGCACAACCTTCAATGTTATGTCATAATTATGTAAAATTCTGGTAAATTAGTTCACAACGAGCCAGGCGCCTCAAACTGTTACATATACCCTGACTCTGCTTGCACTGAACGCAAGAGAAGTGACAATTTCTCTAGTTAATATTGCCTACTAACATGAATTTATTTTAACTAAATATGCAGGTTTAAAAAGATATACTTCTGTGTACTGATTTTAAGGCATTGATGTTTATGCTTAGGTACATTTGTGCAAAGATTGTGCTTTTTTCGGCAATGCGCTTTTGTTAAATCATCACCCGTTTGGCGAAGTTGATGTAGGCTGTGATTCGATGATAAATTAACAGGCACCGCATTGATTACATGCAACGCAGGAAAAGCCAGTTAACTACACATGGTGGTTAACTACACAACTTACCTTGGCTCCTTGCATCCACAAGGTCCTTTTGACCCTGCACTCGCGTGGCAGGCTCACTCACATAACAGGTGGTCACAGCCTGCCGCGCAGTTTCCTCGTGGATTGCAATGTAATCGGCCATAATCGGAGTCCAAAAAAGGCTGATTACCTGATTGTTATGAAAACTTGAAAATCGACCCTAATTAAAAATCAGCCATGCCGATTTTAATCGTTCGACCTCTAACAGCTACCTCAATTACTTCGTACTCACCGGTATATAGCCATGTTATTTTTACTAGGTTTTGTTATTCACTGTGTATTTATTGCTCATGTCACTATTTATATTTATAAAATATTTATTATTCTTTAATTCTGCATTGATGGAAACAGACCCGCAAGTAAGCATTTCACTGTTAGTCTACAGCTGTTTATGAAGCATGTGACACACATCTGATTTGTTTTTTTGTTAAGAGACATGGGTAAGGGGTTCTTCAGGTCCACTTTCCCAGGGCCAGACCAGGCCTCAGCGTGTCTGCCTTCCTTTACCCACGGGCCCAGGGCTATTAATAGTCAACATAGTGAGGGTCAGACAGATTAGATTCATTTAAAGGGAGAGGAGAAAACACTGGCTGAGCTTAAATAGTTGATCAATACCCTCAGCATGGCGCTTAAGCACAGCACACAGAAGGGCAGCTGACTGCTACAGTTGCCATGGACAACACTGATACTACTGTAGGATTATCCGAGTCACTGAGGGAGTTCTATTAACCTGAGCCGTGGTGTACCGGGTCTATGGCCCGTGACGTGAATGGGCAAACGCGGTGAGGGAGGAGTGCCCTTCTTAAATAGAACAGTAATCTGCACTGCTCAGTCATGCTGTCAACAAGACAGCATTGTGCATTGTCCAGAAACATCTATTTTCCATAAAATACACACTTCATGACCAAAGGTATGTGGACACCTGCTCTTCGAACATCTCATTCCAAACTCAGGGGCATTAATATGGAGTTAGTTCCCCCTTGCTGCTATAAAAGCGTCTACTCTCCTGGGAAGGCTTTCCACTAGATGTTGGGACTTGCTTCCATTCAGCCACAAGAGCATTAGTGAGGTCGGGCACTGATGTTGGGCGATTAGGCCTGGCTCACAGTCAGCGTTTCAATTCATCACAAAGGTGTTCGATGGGGTTGAGGTCAGGGCTCTGTGAGGACAGTCAAGTTCTCGCTTTGTGCACGGGGGTATTGTCATGCTGAAACAGGAAAGGGCCTTCCCCAAACTGTTGCCACAAAGTTGGAAGCACAGAATTGTCTAGAATGTCATTGTATAACGTAGCGTTAAGATTTCCCGTCACTGGAACTAAGGAGCCTAAACCATGAAAAACAGCCCCAGACCATTATTCCTCCTCCACCAAACTTTACATATGGCACTATACATTGAGGCAGGTAGCATTCTCGCAGCATCCGCCAAACACACATTCACCCGTCGGACTGCCAGATGGTGAAGCATGATTCATCACTCCAGAGAACGCTTTTCCACTGCTCCAGAATCCAATGGTGGTGAGCTTTACACCACTCCAGCCGACGCTTGGCATTGCGCATGGTGATCTTAGGCGTGTTCTGCGTCCCGACAAACAGTTCTTGTGCTGACGTTGCTTCGAGGAAGTTTGGAACTCGATAGTGAGTGTTGCAACAGATCATACGATATTTATCCTACGCGCCTCAGAACTTGGCGGTCCCTTTCTGTGAGCTTGTGTGGCCTAACACTTTGCGGCGGAGCCGTTGTTGCTCCTAGAAGTTTCCACTTCACAATAACAGCATTTACAGTTGACCGGGGCAGCTCTAGCAGGGCAGAAGTTTGACCAACTGACTTGTTGGAAAGGTGGCATCCTATGACGGTGCCACGTTGAAAGTCACTGAGCTCTTCAGCAAGGTCATTCTACTGCCAATGTTTGTCTAGGGAGATTGCATGGCAGTGTGCTTGATTTTATACACCTGTCAGCAACAGGTGTGGCTGACCTAGCCGAATTCACTAATTGGAAGGGGTCTCCACATACTTCCGTGTATATATAGTGTATGTTAGAAAATTCTAACTAGTTTTCATTTGGAAGGCAGATAAAGCATCAAAAGCAATCACTTTTGCATGTGAGAACATAGAATCCCACTCCTATGCCACATGCTTAATCTCGGGGCTCCAGAGTGGCGCAGCGGTCTAAGCCACTGCATCTCAGTGCTAGAGGCGTCACTACAGACTAGTGGTCGACCGATTATGATTTTTCACCGCCGATACCGATTATTTGTGGACCAAAAAGAGCCAATGCCGATTTTGGCCGAATTTTTATTTATTTATTTATTTATTTATTTATATATAACAATACTGAATGAACACTTATTTTAACTGAATACATTACATCTATTTAGTCTCAAATAAATAATGAAACATGCTCAATTTGGTTTAAATAATGCAAAAACAGTGTTGAAGACAGTAAAAGTGCAATATGTGCCATGTAAAAAAGCTAACGTTTAAGTTCCTTGTTCAGAACATATGAAAACTGGTGGTTCAATATTCCCAGTTCTTCAATATTCCCAGTTAAGAAGTTTAAGGTTGTAGATATTATAGGAATTATGACGCGTCGACTATTTCTCTCCATACCATTTGTATTTCATATACCTTTGACAATTGGATGTTCTAATAGGCACTTTAGTATTGCCAGCCTAATCTCAGGAGTTGATAGGCTTGAAGTCATAAACAGCTCTGTGAAGCAAGCATTACTAAGAGCTGCTGGCAAACGCAGTAAAGTTTGAATGAATGCTTACGAGCCTGCTGCTGCCTACCAACGCTCAGTCAGACTGCTCTATCAAATATCAAATCATAGACTTAATTATATAATAAACACACAAATACGAGCCTTTGGTCATTAATATGGTCAAATCCAGAACTATCATTTTGAAAACAAAACGTTTATTCTTTCAGTGAAATACGGAACCATTACGCATTTTATCGAACGGGTGGCAACCTTATATAGACAGGTGTGCATCTTTCTAAATCACGTCCAAACAATCGGATTGGCCACAAGTGGACTCCAATCAAGTTGTACTGATGTCTCAAGGATGATTAAAGGAAATTGGATGCACCTGAGCTCAATTTGGAGTGTCATAGCAAAGGGGTGTGAATACTTCTGTAAATTAGATTTCTGCATGTCATTTTCAATACATTTGCAAAAAATATATGTTTTCACTGTAATTACTGTGTGTAAATGGGTGACAAAATAAACATCTATTGAATCCATTTTGAATTCAGGCTGTAACAAAATGTGTAATAAGTCAAGGGGTATGAATACTTTCTGAAGGCACAACAAGCACACTAGGTAAATAGATAAACTATTCTACTATGGGTTGTCTGACTTTTCTATTCATTACTCATTTTGTTTGCAGAGGAAAAGTAAAATGTGGACTGTCCTAGCATCTTTAAAGTGCGCCTATTTTTACATGTTCCATATTTTTATGCCGTGGCGTAGCACCACAGCTAAATGACTGCAGCGGAAAACACTGACTAAACAAACAAACCAGAAGGATGTGAAAGAGCCAGACAGAAGTTGTTGTACTAACTGTGATCAGCTCAGAGCCTAGTTAGGTCTATGACGCATCCACTGAGCTGGGAATCTCCACTGTAATGTGACTGAGGAGTGTGTGTGCCAGGACTGATGAGAACACGTCCAGACAAGCACACAGTGCACAACACGCTTAGCCAAAGAAGGGTGTGAGAGCTTGTCTGTGTCCAAACAAAAACAGCAGTAGCCTAAACCAGGGGTTCCCAAACTGTATCACTCCGGCTCCACTCCCAGCATTGGGGAACACCTCCACGTCTATTTCTATGGGCACAAGCACAGTTCATGACCAACTGTTCACACCCCTCGTTGGGGGAGAGAACATTTTGAAGGTTTAAAGCTTTTTCCTGCAGTTCTATATATTATACATTTTGTCATGGGAGGCAGAGAAAAGTTGACAGTTTTAAAGCGCATATTCTGCAATTCTACACATCCAGCTCTACTAGATGTCTCATCTGTTTGTGCTGTTGACCACTCTTTAGCCTACTCATGTCATCTCATGCATGCCATACATTTACAGCAGGCAAAACCAGAGCAAACATGATGCCAAACCCACTAACCCAGAGCATACACGTATGGAATGACAACAAACACTGCAGAGAGGAGTTGGCTGAAGCAGAAAACCGATCAGTGATGATCAAGCACCAGACACTCCAGAGCTTCTAGGGACAGGAGAAAGATCCAACAGTGTGTTCTCAGACTGACATGGTAGCGTGAGAGATGTGACATGTAGAATACAGAGGAGTCTGAGTCACAGTGGGCCATGGAAGGTTGTTAAAGGAAGGTCGCACACAAAACGCCTTGGAGGGAAAACGGAGTCAACTGTCAGATACGATAAAGTGTCCCCACCTCAGTAGCAGCTATTCATAACTGCTGTTGGACAGACACTTACTCCTTCCATGACAACGCCTCATACTGCTTCTAAATAGAACACCGTCATGCTAGTTGTCACTCAAATGCTGTGTGTTTGGGTCCCATGACTGTTTTGTTCCAGTATACTTCTCTCCAGTCAAACGCATGTTATTTATCTAACATGACAAAGAGAAAAAGGCTTGAAGCAACAGCAGGAGGCTGTCTCTTTTCAATAGCATTGTTTCCGTACACGCACGCACTCTCTGACTTTAAATGGGGTGGAGAAAACCAAAAGAACAATAACATTCCGGAATGACAGAAATAAAGTGTTGAGTGTATGGAATGTCTTCACTGAGCAACAGGAATTCTGAGGGACTCCACCTGCTGTCTCTAGACTCAATGGGAATTTCTCTGGGAACCAGACTATGAACAGCACCGGAGGAGACCTAGAGCATCAAACTAAATTGAACTGAAATGAATAGAATATACACACTGTCATTATTTTGGCACTACTAGTACCAAAGATTGTCAGATTTCCTGGCAGATTGTTACCAACATGAGGAAGAATGACATCTAACTCAGCTAAGAGCCTCTTGTATTCACATATGCTGAGTCCGCAGTTCCATTGACTTACTGTACAGCACGTAATGGGAGAGTTGGTGGAGTAAATGCATAAAATGTAGCCTAGGTAATGATTTATTTACCTGTAGAAGGTCATCGCTGAGAACTTCTGTTTTCTCTGCTCTGTGGACGAGAAAACACAACAGGAGATAGATTTGGTTTGACAGCTACTGATTGTATGTGCAAACACTGTCAATGCAATGAGGCCTTTCCAGACAGACTAGATTCCACACAGTGCAGAAGAACAGGGTCAAGTATTATGGGCAGGCATCTCTTCATGTGAACCACTGCACCAGCCTGGTTACCAACCACACTGTTGAAATGTATTATACAACACAACTACAGTACATTGTTGCTTGGTGAGACAACAGGGAGTTGGTTGAAGCACAGACTGGCACCCAGTATAGAAAACCACATGAAAGCCTGAGCACTATCGGTTTACATGGTGGGGGTTAGAGCCCGACCGATAAATAGGTTGACCAATACTGTCGGCTGATATTAGCCTTTCACAGAAATATTTCTATAGGTCTTTATTCCACAGAAAATGAACAGATATTATATACAGTACCAGTCAAAAGTTAGACAAATCTACTCATTCAAGGGTTTTTCGTAATTTTTACATTGTAGAATAATAGTGAAGACATCAAAACTATGGAATAACAGATGGAATCATGTTGTAACCCAAAGTGTGTTAAATCAAAATACAGTTGAAGTCGGAAGTTTACATACACCTTAGCCAAATACATTTCAACTCAGTTTCACAATTTCCGACATTTAATCCTAATAAAAAAAAAATCCCTGTTTCAGGTCAGTTAGGATTACCACTATTTTAAGAATGTGAAATGTCAGAATGAATAGTAGATAGGGATTTATTTCAGCTTTATTTCTTTCATCACATTCCCATTGGGTCAGAATTTTACATACACTCAATTAGTATTTGGTAGCATTGCCTTTAAATTGATTAACTTGGGTCAAACATTTCGGGTAGCCTTCCACAAGCTTCCCACAATAAGTTGGGCGAATTTTGGCCCATTCCTCCTGACAGAGCTGGTGTAACTGAGTCAGGTTTGTAGGCCTCCTTGCTCACACACGCTTTTTCAGTTCTGCCCACAGATTTTCTATAGGATTGAGGTCAGGGCTTTGTGATGGCCACTCCAATACCTTGACTTTGTTGTACTTAAGCCATTTTGCCACAACTTTGTAAGTATGCTTGGGGTCATTGTCCATTTGGAAGACCAATTTGCAACCAAGGTTTAACTTCCTGACTGATGTCTTGAGATGTTGCTTCAATATATCCACATAATTTTCCTTCCTCCTCATGATGCCATCTATTTCGTGAAGTGCACCAGTCCCTCCTGCAGCAAAGCACCCCCCACAACATGATGCTTCCACCCCTGTGCTTCACGGTTGGGATGGTGTCCTTCGGCTTGTAAACCCCCCCCCCCTTCCCTATAAACATAACAATGGTCATTATGGCCAAAAATATCTATTTTTGTTTCATCAGACCAGAGGACTTTTCTCCAAAAAGTACAATTGCAAACCGTAGTCTGGCATTTTTATGTTTGAGGTTTTGGAGCAGTGGCTTCTTCCTTGCTGAGTGGCCTTTCAGGTTATGTCGATATAGGACTCGTTTTAATGAAGATATAGATACTTTTGTACCTGTTTCCTCCAGCATCTTCACAAGGTCCTTTGCTGTTGTTCTGTGATTGATTTGCACTTTTCGTACCAAAGTACATTCATCTCTAGGAGACAGAACGCGTCTCCTTCCTGAGCGGTATGACGGCTGCGTGGTCCCATGGTATTTATACTTGCGTACTATTGTTTGTACAGATGAACATGGTACCTTCAGGAATTTGGAAATTTCTTCCAAGGATGAACCAGACTTGTGGAGGTCTACAATTGTTTTTCTGAGGTCTTGGCTGATTTCTTTTGATTTTCCCCATGATGTCAAGCAAAGAGGCACTGAGTTTGAAGGTAGGCCTTGAAATACATCCACAGGTACACCTCCAATTGACCCAAATTATGTCAATTAGCCTATCAGAAGCTTCTAAAGCCATGACATCATTTTCTGGAATTTTCCAAGCTATTTAAAACCTGTTGAGGATCTTATCCCGATCTTATCCCGGTATTGGGATTCATTGTCATGTGACCATGGCGGGGAATTCAAAACTGCAAGAGTAATCATTTCAAAAAATCAAATAATCAACTATTTTCCTCCATTTGAAAGATATATCTCCTAAATCTAACCACGCTGTCCGATTTTCAGAGGCATTACGGAGAATGCATAAAGTTAGGTTATGTGAGGAGAGTACATTGACAATAGCTGCGTGTAATGTTTAGCCAATTCAAAGAAGGGCATCAACAGACAGAAAACTAGCTAGAATTATGCACTTACCTTTGACAATCTGCATCAGATGACACTCATAGGACATTATGTTATACAATACATGCATTTTTAGTTCCATCAAGTTCATATTTATATCCAAAAACAGCATTTACAGTCGCGGTGAAATTCAGAATTTTTTTCGGCTCGAATGCACCCAGTGAATCCAGCATTACAAATCACGGAATTACTATTCGAAAACATTGGTAAATTATAATATTGTCATTCAAAGAATAATATATTATCATCTCGTAATTGCTACCGAATGGCCAGATCTCAAAATAACTTTACTGGGAAATCACATTTTGCATAAACTGGGTACTATGCTAACAACAATAAGCTATATGCTAAGCTAAGCTAAGCTATACCGTTAGCATTAGCATCATCTAATATCGATAATAACATTCTAAATATCCCCTTACCTTTGATTATCTCCATCAGAAGGCGCTGCCAGAGATCCCAGGTCCAGAACAAATGTGGTTTCTTTTGACAAAGTTCATAATTTATGTCCAAATAGTTAGCGTTCAGTAGGCTCCCACAAAATGAGGTGGGCAGTGTAAAGTCACGTCGAAAAGCTAAAGAAAAGCTAGTAAATAATCTATTTACGTTTGTTTAAACATGTCAAACGTTGTTTAGCACTAATCTTTTGTTCCATTTTTAACGTGAAACATCAGTAAACATCAGTAATATTTTCACACAACCTATCAAGTGTCTAGAATAAACGATAATGACAAAGGCACTCTTCTCAGATTCATGTGCAGGCGCAAAAAATGAAGTGATGACGTGTCAACTTGTAAGCTTTCTAATTCGGTCTGTATTCATGACAGATGCTTCCAACAACTTTCTAAAGATCGTTGACATCTAGTGGAAGCAGTAGGAGTTGCGAACTGAATCCTTTCTCACTGTGGTATCTTTAAAACAATGACACTAAATAGTACAGTCACAAAATTCTCATTTTTTTAAATCTATTTTTCACAGGTTTTTGCCTGCAATATGAGTTTTGTTATACTTACAGACACCATTCAAACTGTTTTAGAAAATTCAGAGTGTTTTCTATCCGAATGTGTTAATAATATGCATATCCTAGCTTCTGAGTTGGTGTAGGAGGCAGTTAAAAATGGGCACATATTTCTTTCAAAATTCTCAATACTGCCCCCGTGGCCCGTAGAGGTTAAAAGGCACGGTCAACTCAGTGGATGTAAACTTCTGACCCACGGGAAATGTGACACAGTGAATTATCAGTGAAATGATCTGTCTGTAAACAACTGTTGGAAACATTACTTGTGTCATTCAGAAAGTAGATGTCCTAATCGACTTGCCAAAACTATAGTTTGTTAACAAGAAATTTGTGGAGTGGTTGAAAATCGAGTTAATGACTCCAACCTAAGTGTATGTAAACATCCGATCCAGAAGTTTTTGGTTGTAGTAATAGGAATTATGACGCGTCAACTATTTCTCTCCATACCATTTGCATTTCATATACCTTTGACAATTGGATGTTCTAATAGGCACTTTAGTATTGCCAGCCTAATCTCAGGAGTTGAGAGGCTTGAAGTCATAAACAGCTCTGTGAAGCAAGCATTGCTAAGAGCTGCTGACAAACGCAGTAAAGTTTGAATGAATGCTTATGAGCCTGCTGCTGCCTAACACCGCTCAGTCAAACTGCTCTATCAAATAATAGACTTTATTATAATAAAGACAGAAATAGGATCCTTTGGTCATTAATATGGTAAAATACGGAAACTATCATTTCGAAAAAGAAAAAAGTTTATTCTTTCAGTGAAATACGGAACCGTTCTGTATTTTATCAAACGGGTGGCAACCCTAAATCTAAATATTGCTGTTACATTGCACAACCTTCAATGTTATGTCATAATTATGTAAAAAAAAATGTATGGCAAATTAGTTTGCAACAAGCCAGGCGGCCTAAACTGTTACATATACCCTGACTCTGCGTGCAATGAACGCAAGAGAAGTTACAATTTTCCTAGTTAATATTGCCTGCTACCATGAATTTCTTTTAACTAAATATGCAGGTTTAAAAAAAATATACTTCTGTGTATTGATTTTAAGAAAGGCATTGATGTTAGCTAGTTAACCTAGTAATATCATCCATGTGTAGTTAACTAGTGATTACATGAAGATTGTTTTTTGTAAGATAAGTTTATTGCTAGCTAGCAACTTACCTTGGCTCCTTGCTGCACTCGCATAACAGGTGGCCAGCCTGCCACGCAGTTCCTCGTGGAATGCAATGTAATCGGCATCCAAAAATGCCAATTACCCATTGTTATGAAAACTTGAAATCGGCCCTAATTTAATCAGCCATGCTGATTAATCGGTCGACCTCTACTACAGACCCTGGTTCGATTCCAGGCTGCATTCATTTAGGAATCGAGCTGCTTCCCGGGCGGGAGCCAGGTGCCCCGTTCAAAGCCAATGGTGAAGTGAAATTTTCTCAAAACAAAATTGACATAACTTAGGCTAGATTAAGCATGTGAAGTAATGAGTAGGATTCTGTCATTTCATACATCAGCAAAAAGACGGTGTAATATTGCATGTGACCAATATGTTGAAAATGGTGCTTTCACACAAGACTCCATAGTCCATTCCCTCTCTCCCCCTACCCCATGCCTTTCTACTCCTACAAGTAACTTAACCCATTTTGTAGCTTGTAACATTTGCCCTTGCCAACTGGTCCTGGTACAGTTTCACTGTTAAGGTCACACTGCTTAGGTTTAGGCTGATGTACAGCAAAAAAAGTTCTCAGGTCAGATGTTAAAAAGCAGACAGTCAGTAACTGGAGCCCTAAACTCAGCAGAGTCCCTCCTCTCCTCCAAAAACTGGGCTCTGTGCACTATAGTAACCTTGTGACAGTGGTGGACAGCTGCTTCCAATTATAACCCAGAGAGAGGCTGGGGGAGAGAGAAAAAAAGCAGAGAAAGAGATGGAGGCTAAGAGAGAAAGATGGAGGCAGAAAGAGAAGGAGAACGAGAGAAAGGGGCTGCGAGCCAAGCCGCAAAACCAAATCCAGCGAGGATTCAAGTCGAGAAGTTTTCTGGAGAAGTGCCTGAAGCCAAGCAGCTTGGTGAGGTCACATGAAGTGTGTGGACATTCAACCTCAGAAACCAGAAGACATGGGCTGCGTTCCAAACGGCAAAAGTAGTGCACTAATAGGGGGCCATTTGGGACATGCATGGTTCTAGCAACAGCAGGCAGCCAGGGCCAGAGGGGACATATGAGACTCACGTCACTCACCACATCTACAGCACTCCAGAGAGAAACACACTTTAAAACATATTACTAAACCACAGGTCAGAATCCCTCTAGCTGTCTCCCCTTTATTGCCTCTGTGTTATATAACAGTTCAGAGTGCATGGAATGCGTCTGCATGGAATTATTGACTCGGAGCACCAATCAATTATATGTGCATGGTTATTTGGTGTATAAACAAATATGAGTAGCAGTAGCCTATATCCAACAACATAAAATCAACACTCGCTCATCCAGACAAACTAAACTGCGTCACTAAAAACAAAAATAGACCTAGTATAATGTCCCAGCCCAGGAGCAACAACAAAACAATTGTTTAGCCTCTCTCAGCTGACCTGGGCTATCAAAGTGAATGGAGCTGAGTGACTACACCAGGCTCTGTAGAACTGTTACACTCACCACGAGGTAGCTTTGTGACCTAGCTAGCTATAGCAACAACAGATACTTGGATCACTGAACAACATAAGTTAGGCTGCACCCCGCCACCAGCCTAAGAATGATCCCCATGGCAACGTGCTGGAGAGGTTAAATTAATACTCTGTCCGGTTTCTACAATAGAGGGGCTGTTGCTGGCCTTTTCACCACTCAATCAGTTTGGAGAGGAGGTTGAGTTTGTCATGTTAGCAACAGTTGGCAGCTCAGGGCACACAACATAATGGATGTTGGACACAGATGAAATGATAGGACTCGCGCACAACTGAATACTTACAATTGTGACGTAGCATACTGTTGCTGTCTGGTTTCATAGCCATGGGAAAATGTTGTAGGGTGGTGCGATTTTTTTTCAGCAACGAGGGGGGGGTCCGCTAATACAGGACTAGAACAGGCCCAGAGCACTACTTTTGTGAAGATTTTATTATTTATTTATTTGTATTATTCTGATTTTGCAGGGGGTGCTGCAGTATCTTCAGCACCCCTACTATGTCCAGTTGTACAAGGAGATGTTGTGCCACTGAGCCCACTTCTTCTGACCAGTCAATTTCAGTGTCGCATGGACCTAACACCTAGACACCCAACCCTTTGAGAAATTAGGGAACTGAAGAATGTCTTGTGGTTTTAAACAACTTACTGCGCTGAGATGTGCAACCTGTCTGCCTGTGACAAACTGTGGCTAGATTCTTTCCTCAATCCTTCTACCACTCTGCTGGAACAGGCTCGGTCTTATCACCAGAGCTAATCACACTAGTATCAGCAGAGTTACCTCGCCAGGTTCTGTCTGAAGTCCATCAGAACACGGGAGTTAAAATCAAGAAACAAGAGTAGGCAAGGATTCACATTCACATCCTCTTCTACACAGGTACTTCTCTAGCGTTCGGAACGCCAGTGTTTTTTCACCCATTTTCTCTTCTTAGAAACAGCACTTCTCTGGCAGGCCATTTCCTGTTTGGAGAAGAATAAGGAGAGATTTCCTCTGAGCGGCTGACTGCTGAACACAGTGTTCTGCTCCGGCACAATCACAGGAACCCAGGGACAGGCTAAAGGCCCTTCTCTATCACACACAACAAGCACACACACATTCATGGTCACATGCACGCTTGAAGCTCGCACATACCCTCACATGTATACTTGTACTTACACTCTCCCACAGGTCTGCTTTCTGGATCCCACACACTCCTGATTTAATGTTAGTCAAATACAGTGAGGAAATGATTAGTATTCCAGCAGTCCTGTCTGTTCACCCTGAGCCAGTGGCACAGTGCTGAAGGTACGTTAAGGGGATACTCTGAGCACTCAGGATACGGTTACACTCAAACACGCCAGGACTATCTGGGTACGGCAACTTGGATGCCTCTCTATGCTAACTACACTGCCATTCAAAAGGTGCCAATTGGAAAGAAGTACAGAGTAGCTTAGCCTTGCAGATATTTTCTAGAATTCGAGCTATGAACATTGTTTCTCCCCATAGAATTAGAGTTTGTAGAACGGATGGACATTCCAATTCAAAGCTATGTTCCATTCCACAATCCACATGTGGCATTCTAGGTGACTTTTGATCCTTAGACCAGAGCAGAGCAAGATTCCCCAGTCTGAGATGTTATCTTGGCTGTGTCTCAAAACTCTTCAATTGCTTCCTTCCCTAGTCACCTTTTCTCCATCAGCACTGAAAGGACTGGATAGGTTTCCAACTTGTTCTTTCACCTATCATTATGTTCTGTCAGATCAGAGATCATGGCAGTAGGAACATGAAGCTAGTTAAAACTATTAGAGCCACAACCGTTGCTTGTTGTGCAGTGTGTGTCATCTCTGGTCATGTGTTCACTCAGAGAAGCCAAGGAGACCTTCCGTACCATCCCGTGCTGGGCTCACCCCTAGCACATAGCTAAAAGTTATATTCATACTCCCACGCAGCACCCCTCACACTACAGCCCCACATAATGATAACAGGCCCGGTTTCCCGATAGAGATGGAATTTAGGTGTTTTAAGGATGCATCTTTCCTACAACGGCCGAAGATGTAACATGCGTTTCCCAAAACACCATTGCAGAGAGAAAGGTAGCTAAGTGCGTCGTTAGAGAATATGTCGGTACTGATAGGATTGAAAGAAAGGGAGTGCTGCTCTTGGATGAGCTTTCGTGATTCAAATCTTTACTTAACATTAGAATTATATTACCACCTATAGCTGCAAATATTGAGGCGGCTTATTCTAATAAAAATTCACTAAATCACAGATTTGGCACATCATCGCGCACATGAAAGGCTACACATGAAATACCAAGACAAATTAGATAGTGGTCTAAAAGTTGCTAAATAAAACTCAATTGAACATTAAAATGTATTTCAATATGATTAATATAGGCCTATAGCCTACTGTTTATATTTTAATGCACTCATCTCAGTTAATTTCAAGCATCTTTTTTAGACATTGCTTGTTTATACCATTGCAAAGACATTGGCAACGTTGTATTTGTGGTCAACTTTGTTCTGAAGTTATCAGCGGTCAGAGAGACGAATAACTCATGTGATTCTGTGTTTAGAGGAGATCTTGTGTATTAAGTGACGCTGGAGAGCAAAATAAAGCATCTGACGACACACTTTGCCGTTCTACAAGTGGTACGAGGCAGGCGGTAGACTACGAGTGGTCCGAGGCAGGCGGTAGACTACGAGTGGTCCGAGGCAGGCGGTAGACTACGAGTGGTCCGAGGCAGGCGGTAGACTACGAGTGGTCCGAGGCAGGCGCTAGATTACGAGTGGTTCGAGGCAGGCGCTAGATTACGAGTGGTTCGAGGCAGGCGCTAGATTACGAGTGGTCCGAGGCAGGCGCTAGATTACGAGTGGTTCGAGGCAGGCGCTAGATTACGAGTGGTCCGAGGCAGGCGCTAGATTACGAGTGGTCTGAGGCAGGCGCTAGATTACGAGTGGTCCGAGGCAGGCGGTAGATTACGAGTGGTTCGAGGCAGGCGGTAGACTACGAGTGGTACGAGGCAGGCGGTAGATTAAGAGCGTTTTCAAGTGCAACATTAATAACGATGGTTTTGGGAAACCTGTCAGATATTAAACGATGCTCCTACGAAGCTTCTAACGATGAACTTAGCCTTACGATGCTTTTGGGAAACCTGGCCCTGGCCAGATAACAACACTGGCTGTGTATTCTACTAGCTACTGTCTGCAAGGCAGGGCAGGCCTCTCCTTTTCAAGGATACTGTTACAGGGAGGTTCTATATCTCTCTCCATGGATAAAAGCCTACGGAATTAGTGATCCGTTGCCAAGATAGTCCCAAAGATTACACTTATTCAAAAGGGCTGCTCTCTCAAGGGTAGTTCCATTACTGGTGATTATGCCAGGGGCCCTAGACTATGGTTGAGAGTGAGAAGAGACATTGAGGCACTATCGTGCCATACTTATCTCAGGCATTAGACACTAGCTTGTTTAATGCATTAAGTCTTGCTGACTGTGTGTAATTTTGCATGCCAAATGCAACTCTAGACTGTTTGAATCGGCAGTTTCAGTTTTAGTCTGAGTGAAAGTGGAATGGAAGAGCATGGCGTGACTCCATTACTTGATCGTTTAGTGTCCGTCCCCCCCATAAGTACTAGAGGTGAAACTGTTCTGGGGGCCTTCTACCACAAGCACACCTGTGCTCTTTTGAGCCACACAAGGGTAAACAAGGATGTTATCTCTTGGTTAGCATCAGTTAATATGAACTTGATCCCTCATCCTGGCTGCCTCAGCAGATTAGGCTGACATGGCATTGAAGTGACATGGCCAGCCAACAGAGCTGGAGGACTGGTGACTCACTGATGGACTGGCATCCCAAAACATTGCTTGAATCGCTTCACTATGTAGGATTCCATCCAATTTCAGACAGATTTTCATGTGAATATTCTAAAATCTTCATAAAAAAATGAGCATTTTCCCACCAGAGATGTTTCCATCGAACTACATTTTTGTGGATAAAAGCCTGTGCGTTAAATTGGTTTCCATCGCATTTTCAACTCTGCTGAGGTTGTCACAAAAACTTGCGTTATATCCAGTAGCAAATGTGCCCACTCTGGTCTTGGTACATGAGCTCTAGCCAACAGCTCGCAGATACAGTGCGGGTAGACTACCTACCTACAGTATGAGATTATTATGGATAACAGCGATATTATTTGTATTTGCCAAACGGCAGCCAAGCATTGATCATCATGTCACCAGAATAAGACCCTCGATATTCATTGGAAAGGCGCATCAAGCTCATCACCTGTGAAGTTCATCATTTAGTTCATCTGTAGCCTAATAACCTGCATGTTTTCCCGAGTCATAGTGGGAGGACCACGCAACATATCATAGCGTGAGTCCCAAGTTTACTTCGATATGATGGTTATTATATCAATATTTGGCATGAAGGCGTTTCCACTGCCATTTCTCGCATGATACATTTTACCGACACAAAAATATCCCACCATGTCGAACGAACAAATTGCATTTATAAAATTGTTCCGGCATTTCACCTTTCCACCAGACGGGATGTGATTGTTTTCATGCGTCAGGTAACGTTCATTTATCCGCATGAAATTGTTGGATGAATAACCAGCCAGGTTAATGTCAGTTAAAACTGGAGACAAAAAAAAAAACTGTTGCAGACATGCACTTCTTGTACCATTTCCAGCATAAGCCATTTGTGGCTCGGCCACGTGAAGTACAACGTCGTCACAGTCCTTGGATAACAGCTGTCAAATGTCTTTAGCTCAGCAGTAGATGTGCAAATCTGTCCGTTACCGATGTAAATGTGCGGTATGCATGCTGGCGTATAGATGTGATGCTAAATTCACCATGAAACAACATGTTTAGACTTCCAGCCATGGCACAAACCGTTCATAGCAAGCAACAGATGTGAACTGTTTAGGAAACCTCACCACTTTTTCCTCGATGAACAAAGCTCCAAATTAAAATGGGACAACATTCACGTTAACTCTAGCCTTGACATGACCAGTTACTGATACAAAACATTTATTTTCTAGCCAACTGAACTGACAATACGGCATACGAACGCCATAGAAAATCAGGGCAACATCCCTACCCCCAACGCCGCAATAAAGACAAAACTAGCTAACGTTAGCTAGCTAAATTTAACAACAGCCAACATTACTTGCCTGCCAACTGTTTGGTTGGCGAGTTGTTTCATCCGATTGAACTGTTTCTTCATTTTGCGTCCTTCTCCAGTGGAGTCTTGCTGCGTTTTAGAGCTGGAAAAGTAACTCCTGCGATGTGCTTCATCAGTCGAGAGTCCTTAGGTTGGTCATGAAGTTCACAATAGCCAGCTAGCTTTTTGTCGAAGATTAGCTTGCAGCTAGCTAAGCTATGAACCAATTAAAATAGCTAACTTACTGTAGCTAGTCACTTTTGAGCTAGTTTAGTCTAGCCTTCAAGTAGTTGTTTCAGAAAAAAGCTATTCCCTCGCAAGCTGACGACATGGTTAAAGCTATGTATATGATCAAAAAGCTAGCAAGCTATCCAGAGTTCCACTGACTGATTGCAGCCTTTACATTGCTGAATATCTGGCTGGCTACTCAACGTCGACCGCTTTTCCCAACCAGCTTGTAGCACACCTCTCCCCTCTTTGCCAGCACAAGCTGAGGGCGTTGAATGGGTGGCAGGAAGTATACGTAGCAAAAGCATCCATCCGTCTAACACCATCACCAGCACTGCTAAATGTGCAGACTGTGTAGCTTGGGCTACTTTACGAAAGTAATCTTGCTCGCTCCCGTGATACAATACAGTACTGCAATAATTTGCACTGACCTTACAACCTCAGTAGAATTGTGATCATGAAGACATTGAACATGCCTACAGAATTATACAGTAACATTTACCCATAGCTATTAAAACAGTCAGTTGAGTTGAAACATCAAACTGTTGTTCAATGACATACAGTACCAGTCAAATGTTTGGACACATCTACTCATTCAAGGGTTTTTCTTTATTGTTTTACTATTTTCTACATTGTAAAATAATAGTGAAGACATCAAAACTATGAAATAACACACATGGAATCATGTAGTAACCAAAAAAGTGTTAAACAAATCAAAATATATTTTATATTTGAGATTCTTCAAAGTAGCCACCCTTTGCCTTGATGACAGCTTTGCACACTCTTGGCATTCTCTCAACCAGCTTCATGAGGTAGTCACCTGGAATGCATTTCAATTAACAGGTGTGCCTTGTTAACAGTTCATTTGTGGAATTTACTTCCTTCTTAATTAATGCGTTTGAGCCAAACGTTGTGTTGTGACAAGGTAGGGCGGTATACAGAAGACAGACCAAGTTATGGCAAGAACAACTCAAATAAGCAAAGAAAAACGACAGTCCATCATTACTTTATGACATGAAGTTCAGTCAATGCGGAAAATGTCAAGATTTTTAGTGCAGTCGCAAAAACTATCAAGCACTATGATGAACTGGCTTTCATGAGGACCGCCACAGGAAAGGAAGTTAATTAGAGTTACCAGCCTCAGAAATTGCAGCCCAAATAAATGCTTCACAGAGTTCAAGTAACAGACACATCTCAACATCAACTGTTCAGAGAAGACTGCGTGAAACAGGCCTTCATGGTCGAATTGCTGCGAAGAAATCACTACTAAAGGACACCAATAAGAAGAAGAGACTTGCTTGGTCCAAGGAACACAAATAATTGACATTAGACCGGTCGAAATCTGTCCTTTGGTCTGATGAGTCCACATTTTAGATTTTTGGTTCCAACGGCTGTCTTTGTAAATACAGCAGCCAATAGATCTCACCCAGTTTGAAGGAAGAGTGAACGCGAGATGGGGGATAGGTTATAGCAGCTATTTATTCAGACCCATAACCATTCAATCAATCTTTGTGAAGAGAAGTCAAAGCATTCTGCATCTAATTCTAGTCCTATATTATTCAAGGGTGTCATTAGAATGATGAAGATAAGGACAAGGAAACGTATTTCATTTAACTGTTTAAAGCGAGGAAGGGCTGAAGCAACAATAGAGAGAGACAGAAGAGGTAGGCTAATAACACTAGGGGAAATATATATATGCATCAGCCTACTAATTATAGAAATATTATATTTCAAAAATGAAATAAAATTCGCTAGCCTATACTTGTAACTTTGTAGGCAGCAGAATCGCATGTTCTCTTCCGCTTTATCCTGGTTTGAACTATGTGCGTAATTCCAGTCCATAAAATACTGCATAATACAATACAGTACAGTAATACAGTTCACACTCAAAAAGATTAGCCTACTGATTAATTTATTTACCCAAGAGAGCATATAGCTAGTTACATTTATGGCTTTCATGTTTTTCTGCCGTGCGTAATGTGAAGTAGCCACAGTATATATTATAATTCAGAAATGTTCACAAATTGTTCACTGTTTTCACAAGAGACAGACTGACACACATTTTCTGTTTAGGGGCAAAAAACAAGAAAATCATTGAATACTTAACACTTAGCCCTGCTATACAATCAAGTTGCACAATATGCATGAGTTATGAAAGCTCACCTGCAATGATCACTCTCTATACTGTAATGACCCTGGGTTTATAAGCGCGGAAATCTATATTAAATCTATATAATAAATCTATATAATCTATATAATATAAATAATATAATAATATAAAATAAATCTATATATATATAATATAAATAAATCTATATAATATATATTGGATAACGGCACAATCATTTGGCCTTTTTTGGGCTTGGGCTCATTAACATTAAATGTTGTTAATGTAGGGTTCGTAAAATGTATTTAATATATGGCTCATCAGGCTCAGGTAGCATCAGGTTTGAATTCTCATGCTGATCAAAGCTTTAATCAAACCCAGACATATTTAAATGCTTTATAATACTTTTGAATGGCACTTCCGGTTTTGGCGGGAAATACCGGGTTACCCGGGAGAAAAATTTGGCCCTATTTATTCTCGGGGTGGAACATTTCTAAAATATCCCGGGAAAATATTCAGCCCTAATGAACATGTGTTGTCATTTGATTCCTCATGAAAAATGTAAAACAATTCAATTTATTAAAATAATCTTGAAGATAAGAAAAACAGAAGAGAGAGACAGGTTTTACTGATAAAGTTGCCATGGCCACGGGGAGTATGGATAATTTATTAGTATGGCTGCCATTCTTTATTGATCCAATTCCACTTGGATTAGCAGCACTTGCCTAGCCTGGCTGACGCAAATCATGAGTTAGGTGACAACCAGATTTACACTTGCCCTCGAGGCTGAGCCCACCAAGCCTGGCATTAAACTAAATGTCGTTATTGCATGCACAAAACTATATGGCTTAATTGAAGTCAATATGATCATAATATGACCATACTTAATACCATAGAGATAAAATATAAGTGTAACATCGTAACAATCCCAATGAAATTTGATGCATCTAAAATAACAATCCCAGATCTGTTGAGAGGTTATCTGATGTCATTATAATGCATTTAATCTATTGGTTGTGGCGGCTAGAGAGTAGGGCAATGAAAACGTTAAAAAAATGAATACGTTGCATTGTGGGACACATATACCCGTAGCCCAAGTTCCGAAGAAGCAAGACAGTGGACGGTGGATGGTGGTTGGAAGAGCGCGCTTGTTTGAAATGGAAAATGCTTTGCGGTAGCTTTTCATAAAGAAGAACATCAAGACGAGGCGGCTGCTTTACAAGTGGGATGTACTGTTGAGCGCTACATCCCGAGGGGTTCGTGCTGATTGTACGGAGATTGTGACAACTGGTTAAATGGCGTCCCTTGAGAAGGCAAGAACAATATGTATGTCAGGAGAAGTGCAGTATTATCATAAGGAGATGTATACTTGGAATACAGAGGAGAAATGGAGGGAAAAAGAGAGGCAGAGGAGGTCTAAGAGAGAGAGGGAGGGAGGAAGAGGGTGAGCTTGAGTCTGTTAAAAATGTCGGGAAAAAAGGGAGATGGTTTGTTAAAGAAGAATGGTAGAAAGTGTAAGCAGAGAGAGCTGAAGACAGGAGGAGAAATGGAAGTGAACGAGGTTGAAGTATTAGAGGTGGTAGGTGTAGTGAAGTTCTCAGAGCCCGAGGCTTGCACCGAGGGTCAGGATAAAGATGAGTCTGTGGCAGTAGGAGTGAAGTTTTTGGAAAAAGTGGTCCCTTGCCTTTTGGCTGATCCATTTGTGGTTTCAGGGTGGGTGCTGTGGAATCGGTGAGGGTAACCAGAAGTGGTCTTGTGTTTCTGCTGGTCAGAGGGAGAAGGCGCTCCGCATTAAACGAATAGGGGCCAGAAATGTGAATTGTTTTGCTCTCAAGAAAAGGGTGCCATTGAAAAGAGGGATTACTGGGGTAGCAGTAAATGTAGAAGTTGACCAACAGAAGGGGAAGATGCTCGTCGTTTGGTGCGACACAGACATGGTGGCGTGAGTGGTGAAACAGAAGAGTCATTATCTGTTCTTTTGAGATTTGATGTTGAGTCTTTGCCCAACAAAGTGATGATTAGGATATATAAGTTATCCTGTACGAGATTTTGTGCCGAATACATTACGTTGTTAGCGGTGCCAAGTTTATGGGCATGTGGCAGCAGTGTGTAGGAGGGAGGTCCCTAGGTGTGAGAAGTGTACAGAAGGGCATGAGACAAAGGAATGTGTAGCATTGGGGAAAGTATTGGTACGTGTTAATTGTAGGGGTGCCCATGGGGCTGGGGATCAGAAATGTCCCATGCGGAAGAGGCAGGTTTCCAGGGTTAGAATAGTGCAGAAGTTGTCATATACTGAGGCAGTGAAGAAAGTAGAGGAAGATGGGTCAAGGGGGAGGGATCCTGAGAGGAGTGGTGTGAGTAGTAGATCTGTACCAGTACAGAGGGATAGGCCAACAAGTGATACATGTTTTAGTAAGATTGGATTTTGAGCATTGATAGCAATGGTTATCAACTGTACTGCAGGGATGGAATGTAAGTCGCAGACAATTGAGGTTGTGGTGGCAGCTGCAGAGAGGTATTTGGGTGTCCGAGACTTGACATCAGAAGAGTTAAATCAAATAAATTTGTATTTGTCACATGCGCCGAATACAACAAGGTGTAGACCTTACAGTGAAATGCTTACTTAACCAACAATGCAGTTTTAAGAAAATACCCCCCAAAATAAAAAATAATTAAAGAGCAGCAGTAAATAACAATTGCAGGGCTATATACAGGGGGTACCGGATCAGAGTCAATGTGCGGGGCACCGGTGTCGAGGTAATTGAGGTAGTATGTACATGTAGGTAGAGTTATTAAAGTGACTATGCATAAATAATATCAGAGAGTAGCATCAGCGTAGAAGGGGGGGGGGGGTGCAAACAATCTGTGTAGCCATTTTATTTGATGTTCAGGAGTCGTGTGGCTTGGGGGTAGAAGCTGTTTAGAAGCCTCTTGGACCTAGACTTGGCGCTCCAATACCACTTGCCATGTGGTAGCAGAGAGAACAGTCTATGACTAGGGTGGCTGGAGTCTTTGACAATTTTTAGGGCCTTCCTCTGACACCGCCTGGTATAGAGGTCCTGGACAGCAGGAAGCTTGGCCCCAGTGATTTACTGGGCCGTACGCACTACCCTCTGTGGTGTCTTGTGGTCGGAGGCCGAGCAGTTGCCACCCGTCAGGATGCTATCGATGGTGCAGCTGTAAAACCTTTTGAGGATCTGAGGACCCATGCCAAATCTTTTTAGTCTCCTGAGGGGAATAGGTTTTGTCATGCCCTCTTCACGACTGTCTTGGTGTGCTTGTACCATGTTAGTTTGTTGGTGATGTGGACGCGAAGGAACTTGAAGCTCTCAACCTGCTCCACTACAGCCCGGTCGATGAGAATGGGGGCGTGCTCGGTCCTCCTTTTCCTGTAGTCCACAATCATCTCCTTTGTCTTGATCACGTTGAGGGAGAGGTTGTTGTCCTTGCACCACACAGTCAGGTCTCTGACCTCCTCCCTATACGCTGTCTCATCGTTGTCGGTGATCAGGCCTAGCACTGTTGTGTCATCGGCAAACTTAATGATAGTGTTGGAGTCATACCTGGCCGTGCAGTCATGAGTGAACAGAGAGTACAGGAGGGGACTGAGCACGCACCCCTGAGGGGCCCCTGTGTTGAGGATCAGCGTGGCGGATGTGTTGCTACCTGCCCTTACCACCTGGGGGCGGCCCGTCAGGAAGTCCAGGATCCAGTTGCAGAGGGAGGTGTTTAGTCCCAGGGTCCTTAACTTAGCGATGAGATTGGTGTTGAACGCTGAGCTGTAGTCAATGAATAGCATTCTGACATAGGTGCTCCTTTTATCTTGGTGTGAAAGGGCAGTGTGGAGTGCAATATAAATTGCATCATCAGTGGGTCTGTTGGGGCGGTCTGCAAATTGGAGTGGGTCTAGGGTTTCTGGGATAATGGTGTTGGTGTGAGTCATGACCAGCCTTTCAAAGCATTTCATGGCTACAGACGTGAGTGCTACGGGTTGTAGTCATTTAGGCAGGTTACCTTAGTGTTCTTGGGCACAAGTGAGCATAAAGTTATTTGGCTCATCTGGTAGGCTCGTGTCACTGGGCAGCTCTTGGCTGTGCTTCCCTTTGTAGTCTAATAGTTTGCAAGCCCTGCCACATCCGACGAGCGTCGGAGCCAGTGTAGTACTATTCGATCTTAGTCCTGTATTGATGCTTTGCCTGTTTGATGGTTCGTCGGAGGGCATAGCGGGATTTCTTATAAGCTAACGGGTTAGAGTCCCGCTCCTTGAAAGCGGCAGCTCTACCCTTTAGCTCAGTGCGAATGCTGCATGTAATCCATGGCTTCTGGTTGGGGTATGTACGTACAGTCACTGTGGGGACGACGTCATCGACGCACTTATTGATGAAGCCAGTTACTGATGTGGTGTACTCCTCAATGCCATCGGAGGAATCCAGGAACATATTCCAGTCTGTGCTAGCCAAAGTGTCCTGTAGTTTAGCATCTGCTTCATCTGACCATTTTTTTATAGACCGAGTCACTTGTGCTTCCTGCTTTAATTTTTGCTTGTAAGCAGGAATCAGGAGTATAGTATTATGGTCAGATTTTCCAAATGGAGGGCGAGGGAAAGCTTTGGGGTGTGTTAAGTGGTGTCCCATCCTTTCAGGTTGTTGGCCTGAAGTAGGACTAAATATATTTAAATAGAGGATTAGGGTGGTGTTATTTTTTATTATTTTTGTGATTGTAGTCTTAGATGGTAGGGTATTTGTTTATTTATTTATTTTCAAGCAAGGTATAAGGGAGTTGTACTCCAGTCTAGTAGGTGGCGGTACTGCATCATTTAAAGGATGCCAACCGCTCTTTAACCTCATCGAAGAAGAACACATACATTGTAGGCACCGGATGTTGAAGACTGGCAAGCTCCTTCAGCTGAGCAGTGGTAGCTAAATAATGCCAATTTAACAGAATTTCTTGCATATGTTATGTGGCAGTAGTTAAATGATTTAACTGCTTCTAATATCAATTCGTCCATCTACTATTGAGTTTGACCAACCGGCTGGTCAAGTTGTTTTGCCCGGCAGCAAAGCTACGGTCAAAGTTATACAGTGTTAGCCACATTGGAACAGCTGATGCATTTGGAGTTGCAGAGAATACCGTTTTTTTTCTTCAAATATCAACAACAGGGACTTTTGTATGAGGTGTGAAACTGTTAGATGGCTGCCCGACAACCCTTCACAGATTTAGACACGGCCGACGAAGCAGTGAGGTCGACTTGTGATGATGCAACGACATGCAAAAGGTAGCTAGCTAGCTAGATTCATAACATGTACAAGCTGCTGCTCAGCTAGGTGATCCGAATTGCAACATTGTTGCTGTGCGTTTGCAACACGTCAATTGCCTCCCCCAGTTGTAGCCACCTGCTTACCAGCAACATGAAAAGTGTATATATTGAACCACATAGTGGTGGAATAAATAATCAGCTTGCCATTAGTATTTATTCTGATTTTACACAGTAAATGACACAACCATATTCAATAAGACTTATTTCATAAATGGGAGTGTAGTATTTTTTTATACTGCATTTGGACATGCAATACTTACCATTTGTTTGATTTTCAGATATGCAACCAGTAAAGGCTACTGGACAGACCCCTATGTCCAGTATTTTGTGAGGTCGGTAGGGGAACGAAAAGCTCCAGAAATTAACAGAGGCAAGTCAATGTTGGCCAGAGACAAAAACACATTTATTTAATTTTTTGGCGTGAAGAAGGCTTGCTTAAATGTATTACTAAATCTTTGTTGTCCTCTGTTAGGTTACTATGCCCGCGTGCAGGGAATGAACCATCTCCTGGATGCCTTCCTCAGGAAAACAAAGTGTGACTGTCAGATAGTGAACCTGGGGGCAGGGCTGGACACCACTTTCTGGAGGCTAAAGGTATAGTCTAATAATCCCATTAAAGAAATGTATTAATCTTAGAGTACAATTCATGCTTGGTCTGGGTTTTTACTTGCATTGTCTTTCATTTGTCGTTTGTATGTTTTTAGGATGAAAACCTCATGCCTAGAAAATACTTTGAAGTTGACTTTCCAATGATTGCTGCCAGGAAAATACACAACATAAAGTAAGATGTTCTACTTATCCTCTTTAGAATAATTCATATACATCAGTTTTTGGTTTAATTTGTTTTGATGTCACTGTGGTCTCAGTAATGTCAGAAATTTACCTGTAGAGGGAAGCAGAGCCTGTCTATAAACACTTTTGGAAATGGTCTGTCCAGCTACACTTGTAGTGTGATAATCTGTTAATAAGAAACAGAATTTAGTGTGTAGTTATAATGTTGTGAACCTTCTCTTCAGGACAAAACCACCACTGTCAAAACCTCTCATTGAGACCCACTCCACAGACTCACTATTACTAGGTAATGACGTAAAAGACATTGGCTGATACAAATCAACATAATAATTGTATGTAGTTGTCTCTTATGGTAACATTTGATATTCACCTAGTCTTCATTTGTATTGTCTGTGTCTGTTTCAGATGGCCACAGCCTAGACTCAGACAGGTACTGCATCATCGGTGCTGACCTCAGGGACATCCCAGGCCTAGATGACAAACTGAAGAAGTTCCACCTCAACCCAGAGTCAGTGAAAATAACATTATATTGAATATGTTTGGCCTAGCATTCACCGGTGCACTATTTTTATTTCATTTTGTTGGACAGCTTTGCAAGAGTCTAGCCATTTGAGGTAGCAGTATCCAACCATATCAGTGGATCACTAGTTTTGCTGTAGCTCTACAGTAGGATGTTTGGCATGCTATTGATGTCTTGGGCTGACTGTGTTCTTTCCCTGTACCTAACTCATATTTATGGTCTTGGCCAGACGTGGCTGAGTGTTTGGCAGTCAGTTCCTGATGACAACAATCATACACTTGGGTGCTCTTTGATTTTCCATCCTTTCCACCTGTGTGTAAAAGAGCCCCATCTCCTTTGATCTCAGCCTATGAGACATAGTCACTGGCCCAGTGTCAACCAAGGGTTCTGTTTTTCTTCGAGCTTATTGTTTTAGTGCATGTATTAACGTCTTCCTGTGAGGTCTGGTCTACCAGCCAAGCCTCAATGACGTTAGAATACGTTTTTTTGTGGATTCAAGTGTCTTCAAAAATGTCTGCCGCTCGTGCCAAAGGCTTTGTGGATGTGGTGTTTTATGTCACAGATTCTGACATTCAAAGGAGGAATTAAGCAGATGCAAATAAATGTTGTCTATTTCACCTTTGTTACATGTAGGATGCATCCCAGACATGAAATTTATACCTTTTTTTACATGCAGAACTGATTAGGAATCCTCTTGCTTTTTTCGAACTTGGGGATGTTTTGTTCTCCTTCTTCTAGGTTGCCTACGTTGTTCCTGTCAGAGTGTGTGCTGGTCTACATGACTCCAGATCAGTCATCCAAGCTGGTGAACTGGGCCTCAGTCACCTTCCACACAGCCATGTTCGTCAACTATGAGCAGGTAAAGGAACAAGATCAGACTCTGAACTATGGCGAGGTAGACTGCCTCTGCTGATTCCATTTATATTGCTGCACGGCTAATTGTTTCTCTCTCTCTTTCTAGGTGAACATGCTGGATCGTTTTGGCCAGGTGATGATTGAGAATCTGCAGCGTCGTCAGTGTAATCTGGCAGGAGTGGAGGTGTGTCAGTCACTGGAATCGCAGGTACAGCAACTTTACAACAACACTTTAAAACACCTTTGTATTAGATCAGAAGTGAAGTTACAGAATTAGCTAAATAAATCTGAAGGCAGCAGTGATTATGGAGCACAGTTAGATGAGGTTCACTTTGTGACCCAAGCACTGTATATACATGCTGAGTGGGTGCCTTCCAGGCCTGCATAGAGCAACACTGTTGTGATTAGAAGACCACAATTCTGTATTTACAGCAGCTGTGTCAGTCTCCAGATCTCTGTCTGTGGAACCAAACTTAAGGTCCCAGGGCCGAAGACTTATGAGGTCACTTGGTCAAGAGTTTCACTTCCTTTTGAAAAAGTTTCACAGTCATTATGACTTAAATCCTTTGCTTGTAAATATTCAGTATTGAAATTTGATCAAATGTCACCCCAAACATATAGGTACTCAATCATGTCAATTAAACAACAAATCCCAAGTGTTGATTTTGTGCAAGACATGTCCTGAAGTGAAACATGCTTGCATTTGTAGAAAGAGCGCTTCCTAAAGACGGGCTGGGAGAATGCAGATGCTCTGGACATGATGACTGTGTACAGTGTTATACCTCAGGATGACGTGGCAAGGTAAGACACTTAAGTGTTAATGCTAGAGAAGCCAGTGTTTGGAGGATATATTGGCACGGGTGTTGTTAGTCGAGGGCCTGCAAACCGTGCCAATATATCCTCCAAACACTGGCTTCGAGGGCATTATCCCTTTTATATAACACATTCAAATAATGATATTTTCATTAAAAAAACGTTATTTTGATAAATTGATTCATGCAATTTCATCCTTCCACAAGAGTCACTTTTATAATGTTTACATATTTTGCATTACTCATCGTGTGTGTATATACTGTATTTTAATCTATGCCGCTCCTACATTACTCATCCAAATAATTATATATTCTTAATTCCATTCCTTTAGATGTGTGTATTGTTGTGAAATTGTTAGATATTAACAATAAAATTAAATTGTATTTATATAGTCCAGAAACAAATATAGGGTTGCAACCCAATCTGACTTGTTGTTCGTTCTATTGGTTTGGTTGCCAGAGACGCGACCCAGTCGTTCAGTCTTTTTGTTCTGTGTCAACAGACACGACCCAGTCGTTCGTTCTAAATGTTCCATTGCTATACCTGCTGGCAACTTTCTTATCCCTTGCTTGCTATCTGGCTAACTTATTCTGTCTGCACTGTTTGACGTGACTAACAACAGTAGCTGCATTTGTTTAAGCTGTTTTCTAGTGACATTTATTTGGATACATCCATAACAATGAGCTAATGAGGGACGATTTTACCTGGCATAGAAAATGTGCTCTCTTGTTAGGACACTATTCAGAGGACACAGCTAACACAACTTCAAACTGAAGCAGGAAAGACTGCAAACTATCTGCACTTTGTTTCGATTGTATATTCTTTGTGTGTATGTATGTATGTATATATTAATTATAAAAATGATGCCAGCTGATTAATGATTTAGACTGGCTAAGAAACACTGCCTGCCTCTCTCGTCCCGACCCCTACACATTCATTACTGTGGGACAGTTGGAAATCGAAATTTGAAAATTTCGGAGAGACAGAAAGCAAGGTTTATACAAATCTCCGCTGTTGAAAACTAAATGTTAGTCTAAAAGAAATGAGATAATGTCTAGATTTTTATAGTGGAGATCAAGTTTATAAATTGCCTGGCTGTGCTGATGAGTCGATTGCGCAGTCAGATGGAACAGAGTAAATAGGCATTTTAACATCATAGATTAAGCCGGTGGTAACTTGTGGAATAGACACCAGCTGGAATGCGCTTTTAACTAATCAGCATTCAGGATTAGACCCACCTGTTGTATAAAGTCTGTTCAATACATTAGGCATCATGTTATTTCTCCGTTGTCAGTTTCACATTGTTTAGCTCAAGTTTGTTTTGTTAAACTCTTTAGTTTCTCCATCTTTTTTTAATACAGAATAGAGCGTCTGGAATTTCTGGATGAGAAGGAACTTCTGCAGCAGCTCCTCCAACATTACAGTATCTGCTGGGCCACCAAGGACAAGCTCAAGCTAGGTACATATGGGTTAGAGTACTGCCACAAAGTTTATTTTTAAGTCTTTACATTTGGATACAGAACATTGTTTTTTAATTTAAATTGCTGTTCATTATAAGATCACCAATGACACTATTGTCTGCTTGTTCCAGGACTCTCACAAGTTGCTTTCTGAACCTGGACTGCACCGTCTGTCTTAAGCCTGTTTCTCTGTGCCATGATCAACACCACCATGTAAGGAAGAAGGAACCCGTTAACACCTTCACATCAGACTCCAGTCCTGTCTGTCTTTGCTTCAAATAAAGTATGGGAAACTTCTGGCATCAGAAGAATTCTACTTAATGTGTTTCCTTTGCATCTCATAAGTGCACCCACTGTCTCCCAGCATGTTTTTGTGAAAGGAAAGAGAAGTTTGTGCTGGAAGTGTGATATGAATGACAAGACATTGGAAAGGACTGTACCCCTAGACTTCATTTCATTGTTTCTAAATGTACCTTCAGACAACATTGAGCAGGTTTGCTGGATGTTGGAGAAAGTGCAAGCCAGGTACCAGTCAAGTTTTTAATGTGCCATTGTTTTGTGAACTAAAAAGTGTTTATGTATTCAGAGTCTAAAAATGTATTGCCAAGACCGATAGTTTCTTACGAATAGAAATGTAAAGTTAATACCTTGAATGCACTTAAAGATTTATTTGATTCAATTAGGAAATTGCTGGATTTGCAGTAGCAATAGATACATTTGCATGTAACAAGGATTCTAGTCTGAAAGAAATAGGAGTGGCATTTTCAATCAGAGCCAACTCATTTCAAGTCCTTGCGGGTGATACAACAGTACCAATGACATGACAATGCAGGTCTAGCGGTTGAATAAAGCTGTTAATGTGTTTGAAAACCTGACCTCCATTTTATTAACTATGGTCAGACTGCATTAGATACCATGAAAGTCAATTTCCACATGGATGACACATGGAATAGTTTGAGTCTCCCTATGTCCTTCTGGTCAGATCCTGTGTTTTACAGAGAAACATTAACCCAATATGACCTTGTATACAGCGTGGAAGAGATACAGATAGCAGCACTAGAACAGTGAAGACATAGTGATGTTAGAAGAGAGATGTTTATAACACAAATACAGTGTCTAGTTAGTCTACACACCCCTTGCACAGTCTTCACATTTTACTGCCTTAAACTTTAACCCCAAAAATTGATTAAATTACTTTTTTTCCCCTCCCAATGTACTCAACCGACAAATTATAGAACATTTTCCAAATGACTTGTAAATAAATAGAAATTAGGGTGACATACAGTGGGGTTTGAATGTTTTTACACCCTTCATAGAGATGAGCAATAATCACTGCATAAAATAATTCAAATATTGAGCTTTATTGAATGCTCAATGCTCATAATATTGGGAAATTACTTTATACTAATATAATTGATCAGAGAAAGAGATTTTGTTTAACAAGTTATCATTTTTTTCCTCAAAAAAGGTAGGGGTCAAAATTATTGACACCCCTAAAGAGTCTTATAAAGTAGTTCAGTATTTGGTCCCATATTCCTATCACACAACGACTACAAGCTTGTGACTACAAACTTGGATGCATTTGCAGTTAGTTTTGGTTTTTCAGCTTATTTTGTGCCCAATATAAATGTCATTTATTGTGTCACTTTTTTATAAATAAGAATAGAATATGTTTCTAAACACATTAATGTGGATGCAACCATGATTACGGATAATCTTGAAAAATCGTGAACAATGATGAGTAAGAAAGAGGTCAAAGATCATATCCCCAAGACATGCTAAACTCTCACAATTACCAATAACGGGAGGTTAGCATGGGGGTATGATCTTTGAACTCTGAAACACAACCAAAACAAACTGCAAATGCATCCAACAAGCTTAGATTGTCACAAGTTTGTATTCATTGCATGCAACGAATATGGGACCAAATACATTATAAGAATCTTTAGGGATGTCAATCATTTGAACCCCTACTTCTTCGGGAGAAAAAATATGCTGCTCAAAAAAATAAAGGGAACACTTAAACAACACATCCTAGATCTGAATGAAAGAAATAATCTTATTAAATACTTTTTTCTTTACATAGTTGAATGTGCTGACAACAAAATCACACAAAAATAATCAATGGAAATCCAATTTATCAACCCATGGAGGTCTGGATTTGGAGTCACACTCAAAATTAAAGTGGAAAACCACACTACAGGCTGATCCAACTTTGATGTAATGTCATTAAAACAAGTCAAAATGAGGCTCAGTAATGTGTGTGACCTCCACGTGCCTGTATGACCTCCCTACAACGCCTGGGCATGCTCCTGATGAGGTGGCGGATGGTCTCCTGAGGGATCTCCTCCCAAACCTGGACTAAAGAATCCGCCAACTCCTGGACAGTCTGTGGTGCAACGTGGCGCGAGACATGATGTCCCAGATGTGCTCAATTGGATTCAGGTCTGGGGAACGGGCGGGCCAGTCCATAGCATCAATGCCTTCCTCTTGCAGGAACTGCTGACACACTCCAGCCACATGAGGTCTAGCATTGTTTTGCATTAGGAGGAACCCAGGGCCAACCGCACCAGCATATGGTCTCACAAGGGGTCTGAGGATCTCATCTCGGTACCCAATGGCAGTCAGGCTACCTCTGGCGAGCACATGGAGGGCTGTGCCGCCCCCCAAAGAAATGCCACCCCACACCATGACTGACCCACAGCCAAACCGGTCATGCTGGAGGATGTTGCAGGCAGCAGAACATTCTCCATGGCGTCTCCAGACTCTGTCACGTCTGTCACGTGCTCAGTGTGAACCTGCTTTCATCTGTGAAGAGCACAGGGCGCCAGTGGCGAATTTGCCAATCTTGGTGTTCTCTGGCAAATGCCAAACGTCCTGCACGGTGTTGGGCTGTAAGCACAACCCCCATCTGTGGACGTCGGGCCCTCATACCACCCTCATGGAGTCTGTTTCAGACCGTTTGAGCAGACACATGCACATTTGTGGCCTGCTGGAGGTCATTTTGCAGGGCTCTGGCAGTGCTTCTCCTGCTCCTCCTTGCACAAAGGCGGAGGTAGCGGTCCTGCTGCTGGGTTGTTGCCCTCCTACGGCCTCCTCCACGTCTCCTGATGTACTGGCCTGTCTCCTGGTAGCGCCTCCATGCTCTGGACACTACGCTGACAGACACAGCAAACCTTCTTGCCACAGCTCGCATTGATGTGCCTTCCTGGATGAGCTGCACTACCTGAGCCACTTGTGTGGGTTGTAGACTCCGTCTCATGCTACCACTAGAGTGAAAGCACCGCCAGCATTCAAAAGTGACCAAAACATCAGCCAGGAAGCATAGGAACTGAGAAGTGGTCTGTGGTCCCCACCTGCAGAACCACTCCTTTATTGGGGATGTCTTGCTAATTGCCTATCATTTCCACCTGTTGTCTATTCCATTTGCACAACAGCATGTGAAATTTATTGTCAATCAGTGTTGCTTTCTAAGTGGACAGTTTGATTTCACAGAAGTGTGATTGACTTGGAGTTACATTGTGTTGTTTAAGTGTTCCCTTTATTTTTTTGAGCAGTGTATATTACTTGAGCAATTGTATTAGTATAACATAAGTTCACAAATTTGTTATCATACAATATCTCAGTATTTGAATTATTTTATCAAGTCATTATTGCTCATCTTTATCAAGGGTGTTAAACATTTTGGACCCCACTATATTCATTGTTTTTGTCAAAATTGCTCAAGCTCAGCAAATTCTGTTGGTCATTAAAGGACAGCAATATTAAAATCTTGTCTTTGTTTCGCACACTGATTTATGTCAGGACAGAGACTGGAACATTCAGGAACACAACACCTATTGGAAAGCCATCTGGTGTGTCTTTGGCATTTAAATTTGTGTAATTGTCCCGCAAGAAAAAGAAATCAGAAGACTGAGGCAGGGTTTCTTCAAACGTTTTATCCGGGCTTTGCTCCTTTTATATTTATTTTGATCTTGACAAACTCCACAGTCCCTGCCGATGGCAAACATACCCATAACATGATGCTGCCATCACAATAGAGGAATATGGTGCAATGGCATGTTGTCCATAGTCCCTGACAACAACAAAAAAAATGTCCCTCTGGTGCCAGAGTCATGAATTAGCCACAACTGTCATTGGCAGGATACTGCCTGCGGCTGAAGTTGGTGACTCACTCAGGCAATCAAAGTATTTTAAATTGCAAGGCAATGGCTACCACGGTGGAGCAGGAGCGGGGCCCATTAAGGATCCGTAGGCAGGGGCAGGCTGGGCCCAGAGATGAGGTCAGGAAGTTTCCCAGGTGCAAGGGACAGAGGGTATTTTAGTGCAGAAGGTGGGCAGCCACCCAGAGCTGGAAACAGCAGGCCCCCTGGGTCAGGAAACAGTGGGCACCCCAGGTCAAGGGGCTGAGGACCTAGCAGGGCAGGAAACTTGGGGCCTGACAGGGCAGGGGACATATGACCCAAATCTAAGACTGAGGGCTACAAGCTAGGTACGTCAGGAATCAGAATCAAGCTGAGTAGGGATCTTGGTGCCTGGCACTAGGACAGGTGACTGGGCGCAGGCTGAGCCTGGGGGTTGCAAACTGGCAAAGGGCAGGGACTGCAGATCTAAAGGAGCAAATAACTCAGAACCCAGCGGGACAGGAGATAGAGGGCCTAGAACTAGGGCAGGAGGTTTAGCGCGTAGCTGACTGCTTGCTGACTGAGGCTGGAGGCAGCTGACCAACTAATGGCAGAGACTGCAGACCTAGTGGGGCAGAGAACCTAAAGCCTGTCGGAGCAGCGGACTAGGGGCTGAGTAGAGCTGGAGACAGCGAAACTAGAATGGCTGAAGGGTGGGAGCCTACTGTAGTGCTGAAAACTTTTGTCCTGACAGGGAAACTCTGGGCTAGGAGAGTGGAAAAGCTCTGGGACTACTGGAGAAACTGGAAGCTCAAACACTAGGGTGGCAGCTGTGATTAGGATCCCCATTACTGAATGTTTTTATTCTCTTAAGTGAGTGTGAAAGAGGTGAAAAGATTATTGTTGTATGGAGCCATAACAGTTCTAACACCGTACCCAAACTGGCTGTGCTCGTGCGCCATCATGCGCAAATTGATTTTGTCCCCCCACACCAAACGTGATCACGACACGCAGGTTTAAATATCAAAACAAACTCTGAACCAATTATGTTAATTTGGGGACAGGTCGAAAAGCATTAAACATTTATGGCAATTTAGCTAGCTAGCTTGCAGTTGCTAGCTAATTTCTCCTATTTAACTAGCCAGCTGTTGCTAGCTAATTTGTCTTGGGATATAAATGTTGAGTTGTTATTTTACCTGAAATGCAAAAACGCAAAAGGTCCTCTACTCCGACAATTAATCCACTCATAAAATGGTCAACCGAATCGTTCTAGTCATCTCTCCTCCTTCCAGGATTTTTCTTCTTTGGACTTTATATGGCAATTGGCATCTAACTTTCATAGTTACCACGACGACCGACCGAACTCAGTTCATCTTTCAAATCACCCACGTGGGTATAACCAATGAGGAGATGGGAGAGGCAGGACCTCAGCGTCACAAATAGAACTGACTTCTATTTTAGCACTTGGCAACACTCGTTGGCACAACATGAGCGGTGTGGTCAGCATGTAACAGTCAGTTTCTTAACAGGTGCATGTTTATCAATAATTGGAAGAAGCAATTTCATAAATTCATCAAGTGCAGCATCTGGATGCTCCTCATTTAAACACATCATCCACATAAGGCTCACCGCAAATATTTTGTAAGATCTCTTTTACACTATTTTAGGCTCATCTGTTGGAACTTTGGCTTTCCTGGATATAGCCACAATATTGTGATCACCGCATCCAATGCGCACAGATACAGCTTTAGAACAAAGTTCTATAGTATTAGTAAAAATGTGATTGATACATGTGGATGATCTTGTTCCTGTAGTGTTTATAAACACCCTGGTAGATTGATTAATGACCTGAACCAGATTACAGGCACTGGTTACAGTGAGAAGCTTCCTCTTGAGCGGACAGCTTGATGAAAACCAGTCAATATTCAGGTCCCCAAGAAAGTAGACCTCTCTGTTTACATCGCATACACTATCAAGCATTTCACACATTATTTAGATACTGACTATTCACATTTGGTGGCCTACAGCAACACCCCAAAAGAAAAGGCTTTAGATGTGCTAAGTGAACCTGCAACCACAACACTTCAATAACACTTGACATAAGATATTCTCTAAGCATTACAGGGATATGGCACAGAATATATACAGAAACACCTCCCCATAAATATTTCTGTCTCTTCAATAGATGTTATATCCTTGTATTGCTACTGCTGTATCAAATGACTTATCCAAGTGAGTCTCAGAAATGGCTAATATATGAATGTTATCTGATGTTAGCAAGTTATTGATTTCATTAACCTTATTTCTAAGGCTACATATATTAATATGGGCTATTTTCAGCCCTTTCCTGGGTAGCTCATCAGATATAGACATAACACTGAAAAGAGCAAACAAAGCAAGAGAAACAATATATTCATTCAGCATTCCATTAATGAATTGGTGTGTGTGTGTGTGTGCTTGCGGGGTTGAAGCTATGAACCCATGGCTCTCTCCACCCTCCCTCCCAGGCTTCTGGGAGGGAGGGTGGACAATGAGCCTGTCATGGCAGATTGATGCAATGTCACACGCTGTGGCAGCTTTCATGGCTGGGATCAGTTCTTTCCTCTTCTGGTGCACAGCTTCAGGATAGTCCTCGTTGAGGAAGATATACATTCCTCTCAAGTTCTTGGCTCTTTCCAGAACAGCTACCTTGTCCTTGAACCTCAGGAACTTGACCACTATCAGCCTTGGCCTGTCACCTGGGCCGGTGGTGGGTTTTCCAGTCCTGTGGGCTAGCTCCACCTCAATCTTCCTGTGGTCCATCTTCAATTTCTCAGAGATCATTTCCCTCACTTTGTCCTAAGACTCTGGTGGAGATGTGGAGATTCTGCAATTCCGTCCACAACCATGTTGTTCCTCCTTGATTGTCCCTTGAGAAATGTCCTCAACGGTACTACCGCCAGCTTTGGTCTTTGTCATGGTAGCTAGCAACATTGGTTACGCTGTTACTCCTCGCAGTTTCAGCCAAGCAGGTCACATGGAAGATTGAAAACAACAAACAGCAGGGATCTAGACAGCCACAAGCCCGGGACAAAATCCGTAGTCCCAGCCACAATGGCTAACTGCGTCGCGGGCTGCGTTCAAACCCTCAAGAAAACCCTGCTAGCTTGATATGCAACTAGCTAGCAGCTAGGCTAGCTGCAACACCAAATAGCTCCTCAGACCTGTCCTTGGTCGTCAGTACATGTCATGGAAAAAGTATTATGTAATGTTTTGTACACTCAGTGTATTTGTATATTTATTACATTGGAGCAGCGCATAGAGCGAGCAAAGTTGACACATTGTATAATTTTATAGCCTGTTATAAACATGGGCCCAGGCCAGTCTGAGTAGACTGCAAGTTCGCTGTCACACTGCCTCTGAGGTACAGATGGGAAATTGAGCACAGCTTCACGACAGGCATGCTTGCAGCTTTACAGCAGAGAAAACGGCTCGTCTCTAGCCGAAACGGTTCAAAATACACTACAAAAGGCACATAAGTATATGGACACCTGCTTGTCGAACGTCTCATTCCAAAATCATGGGCATTAATATGGAGTAGGACCGCTTTTGCTGCTACAACAGCCTCCACTCTTCTGGGAAGGCTTTCCACTAGATGTTGGAACATTGCTGCGGGGACTTGCTTCTGTTCAGCCACAAGAGCATTTGTGAGGTCGGGCACTGATGTTGGGCGATTAGGCCTGGCTCGCAGTCGGCGTTCCAATTCATCCCAAAGGTGTTTGATGGGGTTGAGGTCAGGGCTCTGTGCAGTCCAGTCAAGTTCTTCCACACCGATCTCAACAAACCATTTGACATGCAGATCATTATGCATGTATATTCCTTCCTCCATCCAAATCACAGGTAGGCATTTGCAAATATGAGCAAATCAGCCATTCTATGCTGCCCATACCATAACTATCAGCAAACCACTCGCCCTCACAACGCCATACACGTGGTCTGCGGTTGTGAGGCCGATTAGACGTACAGCCAAATTCTCTCAAACAACATTGGAGGCGGCTTATGGTGGAGAAATTAGCATTAAGTTATCTGGCAACAGCTCTGGTGGACATTCAAATCAAGTTTGATTTGTTACATGCGCCGAATACAACAGGTGTAGACCTTACCGTGAAATGCTTACTTACAAGCCCTTAACCAACAATGCAGTCATCATGCCGATTGCACACTCCCTCAAAATGTAAGACATCTGTGGCATTGTGTTGTGACAAAATTGCACATTTTAGAGTGGCCTTTCATTGTCCCCAGCACAAGGTGCACCCGTGTAATGATCATGCTCTTTAATCAGCTTCTTGATTTGCCACATCTGTCAGGTGGATTGATTATCTTGGCAAAGGAGAAATGCTCACTAAGAGGGATGTAAACAAATTTGTGCACAACATTTTTGAGAAAAATGGAAACATTCTGGGATCTTTTATTTCAACTCATGAAACATGGGAACAACACTTTACATGTTGCATTTATATTTTTGTTTAGTGTAGTTAAGAAATCATAATTTAGGGTCTATTAATCCTTTGGAGCACAATTTGTATAAAAAAAAAAGTTTTTCATTACCTCTAAAAAAAAAACGATATGAAATCGGCAGATACTGTACCACACATATCTCAGTCACACAGAGAGATTTAAATCTACAGAAATTATTACGGACCCAAAATTGACCTTTTATAATGGTAAAAGGAGACCTGGCTCAAGAAAAAAAAAGTTACTTTACTGAATTGCTATTGCCCAAATGAAGATGACCCAAAGTTCATTAATGACCTTATACTAAAACTCTTATTGTAACCGGAACATTATATGGGGGGGGGGGGGGGGGGGGGGGGGGATTTTCTAACTGTGTGCGGGATGCAATTCTAGACATCATCAACTAAACTATATCGTCTTCTTAACACGGCTCAGGTCTTAGACCCATCTCTGATGTTGGGGTTTATGTGAACTGTGGGGATATAAAACATCCAACTGAAAGACAATACTCCTATTACTCTCATGTCCACAACTCATATTCAAGAATTGACTTTTTCATTGTAAACTTTTCTTTAAATTGACTGTTTAATGTTAACACCTTCCTAGAATAATTTTGTTTTACTCTTCACATAAGACCAATAGAAAATGTGAAATACTATTAAAGAAAATCCACAACTTAGAAATAAAACAGATAGAAACGTTGACACCATTCAACAGTTGAACACTGAAACTTGAATATAACATAATAAACCCCTCTGCAAAGATTGCTGCCCTGAAATACAAAGAACAACATATTTAGCAAGGTGAAAGGGCCAGGAAAATTCTTAATTGGAAAATTAAGAAAGAAGAACTTACCATCTACAGCATTAAAACCCCAGATTTTATAACAATGGATCCTCCTGAAATTAACTTAGTCTTTAAACATTTAATCAAACTGTATCAATCCAAAAACAAAAGTTCAAAGAGATAGAGAATTTCCTTAATAAAGGCCAATTATAAGTGAACCAAAGAAAATGTATACGATAGAAACATTTCCCTGGGTGACCTGGTGGAGGCCATTAAATCTACAAAATGGGAAATGTGGTAATGATGGATTCCCAGTGGAATTTGATGACATTTTCGTCCCAAATTTCTAAAGCCTAAGTTACTAATGCTCAGACGCTCTAAAGAAAAATGCACTTCCCCAATCGCTATGTTTGGCTACAATAACCCTACTTAAAAATAAAGATAAGGATCCATTGTCATGTGGATCTTTCTGCCCAGTAACACTTTTGAATGTGGATTACAAAATCAATGCTATTGGCTTTTCACATAGAAATAGTAATACAAATGTTGATTCACTTAGATCAAACAGGCTTCATACAGAATAGGATGTCTTCAGACAATCTCTGCCGTTTTTTTCAATAGAATCCACCTTACCAGGAATTTGAAATGTTCCAAAAGTGGCAGAATCATTAGATGCTGAAAAAGCGTTCGATAGGGTGGAATGGGCATATGTGACCCGTTTCAGGAAGCTAGGCGTCTCACGCCACTACTTCACGGGAGAGGCATTTGAACGGATAAAAAAATAAATAATGAATCAAAATGCATTTAGGCAGAAATGCCTTCTGGAACATGTGAACTTTCATGTGCCTTAAAACAAACTTGGATGCTATCTGTAAATACGAATAACAATTTTAGGAGATGGAGAAAATTCTGCCATTTCTTTGCAAATATGCAGAGGGAGTCGATTTTTTTTTCTCGAAATGTTGTATAAAACCTGTCTCCAGATGACATCTTCAAACTAAGGACAACCATGGCATCCGTGACAGAGAGAAACCTTCATCCATGTAATACGGGGAAAAGTTTAGCTAGCTACATTCAGATATTACACATTTTTAATTTAGTCAGAAAGTCGTTTTCAGTTAAAGCGTACTGTTAGCTACTGTAGCTAGCTAACGTTACATGTATGATCTGTATCTCAGAGCCATTTGTATTGCTAGTTATAGCCTAATGTTAGCTAGCTAGCTAACATTGAACCTGGTTGCAGGACAGTAACGTTAGGAGTTGGGATTATGGTTAATTGTTTAGCTAGCTATCCAGCTAGCTACAACTGCTTTCTTCTGGAAAATGTGAAGTCCAAGATGGACTAAGGGGGCGTTGTTGGGGCTGTGTTTCTGGACCTAAGGAAGGCTTTCGATACTGTTAATCATGAGATTCTCATTACAAAATTGTCCAAGTTCAACTTTTCCCCCGATGCCTTGAGATGGATGAAATCATACCTTGAAGGCAGAACTCAGTGTGTCAGAGTGAGCAATGAGCTGTCGCCCACTCTTAGCTATGATGTGGGCGTGCCCCAAGGGTCAATACTGGGGCCCCTCTTGTTCAGCCTGTACATTAATGATCTGCCTTCCGTCTGCACTGGGTCTGAAGTTCAAATGTATGCAGATGATAGTGATATATGTGCATGCAAAGAGCAAACAAGCTGCACAAGAACTCACTACTGTAATGGTCCAGGTTACAAAGTGGCTCAGTGACTCGTGTTTGCATCTCAATGTGAAAAAAACTGTTTGCATGTTCTTCACAAAGAGGGCAACAGATGCTAATGAGCCAGATGTCTATGTGTCAGGGGAGAAGCTCCAGGTGGTATCTGATTTTAAGTACCTTGGAATCATACTTGATTCCAACCTCTCTTTTAAAAAGCATGTGAAAAAGGAAATTCAAATAACCAAATTCAACCTAGCTAATTTCCGATTTATACGAAATTGTTTGACCACAGAGGTAGCAAGACTGTACTTCAAATCGATGATACTCCCCCCACTTAACATACTGCTTGACTAGTTGGACCCAAGCTTGCTATACAACATTAAAACCTATTCAGTCTGTCTACAAACAGGCTCTTAAAGTGCTCGATAGGAAGCCCAATAGCCGTCATCACTGTTACATCCTCAGAAAGCATGAGCTCCTGAGTTGGGAAAATCTGGTGCAATACACCGACGCATGTCTTGTATTCAAGATCCTAAATGGCCTAGCTCCCCCTCCACTCAGTATTTTTGTTAAACAGAAAACCCAAACATATGGCAGCAGATCCACAAGGTCTGCCATGAGAGGTGACTGTATAGTTCCCTTAAGGAAAAGCACCTTTAGTAAATCCGCTTTCTCTGTGAGAGCGTCCCATGTCTGGAATACACTGCCATCAGACACACATAACTGCACCACATATCACACTTTCACAAAATGCATGAAGACTTGGCTAAAGGTCAATCAGATTTGTGAACATAATCCCTAGCTATGTATTGCCGCTTTCCATGTTGTCTGTTGTCTGTAGCTTGTGAGGTGGGGAAACACTTTGTTGTTTTTATGGATTTTGTCTTGTTGCTCTTTGTTCTATGTCTTGCTTGTCCTATGTTACTCTGCATGTGCTCACTGTTCTATGATTGTCTATATTGTAATTGTTTTTAATAACCTGCCCAGGGACTGCGGTTGAAAATCAGCCGGCTGGCTAAAACCGGCACTTTTACTGAAACGTTGATTAATGTGCACTGTCCCTGTAAAAATAAAATAAACTCAAACAAACGACTCCACTATGCAAGTAACCATTGCCCTGTACCATTTACACCTTCTGTAGCACTCACACCTTCTGTAGCACTCACAACTGTCACAGAATATGTCGTACTCTTCGGCGAATATGTCGTATTTAAGAGAGAAGGACCAAGGCGCAGCGGGATTGTGGACACTCATGTTTATTAAAGGAAACATGTAAGGCATCCACTTGAACAAAAAAAACAATAAACAGTACTTACAATGGTAACAGTGTGGCAGGCTCAAACCAACGCAGTGCACACAAACAATTCCCCACAACCCCAAAGACAAACACACACACACCTATATAGGACTTCCAATCAAAGGCAACTATACACACCTGCCTTCAATTGGAAGTCCCAATCATCAACATTAAACAAACAAACCACCTGCCACATCCTGACCTAGACTAAGCAATATGCCCTCTGCTGGTCAGGACGTGACAGTACCCCCCTCTCAAGGTGCAGACTCCGGGATGCACCTAAAAAAGAAAAACACAAGAAAATCCCCAATACCCCAACAAAACCAACAAACAATACCCCCTAAACAAAAAGGGAGGGAAGGGAGGGTGGCTGCCGTCACCGACGGCACTGTGCTACACCCTCCCTCCCCAACCCACCTATCCTGGAGGTGGCTCAGGTGCTGGCCGTTCCAGGCAGTCGGGGCAGTCCGGCGGCTCGGGACAGTCGGGGCAGTCCGGCAGCTCGGGGCAGTCGGGGCAGTCCGGCAGCTCGGGGCAGTCTGGCAGCTCGGGACGGTCTGGCAGTTCAGGGCAGTCTGGCCACGCCGGCAGTTCAGCGCAGTCTGGCCACGCCGGCAGTTCAGCGCAGTCTGGCCACGCCGGCAGTTCAGCGCAGTCTGGCCACTCCGGCAGTTCAGCGCAGTCTGGCCACTCCGGCAGTTCAGCGCAGTCGGACCTCTCTGGCGACTGTTGACTGGCGGGCAGCTCTGGCGACTGTTGACTGGCGGGCAGCTCTGGCGACTGTTGACTGGCGGGCAGCTCTGGCGACTGTTGACTGGCGGGCAGCTCTGACGACTGTTGACTGGCGGGCAGCTCTGACGACTGTTGACTGGCGGGCAGCTCTGACGACTGTTGACTGGCGGGCAGCTCTGACGACTGTTGACTGGCGGGCAGCTCTGACGACTGTTGACTGGCGGGCAGCTCTGACGACTGTTGACTGGCGGGCAGCTCTGACGACTGTTGACTGGCGGGCAGCTCTGACGACTGTTGACTGGCGGGCAGCTCTGACGACGGTTGACTGGCGGGCAGCTCTGACGACGGTTGACTGGCGGGCAGCTCTGACGACGGTTGACTGGCGGGCAGCTCTGACGACGGTTGACTGGCGGGCAGCTCTGACGACGGTTGACTGGCGGGCAGCTCTGACGACGGTTGACTGGCGGGCAGCTCTGACGACGGTTGACTGGCGGGCAGCTCTGACGACGGTTGACTGGCGGGCAGCTCTGACGACGGTTGACTGGCGGGCAGCTCTGACGACGGTTGACTGGCGGGCAGCTCTGACGACGGTTGACTGGCGGGCAGCTCTGACGCCGTCAAACAGCCCTTGTGCCCCCCCCTAAAAAAATCTTGGGGGTGCCTCTCGGTCTCCCTTACCCGTCGTGTCTCCCAGTCCTCACCAGCCTTCTTCCGCTGCTTGGTCCTGTGTTGGTGGGGAATTCTGTCACAGAATATGTCGTACTCTTCGGCGAATATGTCGTATTTAAGAGAGAAGGACCAAGGCGCAGCGGGATTGTGGACACTCATGTTTATTAAAGGAAACATGTAAGGCATCCACTTGAACAAAAAAAACAATAAACAGTACTTACAATGGCAACAGTGTGGCAGGCTCAAACCAACGCAGTGCACACAAACAATTCCCCACAACCCCAAAGACAAACACACACACCTATATAGGACTTCCAATCAAAGGCAACTATACACACCTGCCTTCAATTGGAAGTCCCAATCATCAACATTAAACAAACACAAACCACCTGCCACATCCTGACCTAGACTAAGCAATATGCCCTCTGCTGGTCAGGACGTGACAACAACCGCAAGCTATTTTCTGTAATTGGCTCGCCATGAACTTATGATAAATAATGTTCTTGTTGTGAGTTTATTTTCCTGTAACAATTAATACAAATGAGCAAAAGTGAAGACGTCAGCTATATGATATGGTCATTATTTGAACTGGCTAGTCAGCTAACAAGCTAGAAACTAACCAAAACGCTGTTTAGAAAGTTGCTTTTAGTTGCCTGGTTTTCTAGATTGACATAATACATTTATTTTAAAACAGGTGGGTTTATTGGTGTTAAAATACATCAGTTACGCTATTTTGGACCACCAGGCTGTTGATGTCATGCAGCCTGTAATTTTTGTGTTAATACTTTTCATAACGACAACAATAGAATGTTCAGGTTACTGTGACAACGATCAAGTATGATGTAGCATTTTTTAGCTCTGAGTCTCTACTTTTATCCAATGTAAAAACAACAAAAAAAGAAATCTTTCTATATAAGACTGCTTTCGAGCTGGTCGGTCACTTATTTGGTGACAGTCATAAAAAAAGTTATCTATAAAGAACAAATCGACAAATCTTTGAACCATTTAAGTTATCAAGAGGGACAAGACAGCGATGCCCTTTGTCCAGTTATTTATTTGCTTTAGCCACGGAACCCCTAGCCTCAATAAATAGTAACTCATGGCTCAAACCGGGGAATAGAGATTGGTGTAGAACATGCGATATTGTATCCAGATTACGTTTTACTGTATTTATCTGAACATTGTCATTTCTTCTGCAACTGGACATAGTTTATAGTGCTGTATCAGGATTCAGAGTGACTTCGGAGACAATTAGAAATGGTTATTATTTCAGTTATTACTCTTCAAGCTTATATAGTAGATTTCAGTGGAAATTGACAGACAAAATACCTGGGTGTATTAATACCTAGCAATTTGGAAGAGGCCTATAAAAAAATCAACTACTCTCATTTACTACACTGAACAAAAATCTAAAACGCAACAATTCAAAAGATTTTACATTGTTACAGTTCATAAGGAAATTTAAATATGGCCCTAATCTATGGATAGCACACTACTTTATTACAGATACCTTAAAAAAGGTAGGGGCGTGGATCAGAAAACCAGTCAATTTCTGGTGTGACCACCATTTGCCTCATGCAGTGCAAAAAATCTCCTTCGCATAGAGTTATGGCTGTTGATTGTGCCCCGTGGAATGTTGTCCCACTCCTCTTCAATGCCTGTGCGAAGTTGCTTGATATTGTCGGGAACACGCTGTCGTACACGTCGATCCAGAACATCCCAAAAGTCTTCAATGGGTGACATGTCTGGGGAGTATGCAGGCCATTGTGTTGTATGACAAAATTGCACATTTGAGTGGTCTTTTATTGTCCCCAGCAGAAGGTGCACCTGTGTAAGGATCATGCTTCTTAATATGCCACACCTGTCAGGTGGATGGATTATCTTGGCAAAGGAGAAATGCCCACTAGCAGGGATGTAAACAAATTTATACACAACATTTTAGAGAAATTAGCTTTTTGTGAGTATAGAACATTTCTGGAATCTTTATTTCAGCTCATGAAAGATGGGACCAACACTTTACATGTTACATTTAGGTTCAGTATAGATAAGATTGAATCCAATGTTCAGAAATTGAGAAATCTCCCTATTTCTATGTTAAGTAGGGTCAATATGATCAAAATGAATATATTACCAAGGTTGGCGTATATATTCCAAGCCTTACCAGTTTAAATTCCATCGAACTTCTTTAAGAGAATAAAAGTCCAACTCTCCATCTTCTTTAATGGAAAGACCTCGAGTCAAATTGAATGTTTTACACTTACCTTATAAAGATGGAGGTCTTGGACTAACTCATAAAAATGTATTACTGGGCCACTCAAACAATGGACAGTAGACTATCCTTGGAGTATTGAAGCCATGAATACCTTATGATTTAAAATATATTCACCAATTTGGGTCCCTGGCTTTAAAGAAAAAAAGCCAACATTTTCAATTCAAGAAAATGTATATCAATTCATGAAATGGATTAAACCCATATCGCCAGACACCCCTATTTGTAACGATCCCAAATTACCGCCAGCATTTAATGACAATACCTTTAACTACTGGTTCCAAATTGGCATCATAAATGTTTAGCATTTGTACTATGATGGCTCTTTACGGTCATTCAATCAATTACAAGAAAATGTGGGTTATCCAAGACAAAATTCTTTAAGTTTTACAACTAAGAAATCTTAAAATCGCTTCAAAAGAATCTGGATGAACCTAAAGCATCTAGCATTGAAAAAAAAAAATACTGAAAGAAGCTGTAATGCCAAATAAGTTAATTGCCAAGTTAAATCAATGGTTGATTTAATCTACCTGATCAGCTCAGAACCTAAGGAGGAAAAAAATGGGTTAACAGATCAAGGAAGGCAGCGATTAGGTCACAGATGTGAATGTTCATATTTGCACCTACAACCTTAGACAAATTATTGCAATTCAAGATCTATAGGATTTTCTACACTCCTGCAAAAATGCATGTGATGCACACAGAAATGTCATATATGTTGGAGATAAAATATATTTAAAAAGACTACATATGCTGTGGTCCGGTGACAAACTGACACCATTTTGAGATAACGTCTGTGCCATCAAATCATTGTGTCTAGGAATTTATATTTGTAACCAATATTTGTAACTGCTGCAAAATGTTTTTGCTATTAATTGGAAAGCATCATACTCACATTCAATAACGAACTGAGGGTTGAACTATGTTGTAAAATCGGCACTGAACACAAGTGAAGCTGTTTTCGAACCACATTGATGCTCTGTAATCCAAAGGATAGCAATGCTAACAAGTACATGTAAAATGTCCTTCTGGAAGGTTCTCCCATCTCCACAGAGCAACTCTAGAGCTCTGTCAGAGTGACCATTTTCGGTCACCTCCCTGACCCTTCTCCCGATTGCTCAGTTTGGCTGGGCCGCCAGCTCTAGGAAGAGTCACGGTGGTTCCAAACTTCTTCCATTTAAGAATGAAGGAGGCCACTGTGTTCTTGGGGACCTTCAATGCTGCAGAAATGTTTTTGTACCCTTCTCCAGATCTGTGCCTCGACACAATCCTGTCTCTGAGCTCTACAGACAATTCCTTCGACCTCATGGCTTGGTTTTTGCTCTGACATGCATTGTCAACTGTGGGACCTTATATAGACAGGTGTGTGCCTTTCCAAATCATGTCCAATCAATTGAATTTACCACAGGTGGACTCCAATCAAGTTGTAGAAACATCTCAAGGATGATCAATGGAAACAGGATGCACCTGAGCTCAATTTTGAGTCTCATAGCAAAGGGTCTGAATACTTGTGTAAATAAGGTATTTTTGTTTTTTATTTTCAATACATTGGCAAAAAATTCTAAAAATCAGGTTTTACTTCGTCATTATGGGGTATTGTGTGTATATTGAAGAGAATAAAAAAAAAAACTTTTAGACAAAATGTGAAAAAAGTCAATGGGTCTGAATTCTTTCCGAATGCACTGTATACATATTTTATAAAATATGTGTAAAAAAAATATCATTCCTGCGGGACTTGCTTCCATTCAGCCACAAGAGCATTAGTGAGGTTGGGTACTGATGTTGGGCAATTAGACCTGGCTTTCAGTCGGCGTTCCAATTCATTCCAATGGGGTTGAGGTCAGGGCTCTAGAATGTAATTGTATACTGTATCGTTAAGATTTCCCTTCACTGGAACTAAGGGGCCTAGTCCGAACCATGAAAAACAGCCCCAGACCATTATTCCTCCTCCACCAAACTTTACAGTTGGCACTATGCATTGAGGCAGGTAGCATTCTCCTGGCATCCGCCAAACACACATTTGTCCGTCGGACTGCCAGATGGTGAAGCGTAATTCCTCCCTCCAGAGAACGCGTTTCCGCTGCTCCAGAGTCTGAACAACAGTTAGGCTGCACCCCGCCACCAGCCTAAGAATGATCCCCATGGCAACGTGCTGGAGAGGTTAAATTAATACTCTGTCCGGTTTCTACAATAGAGGGGCTGTTGCTGGCCTTTTCACCACTCAATCAGTTTGGAGAGGAGGTTGAGTTTGTCATGTTAGCAACAGTTGGCAGCTTAGGGCACACAACATAATGGATGTTGGACACAGATGAAATGATAGGACTTGTGCACAACTGAATACTTATAGTAGAATACTGTTGCTGTCTGGTTTCATAGCCATGGGAAAATGTTGGGGGGTGATGTGATTTCTTTCGTTGACGAGGGTCTGCTAATACAGGACAAGAACAAGCCCAGTGCACTACTTTTGTATACTTGTACTCACACACTCCCACAGGTCTGCTTTCCGCATCATACATACACTCTCCTGATTCAATGTTAGTTAAATACAGTGAGGAAATGATTAGTATTCCAGCAGTCCTGTCTGTTCACCCTGAGCCAGTGGCACAGCGCTGAAGGTACGTTAAGGGGAGACTGCTGGATACGGTTACACTCAAACACGCCAGGACTATCTGGGTACGGCAACTTGGATGCCTCTCTATGCTAACTAAACTGCCATTCAAAAGATGCCAATTGGAAAGAAGTACAGAGAGGCTTAGCCTTGCAGATATTTTCTAGAATTAGAGCTATGAACATTGTTTCTCCCCATAGAATTAGAGTTTGTAGAACGGATGGACATTCCAATTCAAAGCTATGTTCCATTCCACAATCCACATGTGGCATTCTAGGTGACTTTTGATCCTTAGACCAGATGTTATCTTGGCTGTGTCTCAAAACTCTTCAATTGCTTCCTGCCCTAGTCACCTTTTCTCCATCAGCACTGAAAGGACTGGATAGGTTTCCAACTTGTTCTTTCACCTATCATTATGTTCTGTCAGATCAGAGATCATGGCAGTAGGAACATGAAGCTAGTTAAAACTATTAGAGCCACAACCGTTGCTTGTTGTGCAGTGTGTGTCATCTCTGGTCATGTGTTCACTCAGAGAAGCCAAGGAGACCTTCTGTACCATTCCGTGCTGGGCTCACCCCTAGCACATAGCTAAAAGTTATATTCATACTCCCACGCAGCACCCCTCACACTACAGCCCCGCATAATGATAACAGGCCAGCGCCCAGTTTCCCGATAGAGATAGAATTTAGGCTTATGAGTGTTTCAACAATGTATCTTTCCTACAATGGGCGAAGATGTAACATGCGTTTCCCAAAACACCATGCAGAGAGAAAGGTAGCTAAGTGCGTCGTTAGAGAATATGTCGGTACTGATAGGATCAAAAGAAAGGGAGTTCTGCTCTCGGATCAGCGTTCTCAATTCAAATCTTTCCTTAACATTATAATTATTACACAATACTGATCAGCTTCTGGAGAGATATTATCACCTATGGCTGCAAATATTGAGGCGGCTTATTCTAATGGTTACCCAATAAAAATTCACTGAATCACAGATTTGGCACATCATTGCGGACATGTAAGGCTACACATCATGAAATATATTGAGACAAATTAGACAGTGGCCTACAAGTAGCAAAATAAAACTCAATTGATTGAATATTAAATGTATTTCAATATGATTAATATAGGCCTATAGCCTACTGTTTATATTTTAATGCACTCATCTCAGTTAATTTCAAGCATCTTTTTTAGACATTGCTTGTTTATACACACTTTGCTGTTCTACAAGTGGTCTGAGGCAGGCGGTAGATTACGAGTGGTCTGAGGCAGGCGGTAGATTACGAGTGGTCTGAGGCAGGCGGTAGATTACGAGTGGTCTGAGGCAGGCGGTAGATTACGAGTGGTCTGAGGCAGGCGGTAGATTACGAATGGTCTGAGGCGTTAGATTATGAGTGGTCTGAGGCAGGCGCTAGATTACGAGTGGTCTGAGGCAGGCGGTAGATTACGAGTGGTCTGAGGCAGGCGTTAGATTACGAGTGGTCTGAGGCAGGCGGTAGATTACGAGTGGTCTGAGGCAGGCGGTAGATTACGAGTGGTCTCAGGCAGGCGGTAGACTACGAGTGGTCTGAGGCAGGCGGTAGATTACGAGTGGTCTGAGGCAGGCGGTAGATTACGAGTGGTCTGAGGCAGGCGGTAGATTACGAGTGGTCTGAGACAGGCGGTAGATTACGAGTGGTCTGAGGCAGGCGGTAGATTATGAGTGGTCTGAGGCAGGCGCTAGATTACGAGGGGTCTGAGGCAGACGTTAGATTACGAGTGGTCTGAGGCAGGCGGTAGATTACGAGTGGTCTGAGGCAGGCGGTAGATTAAGAGCGTTTTCAAGTGCAACATTAATAACGATAGTTTTGGGAAACCACTCAGATATTAAACGATGCTCCTACGAAGCTTCTAACGATGAATTTAGCCTTACGATGCTTTTGGGAAACCTGGCCCTGGCCAGACAACAACACTGGCTGTGTATTCTACTAGCTACTGTCTGCAAGGCAGGGCAGGCCTCTCCTTTTCAAGGATACTGTTACAGGGAGGTTCTATATCTCTCTCCATGGATAAAAGCCTATGGAATTAGTGATCCATTGCCAAGATAATCCCAAAGATAACACTTATTCAAAGGGCTGCTCTCTCAAGGTTAGTTCCATTACTGGTGATTAGGCCAGGGGCCCTAGACTATGGTTGATAGTGAGAAGAGACCTTGAGGCACTATCGTGTCATACTTATCTCAGGCATTAGACACTATCTTGTTTAATGCATTAAATCTTGCTGACTGTGTGTAATTTTGCTTCCCAAATGCAACTCTACACTGTTTAAATCGGCAGTTTCAGTTTTAGTCTGAGTGAAAGTGGAATGGAAGCGTGACTCCATTATTTTATTGTGTGAAGTGTCCCCTCCATAAGTACTAGAGGTGAAACAATCTGGATCAATCTGGTGTTGGAAACTTCTGGCATCAGCAGAATTCTACTTAGTGTGTTTCCTTTGCATCTCATAAGTGCACCCACTGTCTCCCAGCATGTTTTTGTGAAAGGAAAGGGAAGTTTGTGCTGGAAGTGTGATATGAATAATAAGACATTGGAAAGGAAGAAATCCCTAGCCTTCATTTCATTGAATCCATTTGTCTGAGATGGCACGGCCTGTTTCTAATGTACCTTCAGACAGCATTGAGTAGGTTTGCTGGATGTCGGAGAAAAGTAAAAGCCAGAAACCGGTCAAGTTTTTAATGTGCCATTGTGTTGTGAACTAAAAAGTGTTTCTATGTATTAAGAATTTAGAAATCAAATCAAATCAAATGTTATTGGTCACATACACATGTGTTAATGCGAGTGTTAATGCGAGTGTAGCGAAATGCTTGTGCTTCTATTTCCGACAGTGCAGTAACATCTAACAAGTAATCTACCAATTCCCCAACAACTACCTAATGCACACAAATCTAAAGGGATGGAATAAGAATATGTACATATAAATATATGGATGAGCGATGGCCGAGCGGCATAGGCAAGATGCAATAGAGGGTATAAGATACAGTATATACATATGAGATTAGTAATGAAAGATATGCAAACATTATTTAAGGGGCATTATTTAAAGTGACTTCTGATCCATTTATTAAAGTGGCGAATGATTTGAGTCTGTATGTAGGCAGCAGCCTCTCTGACTTAGTGATTGCTGTGAGATAGAAGCTGTTTTTCAGTCTTTCGGTCCCAGTTTTGATGCACCTGTACTGACCTCGCCTTCTGGATGGTAGCGGGGTGAACAGGCAGTGGCTCGGGTGGTTGTTGTCCTTGATGATCTTTTTGGCCTTCTTGTGACATTGGGTGCTGTAGGTGTCCTGGAGGGCAGGTAGTTTGCCACCAGTGATGCATTTGGCAGACTGCACCACCCTCTGGCGAGCCCTGCAGTTGAGGGTGATGCAGTTGCCGTACCAGGCAGTGATACATCCTGGAAGGATGCTCTCAATTGTGCATCTGTAAAAGTTTGTCAGGGTTTTAGGTGACAAGCTAAATTTCTTCAGCCTCCTGAGGTTGAAGAGGCGCTGTCTGTGTGGGGGAACCATTTCAGTTTGTCTGTGATGTGTATGCCAAGGAACTTAAAACTTTCCACCTTCTCCACTACTGTCCCGTCGATGTGGATAGGGGGGTGCTCCCTCTGCTGTTTTCTGAAGTCCACGATCATCTCTTTTGTTTTGTTGACATTGAGTGAGAGGTTATTTTCCTGACACCACACTCCGAGTGCCCTCACCTGCTCCCTGTAGGCTGTCTCGTCATTGTTGGTAATCAAGCCCACTACTGTTGTGTAATCTGCAAACTTTAAGATTGAGTTGGAGGCATGCATGGCCACGCAGTCATGGGTGAACAAGGAGTACACAAGGGGTCTGACCATGCACCCTTGTGGGGCCCCAGTGTTGAGGATCAGCGAAGTGGAGATGTTGTTTCCTACCTTCACCACCTGGGGGTGGCCCGTTAGAAAGTCCAGGACCCAATTGCACAGGGCAGGGTTGAGACACAGGGCCTCAAGCTTAATGATGAGCTTGGAGGTTACTATGGTGTTGAATGTTGATCTGTAGTCAATGAACAGCATTCATACATAGGTATTCCTCTTGTCCAGATGGGATAGGGCAGTGTGCAGTGTGATGGCGATTGCATCGTCTGTGGACCTGTTGCAGCGGTATGCAAACTGAAGTGGGTCTAGGGTGGCAGGTAAGGTAGAGGTGATATGATAGCCTTCCCTGTAGCTCAGTTGGTAGAGCATGGTGTTTGCAACACCAGGGTTGTGGGTTCGATTCCCACGGGGGGGCCAGCACAGGAAAAAAAAAAAAAATGTATGAAATGTATGCATTCACTACTGTAAGTTGCTCTGGATAAGAGCGTCTGCTAAATGACTAAAATGTAAAAATGTAAATGATCCTTGACTAGTCTATCAAAGCAGTTCATGATGACAGAAGTGAGTGCTACGGGGTGATAGTCATTTAGTTCAGTTATGTTTGCCTTCCTGGGTACAGGAACAATGGTGGCTTGAAGCATGTGGGGACAGCAGACTGGGATAGGAAGCCGTTGAATATGTCTGTAAACACACCAGCCAGCTGGTCTGTGCGTGCTCTGAGGACGCGGCTAGGGATGCCGTCTGGACCAGCAGCCTTGCGAGGGTTAACAAGTTTAAATGTTTTACTCACGTCAGCCACGGAGAAGGAGAGGGGGGGCCTGCAGGGCTTCGTAGCCTCGTCGGTGGCACTGTATTATCCTCAAAGTGGGCAAAGAAGGTGTTTAGTTGTCTGGAAGCAAGACGTCGGTGTCCGTGACGTGGCTGGTTTTCTTTTTGTAGTCCGTAATTGCCTGTAGACCCTGCCAAATATGTCTTGTGTCTGAGCCATTGAATTGCAACATTTCACTTATTTGATTGTCTTGCGGAGGGAATAACTACAGTTTATATTCGGCCATATTCCCAGTCATCTTTCCATGGTTAAATGCGGTGGTTTGCGCTTTAAGTCATCTATCCAAGGTTTCTGGTTAGGGTAGGTTTTATAGTCACAGTGGGTACAACACCTCCAATGCACTTCCTTATAAACTCACTCACAGAGTCAGCGTATAAATCGATGTTATTCTCTGAGGCTGCCCGGATTATTTCCCAATCCACGTAATCAAAACAATCTTAAAGCGTGGATTCCAATTGGTCAGACCAGCGTTGAATGGTTCTAGTCACGGGTACATCCTGTTTGAGTTTCTGTCTATAGAACTGTAGGAGAAAAATGAAGTCGTGGTCGGATTTGCCGAAGGGAGGGCGGGGGAGAGCCTTGTATACATCGCGAAAGTTTGAGTAGCAGTGGTCCAGTGTATTGCCCGCGCGAGTGCTGCAATCAATATGCTGATAGAATTTAGGTAGCCTTGTTCACAAATTTGCTTTGTTAAAAGAATGCAGCCTCAGGACATATGGTTGCCAGTTTACTTATAGTTCAGTGAAGTTCCTTGAGGGCCGTCGTGGTATCTGCTTGAGGGGGGATATACACAGCTGTGATAATAACTGACGAGAATTCTCTTGGGAGATAATATGGATGGCATTTGATTGTAAGGAATTCTAGGTCAGGTGAACAGAAGGACTTGAGTTCTTGTTCTGTCGGCGCGACGCATGAAGAAACCCGGTGGTTGTACCGACTCCGACAACATATCCCGAGAGAGCCATGTTTCTGTGAAAAAGAGAATGTTACAATCTCTGATGTCTCTCTGGAAGGCAACCCTTGCCCTAATTTCGTCCACCTTGTTGTCTAGGGACTGGATATTGACGAGTAATATACTCGGAAGCAGTGGGTGGTGGGCAAACCTTCGAAGTCTGACCAGGAGGTCACTCCGACTACCTCTTCTGCGGCAACGTTGTTTTGGGTCGGCCTCTGGGATTAGATCCATTGTCCTGGGTGGAGGTCCGAACAGTGGATCCGCTTCGGGAAAGTCGTATTCCTGGTCGTAATGTTGGTAAGTTGACGTCGCTCTTATATCAAATAGTTATTTCCGGCTGTATGTAATAACACTTAAGATTTCCTGGGGTAACAATGTAAGAAATAATACATAAAAAAACAAATACTGCATAGTTTCCTAAGGACTCGAAGCGAGGCGACCATCTCTTTCGGCGCCATCCTGTATTGCCAATACCGCTATTTTCTTATGAATAGAAATGAAAAGTGAATACATCGAATGCACGTAAAGATTTATTTGATTCAATTAGGAAATTGCTGGATTTGCAATAGAAAAAGATACATTAGCATGTAACAAGTATTCTAGTCTGAAAGAAATAGGGGGGGGGGCATTTTCAATCAGAGCAAACTAATTTCAAGTCCTTGCAGGTGATACAACAGTACCAATGACACCACAATGCAGGTATATAGAGGTTGAAAAAAGCTGTTAATATTTGTTTTTGAAAACCTGACCTCCATTTCATTAACTATGGTCAACAGACTGTGCATTAGATACCATGAAAGTCAATTTCCACATGGATGACACATTGAATAGTTTGAGTCACCCTCTGAGATCCCTATGTCCTTCTGGTCAGATCCTGTGTTTTACAGAGAAACATTAACCCAATATGACCTTGTATACAGCGTGGTAGAGATACAGATAGCAGCACTAGAGCACTGAAGACATAGTGATGTTAGAAGAGAGATGTTTATAACACAAATACAGTGTCTAGTTAGTCTACCCCTTGCACAGTCTTCACATTTTACTGCCTTAAACTTTAACCCCAAAAATTGATTAAATTACTTTTTTTCCCCTCCCAATGTACTCAACCGACAAATTATAGAACATTTTCCAAATGACTTGTAAATAAATAGAAATTAGGGTGACATACAGTGGGGTTTGAATGTTTTTACACCCTTCATAGAGATGAGCAATAATCACTGCATAAAATAATTCAAATATTGAGCTTTATTGAATGCTCACAATATTGGGAAATTACTTTATACTAATATAATTGCTCAGAGAAAGAGATTTTGTTTAACAAGTTATAATTATTTTCCTCAAAAAGGTAGGGGTCAAAATTATTGACACCCCTGAAGATTCTTATAAATAAAGTAGTTAAAGTTCAGTATTTGGTCCCATATTCCTATCACACAAAGACTACAAGCTTGTGACTCTACAAACCTGGATGCATTTGCAGTTAGTTTTGGTTGTTTTTCATCTTATTTTGTGCACAATATAAATGGTAAATCATGTATTGTGTCATTTTTTTGTCACTTTTTTTATAAATAATAATATAATATGTTTCTAAACACTTCTACATTAATGTGGATGCTAACATGATTATGGATATTCATGAAAGAATTGTGAAGAGAGAACTAGTAAGAAAGTTACAGAGGTCAAAGATCATATCCCCTAGACATGCTAACCTCTCACATTTACCAATAACAGCGGAGGTTAGCATGGGAGTATGATTTTTGAACTCTGAAACACAACCAAAACGAACTGCAAATGCATCCAAAAAGTTTATAGAGTTACAAGCTTGATGTATTCATTCATTGTATGCTAGGAATATGGGACCAAATGCTTTATTTATAAGAGCCCTACATCTTTGGGAGCAAAAATATATTACTTGATCAGCAACATCTCTTTCAAATGCTGATGCTCCAGATAATCAACTAGTCTAAAGAAGGCCTGTTTTATTGCTTCTTTAATCAGAACAACAGTTTTCAGCTGTGCTAACATAATTGCAAAAGGGTTTTCTAATGATCAATTAGCCTTTTAAAATGATAAACTTGGATTAGCTAACACAACGTGCCATTGGAACACAGGAGTGATGGTTGCTGATAATGGGCCTCTGTACGCCTATGTAGATATTCCATTAAAAATCAGCCGTTTCCAGCTACAATAGTCATTTACAACATTAACAATGTCTACACTGTATTTCTGATCAACTTGATGTTATTTTAATGGACAAACATTTAGTGTACATACATTTAAAAACATTAACATGTACTATTCGTGTGTGTTTGCATCTATCAGTTACACATACATGTCAGTACATACACCCAAAAAGTAGGTCACATGGGGGAGAGGCGTTGTGCCGTGAGGTGTTTCTTTATTTGTTTTTTGAAACCAGGTTTACTGTTCACTTGCGCTATATGAGATGGAAGGGAGTTCCAGGCAATCATCACTCTGTATAATACTGTAAATGTCCTTGGATTTGTGCTGGACCTGCGGACTGTGAAAAGACCTCTGGTGGCATGTCTGGTGGGGTAAGTGTGTGTGTCAGTGCTGTGTAAGTTGACTACGCAAACACTTTTGATTATCCAACACATTAATGTTTCTCTGCAGCTTAACTAGGTCCTTCTTTGCAACACTTGACCATATGACTGGACAATAATCAAGATAAAATACAACTATAATGTTTCCTAAAATTCATCTGCATTAAGTCAAGTACTATTTTTCTACCACCACGGGTCCTCCTCATTCCCACCTATCATCTCCCTTGGCTACTCTGGGTCCGCTATTCTACACGGTGCAACGTGGACTGTGAAGAGACACATGCAGGCATGCACACTTGTGGTGCGCGGGTCAGCTGTTTGTTCACCCGCCCCCCGCAATTGCTAATAACTCATCAGCAACCGCTCGACTTTATGTGATAAAGTGAAAATCTGAGGCCGAACGTGTTAATATAGAAAATGAGCTGTACACTTCGAAAAAAATGTTATTTGGGGTTCTATATAAAACCTTTTGGTTCTTTGGACAAGATTAAATAACTCTTTATAAAACAAGGTTGTACGTATATACACTGAGTGAACACCTTCCTAATATTGAGTTGCTCTCCATTTTCCCCTCAGAACAGCCTCAATTAGTCGGGGCATGGACTCTACAAGGTATTGAAAGCATTCCACAGGGATGCTGGCCCATGTTGACTCCATTGCTTCCCACAATTGTGTCAAGTTGGCTGGATGTCCTTTGGGTGGTGGACCATTCTTGATACACACAGGAAACTGTTGAGCGTGAAAAACACAGCAGCGTTGCAGTTCTTGACACAAACCGGTACTCCTGGCACCTACAACTAAACCCCGTTCAAAGGCACTTAAATATTTTGTCTTGCCCATTCACCCTGTGAATGTCACACATCCATGTCTCAATTGTCTCAAGGCTTAAACATTTTGTTAACCTGTCTCCTCCCCTTCATCTACACTGATTGAAGTGGATTTAACTAATGGATCATAGCTTTGTTACGGGAATTAAGTTATCAATGTTCTTAAACCGAACTTCAATTTAACTACTCAGTTTGTATACCAGAAGGTGTAAGGTTCCGGTTGAAAGAAACAGACTGAGGCCCAGCTAACAATGGTCAGAACGTTTATTTACGAGAGCTCTAAAATCCATACAATGCACACAGCCTTTTATATTACACATTTCGTCATACAAATGAACTTACATCAGTAGAGAACTCCACCCCGCTTTAGGCGGCTGTATTTTTCCACAGTACACATACATTCATTATCAAACCTTGCAACCTGTCTTCTAATCTCCTGCCAGCTAAGCCGTTCTCAGGCCGTTGTTTCTCTCCCTAACTTAGGGAGGCCTCTTCTCCTGTTCCTTTCCCAAGGTCGTCTTATCAACTGTGCCCTGCTCATTTTGAAGTAGTAACAGTGTCTTAGTCTTAAACAGTCTACTCACACACAGTATTGGATTATAGTTTTTAACATATTATTATAGCCTTATAATTGCTAATACATTTCAACAGGTTATATGGTTTCTGAGTGAAATCATTTAGTCAAACCTTTAATCATATAATTTCCATTACAAGCTTTCACCTGGATTCACCTGGTCAGTATATGTCATGGAAAGAGCAGGTGTTTGTACACTCAGTGTACTTTGTATACAGTGCCTTCAGAAAGTATTTGTAGCCCTTGACTTGTTTCACATTTCCTTGTGGTACAGCCTAAATTAAAAATGGATTAGATATATATTTTTCCACCTATCTGCACACAATACCCCATAACAACAAATTGAAAATATGTTTTTAGAAATGTTTGCAAATTTATTGAAAACAAAATACAGAAATATTTAATTTACATAAATCAAATCAAATCAAATGTATTTATATAGCCCTTCTTACATCAGCTGATATCTCAAAGTGCTGTACAGAAACCCAGCCTAAAACCCCAAACAGCAAGCAATGCAGGTGTAGAAGCACGGTGGCTAGGAAAAACTCCCTAGAAAGGACAAAACCTAGGAAGAAACCTAGAGAGGAACCAGGCTATGAGGGGTGGTCAGTCCTCTTCTGGTTGTGCCGGGTGGAGATTATAACAGCACATGGCCAAGGTGTTCAAATGTTCATAACTGACCAGCATGGTCAAATAATAATAACCATAGTAGTTGTCGAGGGTGCAACAAGTCAGTAACACAGAGTAAGTGTCAGTTGGCTTTTTCATAGCCGATCTTTGAGAGTATCTCTACTGCTCCTGCTAGAGAGTTGAAAACAGCAGGTCTGGGACAGGTAGCACGTCCGGTGAACAGGTCAGGGTTCCAGCAGGTCTGGGACAGCAGGTCTGGGACAGGTAGCACGTCCGGTGAACAGGTCAGGGTTCCATAGCTGCAGGCAGAACAGTTGGAACTGGAGCAGCACCACGGCCAGGTGAACTGGGGACAGCAAGGAGTCATCAAGCCAGGTAGTCCTGAGGCATGGTCCTAGGGCTCAGGTCCTCCGAAAGAAAGAAAGAAAGAAAGAGAGAAAGAGAGAATTAGAGAGAGTATATTTAAATTCACACAAGACACCGGAAAAGACAAGAGAAATACTCCAGATGTGACAGACTGACCCTAGCCCCCCGACACATAAACTACTGCAGCATAAATACTGGAGGCTGAGACAGGAGGGGTTAGGAGACACTGTGGCCCCATCCGATGAAACCCCCGGACAGGGCCAAACAGGTAGGATATAACCCCACCCACTTTGCCAAAGCACAGCCCCCACACCACTGGAGGGATATCTCCAACCACCAACATACCATCCCGGGACAAGGCCGAGTATAGCCCACAAAGATCTCCGCCACGGCACAACCCAAGGGGGGGGGACGCCAACCCAGACAGGAAGACCACGTCAGTGACTCAACCCACTCAAGTGACGCACCCCTCCCAGGGATGGCATGGAAGAACACCAGTAAGCCAGTGACTCAGCCCCTGTAATATGGGTAGAGGCAGAGAATCCTAGTGGAAAGAGGGGAAACCGGCCAGGCAGAGACAGCAAGGGCGGTTCGTTGCTCCAGCCTTTCCGTTCACCTTCACACCCCTGGGCCAGACTACACTTAATCATAGGACCTACTGAAGAGATGTGTCTTCAGTAAAGACTTAAAGGTTGAGACTGAGTCTGCGTCTCTCACATGGGTAGGCAAACTATTCCTTAAAAATTGAGCTCTATAGGAGAAAGCCCTGCCTCCAGCTGTTTGCTTAGAAATTCTAGGAACAATTAGGAGGCCTGCGTCTTGTGACCGTAGCGTACGTGTAGGTATGTACGGCAGGACCAAATCGGAAAGATAGGTAGGAGCAAGCCCTTGTAATGCTTTGTAGGTTAGCAGTAAAACCTTGAAATCAGCCCTTGCCTTAACAGGAAGCCAGTGTAGGGAGGCTAGCACTGGAGTAATATGATCAAATATTTTGGTTCTAGTCAGGATTCTAGCAGCCGTATTTAGCACTAACTGAAGTTTATTTAGTGCTTTATCCGGGTAGCCGGAAAGTAGAGAATTGCAGTAGTCCAACCTAGAAGTAACAAAGGCATGGATGAATTTTTCTGCGTCATTTTTGGACAGAAAGTTTCTGATTTTTGCAATGTTACGTAGATGGAAAAAAGCTGTCCTTGAAACAGTCTTGATATGTTCTTCATTAGAGAGATCAGGGTCCAAAGTAACGCCGAGGTCCTTCACAGTTTTATTTGAGACGACTGTACAACCATCCAGATTAATTGTCAGATTCAACAGAAGATCTCTTTGTTTCTTGGGACCTAGAACAAGCATCTCTGTTTTGTCCGAGTTTAAAAGTAGAAAGTTTGCAGCCATCCACTTCCTTATGTCTGAGACACAGGCTTCTAGCGAGGGCAATTTTGGGGCTTCACCATGTTTCATTGAAATGTACAGCTGTGTGTCATCCGCATAGCAGTGAAATTTAACATTATGTTTTCAAATGACATCCCAAAGAGGTAAAATATATAGTGAAAACAATAGTGAGTCAATACTTTGTAGAAGCACTCAGCTGTGAGTTTTTCTGGCTAAGTCTCATTTGCCCATCATTCTTTTTCAAATTCTTCAAGCTCTGTCAAATTGGTTGTTCATCGTTGTTAGACAACGATTTTCAGGTCCTGCCATAGATTTTCAAGTCAATTTAAGTCAAAACTGTAACTCGGCCACTCCTTCAATGTCTTCTTGGTAAGGAACTTCAGTGTAAATTTGGCCTTGTGTTTTAGGTTATTGTCTTGCTGAAAGATGAATTAACCTGCCAGTGTTTGGTGGAAAGCAGACTGTTTTCAGATTGCAGAGCCCCACCTGTTTTGAGCCCCACCTGTTTAGCTAAAATTATTTTGGCATTAATACGTGTCACATATCAGTTTGCAAACAATGTACAGGAAAAAAAATATTGAGTTAATAAAGCCGCATACACACTTGGTCCCTTTTTTGTTTTCTTGAGTAAGACAGCTCCAAAATGCAGGTATTTCAGCCTAGCTCAGTGCTTTCTGTGGTGGTGGGGCAGCCAGCAGAAAATACAAAGCGTAGGGGTTTTGGTAATGTTCTCTAGTTGTGCCGTGATTGGCTCAGTGTCCTGTCACTCATGGGGACACTACGTCAACGCAAAATCTACAGGTAGAGCTCAACAATTCAAGCCCCTTGGGTACTGCCATAGAGTTATATTAGAAGTGCCCATCCATGAAGGTGCAAGGTCATTGGCTACAGATACAATTACGTCAAATCACGTTATATCTACAGTAGCTTTGATTGGACTGATCAAGCTAGCAGTCATCATCGTGAATCAAGTCGACAATCTACTGGCAAATCCTTTCAATCCTTGTCATATGAAGAGAAATAATCAAGATAAATGATATATTAAACATATCGGGGCTCATTAGCTATTGGACATAAACATTACACAACAAGTTGGAAATTGTAAATTGAACAATGAGTGGTTTGGAAGTAATCAGTGGCTAACTGCAAGCATTGTAAAGCAATCACTAGCCTGCTATTCAGTGGAGGGGGTGTTTGGTCCAAGTCTGGGATTAAGGGTCTCTTTTACAAACTTAAAATGATAAACATTCAGCATTGGCCTTGCTGTAAATCCAGCATGACTTCTGCCGCGGTCAAAACAACTGGAAACTCTGAACTGGGAAAGCTCACTCTTCAGTGGGTTCAAGACAACTGGGAACTCGGGAAAAAACAAGCTCCGACTAGGAAAATACGTTTTGAAAGGTCATCCAACTCGGAATTGCAAGTCGACAATTCATGCTACATTCTATAGCTCAGACTTGAAGATCACTGACGTCTTCATGAATTGACCTTGTTTTTTTCAGAATTCCCAGTTGTCTTGAAAGCACCATAAATCCAGAGAATGCCAGAATGCCAGCCAAGTGGTGCAGTGGTCTAAGGCACTGCATCTCAGTGCACGAGGTATTACTACCATCCCTGGTTTGAATCCAGGCTGTGTCACATTTGGCTGTGATTGGGAGAGTCCCATAGGGCGGTGCGCAATTGGCCCAGCGTTGTCTGGGGTAGTCCATCATTGTAAATAATAATTTGTTCTTAACTTACTTGCCTAGTTAAATAAATAAAGGACTGCTATGCCACCGTCCTGTTCAAGTGAGCACAGCACAACAAGGTGAGTCCAAAATCTATTTTATGCTGCTGCATAAATTATGTAATATGCCAGGGAGATATGTATACTGTAGCTAAGAAAGTAATACTAAGTGTATGTTGTGTAGTAAGCTGTTAGTAGCCCATGTGCCTCACCCTAATAATTTGGTCTCTTTTCCCTCATAATTTAGCCTACTGTTTTGACTTGGTGGTACACATGTAGCCTATAGCCTGTTTTAGAGAAACGCTATCATCGAATATTGTAAGAGTTTCATTGTCTGCTTATATGCCCCCTTTATTTATCCTATGGTTCTGACTTGGTGTACAGGGAGAATACTGTAAGTACGGCCCATGTTCTGAATTCTGTCGCTGTACATTTCAAAGTGCAAAACAAATAGTTATATTGACAATGTCCGTCCTAGCTCGCTCATTAACGTCTTAATCGGATTGCCTCTTATCCGCTCGTCATCCCCTTATGCCATAGTTTGTACATCTCAATTGTCATTAGAAACCACATTTGTTTAAGCAAGTCAGCCATATCAGCTATGTTTTTTTAAAGGCAGTAAATGAGGCTGAATTAACTGTTTCACTGCCAGACAAGGCTCCGCTGATAGTCAGGTGTAGCAGTGGTAAGATGTTGGGACTGCTGTTGGGACAGCTTTATGTAGGCCCTAACAGTTTGTGGGCACCGTTTGTCACTATTATAGTGCAATTCTTGTCTTGTTTAGTGTTGTGTTGTGTTGTGTTGTGTAGTGGCTTTGGGGAGTTTGCCCCACCAAGATTTACATGCTAAAATTTCCGCTGAACCCATAACCTGATGCAGCCACTATTATGCTTGAAAAAATGTAGAGTGGCACTAAGTAATGTGTTATATTGGATTTGCCCCAAACATAACACTTTGTATTCAGGACAAAAACTGAATTGCTTTGTAAAAAGGGTTTGCAGTTGTCACGCCCTGACCTGAGAGAGAGGGTTTGTTTCTCTATGTGGTTAGGTCAGGGTGTGGGGTGGGCATTCTATGTTTTGTATTTCTTTGTGTTGGTGCCGAGTATGGTTCCTAACCAGAGGCAGCTGTCTATCGTTGTCTCTGATTAGGAACCATACTTAGGCAGCTTTTTTCCCACCTGTATTTGTGGGATCTTATTTTTGTATTGCTTTGTGTGCCTACAGAACGTAACGGTTGTATTTTCTTTGTTCATTACTTTTTATCGTGTTAAGAGTAAATAAATCACAAGATGCACATATTCCACGCTGCACCTTGGTCGACTCCTTTTGACGAACGTTACAGCAGTATTACTTTAGTGCCTTGTTGCAAAAAGGATACATGTTTTGGAATATTTTTATTCTGTACAGCTGTCCTTCTTTTCACTCTGTCAATTAAGTTAGTAATGTGGAGTAACTACAATGTTGTTGATCCTTCCTCACAGCCATTAAACTCTGTAACTGTTTTAAAGTCACCATTGAACTCATGGTGAAATCCCTGAGCAGTTTCCTTCCTCTCCAGTAACTGAGTTAGTAAGGACGCCTGTATCTTTGTAGTGACTGGGTGTATTGATACGCCATCCAAAGTGTAATTAATAACTTCACCATATACATTTACATTACATTACATTTAAGTCATTTAGCAGACGCTCTTATCCAGAGCGACTTACAAATTGGTGCATTCACCTTATGATTAAATGTTTAAATGGATACTAATAACCATGCTTAAAGGGATACTCAATCTCTGCTTTTTTTTAAACCCATAACAAAGGGTTGAATACCTTTTGACTCAAGACATTTCAGCTTTTCATTTTAAATTAATTTGTAAACATGTTAAACAAATTCCACTTTGACATTATGGGGTATTGTGTGTAGCCCAGTGACAAAAAAATCTTAATTGAATGCATTTTAAATTCAGGCTGTAACACAACAAGATATGGATAAAGTCAAGGGGTGTGAATACTTTCTGAAGGCACTGTAGATAGTGCTGCTGAGAACATATTAAATGGCCTTGAATACTTACAACATAACTTTTGCTTATTAAGCTCTATTAGGCCTATTTAAAGTTATTAAAGCTAGAGTCCTTAATTGAAATAATGACAAAGAGGATTCCCTGCCTCTGTTTTGGTAAAAAGCTAAGGGATGGGCCTGAAGAACCACTCATAGACAGAGCTATGGATGCAAGGACTGACCAGCCATTATATCAACATTATAGTTTTAACCATGTTTTCAGGCTATATAGTGTATGTTAAGATTTACTTTGTTTACAAACATTGGAGTAAAACAGGCTTGTATGTTGGGTTCTGATGGGGTACGACAGTTGAACTAAGCTCATGAGGTTAGTTGAAGTTATAGTCTTCAAAAATCGATGGGTACATATTATTAATTTATACGTCCAAAATAGATGTAGCAACAACAGATTGCCCCTTTAAGTAGGCAAGTAGGACAATTCAACACACTTTATACTGTTCTTTAGCAGCTATGCCTACATACTAGGATAATTATGAACAAGATTTATTACCGCGGTGTTACCCTGATAAGCTAATCCTCGTCTTTCCATCATCAATGCTTCATCCACTACAATAACCACTAACACTACGGCTATTACTATACCCAGAAATGGGGATGTGTGCCAAAACATGCCACCACAATAAGGGGAGGTGGCGATATGAATACTCCCATACATACCCTGAGACCACCCCTGTAAGACAGTCCTGCCTCTCCTGTCTGCACTTTTATCAGGGCATGTATCATGCTCTGGCTGACCACTTAACAGAGCAGGTGTAAGTGACACACAGAGAGCAGCAGGAGTCAGCTGAGCAACATGTCTGTGAAAGAGTCAAAGACAGAGCTCTTCACCGTGGCTGGGACTGACACTGTGGAGTCAGGGCCAGGTTCAGAGGTTTTCAACTCCAGAAAGATAGTTACCACCTTTGAGAGATATATCCAACCGTGCTTGGCTGAGGTGGTGGGATGCGCCCTTTTCATCTTCGTGGGATGCGGGTCTGTTATTGAGAATGCCGGCGTTGCGGGGAGCATCCAGCCTGCTCTGGCTCATGGGCTGGCGCTGGTGATTGTTATTGCTGTGCTGGGAGAGATCAGGTGAGGACGTGCTGACACCTGTTAACATCTCCCTCCTCTAAGGTCAGAAAGTATTAGGATGTTTTTATGAATGATTTCATCTTTGGCCTAAAATAGAATTTTGTTCACGTGACTTGAGATTTACAGCTGTAACACGTATATGATTGTCTTTTATCAATGTTTTACATTTTTGCAATGTGATTTTACACCTCCTAAGTCTTTCTGAATACAGTGGTGGCCACTTCAACCCAGCTGTGTCTGTGAGTGTGTGCATCAGTGGAGGACTGGACGTAATCCTACTGGGGCCATATATACTTTCCCAGATGGTGGGGGGAATGATTGGGGCTGGCTTGGCAAAGGTAAGGGGGCTTTCACATCAAGTTTTTTTTTTCGAACTCTGGAGCGATTAACCCCTAAATTTGGTTAGATTGGACAGGTGGGAACACTAACCGTACTCGGGTGTGCACCAAGTAACCCACCGGGCACAAACTGGTTGAATCAATGTTGTTTCAACGCAATTTGTCAATGCATTGTGACACGGAATCTATGTGGAAAATACATTGATTTTGAAAAAAGTAATCAAGGTAAACTGTTGATTTCAGGATTCACGTCTCCATCAAAAATCTAAGTTAAAGAATAGGAATAAATCAAATTAAACTTTATTTAAAGTGCAATGAAATTTTGATTTGATTTTGTTCTGTTCTCTGGATTTTTGGTTGCGATGGAGACATGAATCCATCATATCAGTTATTCATTTGTAGACAAACTGGAATTAAAGCCAGACTGAGTCAGTGGCACAGAAGGAACTATCCAAGCAATAGATACATCTCCTTATAATGTTGATATTTGGTTGTGTTGTCAACCACAGTTCAATGTTGATCCCGTGTGGCTCAGTTGGTAGAGCATGTTGTTTGCAACGCCAGCGTTGTGGGTTCAATTCCCACGGGGGACCAGTACAGAAAAAAAAAAATTATGAAATGTATGCATTCACGACTGTAATTGCTCTGGATAAGAGTGTCTGCTAAATGACTAAAATGTAAATATTACCTTTGTAATACAGTACAGTGCCTTCAGAAAGTACTCACACTTCTTGAAAAAACTGAGGATGGATCAACAACATTGTAATTACTCCACAATGCTAATCTAAATGACAGAGGGAAAAGAAGAAAGCCTGTACACAATAAAAATATTCCAAAACAAGCATCATTTTTGCAATCAGGCACAAAAATAAAACTGCAAAAAAATGTGTCAAAGAAATATATCCTGAAAACAAAGCTTTATATTTGGGGCAAATTCAACACAACACATCACTGAGTCCAACTGTTCATATTTTCAAGCATGGTGTTGGCTGCATCCTGTTATGGGTGTGCTTGTCATTGGCAAGGACTAGGGTGTTTTTTTTAGGATAAAATGGAATAGAGCTAAGCACAAGGAGGAAAATCTGGTTCAGTCTGCTTTCCAAGAGACACTGGGAGACAAATTCCCCTTTCAGCAGGACAATAACCTAAAACACAAGGCCAAATCTACACTGGAGTTGCTGACCAAGACATTGAATGTTCCTGAGATATTTCTGTATTTAATTTTCGATACATTTGAAAAAAATCAATTTAATCAATTTTTAATTCAGGCTGTAACACAGCTTTTAGATGGTTGAATGCATAGTGCTAACTAACTTGTGGCTGTCTTTTTGAGTGGGTGAATATAGGTTGGAATCTCATTGATCAACGACTCTGTCACAGGCGTCGAAAGGATTAGACCAAGGCGCAGCGTGGATAGTGCTCATTCTTAATTTATTATATGAGAACACTTAAACAAAATAACCAAACGACCAACAGTTCCGTCAGGTACAGCAACTAAACGGGAAAATAAACACCCACAAAACCCAAAGAAAAACAGGCTGCCTAAGTATGGCTTCCAATAAGAGACAACGAAAGACACCTGACTCTGATTGGAAACCATACTCGGCCACACATGGAAAATGAAACATAGAAACAGAAAACTAGAACAAATTCCTCTAGAAACAAACCAACCCCAAAACACACAAAACAACCCCCCCGCCACGCCCTGACCATTCTACTAAGGCAAAGTGACCCTTCTCACTGGTCAGGACGTGACAGACTCAACCAAATATTACCCAATTATCCACATTAAAATGATGTGGTGTGCCGAGTTGGAACGCACTGTGGTTCTCATAAAAGTATAGTCTCGGTCCCGATTCCATTGGTACTTTGGTGCAGTTTGCTGAAAGTGAAAATGCAGTCAGGACCAAACACAGGAAAAGAACCAGAGGTGTGCAGTAAGCTATTGGTTGTTTGACTGTAAGCATGCATGCAATATCATAACTTCCCACTGGGACACACTGGTTGACTCAAAGTTGTTTCCACATCATTTGGCTGAAATTACTTTGAACCAACGTGGAATAGACGTTGAATTGACATCTGTGCCCATTGGGTTGATACACTGGCCAAAAGTATGTGGACACCCCTTCAAATTAGTGGATTTGGCTATTTCAGCCACACCCGTTGCTGACAAGGGTATAAAATCAAATAAAGAAATGACTTGCATCACACATAGTTTTGTATAGCCTACTCATTTTAGTTTGTTCGACATTTGGCAATGTGAAACCAACTGGACCAAATGACCAAAACACAATGTAGCAAATAATCAAACTCTGATTCGAACGATAGCAAACAAACTTGTTTGAGAAACAGTCTCCATATGCTGTTTTCTTGGAATAAAACATGTGAATGATGTACATCTTCGTTCAGCTTGGATATTAAAATAGACCTAATCATTTTTCAAAAGCATTCGGATCTATGAAGAAACAAAAGACTTTCAGATTGTGTTTAATAAAAGGCAATATAACCCAATGTAATCCCAATCTAATCGTACAGATGTTGTGATATTCCTCAGGCAGCATCCTCCATCATCAGCTATGCCAGTGCAGCAGGGGGAGTGTTCAACGTGGTTAAAACCAGCGGAGCTATCGGCAGTGCCACCGTAGCAGAGATAGTCATGACCCTCTTCCTGTCCCTGGTGGTCTGTATGGGGGCTGTCAACGGCAGGACCCGTACCCCACTGGCCCCACTCTGCATCGGGCTCACTGTGACTGCTAACATACTGGCTGGGTAAGGGCTGAGGAAAATCTATGGAGACCAATGAATGTCAATAGATACAGATGGTTTGGAAACACTTGAGGCCTATGTAATGCATTGTCATGATAGACGGTTTAGATTTAGATTTAATAGGATCACCGTTAGCTGACGCCAATGGTGACAGCTAGTCTTACTGGGATCCGACATATAACGATAAAGACATTACAGACAAAAGACTTTACAATTTGCATACATTTAAAAGCATTAACATGTAGCGTGTTTGTGTGCATCTATCAGTTCCACATACATGTCAGTACATTCACACAACTAGTAGGTCACATGGAGGAGAGGTGTTGCTTTATTTGTTTTATGAAACCAGGTTTGCTGTTCACTTGCGCTATATATGATGGAAGGGAGTTCCATGCACTCATGGCTCTGTATAATACTGTGCGTTTCCTTGAATTATTTCTGGACCTGGGGACTGTGAAAATATCCCTGGTGGCATGTCTGGTGGGGTAAGTGTGTGTGTCAGTGCTGTGTGTAAGTTGACTATGCAAACTATTTGGAATTTCCAACACATTAATGTTTCTTATAAAATCAAAAAGTGACGCAGTCAGTCTCTCCTCAACTCTTAGCCAAGACAGACTGGCATCTATAGTATTAATATTAGCCCTCTGGTTACAATGAAGAGCAAGACGTGCTGCTCTGTTTTGGGCCAGCTGCAGCTTAACTAGGTCTTTCTTTGCAGCACTTGAACATATGACTGGACAAGAACTGGTTAAGAACTTAGGGAATGATTTGTAACAAATACAATGCTCTTAGAGATTTCAGAGATGTTGAGGACCAGTTTATTACGGGCCACATTCCAAAACAGACTGCAACTCTTTGTTAAGGGTTTCAGTGACTTCATTAGATTTGGTTGCTGATGCGTATATGGTGGAATTATCAGCATACATGGACACATGCTTTATTCAATGTCAGTGGCAGGTCATTGGTTAAAATAGAAAAGAGTAGAGGGCCTAGAGCACTGCCCAGCAGTACACCTGTCACGGCTGTTGAAAGGAGCAGACCAAAGCGCAGCGTGTTGATAGTTCCACATTTTATTTACTCTGTGAAACTCATGCAATACATAAAAATAACTGAATAGACAAAAAAATAAATAACGTGACGCAGAGGAGAACAAACACTACTCACAACCATAATAACCCACAAAAACCCAGGAAGAAAAACCCCTACTTAAATATGATCTCCAATTAGAGACAACGAGGACCAGCTGCCTCCAATTGGAGATCAACCCAAAAAACAACAACATAGAAATAGAAAAACTACAACTTAAACATAGAAATACAAAACACCCCCTGTCACACCCTGACCTACTCTACCATAGAAAATAACCTCTTACTATGGTCAGGACGTGACAACGCCACACTTTACATTTTTAGTCATTTAGCAGATGCTCTTATCCAGAGCGACTTACAGTAGTGAATGCATACATTTCATACATTTTTTTCTCCGTACTGGTCCCCCGTGGGAATCAAACCCACAACCCTGGCGTTGCAAACACCATGCTCTACCAACTGAGCCACGCGGGACATGTTTGACATTAGAGAAGCTTCCATTAAATAAAACCCTATTAGATAGAGAGCTCTGAATCCACGATATGGCAGATTTGAAAAAGCCACAGCACACAAGTTTTCTCAACAACAGGTTATGGTCAATAATATCAAAGGCTGCACTGAAAGCTAACAGTACAGGTCCCACAATGTTGTTATTATCAATTTATTTCAACCAATCATCAGTCATTTGTGTCAGTGCAGTACATGTTGAGTCAACCTTCTCTATAAGCATGCTGAAATTATGTTGTTAAATAGTTTACAGAGAAGTAGTATCTGTATTTGGTCAAACACCTTTTTTTTCCAACTGTTTGCTAAGAGCTGATAGCAAGCTGATAGGTATGCTGTTAGAACCAGTAAAGGCTGGTTTACCACTATTGGGTAGCGGAAAGACTTTGGCTTCACTCCAGACCTGAGGACAAAGACTTTCCTCTAGGTTCAGATTAAAGATATGACAGATGGGAGAGTGTAAGGCTCTGGATGTAGTGGGTGCGAAGTCAGGCGCAGGAAGCAGAGAGTACAGGGTAGTGCTTTATTGCACAAACGGCGAACATAAGCCACCCCACTAAGACACAGGGCGCACACAAAATAAATGCCCCAAACACTGGGGACTGAAACAGTCCGGAGAAAACCCACGACCGAAACACCTGACACGAGCGTGCACAGATGCAACACACAAACAATCCCGCACACAGAGCAGGCGGGCCTACTGGCTAAAATAACCCAGCTAATCAGCCCAACACAAAACAGGTGCAACCAATAAACAGAAAGGCGAAAAAAGGAATCAGTGGCAGCTAGTAGGCCGGTGACGACGACCGCCGAGCACCACCCGAGCAGGAAGGGGAGCTACCTTCGGTAGGAGTCGTGACAGAGAGGCTATAGAGTCAGCTACCATCCTCAGTAGCTTTCCATCTGTTGGCAATGCCAGGAGGTTTGTCATTATTAATCGACAACAATAATTTGTCCTCCTCTCCCACACTAACTTTACAGAATTCTAACCTGCAATGCTTTTCTTTCATTATTTGTTTTTTGATACATGAGTACGATGGCTCACTGTTCGTTTATGGCTATTCCTGCCTAAGTTTGCCCACTTTGACAATGAAGTAACCATTCAAATAATTTGCAACATCAAATGGTTTTGTGATGAATGGTGTTTTGAAATGACAAGTGTTCGCAGCAGAACAGTTTCAACACTATTTCTGCTGTGCTATTTGTTGTTATCGACGACAACAAGAAATGTCACAGCAGAAACAAAGACGGCATTGACACTGACATCACTGCCTGCCTGATAATGATTCATTCTATTAATACATGAATTGATCTGATGTAATGCATTGTTCTATCAATATAGTAACCAGATGTGTTTGTCCCATTGGTCTTTCAGAGGGTCAGTATCTGGAGGGTGTATGAACCCAGCGCGGGCGTTTGGCCCTGCAGTGGTAGCTAACTACTGGGAGTACCACTGGATCTACTGGGTGGGACCGATGGCAGGGGCCCTTATCACTGGCAGCTTGGTCAGGTAGGATACAGCACGCCCAGCTTTCATTACCCATTTATAGATTGTATTACCCTTAGGCCATAGATTATTGTCTAAAATAGGCACTAAAATGGCACTGCATTTCCATACGGTTTCAGCATGTTATAGTCATACTGTATACAGTCACTAGGAGAATATTTCTTCATCGCATTGTAATTCATGTATTGTTTACTATTATTTCATTCCGATTTTTGTACACAGGTTGTTGTTGGGAGACCAGAAAACTCGTCTTGTTCTGAAGTAAATTTGCCGCCTCGGAGCAATGGGAGCCTTTTTGACAACGTCTTTGCCATGCTGTTTTTTCAAAAACAATGTCATTGTCTTCCCAAGTATTGTATTGCCCTCTATAGCTTGCAGAACCTTTGCAGTTCACATCTTGTCATACACATCATATTGTATTGAACTGTAGTGAACTATAAAACAAAAACTGTTTGCATAAATACATTACATTCAAACCTATGATCACTTCTGGCCATTCAGTCCATCAATCATTGTTGATATGTTTGGTTCAAAGTTCTTAAATGGAAAACATGAATAGTTTATGACTATTTTATTACATGATAGGTGGTGTAATAACTTCCAGAACTCAACAGAGGCATTGAACTCACTGACCAAATTTGGTCAAACCACACTTCAACTTGCATGCATATATATATCATTTATTGACAATAAATGCATCCCTGTCTATGACAGTGTCTCAAATGTAAAATATGTCAATATAGAAAGCATTGTGAGTAGGTGACCTTGTCAATGTCCTCCCATTTAACTTTCAGATTGTGACATAGTGACCTTTACCGAGACACTTCTAACCTCTGGTAGCCTCAGCCAACTTAGCAACTGAAGTTTACCCTTATCGATTTGCAAGGCATGAATATGACGTTGCCTCCCCCTCATGCTGTCTTGTAAAGCTGTTGGGCACACTTCAGGCTAAGAAGTCCTTTGTTGAACTGGTATGAACAGCCTCTGTCAGAATGGGGTCAAGGAGCAGATTAAAATATGTCTATAAATTACCCTGACAAGGTTTATGGTCAGTGGGTCAAACAAAGAGGCAATATCAATATAGACCGCCAGTGATTATAAATTGTCAAGACACTATCATAAGTCGCTCACTTGCATCTCAGACACTTCAACTAGGCAGTCAGACGGACAGTCAGATTTACTCTTGAGATCCAGACAGACACAATGGGAGTTGAGAAAATGGAGCTGGATGAGGGACACTCGACTCTGATGAGTGGCACCAAGAAGCCTCCCCCGGTTCGGCCTCCCAACATGTTTGAGCGCATCATCCAACCCTGCCTGGCAGAGGTAGTGGGAACCATGTTCTTCGTCTTCATCGGGTGTGTGTCAGTCATCGAGAACGTTGAGTCTGCAGGCAGGGTGCAGCCGGCGCTGGTCCATGGCCTGGCTGTGGCTGTCATGGTGGCATGCATGGATCAGATCAGGTAGGACTCACCTGTACTGCTCTGGTTGATCTTAACTGTGTGATCTTACCTCACCTGGCTTTTTCATGCAACTTAAAGCTTTGCTTGCAGCAAGCTAATGGTCTACTGTGCAGATAACTATTTCTTATTTTCTCAAGATATAAATTGGAATAAAATGTATTTTGGAATAAAAATTCTCTGAAAAAAATATATGTATGAAAAATAGTTTGTTATAGAAGGAAATCATTTTATACAACTGAATTTGAATAATGAAATCAGTGTGTAGGCTTTTATGTTTAATGCAGCTGACTAGATCCTTCTCTTCATGCAGTGGATCCCATTTCAACCCTCCCTTCACCATTGCCATCTACCTGTGTGGCGGCATGAAACTGTTCATGGTCATCCCATACCTTATCAGCCAGTTATTAGGAGGGGTGCTGGGAGCTGCCATGTCAAAGGTCAGCTGAGTTATTAATGTTCACCTGCGGTAACCTCTAATGAACAGGTACAGTGGTACAATTGGGGAACAGCTTATAATTCTATAGTGGAAAGGTTCATCTCTTCCACCAGCCGGCTCTCATTGAGCCTGGGGACAAAGTCAGGGAAAGGCATTCTTATAAAGTTAAGAAAATCAATCAATCAATTATTTGTATAGGCCTAGCGCTTTTATGAATACATTTGTCACTAATGTGAAGTGGTGTACTGCTGTGCTTACCTCCTGCAATATGCAGGTCAGCAGTTGACTGATGTATACTGTCCCTCAGATGATGACATCAAAGGAGAACTACGCCAACGCCACCGGAGCGGCGTTTACTATCCTCCAATCAGAGGACCAGCTGGCGGGAGCCATATTTGGAGAGATCGCCATGACGTGCCTGGTTTCCATGGTAGTATTGCTAGGGGCGGTCAATGCAAAGAGCAAAAGCCCGATGGTGCCTTTCCTGGTAGGCTGTACTGTCATCATCAACATTCTGGCAGGGTGAGTTGAGAGAAGATATTTATTGAATTGTACAATATTTAAGAATACAATATTACATTTTTAAGCCTGCCCTAAGAATTCTAGACTATTGCAATACCCACATGCTCAGAATTCACCAATAGTCAGTTTCACTCACATTGCCAAGTTTGTATCATGTGCCAGATAATATCCCCTTTACCAAACAGCATCTCTGATTGCTCTAAAGTTGACGTGGACTGTTATCCTAGATATTAGTACTTAAGCACTTAACCTGTCTGTGTGCTGGTGCAGGGGGGATGTGTCTGGGACCTGTCTGAACCCAGCCAGGGCTCTGGGGCCAGCGATAATGGCCAACTACTGGACCTACCATTGGGTTTACTGGGTTGGGCCTATCGCAGGAGGTCTACTGGCAGCAGGACTAGTGAGGTGAGAGATACAGAAGATAGGCCATCACATAAAATATGTTCAAACCTGTAATGTGTTTTTTTTCTGTATTCAAATTCCATACATTTACATTTACAAAAATATATACATCCTTCTACAATGTACTTGATATCCTGCATACTGAAGATCAAATTTTGTAGTAGCAAGTTGACTTTTTAAAGGTAAAAGGTTGAATACAGAACTTTCTGGATACAGGTGGTTATGTAAAACTGCATAGGCTAGTAGAACCAGGGGCTAAAAGACCAAGGCCATTAGCATGGTGGCTAAAGAGCATGGCTAAAACGCAAATGGCCAAAAGGCAAAATATGCTTCTGAGTCTCAAGACTATATAATCATTCTGAATTAATAAAAATCAGTGCCTTCCGAAAGTATTCACACCCCTTGACTTTTCCACATTTTGTTGTGAAACACCCTGAATTTAAAATGGATTAAATTGAGATTTTATACTACTGGCCTACACACAATACCCCATAATGTCAAAGTGGAATTATGTTTTGACACATTCTTACAAATTAATTCAACATGAAAAGCTGAAATGTCTCGTGCCACACCTTTGTTATGGCAAGCCTAAATAAGTTTAGGAGTACACGTTTGCTTAACAAGTCACATAATAAGTTGCATGGACTCCCTCTTTGTGCAATAATAGTGTTTAACACGATTTTTTAATGACTACCTCATCTCTGTACCCCACACATACAGTACAATTACCTGTAAGGTCCCTCAATCGAGCAGTGAATTTCAAACACAGATTCAACCACAAACACCAGGGATGTTTTCTAATGCCTGCAAAGGGCATCTATTGGTACATGAGTAATTAAAAATCAATATATAATAAGATATTGAACATCCCTTTGAGCATGGTGAAGTTATTAATTACACTTTGGATGGTGTATTAATACACCTAGTCACTACAAAGATATAGGCGTCCTTTCTAACTCATTTGCTGGAGAGGAAGGAAACCACTCAGGGATTTCACCATGAGGCCAATGATGACTATAAAACAGTTACAGAGTTTAATGGCTCTGATAGGAGAAAACTGAGGATGGTTCAACAACATTGTAGTTACTCCACAATACTAACCAAAATTACAGAGTGAAAAGAAGGAAGCATGTACAGAATTTAAAAAAATCCAAAACGTGTGTCTTGTTTGCAATCAGACACGAATGTAAAACTGCCAATAATTTGCCAAATAAATGAACTTTATGTCCTGAATACAAAGTGTTATGTTTGGTGTAAATCCAACACAACACATCACTGAGTACCACTCTTCATATTTTCAAGCATGGTGGTGGCTGCCACATGTTATGGGTATGCTTGTCATCGACTAGGACTAGGGAGGGTTTTTTTTTAAATAAAAATAAACGGGATAGAGCTAAGCACAGGCAAAATCCTAGAGGAAAACCTGGTTAAGTCTGCTGTCTAGCAATGACCAACAACCAACTTGACAGAGATTGAAGAGTTGTAACACAAGGCCAAATATACACTGGAGTTGCTTATCAAGATGACACTGGATGTTCTTGAGTGGCCTGATTACAGTTTTGACTTAAATTGGCTTGTAAATCTGTGGCAAGACTTGAAAATGGCTGTCTAGCAATGATCAACAACAACTTGACAGAGCTTGAAGAATTTTAAAAATAACTATGTGCAAATATTGTACAATCCAGGTGTGCAAATCTCTTATAGACTTACACAGAAAGACTCACAGCTGTAATCACTGCCAAAGGTGCTTCTACAAAGTATTGACTCATGGGTGTGACTACTTATGTAAATGAGTTATTTCTGCATTCAGATTTCAATAAATTTGCAAAAATGTCTAAAAACACTTTTTCACTATATCATTGTGGGGTATTGTGTGTAGATGGGTGAGAGAAACAATATAAATGTAATCCATTTTAAAGTCAGGCAGGATGTAACTGTCACGGCTGTTTGAAGGAGCGGACCAAGATGCAGCGTTTTCGTAGTTCCACATATTTATTTAAACGTGAAACTTAATGCAATACATAAATAACTTGAAAATACAAAAACAACAAACCGTGACGCAGGAGGAACAAACACACTCACAAAAGTACAATAACCCACAAACAACAATGAGAAAAACCCCTACTTAAATATGATCTCTAATCAGAGGCAATGAGGATCAGCTGCCTCCAATTAGAGATCAACCCCAAACAATCCCAACATAGAAATAGACAAACTAGAACCTAAACATAGAAATAGAAAACATAGATAAACCAAAAACACCCCCTGTCACGCCCTGCCCTACACTACTATAGAAAATGACATCTTACTAGGGTCAGGACGTGACAGTAACACAACAAAATGTGGAATAAGTCAAGGGGTATGAATACTTTCTGAAGACATTGTAGATATGACACTGATACAACTTTAAGTTGAACTGTCTAACAACAGTTAGACTTCTGCTACTTTGTCATGTTGTCCGGAACAGAGAGTGGTGTTGAGCATTTTAGCATGTTCAAGGTTGGATTGTCAGTTCCTGAGGCCCAGAATTCTGTCCTGACATCTGTGTCAATGGGATTTATGGAAAACACTTTTGTACATTAGACGGTTTTAAGTTATGTGTCAGCAATTAGGCAGGCTATTCATATTAGGCAGGCTAATCATATTAGGCAGGCTAATCATATTAGGCAGGCTATTCATATTAGGCAGGCTAATCATATTAAGCAGGCTAATCATATTAGGCAGGCTAATCATATTAGGCAGGCTAATCATATTAGGCAGGCTAATCATATTAAGCAGGCTAATCATATTAGGCAGGCTAATCATATTAGGCAGGCTAATCATATTAAGCAGGGTAATCATATTAGGCAGGCTAATCATATTAGGCAGGCTAATCATATTAAGCAGGCTAATCATATTAGGCAGGCTAATCATATTAAGCAGGCTAATCATATTAGGCAGGCTAATCATATTAGGCAGGCTAATCATATTAGGCAGGCAAATCATATTAAGCAGGCTAATCATATTAGGCAGGCTAATCATATTAGGCAGGCTATTCATATTAGGCAGGCTAATCATATTAGGCAGGCTATTCATATTAGGCAGGCTAATCATATTAGGCAGGCTAATCATATTAGGCAGGCTAATCATATTAAGCAGGCTAATCATATTAGGCAGGCTAATCATATTAGGCAGGCTAATCATATTAAGCAGGGTAATCATATTAGGCAGGCTAATCATATTAGGCAGGCTAATCATATTAGGCAGGCTAATCATATTAGGCAGGCTAATCATATTAAGCAGGCTAATCATATTAGGCAGGCTAATCATATTAGGCAGGCTATTCATATTAGGCAGGCTAATCATATTAGGCAGGCTATTCATATTAGGCAGGCTAATCATATTAGGCAGGCTAATCATATTAGGCAGGCTAATCATATTAGGCAGGCTATTCATATTAGGCAGGCTAATCATATTAGGCAGGCTAATCATATTAAGCAGGCTATTCATATTAGGCAGGCTATTCATATTAGGCAGGCTATTCATATTAGGCAGGCTATTCATATTAAGCAGGCTAATCATATTAGGCAGGCTAATCATATTAAGCAAAAATATGTGAGGATGGGGTCGTCGTCGATCTTGGTCGTTGTCTTGGCATCCTGGTCGGCCCCCACAATACCTTATGTTGCTAGTGTGATATCTTTATCAGTGTCTAGTTTCTGTTGTGATTTTGACTAAAAGAAGCCCTTTTCTTTTCCAGACTTGTGCTTGGAGATGAGAAGACACGAATCATCATGAAGTGACATCCTACTGTACATGTCCTATGCAAGTCACTGTGGAAAACATTTCACCAACTACGTACTACTTTTTGTCATATTATAAAGCTTTTTTTCTAAGAAACGTGAATTTAGACTGGAATTTCTGTTTAATTTGAAAGACTATGAATCTGCTTTGTAAATGTCAGCAGATAGTAGGAGATGTCATATTGTACCAATATAACTCTTATTGCACTCTCTGATTCTAGTTTGCTTTCGTGCTTTTCCTTTAAATTAAAAGATAAAGATGTGTATGTCCTCTAAAGATGATTGCAACTGCAAGCTGACTTACCGTGCTGCAAATGCGCCCCCCGTTGGGCACGATCCAACTGGTCCATTTGTTGTTTCATTTTGTATTTCTGGATGTATTGGTCTCCGGCAACAACACAAAACCAGCGCTGTCCGCTGTGTAGGTGCTGAAATAGCAGCACCGCACGTCAAACTTTACCTGGCGCCTGGTATATTGACATAGAAGCCAATATTCAAAGAATACTACTTTTCTGATTTGTTCCAACTGCAGCACAAATAGGAAAAGGCCGGGTCGCTCAGAAATGGATTTAGGCAGCATTTTTATAATTGCCATAACGTATGCCTACAGGCCTACGCGTCATACCTGTAATATTCGTTCATTTTATGTATAGCTAAAGTAGCATTTAGCTTGAGGTCAGAAATGTAGTCAAACATGTAAAAGATCCAATCAGTTTTCGCCTATATATGTGTTCTGTCCTCTAGCTGCTGGCTGATGTTCTGACCGTGGTAGTCGCTGGGAGGATGGGCAACAACTTCCCATCCTCCCAGAGTATCAGGCATATTTCCAGAAGTTATTGTCCGTGGTCGTGTCCGCTCTGGGCAGGCCGTACCACGAAAAGCCCCTTCCCTCCATTCTCTCAACTAGGATTGGCTGGAGAGATGTCTCTGTCCAGTCGCAACAGCATCAAAAACGACACGTTTAAAATAACTTGTTGGTTTCTTTTGACTTTGTTGATGTTGTTTGATGAGAAGGTTTGACAAGCTAAGAAAAGTCTAAGTAAGAATATACCTAAATTGTTTCATGATGAATAGCTTTAGGTCTATCAGGAAATTAAACTATATGAAAATGAACTCTATTCAAAAGTGTGCCTCTTGGTAGACCTACTTCGAAGCAAATAAAAATTGAGAAATAACGAAATAACGAAAATATCGCGATATTTTTCATAAAGCAAATCATATACGCAATCAAATATGTAAGTAAGCATATTTACATGCTTTATTTGGGTGTACATTGGTGGTGATGAATGCTAAGTAAGCCCCATACTGTACTAGGCCTATAATGCGTCATTAAAAGAGAGGTCAATTTATATCGGCGAAAACTGATTGGATCTTTTACATTTTTGACTACATTTCTGACCTCAAGCTAAATGCTACTTTAGCTATACATAAAATGAACGAATATTACAGGTATGACGCGTAGGCCTATAGGCATACGTTATGGCAATTATAAAAATGCTGCCTAAATCCATTTCTGAGCGACCCGGCCTTTTCCTATTTGTGCTGCAGCTGGAACAAATTAGAAAAGTAGTATTCCTTGAATATTGGCTTCTATGTCGCGCCCTTGCTGTCTGTCTCTTCGATATAAGAACGTTGCCAGCCAGTATGGCAATGGAACATTTAGAACGAACGACTGGGTCGCCTCCATAGATACAGAACAAAAAAGACTGAATGACTGGGTCGCCTCCATAGATACAGAACAAAAAAGACTGAATGACTGGGTCACGTTTCTGGCAAGCGAACCGATAGAATGAACGACCAGAAGTCTTGGGTAGCAATATATGATTATAAATAATCATATATAATAATACAAAATACATATTTAAATACATATAGTAAATTGTTTAATACAATATAGCAACCCCTTGTGTTTAGTTCAAAACGGCTATACGTTGATGTTCTATCTCAGTATGACCCATACAGTAAGTACAGTAAACGTACAGTTACCCTTCCAAATGTTGATAAGAATAGCCTACTACAAAAACAGACAGGTTTTAATTTCATTATTCTATTGTAAGGCAACCAATGTGATAAATCAAAAATATTACATGTATAAAAAATGACATGTTTGTCATCTATTATTTTTATCTAAATACTTTTTTTTAATCATTATTACAAAAAAATATATATATTTTAATCTGAAGGTTTCCACTCATATGAAATACAGAAGTCTATGCTAAATCTATTTTAATCATTCAGAAATACTCTTTATTGAGGTAATTTTCATTACATTTAATGTATCTCAGTGTATTTGCTCGTTTCTGTTATTGTTGATGTGACTCCATTACAATTTCACATGAGCTTTAATTCGTTTGCTTGGAATTACACACTTCTTTCGCAGAAATATTTCCTGACATCTTCTTAGTAGGCCTATAGTTGAGGAACTGGGAGGTTGCGGCTGTTGGACCTATTCATGTAGGCCTAGCACAAAAGGTGTCTACAACGGAATCGTTTTACAAGTCACGTTGGTCTACTACAGTCCTAGTGAATGAGGTATAAATTAATGTCCTCTATAAATTATTACGTAAAGCTCTTTGAGCATTCGAAAAGCATCCAGCATGCACTACCAATCGATTTTTTGTTATTAGTATAGCATAGGTATTAATATTGATTATAAGTCAATTTGCGATCATTTCAATTTATTGGAATAAGTTGTATTGTAATTTAATAGTGTCATTCATAAGACTTTTTTGCTTTTTTAATGAAAGTAGTTGTATTTGCTTTAGAGTTTTTGACTCCAATTTCTTTTTATCTCTTATTGTCGACAATCTCATCCTCTTACCGCTAGCTAACTCACCAGCATCCTTTTTTTTTTTACAAAAGTACGAAGAAAGACCATAGAAACTTTCATTGATTTCATTGATTGCACTTTTTATTTCTCAGTAAAGACCTTTTATTTCCACACTGAGGACCACATCAGGTGTGAGTGCTGGCGTGTTGGTGCTGATTGGTCATTTAGCGGTACTTCTCGGCCAGAGCCAGGGCCACCAGGGCGAGGAACTTGTCCACGGCAACATGGATCTGAGGGGTGAACTCCTCCGCGAACAGCATGGACAAGACCACCATGATGCAGTGGGACAGAATCTGAGGAGGGACAAACAGAGCAAAGAGTCAGTTTGATTATGCTGAGAAAAGTGCAATGACACCTTCTGCAAACGTAGTAGGTAGGCTAATACATGGCCCATATAGAGCATATGGTTACATTGGCTATAGTTCGTGAAAATTACCTTGAAGTTGACGGGGTCAACTCTAAGCACGAAGGCGTGCAGCTCGCTCAGGGTCAGAAGACCAACGGTCAGGTCATCGATCTTGCTCACCGCCTCGTACAAGCCACCCATGACCGTGATGCCGTGCTTCCTGACGGGAGCGCCGTTGGGGCTCAGGTCCTTCCAGTGGGCGAAGTAAGACTTGGTCTGGGGGTACACCACGATCAACCTGCATGGAGGAAGGAGATAAAGGATTGGTTAGGGTACGTGGTAATTGCTCTGTCGAACATATCAATACCATTTTGTTTCTGATAAAGGATGCATTGAATGATCAATTATGCAGTCAGTTTCTGGAACTGGTTTGTATTATTAGAAATTCATATAGGCCTGTTAGATCATATTCTATTACAGTTGTCTAATAATGTCTAATACAATTTCCATAAATCGAATAATTTTAGATAGACTCCACCCCGTTGTAGCCAAACTGACGATAAAGTATGTTCATCTTTACCTCGCGAGAGCCTCGGCGCCGATCTCGTCGGACCTGCTGGAGACTTTCGCAAAGAAGTCCTTGACGATGACTTTTTCCTTAGCTGACAGGCTCATTTTGGCAAGAGGTTCTGCTGTACCAAACAAGATATTCAGAGGATGAATGAAGCTTTAGAAGGGTCTGAAGTTAGACGGATCCTGACACCTGTTTTATGGCCCAAGACACACATGTCACCAAACCCCACCTCTACTCGTTTTCTATTGGCTATGATGAGATAATTGAGTAAAGTGATGGAGTGAGATGGAGCATCAGTTCTGTGAATTTAGGGTGTTGTCTTGTCTTATCGCTTTGGGCTATACATGGTAACGCAGAAAATCCCAATGCGTTTGACATAGGCGTGTAGGAGTAACCAAGTTCATTGCAAGGCGTTGCCGCCATATCTATTAGGGCTAAATATAGCCTAGAAACATTTCATAGAATAAGGATTTTGATATCTTACTATGTAACCCATATGATCTGTTATAATGCAATAATATATCTCACACAATCAAACGATGATGAAGACGTACTGCTGCTTGCTTTTTGACAATAACTTAAGTATGACAATTGATCTGTTCTTATGAAAATAGATAATACTTTGCACCAATTTCTACTCTCTAAAAATGTTGCACAATCAAGATGATAGAAAGTGACCGTTTTATAATTGATTTGAGTTGCTAACAGAGGAGTGGTGACTGGATATTAACAGATCGGGAAAAAACTGAATGAAGACCAACATTCGATAGGTTCTCAACGAATATAATGATTTCTGGAATGAAGTGCTTGATATCGTGATACTGAGGGAATCTTATGTATGTATGTATGAGCTGTCTTCTCCTACACCTGCCTGTGTGATGAGGAATAATCTGCTTGGGAACAGTATAGCCACAGTGGAGAGACATATGGTTATACATTTTATTGGGATGCCTTCATGAAATAAATGTAAAACGCATATATTCGCCTTTCACTCATAGACTTTCTCAGATCATGTGTGTGCCTACTGTATGTGTTTATAGATAACGCTAGGTGTTGCCGTTCTTATCTTCTAAACCCGCACATAGGTCACAGCTGGAGAGGCCGACCAGCTGCTGCAGGGGCCTGCATGGAACAGGTTGCTGTGGGCAGTGGTGGAAAAAGTACTCAATTGTCATACTTGAGTAAAGTAAAGATACCTTAATAGAAAATGACTCAAGTAAAAGTGAAAGTCACCCAGTAAAATACTACTTGAGTAAAAGTCTACAAGTATTTGGTTTTAAATGTAATTAGGTATCAACATTAAATATAATTGCTAAAATGTACATAAGTATCAAAAGTAAAAGTATAAACCATTTCAAATTCCTTATATTAGCCAAACCAGGCCGCATGATCTTCCTTTTTTATTTATTGGTGGATAGCCAGGGGCTCACTCCAACACTCAGACATCATTTACAAACGAAGCATTTGTGTTTAGTGAGTCTGCCAGATCAGTGGCAGTAGGGATGACCAGGGATGTGGTCTTGATAAGTGTGTGAATTGGACCATTTTCCTGTCAAAATGTAACGACTACTTTTGGGTGTCAGGGAAAATGTATGGAGTAAGAAGAATGTAGTGAAGTAAAAGGTGGCAAAAATATAAATAGCAAGGTAAAGTACAGATACCCTGACAACTACTTAAGTAGTACTTTAAAGTATTTTTACTTAAGTACTTTACACCACTGGCTGTGGTCACGTCATGTAGGCTACCTGCTAACGTTTAATCATGTATGGATCTGGTGTAGGAATCTCGAAACTCAGCCCTTTATATACAGTAGAAAATAAAAAACTTTGGCCAATATGCAAAACTTAAAATATATATATATATATGGGGTCGTTTCCTGCACCAAACAAACTAGCTTTTTCTAAATGTAACCTACAAGTGGAGGTCAATTGTATCTAACGAAACGAAAAACAACCTTAACAGGGGATTAAAAGTTTCTGGAATTATACTGTTTTGCATGACGGATATCAATATGACAACAGCTACAGTAAACTAAAGAAAATGTAAAGTAAATACTTTTGACAAATGAATATTAACTGTTAAAACTTAAACGACAATAATTTATTTCTTTAAACAGTAAAAAATAATCGTTGAAATTGCCCATTCCATCCATGAAGCAGCGATGTGTGTTTTATAACCATTCTTTTTCTTCTCAGTCTATACATAGAGGTGTATCACTTCACAGTTTTGTTTTTGTATGTTTTATGCATAATTAGTCATGTTAATATTTGCCACGTGTTTTACAGCCAGCAACAATACAATTCAGCCTGGCCGACTCTGTAGGCTTGTTGGCAATATGCATCCATTCGCTAACTTGTTCATGTTGTCTAATGTATTATTGAATTTTTATAATGTGTAGATCGAACATCTATATATGAAATAACCATTGAAACCTTTAAATGTGTTATTATATTAGCTATCCTTAAAGTGCAATTTGTCTAGGCTTGTATGGATACAATTACGCACGCGTAAAATAAACACACATGATCAACAAACAGATGCTTATATGCTTATTTAATTTCTTCATTGAGGAGTGAAACACATGAGCACTCAGGCTGTCTCCTCGGTCAGCTATATGGAGACTGACTCTAGTGGTACTGCCTGCCCAGAGCAGACACCACCACTGACAAGAACTTCTGGAAGGATGCCTGATATTCGGGTGTGAATGCGTTGCCCATCTTCCCAGCGATGACGATGGTCAGACAGTCAGACAACAGCTGTGAAAGAGAACAAACCACAGCAAAAGTGATATGTTTAGAATGTATTTGGGGGTAGCTTGATCGAGTGGACTTCAATGTTATTTTGTCGCCTATCTTACCTTAAAGTTGTCGGGATCTACGTGCAGTTTCTCAGAGTGCAGAACGCTCAGCTCGGCGTATGTGTTCTTGATGTCGTCCATGTTCTTCAGAGCTCTGTCCAGACCGCGCAGCACCGTGGTGCCGTGCTTAGCAATCAGAGGGTTGTTCATGATGGCCTCTGCGTTATACAGGTTGCCGAAGCCCCCGAAATACCTCTGGGTCCAGGGGTACACGATCAGACACCTGAGGGGAGCGGAGAGAGGAGCGGAGAGAACAGTGTGACGCTGAACAACAACAGAAAATGACGAAGAAGATGAAAATTAGGGGGACTAACAATCAAAATTAAAGTAAACCAAAGTTTCTTGTCTTACCTTGACAGGGACTTTTGGCCAATTTCGTCATAGTCTAGTTTGGAGAAGATGTTGGAGATGGCCGCGCGCTCTTCATCTGTCCACTCAACCATGTTTGCTCGTGAAGATTTAGCTTAGTTTCTAGTGAGAATAGGAATCATGAAAACATTTCGGAAAAATCTTTAGTTTTATGGTATTTGTGCACTCCGCCCCCAAAACGCAAAATGTAATATGATTGGTTGGAGATAACCCATCACGCTTTAGATAAGACATAGTTTAACATTGTCGAATAGGTCCTCCTTTAGGTGGATTTCCGTGAAACAGCAAAAAAACATTTGAGGAAACCAAATATAGATTCTGAGACTCTCAGGTTATAGCCTATACTTACAGTGCCTTCAGAAAGTATTCACACCCTTTTGCTTTTTTCACTTTTGTTGTTGTGTTACAGCCTGATTACATTGAGATGTTGTGTCACTGATCTCCCTACACTACCGCATAATGTCAAAGTGTAATTTTGTTTGTAGAACATTTTTTTAAATAATACAAAAATAAAAGCTAAAATGTATTGAGTCAATAAGTATTCAACCCCTTGGTTATGGCAAGCCTAAATAAGTTCAGGAGTAAAAATGTGCATAAGAAGTCACATAATAGGCTGCATGGACTCATTCCGTGTTTAATAATAGTGGTTAACATGATTTTTAAATGACAAATCATGCTTCATTGACAGCATGGCCAATGTTTAATGTTTATAATTTTAAACTAGGAAAAGAGGCCCTTAATCTTAGACTTGGGACCACACAGCCATTCCACTGAATAGCAGTGCTTGCAGTTAGCCACTGATTCCTTCCAAATCTCTCATTGTTGAACTTGCGATTTCCAACTTGTTGTGTAATGTTTATGTTGAATGGCCGATGAGTACTGATACGTTTTATCTTTAATTTCTCTTCATTATTTCTCTTCATATGACAAGGATTAAAAAGGATTTGCCAGTAGATTGTTGACTTTATTCATGATGATGATTCATGATGACTGCTAGCTAAGATTTTGAAAGTATGATGTTGACATGATCAGTCCAATCAAAACTACTGTAGATATAAGGTGATTTCACATAATTGTATCTGTGGCCAATGACTTGAGCCTTCTTAGATGTGCACTTCTAATGTAACTCTATCGCAGCACCCGAGGGGCTTGAATTGTCGAGCTCTACCCTTAGACTTGGTGGTGATGTAGTGTCCCCATGAGTGACAGAAAACTGAGCCAATCACAGCGCAACGCTCCGTATTTTCTGCTGGCTTGCCCCACCTGTCACATCTGCTCCTGCAACGCCCTCTACTGCTCATCCTGTGTCTCCTTGACCTTCCACCACTTCCCCAGTACTCTCTCCCTCTCCCCCTCTCTCTCTGTGTTTGTGTGATTGTGTGGGCGAAGACAGGTGTGCTGGAGTCAGAGCAGATCCCCACCAGTTGCAACCTGTTCCATAATCAAGACCACTACAAATACTCAGCCCTGACACTTACACGGTGCCAGATCGTAATCTCTGTTCAGTCAGTCTACGTTTCTGGCCGTTTTGTTACTATTCAGATCCTGTTGTCCTGTTGTGCCTGTTTTCCTTGCCTGACTCTGTTTTCCTCTCCGCTACAGTTCTGCCTGCTCTGACTCTGGTCCCTGTCTCATCATCCCTGTCTCTACTACTCCCTTGGATTCCCCTCCGGACCTGCTTACCCTGTCCCAACCCCTCTCGCTCCAGCCTCAGCCTCCGCACCTGGTTTCCTGCAACCCATCTGAGCTTCCCCTGGCCTGCACTCCATCTCCCCGTGTTTCAATAAATACCTTGGTTACTTCATCCCAGTCTCCTCGTCTGAGTCTGCTCTTGGGTTCCCCTGTTCCACTCCGCGTAACACCACCACCACAGAAAGCACTGAGTTAGGCTGAAACACCTGCCTTTTGGAGCTGCCTTACTCAAGACCATGTTTGTATGCGGCTTTATTAAATAATATATATTTTTTACATTGTTTGCAAACTGATATATGACACGTATTAATGCCAAAATAACATGTAAAACAGGCCAGCCCCCCCCAAAAGATATGACGGGTCGCCACTGCTTGGGATGTACTTGGGATGTATGGTCCACAGCAAATGGTTTAGTTGACACATGTCTATACCCAAAGGGAACTCTGTCACAACTAACCGACAGAACTTAATACAGCTGAACATGTAACGATTTCTTCCTTATTACAGAGAGTTAACGACACAAGCACTCAGGTGTTTCTGTCAGGTTTTATTACAAAAGAAAAACACACAAATAAAATACTCTATAATAAGTTAACGGCACAGCAACATTTGATTTCTATGATGGGGCTATGATGCTCCTTATCTGTATTTCTCTGCAAGGACGGCTGCGAAGGCCGAGAGGTACTTGTCCATGGCTGCGTGCGCGACAGGATCGAACTCATCACCCATGTGAGCGGCCAAAGTCACGAGGATACAGTGACAAAGAAGCTATGAGAGAAATAAACAAAACACAAAGGAAAAAAATCATAAAATAAACCACAAGTGCATTTGTTAAGTTCCCTTCATAGATTAGAAATGAAATTATTGGTACAAGAAATATGGTGGAAACTCCCAGTCTATGCCAACACCAATTTGTGGGGAGTAGTGAATGAGTGCACAATTCAAGGAGTAAAGATTATTAGGACACAATGAGTGTGTTCCAGCAGATGATATTAGTAGGGATAGGGATGTACTAGGACTAATATCTGATCGAACAGTTCATCAAGAGAAATAGGGAAAGCACCTTGAAGTTGCAGGGGTCTATTCTCAGTTTGTAGGCATGCAGTGTTTGGAGCGGTGCCAGGGTGACCATCATCGAGCTGATGTCTTTGGAACACTCAGCTATCGCGAGAACTATCTTCTTCCCGTGGGAACGCAGGTGCGTGGACCGGGGTCTGATGTCCAGGTGGGCGAAGTATGTTTTCGTCCCGGGAAAAGTCGTCATCATCCTGTGATACAGTGATAAAGTATAGGTCTGCAAGTGGGCATTATATTTGTGACTGACAACAGGTCCAAGAGAGACCTCTGTTGTTGCCTCCATTACCACCAAGTTTGGGTAAATAGACCATGAACCCAATTTAATTGCTAAATTATTGTAACAGGCTAACCATATAATAAACAAAAATGTAACAACACAAAAAACATATACGTTTTGTTTTCATTCAAATACATGACACCTTTCACAAATACATTTTCCAATAGCAGAAGCAAAAACAGTTTTTGCCAACGAAATGTCTTAGTTTTAACACCTTTTAGCCTACCATATCGAAAGTGGCATCTTATCAGAAAGGAAGTTATGTTCAGATGTGTGTGTTGCTTGTATGTTATTTACAATTAACCTAGGCCTACCTTAGAAGACATTCAGCTCCGATGTCGGAAGCCACGGGAATCATTTTGTCCCAAATTTTAGCGATCAGCTCCTTTTCGTGGTCTGTGAGCATATTGTAACCCGTTGCGCTGGTGCTATGCGTAGAAGTTGAACGTCTGGACAGGCGCAAGGCACAGGTCTGCGTAAAGGTGTTAGTCAACCATTTTTTGCACCACTATAACCCGTCAAAATGCAAGCAAATCACGTTTTCTGGCAGTATTTACAACAATTGTCTAAATGAGGTCAACTAAATGGTAATTTGCGGCGGTCGTTTGCGGTAGGCCTACTCCTTGCTTCGGGTTGTTTTCCTTCTGAATGCTGAGGAGAGATAACCACTTGAGGGTGGGCAAGTTGCGCAGAAGACCCAACATCTTCTGATATGCGTCATGTGGTCTACTGGGGGCCTCTTTTGAAACACACACACTGTTAACTTGACCATAAAAAAACATAAGAAAATAATAATATAATGAAGTAAAATGTAAGGCATTAAGCCTAATGCATTGTAATAAAATGGACTTAAAATGCACCGAATACAGTGGTTTGGGTGAATGTGTGATGTTGTATGTTGCAGTTGGTGTGTCACGAAGTTACCCTACCCCTTAGAAATTCCTTGCTGTGGTTACTGATTTTTGACCTAATCTCTGCTCCCTTTATCGTAATCTATACATACCAGCCAGGGCCAGGCAACTGACACATATTGTAAACATATTCATGTATATGAGTGAATCTACAGAAGTGGTGTAATTGCTGTCCCCCCCCCCCCCCCCCAAAAAAATCTAAAAGTGTCCGAATGGAGATTTTGTTTTCATCATGATATGTTCTAATTAATTCCAAGGCAATAACAAACGTATTGTTAAATTAACATAGTACAAAGTCATTGTTTATACACCTATTTCTATTCACAAGTGGCTGCCCCACAGCGACTCTTAAAATTCATGTTTGAAAATAAAACAATTCATGATTTTTATTTTTTTTAACACTATTATTTCAATAGAACATATTGAGTTATTCTATTACCCCATTGAAAGATACTGATCTTATTTGTGTTTTGTTTATTTTTAAACATCTTTCTCTGAAAAATGCTGTCCCAACTTTTGATGTCACTACCTAAACACAGACTTTAACTGACTGTAGAATGAATGTGTGCCTTAAACCACACCCCTACAAATATCACCAGGTGATGGGATTGCACCCCTCTCCAGCATGGCCACATGGCGAGTAGTCTGTCTGCAATCATTTTGGAAAAAAAATGAGTGAGCAAGTTGGTAAAGCTTCATATATTTTTAAGAAGTGTCATTACCGAACATCTAATATTTCATAAAATACGTAAAGTATGGTTTTGGGACTAAAATATATATGTTTGCTGTGATGTACATCTGTCCAAATTAAAACTATCCAGCCATATGCTAGCTATTGTCCAAACCGAAATGGTCACAACCTAAACAATTGACACCATAAACATTTATAGAGGTCTCACCTTTGTATCTATGCCATTATGACGTCTGTGACAGCACAGGCAGCGCCATCGAGGCTATCTTCATTTTAAAGTTGCAAGCACCATGAACTACCAACTGATCTACAAGAGGACCACCATGTTAAATCAAATCCAATTTTATTGGTCACATACACGTGATTAGAAGATGTTATTGCGGGTGTAGCGAAATGCTTGTGCTTCTAGCTCCGACAGTGCAGTAATATCTAACAAGTAATATCTAACAAATTAAACAACATATACCCAATAAACACAAATCTAAGTATGAATGAATTAAGACAATTTTTACATTTTACATTTTAGTCATATCGACAAGCAATGTCAGAGCGGAACGGACTAAGATACAGTAGAATAGTATAGAGTACAGTATATACAGTTGAAGTCGGAAGTTTACATACACCTTAGCCAAATACATTTAATCTCAGTTTTTCACAATTCCTGACATTTTAATCCTAGTAAAAATGTCTTAGGTCAGTTAGGATCACCACTTTATTTTAAGAATGTGAAATGTCAGAATAATAGTATAGAGTGATTTATTTCAGCTTTTATTTCCTTCATCAAATTCCCAGTGGGTCAGAAGTTTACATACACTCAATTAGTATTTGGTAGCATTGCCTTTAAATTGTTTAACTTGGGTCAAATGTTTCAGGTAGCCTTCCACAAGCTTCCCACAATAAGTTGGGTGAATTTTGGCCCATTCCTCCTGACAGAGCTGGTGTAACTGAGTCAGGTTTGTAGGCCTCCTTGCTCACACACACGTTTTTAGTTCTGCCCACAATTTTTCTATGGGATTGAGGTCAGGGCTTTGTGATGGCCACTGCAATACCTTGACTTTGTTGTCCTTAAGCCGTTTTGCCACAACTTTCAAAGTATACTTGGGGTCATTGTCCATTTGGAAGATCCATTTGCAACCAAACTTTAACTTCCTGACTGATGTCTTGAGATGTTGCTACAATATATTCACATAATTTTCCTGCCTCATGATGCCATCTATTTTGTGAAGTGTACCAGTCCCTCCTGCAGCAAAGCACCCCCACAACATGATGCTGCCACCCCCGTGCTTCACGGTTGGGATGGTGTTCTTCGGCTTGCAAGCATCCCCTTTTTTTCCTCCAAACATAACGATGGTCATTATGGCCAAACAGTTCTATTTTTGTTTCATCAGACCAGAGGACATTTCTCCAAAAAGAACGATCTTTGTCTCGATGTGCAGTTTCAAACCGTGGTCTGGCTTTTTTTATGCCGGTTTTTGAGCAGTGGCTTCTTCCTTGCTGAGCGGCCTGTCAGGTTATGTCGATATAGGACTTGTTTTACTGTGGCTATAGATACTTTTGTACCTGTTTCCTCCAGCATCTTCACAAGGTCCTTTGCTGTTGTTCTGGGATTGATTTGCACCTTTCGCACCAAAGTACGTTCATCTCTAGGAGACAGAAAGCATCTCCTTCCTGAGCGGTATGACGGCTGTGTGATCCCATGGTGTTTATTCTTACGTACTATTGTTTGTATAGATGAACGTGGTACCTTCAGGCATTTGAAAATTGCTCCCAAGGATGAACCAGACTTGTGGAGGTCTACAATTGTTTTCTGAGGTCTTGGCTGATTTCTTTGGATTTTCCCATGATGTCAAGCAAAGAGGCACTGAGTTTGAAGCTAGGTCTTGAAATACATCCACAGGTACACCTCCAATTGTCCCAAATTATGTCAATTAGCCTATCAGAAGCTTCTAAAGCCATGACATGTATGTAAACTTCTGACCCACTGGAATTGTCATAAGGTGAATTATAAGTGAAATAATCTATATGTAAACAATTGTTGGAAAAATTACTTGTGTCATGCACAAAGTAGATGTCCTAACCGACTTGCCAAAAGTATAGCTTGAAATTTGTGGAGTGGTTGAAAAATGAGCTTTGATGAACCTGTACTGACCTCACCTTCTGGATGATAGGAGGGTGAACAGGCAGTGGACTGTCGAGCTTTCAATTGTGCATCTCAAATCAAATCAAAGTTGATTTGTCACGTGCGCCAAATACAACAGGTGTCAACCTTACAGTGAAAAGCTTACTTACAGGCTGTAACCAATAGTGCAAAAAAAGGTATTAGGTGAACAATAGGTAGATAAAGAAATAAAACAACAGTTAAAAGACAGGCTATATACAGTAGCGGGGTTATAAAAGTAGCGAGGCTACATACAGACACCGGTTAGTCAGGCTGATTGAGGTAGTATATACATGTAGATATGGTTAAAGTGACTCTATGCATATATGATGAACAGAGAGTAGCAGTAGCGTAAAAAAGGGGGTTGGCGGGTGGTGGGTGGGACACAATGCAGATAGCCCGGTGAGCCAATGTGTGGGAGCACTGGTTGGTCGGCCCAATTGAGGTAGTATGTACATGAATGTATAGTTAAAGTGACTATGCATATATGATAAACAGAGAGTAGCAGCAGCGTAAAAAGAGGTGTTGAGGGGCACACAATGCAAATTGTCCGGGTAGCAATTTGATTACCTGATCAGGAGTCTTATGGCTTGGGGGTAAAAACTGTTGAGGAGCCTTTTTGTCCTAGACTTGGCACTCCGGTACCGCTTGCCATGCGGTAGTAGAGCGAACAGTCTATGACTGGGGTGGCTGGGGTCTTTGACAATTTTAAAGGGCCTTCCTCTGACACCGCCTGGTGTAGAGGTCCTGGATGGCAGGCAGGCTTAGCCCCAGTGATGTACTGGGTCCTACGCACTACCTTCTGTAGTGCCTTGCGGTCAGAGGCCGAGCAATTGCAATACCAGGCAGTGATGCAACCAGTCAGGATGCTCTCGATGTTGCAGCTGTAAAACCATTTGAGGATCTCAGGACCCATGCCAAATCTTTTCAGTCTCCTGAGGGGGAATAGGCTACAGGAATCGGTCCTCCTTTTCCTGTAGTCCACAATCATCTTCTTAGTCTTGGTTACGTTGAGGAATAGGTTGTTATTTTGGCACCACCCGGCCAAGTCTCTGACCTCCTCCCTATAGGCTGTCTCGTTGTTGACGGTGATCAGGCCTACCACTGTTGTGTCGTCTGCAAACTTAATGATGGTGTTGGAGTCGTGCCTGGCCATGCAGTCGAGGGTGAAAAGGGAGTACAGGAGGGGACTGAGCACGCACCCCTGGGGAGCTCCAGTGTTGAGGATCAGCGTGGCAGATGTGTTGCTACCTACCCTCACCACCTGGGGGCGGCCCGTCAGGAAGTCTAGGATCCAGTTGCAGAGGGAGGTGTTTAGTCCCAGGATTCTTAGCTAAGTGATGAGCTTTGAGGGTACTATGGTGTTGAACGCTGAGCTGTAGTCAATGAATAGCATTCTCACTTAAGTGTTCTTTGTCCAGGTGGGAAAGAGCAGTGTGGAGTGCAATAGAGATTGCATCACCTGTGGATCTGTTTGGGCGGTATGCAAATTGGAGTGGGTCTAGGGTTTCTGGGATAATGGTGTTGATGTGAGCCATTACTAACCTTTCAAAGCACTTCATGGCTACGGACGTGAGTGCTACGGGTCTGAAGTCATTTAGGCAGGTTGCCTTTGTATTCTTGGGCACAGGGACTATGGTGGTCTGCTTGAAACATGTTGGTATTACGGACTCGATCAGGGACATGTTGAAAATGTCAGTGAAGACACCTGCCAGTTGGTCAGCACATGCCTGGAGCACATGTCCTGGTAATCCGTCTGGCCCCGCAGGCTTGTGTATGTTAACCTGTTAAAAGGTCTTACTCATGTTGGCTACGGAGAGCATGATCACACAGTCGTCTGGAACAGCTGATGCTCTCATGCATGCTTCAGTGTTGCTTGCCTCGAAGCGAGCATAGAAGTGATTTAGCTCGTCTGGTTGGCTCGTGTCACTGGGCAGCTCTCGCCTGTGGTTCCCTTTGTAGTCTGTAATAGTTTGCAAGCCCTGCCACATAATATGAGCGTCGGAGCCGGTGTAGTGTGATTCAATCTTAGCCCTGTATTGATGCTTTGCCTGTTTCATGGTTCGTCGCAGGGCATAGCAGGATTTCTTATAAGCTTCCAGGTTAGAGTCCCGCACCTTCAGCTCTACCTTTTATCTCAGTGTGAATGTTGCCTGTAATCCATGGCTTCTGTTTGGGGTACGTACGCTCACTGTGGGGACGACGTCTTTGATGCACTTATTGATAAAGCCAGTGACTGATGTTGTCTATTCCTCAATGCCATCGGAAGAATCCCGGAACATGTTCCAGTCTGTGATTGCAAAACAGTCTGCCTCATCTGACCCCTTTTTTATAGACCGAGTAACTGGTGCTTCCTGCTTTAATTTTAGCTTGTAAGCAGGAATCAGGAGGATAGAGTTGTGGTCGGATTTACCAAATGGAGAGTGAGGGAGAGCTTTGTACGCATCTCTGTGTGTGGAGTACAGGTGATCTAGATTTTTTTCCCTCTGGTTGCACATTTAACATGTTGATAGAAATTTGATAGAACTGATTTAATTTTCCCTGCATTAAAGTCTCCCGCCACTAGGAGCGCCGCCTCTGGGTGAGTGGTTTCCTGTTTGCTTATTTCCTTATACAGCTGACTGAGTGCGGTCTTAGTGCCAGCAACTATCTGTGGTGGTAAATTAACAGCCACAAAAAGTATAGCTGAAAACTCTCTAGGCAAGTAGTGTGGCCTGCAATTAATCACAATATACTCTTCTTCAGGCGAGCAAAATCTAGAGACTTCCTTAGATTTCGTGCACCAGCTGTTGTTTACAAATATACACAGACCGCCCCCCCTCATCTTACCGGAGTGTGCTGTTCTATCTTGCCGGTGCAGCGTATATCCCGCTAGCTGAATATCCATGTCGTCATTCAGCCACGATTCCGTGAAACACAGGATATTACAGGTTTTGATGTCCCGTTGGTAGGATATTCGTGATCAAACCTCGTCTAGTTTATTGTCCAATGATTGCACGTTGGCGAGTAGTATTGACGATAACGGCAGCTTTCCCACCTGCCTTTTCTGGGTCCTGACCAGGCATCTGGCTCTTTGTCCTCTGTACCTGCGTCGCTTCCTCTTGCAAATAACGGGGATGTTGGCACTGTCGGGTGTTTGGAGAATGTCTTGTGCATCTTGCTTGTTGAAGAAAAAATCTTCATCTAATCCGAGGTGAGTGATTGCTGTCCTGATATCCAGAAGCTCTTTTTTGCCATAAGATACAGTTGCAGAAACATCATGTACAAAATAAGTTACAAATAACGCAAAAAAACCCACATAATAGTACAATTGGTTGGGCGCCTGTAAAACTGCTGCCATTTCTTCCGGCGCCATTTTGTCAAAGGTTGTGAGGGTTTTAGGTGACATGCCAAATCTTTCTTCTTTAGCCTCCTGAGGTTGAAGAGGCTCTGTTGCACCTTCTTCACCACACTGTCTGTGTGGGTGGTCCATTTCAGTTTGTCAGTGATGTGTATGCTAAGGAACTTTAAGCTTTCCACCTTCTCCACTGTGGTCCCGTCAATGTACAGTGAGGGAAAAAAGTATTTGATCCCCTGCTGATTTTGTACGTTTGCCCACTGACAAAGAAATGATCAGTCTATAATTTGAATGGTAGGTTTATTTGAACAGTGAGAGACAGAATAACAACAAAAAAATCCAGAAAAACGCATGTCAAAAATGTTATAAATTTATTAGCATTTTAATGAGGGAAGTAAGCATTTGACCCCCTCTCAATCAGAAAGATTTCTGGCTCCCAGGTGTCTTTAATACAGGTAACAAGCTGAGATTAGGAGCACACTCTTAAAGGGAGTGCTCCTAATCTCAGCTTGTTACCTGTATAAAAGACACCTGTCCACAGAAGCAATCAATCAATCAGATTCCAAACTCTCCACCATGGCCAAGACCAAAGAGCTCTCCAAGGATGTCAGGGACAAGATTGTAGACCTACACAAGGCTGGAATGGGCTACAAAACCATCGCCAAGCAGCTTGGTGAGAAGGTGACAACAGTTGGTGTGATTATTCGCAAATGGAAGAAACACAAAAGAACTGTCAATCTCCCTCGGCCTGGGGCTACATGCAAGATCTCACCTCGTGGAGTTGCAATGATCATGAGAATAGTGAGGAATCAGCCCAGAACTACACGGGAGGATCTTGTCAATGATCTCAAGGCAGCTGGGACCATAGTCACCAAGAAAACAATTGGTAACACACTACGCCGTGAAGGACTGAAATCCTGCAGCGCCCGCAAGGTCCCCCTGCTCAAGAAAGCACATACACATGCCCATCTGAAGTTTGCCAATGAACATCTGAATGATTCAGAGGACAGCTGGGTGAAAGTGTTGTGGTCAGATGAGACCAAAATGGAGCTCTTTGGCATCAACTCACTCGCCGTGTTTGAAGGAGGAGGAATGCTGCCTATGACCCCAAGAACACCATACCCACCATCAAATATGGAGGTGGAAACATTATGCTTTGGGGGTGTTTTTCTGCTAAGGGGACAGGACAACTTCACCGCATCAAAGGGACGACAGACGGGGCCATGTACCGTCAAATCTTGGGTGAGGACCTCCTTCCCTCAGCCAGGGCAAGGAAAAGGGGTCTGGATGGGTATTCCAGCATGACAAGGACCCAAGACACATGGCCAAGGCAACAAGTGGCTCAAGAAGAAGCACATTAAGGTCCTGGAGTGGCCTAGCCAGTCTCCAGACCTTAATCCCATAGAAAATCTGTGGAGGGAGCTGAAGGTTCGAGTTGCCAAATATTAGCCTCGAAACCTTAATGACTTGGAGAAGATCTGCAAAGAGGAGTGGGACAAAATCCCTCCTGAGATGTGTGCAAACCTGGTGGCCAACTACAAGAAACGTCTGACCTCTGTGATTGCCAACAAGGGTTTTGCCACCAAGTACTAAGTCATGTTTTGCAGAGGAGTCAAATACTTATTTCCCTCATTAAAATGCAAATCATTTTATAACATTTTTGACATGCGTTTTTCTGGATTTATTTGTTGTTATTGTCTCTCACTGTTCAAATAAACCTACCATTAAAATTATAGACTGATCATTTCTTTGTCAGTGGGCAAACGTACAAAATCAGCAGGGGATCAAAAACTTTTTCCCTCACTGTAGATGGGGGGTGCACCCTCTGCTGATGTTGAGTGAGAGGTTGTTTTCCAGGCACCACACTCCCAGAGCACTGTAGGCTGTCTCGTCATCGTTGGTAATCAAGCCTACTACTGTTGTGTCATTGGAGGCGTGCTTGGCCACGCAGTCATGGATGAACAGGGAGCACAGGAGGGGGCGGAGCACGAACCCTTGTGGGGCTCAGTGTTGAGGATCAGCGGAGTGGAGGTGATGTTTCCTACCTTCACCACTTTGGGGCGGCCCGTATGGAAGTTCAGGACTCAGTTGCACAGGGCAGGGTTCAGACCCAGGGCCTCGAGCTTAATGAGCTTGGAAGGTACTATGGTGTTGAATGCTGAGCTATAGTCAATAAACAGCATTCTTACATAGGTATTCCTCTTGTCCAGATGGGATAGGGCAGTGTGCAGAGTGATGGCGATTGCATTGTCTGTGGATCTATTGGGGCAGTAAGCAAATTGAAGTAAGTCTTGGGTGGCAGGTAAGGTAGAGATGATATGATCCTTGACTAGTCTCTCAAAGCACTTCATGATGACAGAGGTGAGTGCTACGGGGCGATAGTCATTAAGTTCAGTTACCTTTGCCTTCTTGGGTACAGGAACAATGGTGGCCATCTGGAAGCATGTGGGGACAGCAGACTGGGATAGGGAGAGATTGAATATGCCCGTAAACACACCAGCAAGCTGGTCTGTGAATGCTCTGAGGACGTGGTTAGGAATGCCGTCTGGGCTGGCAGCCTTGCGAGGGTTATAATGTTTAAATGTTTTACTCACGTCGGCTACGGAGAAGGAGAGCATACAGTCCTTGGTAGTGGGCCGCGTCGGTGGCACTGTGTTAACCTTAAAGCGTGTCGAAGAATGTATTTAGCCTGTCCGGAAGCAAGACATCGGTCTCAACGACGTGGCTGGTTTTCCTTTTGTGTTCCGGGATTGTCTGTAGACCCTGCCACATACGTGTCATGTCTGAGCCATTGAATTGTGACTCCACTTTATCTCTATACTGACATTTAGCTTGTTTGCTTGCCTTGCGGAGTGAATAACTACACTGTTTATATTCTGCCATATTCCCAGAGACCTTGCAGTGGTTAAATGCGTTGGTTTGCGCTTTCAGTTTTGCGCGAATGCTACCATCTATCCACGGTTTCTGGTTAGTGTAGGTTTTAATAGTTACAGTGGGTACTACATCTCCTATACACTTCCTTGTAAACTCAGTCACCGTATCCGTGTATGCGTCTAGATTATTTTCGCAAGCTACCCGGAACATATCCCAGTCCACGTGATCAAAACAATCCTGAAGCGTGGATTTCGATTGGTTAGACCAGCGTTGAATAGTTCTTAGCACGGGTACTTCCTGTTTGAGTTTCTACCTATAGGAAAGGATGCACAATCGAGAGCATCCTGTCGGGCTGTATCACCGCCTGGTACGGCAACTGCTCCGCCCACAACCGAAAGGCTCTGCAGAGGGTAGTGAGGTCTGCACAACGCATCACCGGGGGCAAACTACCTGCCCTCCAGGAAACCTACACTACCCGATGTCACAGGAAGACCAAAAAGATCATCAAGGACAACAACCCCCCTAGCCACTGCCTGTTCACCCCGCTATCATCCAGAATGCGAGGTCAGTACAGGTGCATCAAAGCTGGGACAGAGAGACTGAAAAACCGCTTCTATCTCAAGGCCATCAGACTGTTAAACAGCCATCACTAACATTGAGTGGCTACTGCCAACATACTGACTCAAATCTCTAGCCACTTTAATAATTAAATATTGGATGTAATAAATGTATCACTAATCACTTTAAACAATGCCACTTTACATAATGTTTGCATACCCTACATTACTCATCTCATATGTATATACTGTACTCTATACCATCTACTGCATCTTGCCTATGCCGTTCGGCCATCGCGCATCCATATATTTATATGTACATATTCTTATTAATTCCTTTACACTTGTGTGTATAACGTAGTTGTTGTGAAATTGTTAGATAACTTGTTAGATATTACTGCACAGTCGGAACTAGAAGCACAAGCATTTCGCTACACTCGCATTAACATCTGCTAACCATGTGTATGTGACCAATAACATTTGATTTGATTTGAATTGATTTGAGCAAGATGGAGTCGTGGTCAGATTTGCCAAAAGGAGGGCGGGGGAGGGCCTTGTAAGCATTCCGGTAGTTTGAATAGCAATGGCTGAGAGTCCTAGTAGCGCGAGTAGTACAGTCGATATGTTGATAGAACTTCAACAGCCTAATCCTCAGATTTTCTTAATTAAATTCCCCAGTTACAATAAATGCAGTCACAGGATGTGGTTTCCAATTTGCATAAAGTCCAGTGAAGTTCTTTGAGGCCCGTCGTGGTATCAGCTTGAGAGGGGATGTAAACGGCCATGGCAATGATGGAGGAGAATTCTCTTGGGAGATAATATGGTCGGCATTTTATTGTGAGGTATTCAAGGTCGGGTGAACAAAAGGACTTGAGTTCCTGTATGTTACTAGAATTCCACCATGAGTTGTTAATCATGAAACACACCCCTCCGCCCTTCTGCTTCCCGGAGAGATATTTATTCCTGTCTGCGCGATGTACTGAGAATCCTGCTGGTTTTACCAACAGAGTATCCTGAGAGAGCCATGTTTCTGTGAAACAAAGTGTGTTACAGGCCCCGATGTCTCTCTGGAAAGAAATCCTTACGCTAAGCTCATCAACTTTGTTATCAAAAGACTGAACATTAGCGAGTAATATACTCGGAAGCGGTGGGTGGTGTGCGCTCCTTCTAAATCGAACCAGCAGGCCGCCTCGAGTGCCTCTCCTCAGCCGGCAATGTTTTGGGTCAGCCTCTGGAATAAGTTCAATTGCTCTGGGGAGAGTGAACAAAGGATCTGCTCCAAGGAAGTCGTATTCCTGGTCGTAATGCTGGAATTTCTGGTGAGTTACCGCCACTCTAATATCCAATAGTTCCTCCCGGCTGTATGTAAAGACACAAAACATTTCCTGAGTTAATAATGTATGAAATAGTACATTAAAAAAAATATGCAAAGTTTCCTAAGAGCTAGTCGCGATGCTGCCATCTCCTTCGGCTCCGTTGTTGTGGGTAGTTGACAAGTGCACACTTCAGGAAAAAGTGTAGAGTATTGAGATGCATAGCCAGCAGGGGGCTTCAACCCTCCAAGAGCACAAACGTTGACGTCTATTTGGTCCAAACATAGACATCTATAATGTACTGTACTTTACTGTACTGTGCTCTACTGTACTGTACTTACTGAACTATACTCAAATTGACTGTACTGTACTGTACTAAACTATAATCTTTAACCCATAGGATTCCCCACCCAGATGACTACTTTAAAATGGTGGAAGGCCTCAATTACAATGTCTATACTAAAAAGGGTTATATCCATCAAGAGTCCTCTATCTATCTCTATGATTGACACATGATTGTTATACCACTGTATTTTTTTACATTTCTTGAAAAAAACATCTGAAATGAACATCACATTAATCACGTAGATCATTATTTCTATTTTGGATTATTTGTAGTTGTTGAAGGAAAGGGACATCCATAAGGCGCCAACATGCTGAAAAGTACAGCAGACAGTCAGAGAAAAATACAATAAAATTAGCATTTTGGGAGTAAAACAGGGCACACATTTGTATTCAGAGATAGCCCAGATTTCTTTTCATTATACACAACTCACCAACCTGAACCAGGTTTCCATGACAACATCCTACCACCTCATGTCATGTTAGGAGCAGTTAGAACGGTGGTAAAATATTTATCTGAAAGGGAGAAGAGGTACGCAAGACCAAGAACACAGGGCAGCAGTGAAAAGGCAGAAAGACACAGACAGAAAGAATTGTGTATTTTATTGATCGTCATGAATATGTCAATCACATGCCTCATTCGATATGGTATTAATTAAGTAAGCAATTAAGTTCAGAATGTATACGCCAGGTCACAACCAAAACAATGTCACTACTAAAACACCTAATATTTGCTACAATGAAGATAGGAAAAGTGGCAATTAAACATCTAACAACATAATTCATTTGATTCATAAGTAATTAAATCAATCAATACGCTTCAGACTAATAAAATCAACACATAAATGTTGCATGCTAATTAAATGTTAGATAAATCTGTAATAGAAGGTTAATCAAAATTATCACTACTGTGCATGGTTCTCCCTTTATTGCAACTTTTACACTATGTTTCAGTAGTGACAAATTTAGTGGGATGGTAAGGAATTCAGGACAAAATGTCATATATGCAATACAAACAAACTGTGTGAGTAGTAAATATCTCTATCTGATTTGCGAGAAATAGGATAAAATTAGCAATTTTTTTCAACCCTGTATTGTCACCACTTTTGTAGAATAACCCATATATGAGCCTTACTATGTGTCTCTATATAGGTCTTCAACCAGAGCCAGGTTGTGGTAAAGGTTTGCTTATCTTCTGGATCAACAATGCGCCATCTAGTGGTTAAGATATTTCCCCTGCCCATGTTTCATGTTCCACAAAATGTTTAACATCTGCATAAGTCCAATTCAAGGGTCCCAACAAAACATATAACAATAAAACCAACATCCAAGAGAGCTTGCAACTTCTTGTAGGATCATAGTCTTTCTTCTACAGTAGTGTACAGTAGGCTATACATAGGCTATACATGTACATCATACGTATGGGTACAACAGCAGCCCAGGGTTAGCTCTTATACTGACATAAATGGAGAAAACAACAAATAAGCTGCTCTTAGATACATTTATGTGTGTATTTATTGCTTTATTTACTATAGAACCACACACTTTTTGTTAAAACCAGATGTACCTATTTTACATTTGCCTGTATATCTATGGTTGGAACTCCAGTGGGCATGGCCCAGGTATGGGAGAAGTCAGCCCAGGTTTCTCAGAAAGGGAGGGAGGGGGCTGATAAAGGCCTACAGCTGCCCCTATCAGCAGCACCAGACTGGGGCTCTGTTCAGGGCGGGGCAGGGGGCCAGGGCGCTGTGACGCACTGTGTAGGAGTAGGTTGAAGTCCCTGAACACAGATCTAGGATCAGATTACCCCTAACTCCAATTCTAACCCTAACCCCTAGGAAGTTTAAACCTTATCTGATCGTAGATCAGTGGTTAGGGCAACTTCTACATATTCTGTGTTTGCAGGCAGAAGCATGAGTTGGCAGAAAGAGGGATCTCTCTGCTACCCTAACTACAGAGCATGGGATGAGCCAGATGAAACAATAACATACTGTTATGTTTCTATTTACTCAATATTGACTTCTAAATGAAATTAAAAGGTCATTACAAAATAATTACATAATCCTGACTAAATAGCAACTAAAAAACAACAAAATAATGACTAAATATCCAATGCTATTAGACAGAATATGTACATGTTTCTGGTTTGTCATCTGTTTAAATGTTTCCTCAGTCTGAAAGCACAGTATCCATATCCATGAAAATAGAGATCAAATCGCTTGACAAAAATCCATATTTTCCTGTAACATTGAGTTAATTAAGAAATCCCTTCCAAGTTGGATGAGCTGTTGTTCCTGGTCAAAATGAGAATTCCATAATAAGCTAGTTTTGTCTTTAGCACTGCATCTAGCCCCTCCACATTGGCTGTCTATCATCATTTCATGCCAACCAATGCCCAGCTGAGCCTGGCCCTGTCTGTGTTTAATCAGACCCCACCCACCAACACTCCACTCTCCAGAGTACTTTCCATGTACTGAAAGCCAACCCCAGACTTCATGTCAAACCTACATTCACAGTGTATTTTGTGTTTCACAGCTAGTGGAAGATAATTCAGACAGATCCCTGATTAAATAAATAAATGAAATACAGAGATGAGTTATACAGATGATGCAGATGTCCTTCACGCAGACTCTCACTTCACTGTTTTCTCATCACATCTCAACTACTGAACAGAGACTGTCTAAATGAACTCTGGGAAACACATAAAGACAGATGCATACAGTAGCTTCTAGATGTTTTAAAATGCATGCTTCAATTGTTGTAATTCAACCATGATTTTAGGCCTCATAAAGTTAGCTAATGTTATTTTAGCCCAATCTACAACCTTTTTATTTCATTGTATAATTGTATTATCTAATCCTAATGTTTAATACTGTGTTTTCATCTAACACTCTGTCATAGCATTTTTATCCACACTGTTTTAGTTGCAGTCACCTACAGCAGCACCTACAGCGGAGTCTGCCTGCTCCTGCCTGGAGCTCGTAGACCCGCCAGGATGGATACAGTCATGAGCCCACTTGACCCATCAACTTGCATGGAGAAAGAGGACAGCCATGAGATGAGTCCTGCAACATGATATTGTTGTTAAAAAACTGCACTTTCATGAGAAAAAAGTCTCAATATATTTCCCTGCTGATGGAGGTTTCTGTTGTACCTTTCAGGTCAAGGTCTAGCTTTGCTGCCTTATTAAAGGCATTAAAATAAGCACACTTTTTAGTGAATAGGGTGCGATTTGGGATGCAATAACAACGTGCAGTTACAATGAGTGTCCAACAGGTGACACCATTGTGTTAAGACTTCCAAGTCCTTGACAGACCTCTGCTCGGCATATCGCTGGTGTATAAGAATTGTCCTCTCTCCTCTGTCTACATAATTCTATCTGTCTAATTTAATCATAAGAGTTGCAGGTAAATAAGACTTATTACAGGAATGGAGATGGCTCTCTGTTGTAAAAACAAACTAACTCTCCCAAGGGGCTATAGCAAACACAAAACAGCAAGTGGAATATCAGAGAAAAGAAAGAGGGCATGATGGGACATCTGTGAAGATTTTCAGAATGAGAAGCAGACAGGAAGGATGTTGGTGACTGATCCATAGGAGATTAACTCTGACCTCTGTCATGCAGCCGGACACAGAACAATCAGTGTGCACAGCAAATTGGTGATATTTCAGTGTAACATTTCTAGTGTTGATTCAGGAGTGAAATTCACTCTGTAAGAGTGAAATTAACAGTCAGTGGTGTAAAATAACCAGTTGGTGTTCGCAACCAGAGTTACTGTTTTACACTGTGGAGAATAAAACGGTTCCATCAAAACCACACCCATCATTATCATATTTCCCAGCATGTTCTACTGCAGGTTGAATCTTCTTTGTTTTTAATATCTGTGTACATTGATTGAGTGATTAATCTTATGCTACACAAAGATAAATAACATTCTTAACTAATCCAATCAGTTAGTTAGACTTGTTGCACCCGTTACTGAAATGGTTGTTCCGGTTTAAATGGTTTAGGTAGTTTTTTTTAAATCAAGTTTCCTAACCCTGACAGTCATTCTGAATGCAGGTTGCAGTTGAATACAAATTCCGACGGTTGGATATCCTAATTTTGGCTGGATTCCAATAGGAATTACACATCATTTTGCAAGCCAGTATAATGTGACTTGCAAGCCTGATGTGGCCTGCAAACTATGAGTTTCCTAACACCGCTGTGTTAGGGTAAAACTAGGACATCAACTGGGCCAATATGTCAGGCCTTATGATATATGGAACGTATTGTCAGAGTTCAATTTTTATTGATAACATTTGCCTAGGAACTCACTTGATGAAAGCCACAGGTCTTTAAAAGGAAAGAATTCAACAACGATGTCTCTGTCACTAACAGTCATGGGTGTTAACTCTACAATTTACTCAAAAAGAAAAGGTACCCTTGGAAATATGCAAATTATGCTTTACACCATACAGTGTTAAAACAACACCCCCAAAAATATTTACTGTAACATTACAGGTGTTCATTTACTACACTGAGAAAGTGTAACAGCATCAGCACTAAGAAAAATGAGTCCAGTTGAATTTAAATTGAGTGTTATGTTTTACACTGTAGGTGTTGCGTAATACTCTACAGTAGAGCTATGCAAACACCACTATCAAGTTCCTTTGAACACTTTAACAGGAAAACAGAGTTATATAGTTAACACTTTCAAAAGTGTTATTTTAACACCAGTACAGTGGGACTCATAAGTTAATTGAAAATAATGTACATTTAACTTTTTCAGAGTTAAATGTACACCATTGATTTTGCTATGTGTGAGATCACACACACACACACACACACACACACACACACACACACACACACACACACACACACACACAGAGACACACACGCACACACACAAAATCAGTGGTGAGAGCGTGCTATGCATTCTCTTAGCTCTTCCTGCATCATAGAGGGAGTGTGAAGGAGGAGGAGAAGGAGGAGGACTGAACAACAGCCAGCCTTTCCCCTAATCAAGATCACTATCTCACTATTGTGTTGCTGTTGGATGGGTTGGGTCTGTTCATACTGTAGCCATGGGCTAGAGCCGTGTGTTGAAATGTAAGAAACAGGTGGAATGCATTCTCTCTCTCTCTCTCCTCGCTCACTCTCTCTCTCTCCTTCTCTCTCCCTCCTGTCTCTCTCCTTCTCTCGCCTTCTCTCTCTCTCTCTCTCTCTCTCCCCTTCTCTCTCTCCTGTCTCTCTCCTTCTCTCGCCTTCTCTCTCTCTTTATCTTGTTTTCTCTCCTCTCCCCCTTCTCTCCTCTCTCCCACTCTGTAATTATCTCTCTCTGTAACTGCGTTCCCTGCCTGGTCTCTCCTTTAGTGAGAGGTGAGGTGATACCTAGTTTTCTGTGTCAACTGGCGACCTCAGTATCTGTCAGGTGATGACTCATCTCACGGTCCACCCATGTGCGACTAAATGTGCTAGTCATGCATCGAAAACACAAACCCACACAACCCACTTTGAAAGCTAAAAATAGACTTTAAACGTTAAGATAGGTGGGACCTAGCCCATTCATAGACGCTAAGTACCTTCAGCGTCTATTCATGAAGGTATCGTATGGCCGGGGGAGTTTTGTTAAGAGCCCCAACGCTTCACATGCATCGCTTGCGGTAAGTTTTTGGGAACGTATCTTTCATATCAACGAAAAATACCCTAAAATGAACTCAAGGTTAAATGATAGGGTTAGGGTTCGTGTTCCCACAGTGCCAAATCTCCATGTTACAGTGCTTGTTTACAAAAGACAGACGGAAGACAGAGATGACCACCTGTGGTAATTAACTATCTATTAACTACTAACACCTGTGTGTAAGCGTAACTTGGGAGGAAGTGTAGCGGAAGTGTAGTTCATCGGCTGGAGGTACACAGCCGTATGGATCTGACCTGCTACAGTAAGTGTACATCTTTATTTGAAAGATTATTTCTCACTGATATGAAACATAGTTCCATATGTTTTGAAAACCGTATCACAAGCGATGATTATTAAAGTTTCCAAACGTTAAAACAGAGCGTCGGGAATGTAGTTCACATCGTCCCACTGGTAAGCAGTGCTTATAGCTGAGAACCCTTGGAATAAGGCAGAATGCCTTGTTAACGCCTTGGGATCTCGAGAGCAAAGTGGGACCCACAAACAAATAACAGGAATTTAGTTGAAACAAATAACAGGATTTTAGTTGAAACAAATAACAGGAATTTAGTTGAAACAAATAACAGGATTTTAGTTGAAACAAATAACAGGAATTTAGTTGAAACAAATAACAGGATTTTAGTTGAAACAAATAACAGGATTTTAGTTGAAACAAATAACAGGATTTTAGTTGAAACAAATAACAGGATTTTAGTTGAAACAAATAACAGGATTTTAGTTGAAACAAATAACAGGATTTTAGTTGAAACAAATAACAGGATTTTAGTTGAAACAAATAACAGGAATTTAGTTGAAACAAATAACAGGATTTTAGTTGAAACAAATAACAGGATTTTAGTTGAAACAAATAACAGGATTTTAGTTGAAACAAATAACAGGAATTTAGTTGAAACAAATAACAGGATTTTAGTTGAAACAAATAACAGGATTTTAGTTGAAACAAATAACAGGATTTTAGTTGAAACAAATAACAGGATTTTAGTTGAAACAAATAACAGGATTTTAGTTGAAACAAATAACAGGATTTTAGTTGAAACAAATAACAGGATTTTAGTTGAAACAAATAACAGGATTTTAGTTGAAACAAATAACAGGAATACTTGATGGTTTGGTCCACCCCTTTCTTAATGGATTAACACTTTAGTTTTTAGCTGTTATACTGAGGAGGACCACTGAGGAGAAGTGTCTAGAAAGCTATAGCAAACGTATCTCTGTACGGTAACTTTTAGAATGGAAGAATTATACTCCTCTAATTTACAAAGAAAAAATATCTCAATGTGTTTTCCTCCACTATATCCTGTAAGCCTTCACTCCATCCTGACCAACATAGATTGGTCTGAAAGCTCATTTGTTCTGGTTGTGCATTGTATTCAGCTTATTCAAAAGGGAAGTGGCTTTCTGAATTTCCTGCACGTAGTTTAGGGCTCACACAGGCTACAAAACAATTAAAAGGGAGGGGAAAGGCCTGCATGCCTTATAAAAGCTATTACACGGTTAAATTTGCTCGCTCTCTCTCTCTCTCTCTCTCTCTCTCTCTCTCTCTCTCTCACACACACACACACTCTCTCTGTCTGGCATTCTATCTCACTATCCCTCTCTTTCCTCAGTTAATGTGTCTATACAGAGAGAGAGAAAAAGAGTGAGTGAGAGAGTGAGAGAGTGAGAAAGAAAGAAAGAAAGAAAGAAGGAGAGAAACAAATTAAGAAAGAAAGAAAGAAAGAGAAGTTGAGGGAGAGAGAAATGGAGAGATGAAAAGAGAAAGAGAAGAGAGGGGAAAAAAGTTTTAAAAATAACTAAACGAGGTGGTGTCCCTTGAGGATTATTGACTCTGGGTAATACATTTACATTTTAGTCATTTAGCAGACACTCTGATCCAGAGCGACTTACAGTTAGGGCATTCATCTTAAGATACCTCGGTAAGACAACCACAAATCACAGTTGTAGCAAGTACATTTTTCCTCAATAAAAAAGTCAGGGCGGGATTCTGCTGAGAAGGTAGTTGCTCTGTTAGGTTTTAATGTAGCCTGGTAAGTCTCTCAGACCCTAGCTACTATCTACCCTGCAGCCATAATATCTCTTACATAGGCTTTTCATTAACATCTGAAGCTGCACTTTATAATAAGGACATATTGTAGGCTAGCATTAGGCCATAACGTATTTGAAATGATCTAATAATAAATGGATGTGACTGTGTAAAAGCTGACTTGTAGAATACATTATGGTAGTCCCTTGCATGGACTTCTGGTTGGTTTCATCTCGTCCCTTCTGTCACCACTGGCCCCAGTATTTTATGGGTCTGACAGTAGACAGTTAGGCCGTGAATGTGGCTGCTTGTGATGACAAGACCATACACTATTCAAAAGACCAGACCAGCCACCCCCTGGCATGTGTGTGTGTGGGTCACACACAATGACAACGGCTGAGAAACAGGTACCATAAAGCATGAGAATTCTCCCCTCTGCTCCCTCTCTGACCTCTGTGGGTCTTTGTTATTCCAGTTCAGCTGCGCTCCACTGGGACTGACTGGCCTGTCCAAGTGGCTCTGTCTCGTACTTCACAGACGTGGCCCTCCAACCACCATAGAGCCATAAACCATCAGAAACTAGAGTTCTCTCTCTGTTCTGGCCAATTATCTGAGCAGCAGAGGTTCCCAGTAAATCTACTGTATGATGACAGGACATACTCCACAGACATCGGAGGGCTCTGGTTAATTATGGTATGTCTGTGTTTGTGTATACAGTATCTGTGTGTGCAGTTGTATGTATACTGAACAACAATACAAACGCAACATGCAATAATTACATTGATTTGACTGAGTTACAGTTAATATGAGGAAATCAGTCAATTGAAATAAATTCATTAGGCCCTAATATATGGATTTCACATGACAGGAATACAAATATGTATCTGTTGGTCACAGACACCTTAAAAAATGGTCAAAACTGCACATTTTAGAATGGCCTTTTATTGTCCCCAGCACAAGGTGCACCAGTGTAATGATCATGCTGTTTAATCTTCTTCTTGGTATGTCACACCTGTCAGGTGGATGGATTTTCTTGGCAAAGGAGAAATGCTCACTAACACGGATGGAAACAAATTTGTGCACAAAAGTTGAGAGAAATAAGCTTTTTGTGCATCTGTAAAATGTCTTGGATCTTATATTTCAGCTCATGAAACATGGGACCAACACTTTACATGTTGCGTTTATACTTTTTGTTCAGTGTATATTTGTAGTGGTTGGTGGTGGTGTATGTGTGTAGCCACACTGCAGCAACCCCAGTTCCCCAGCTCTCTGACCCTGTGTTCTATGAAGGGCTGCCAGAGCTGTTTCCTGCTCAGAGCCTCAGAGCTCCGGCAGGAGGAAGGGAGCTTTGAAGCGGTCGCACAGCGGTGTGTTACCGAACATCAGGCATCCCAAAACAGGTCTGCAGGGAGGAAGTAGAATACACACACACACACACACACACACACACACTCAGCAGTCCTGGGGGTATAGATGCTAGGATGTAAAGAGGTTTAAATCATTTGTTGGAAGTCTCCCTGGTTCTTTATATTTAGGTTCTGACAGAGTTCGCAAGGTCAACCTGATGATTGGTTGGGCCTGTCTTCATAGGGTAATAGTATAACAACCTGTTATGAGATGTATTTTACTTTAAAGCTATTATTTTCTTTGACTGTCCCACAGTCTCAGTAGACGTCAGAGCAAATTGCATGAGAGGCTCAATGTGATTTACATTTCTCTAGAAATGAGTCTGTGCTGTATTCACTATGACTGTATCACCCTGTCAGCGGATGTTAAAGGAAATGGTTGGAGAGGCTCTTGAAGTATTTGTACAGTGAAGAATTAAAATATTTATACTGGACACGGCCACTCTTTAAGATACAATATTTGTGTTACCATGCAGCCAGGATGGTATCATGCTACAGAGCATTTGGAGGCGGTGTCTGGCTGATGTTTATAATTTTCCCTATCTCCATGCCATATCCATGTTTTCTCTCTCAGAAACATTCTCTGACACCTGCTCCAAAAGCAGTCATGCACTCAATGCACCTGGCAGGCTTGTAGAGACATTAAAACAGATGTTATTCTTAACAAGCAGATGTTTGTTTTCCCGAGACACAAACAGATTTTTTTAATTGGATCAAGTCCCTGCTTTGCCTCTCTCCTGTTCTTTCTTTCTTTCTTTCTTTCTTTCTTTCTTTTTCTTTCTTTCTTTCTTTCTTTCTTTCTTTCTTTCTTTCTTAAGCTTGTCTAACAATCTTAGCTGACATGCTTGCTGACCAGTGGCGGCCCGTCATTCAGGGCAGGAGGGGGCAGAGCCCCACCTGATTTGAGCCCCACGATCTTTGCAAAAAATATATATATTAAAAAAAGTTTGTACATCTCAATTGTCAATAGAAACCACGTTCGTTTAAGCAAGTCAGCCATATCAGCTATGTTTTTTTAAAGGCAGTAAATGAGGCTGAATAAACTGTTTCGCTGCCAGACATGGCTCGCTGATAGCCAGATGTAGCAGTGGTAAGATGTTGGGACTGCTGGCATGCATCAAACTTGTAATATATATTTTTTCCCCACCAAGATTTACATGCTAAAATCGCCACTGCTGCTGGCAAGGTTGGTAGACTTATGAGTACCTCGTCATGCCGTATGGGTTAAAGAATGCTCCCGCCGTCTTCCAATCCTTTGTAGATGAGGTTCTTAGAGACCTGCTTGGTCAGGGTGTGGTGGTATACATCAATGACATTTTGATCTACTCCGCCACACGCGCCGAGCATGTGTCTCTGGTGCGTAAAGTGCTTGGGCGGCTGCTGGAGCATGACCTGTACGTCAAGGCTGAGAAATGTGAGTTCTTCAAATGAGCTGTCTCTTTTCTGGGATATCGCATTTCCACCAATGGGGTATAGGTGGAATGTGACTGCGTTACAGCCGTGCGTAATTGGCCGACTCCAACCACGGTGAAGGAGGTGCAGCGGTTCTTGGGGTTTGCCAATTACTACCGGAGGTTTATCCGGGGCTTTGGTCAGGTAGCGGCTCCCATTACCTCACCGATGAAGGGGGGGCCGGTGCGGCTGCAGTGGTCGGCAGAGGCGGACGGAGCCTTTAGTCGTCTGAAGGCTCTGTTTACCGACGCCCCTGTGCTGGCTCATCCGGACCCCTCTTTGTCATTCATAGTGGAGGTGGACGCGTCCGAAGCTGGGGTAGGAGCGGTGCTGTTGCAGCGCTTGGGCGCGCCTCCGAAGCTTCGCCCGTGTGCGTTCTTTTTTAAGAAGCTGAGTCCGGCAGAGCGCAACTATGATGTGTGGGACTGGGAGTTGTTAGCTGTGGTCGAGGCCCTGAAGGTGTGGAGACATTGGCTTGAGGGGGCACGTCGCCCTTTCCTCATCTGGACTGATCACCGTAACCTGGAGTACATCCGGGCAGCGAGGAGACTTAACCCTCGTCAAGCCAGGTGGGCCATGTTTTTACGAGGTTCCAATTCACCTTGTCGTACATTCCAGTTTCCCGGAACCGGAATGCCGACGCACTATCGCGTCTCCACGACACTGAGGAGCGGACCATCGATCCTACTCCCATCCCCAGTGGTTTGGGAGGTGGATGCGGACATCGAGCGAGCGGGGCTGTCAGAACCTATTCCAACTCAGTGTCCCGTTGGTCGGAAGTACGTCCTGCTCAGTGTTCGCGATCGTTTGATCCGGTGGTCGCACACTCTACCCTCCTCGGGTCATCCTGGTGTGGAACGGACAATGCGGGCCCTGAGAGGGAAGTACTGGTGGCCCACTTTGGTTAAGGATGTCAGGCACTATGTCTCTTCGTGTTCGGTGTGCGCCCGGTGTAAGGCTCCTAGGCACCTGCCGCGAGGGAAACTACAGCCCCTCCCTGTTCCACAGCGACCGTGGTCCCACCTGTCGGTGGATTCCCTTACGGATCTCCCGCGTTGTCAGGGGAACACCACGATCCTGGTCGTTGTGGATTGGTTCTCTAAGTCCTGCCATCTGATCCCTTTGCCCGGTCTTCCTACGGCCCTACAGACCGCGGAGGCCCTGTTTACGCATGTCTTCCGGCACTACGGGGTGCCCGAGGACATCGTCTCTGATCGGGGTCCCCAGTTCACGTCCAGGGAGTGGAGGGCGTTTATGGAGAGGCTGGGGGTCTCGGTCAGTTTGACTTCGGGTTTTCCCCCCGAGAGTAATGGGCAGGTGGAACGTATTAACCAGGATGTGGGCAGGTTTCTGCAGTCCTATTGCCAGGACCGGCCAGGGGAGTGGGCGAAGTTTGTGCCATGGGCCGAGATGGCGCAGAACTCTCTGCGTCATTCCTCTACTAACCTGTCGCCCTTCCAGGTGGTATTAGGATACCAGCCGGTCCTGGTGCCTTGGCATCAGAGCCAGACAGAAGCTCCTGCGGTGGAGGAATGGGTTCAGAGCTCGAAGGAGACCTGGAGTGCCGTCCAGGAGTGCCTTAAACGAGCTGTAGGACGGCACAAGGAGAGCACTGACCGCCGCCGCAGTGAGGCCCCCGTGTACAAACCGGGGCACAGAGTCTGGCTCTTGATCCGGAACCTGTCCTTCCGCCTGCCCTGCCGGAAGCTTGGTCCGCGATTTGTGGGGCCGTTCAAAGTCCTGAGGAGAATAAACGAGGTGTGTTATAGGTTACAATTTCCTTCATATTATCGTATTAACCCCTCGTTTCATGTGTCTCTCCTCAGGCCGGTAGTAGCTGGTCCGCTACAGGACGCTGAGGTGCGGGAGGTCCCTCCGTCCCCCCTGGACATCGGGGGGGCCCCGGCGTACACAGTCCGGTCCATCTTGGACTCCCGACGCCGGGTAGGGGGCCTGCAGTACCTCGTGGACTGGGAGGGGTACGGTCCGGAGGAGAGGTGCTGGGTCCCGGTGGGGGACATTCTGGATCCAGCCCTGTTGCAGAGATTCCACAGCCTCCGCCCAGATCGCCCTGCTCCTCGTCCTCCGGGTCGTCCCCGAGGCCGGCGTCGGCACGCTGCGGGAGCCGTGCGTCAGGGGGTTACTGTCACAACGTCCACAGAAGGTGGCGCTACTCCTCGGTCGGGCGGCGCTCGGCGGTCATCGTCGCCGGCCTACTAGCTGCCACCGATCCATGTTTCATGTGTCTGTTGGTTATGTCTGTTTACTACGCACCTGTTCCTTGTTTGTAATTAGTGGGGGGGTATTTAGTTTGTCCGTTTTTTGTTTGGGATTTGTGCGGGATTGTTTTGTGTTACGTCGATGGTAGTGGGCTGGATTATTTTTCTATGTGTTTGTGTACGTGACTATTTTGATAGGCTTTAGGGTTGCCGGGCTGCGCCCCGTGTATTTTGGAGTTTGGAGCTGTTCTCCCTCCTGTTTGTGGTTTGCACCCTGCGTAGTCGCTGTATTCACTCTGGACTTTATTAAACATATATTCTACGGACCTCTAGTCTCCTGCGCCTGACTCACCCGTTTCCTGCTACCTTGAAATTCGTGACATAGCCACTTTAATAATGCCTCCATATCATGCATTACTCATCTCATATGTATAAACTGTACTCTACACTACGGTATCTTAGTCACTTTAATTGTGTGTAAATATTGCATCACCCATCTCATATGTATATACTGTATTCTATACTATGGCACTGTATCTTAGTCCAATGCCGCTCTGACATATATGTATTTATTCTTAATCCATTCCTTACATAGATTTAAGTGTATTTTGGGTATATGTTGTGAAACTGTTAGATATTACTGCACTGTTGGAGCTAGAAGCACAAGCATTTCGCTACACCCGCAATAACATCTACTTAACACGTGTATGTGAGCAATACATTTGATTTGATTTTAGATTTTTTGATTTGACAGAAATAGTAACCCAGATATAAAGGAGGACCGTTAGACAGAACAGAAAACCTATGGACACCCAGCCCGCAGGCTCTGTAGGAGGGAGAAGAGAGCCCACCTGGATTGGGTTTTGCCAGGAGGGGTTCTGTGGTGTTATTCTTGGCTTCACTGGTTAGAATATCTAGTATCTGGAGGTATCCGTGGCCCATCAGAAGTGAAGGGCTGCAATGAGTTTTTAAAGGATAAGGACAAATATAACATGCTCTCACGACTACATTAACCACATATGGCTGGCTCTCTATGGTAGAACGGTGTATTCTATTTCATACTCACGCGTAAAGAAGACGCACGCGCGCCTGCTATAGCGCGGGCACACCGGTTGGCGGTGACGTTTGACAACTCTCGGTTTCTCTCCAGCACAGCACATTCAACCTCGCGTGTCCGTTGCCGGTTCCCGGGAGTGAAACTGTACGGACGGACTGAAATTCCCCGCGGAATTAGCAGAGCCGACTCGTGAGAGCCAGCGGTGGGAGAGTGTCTCTGTTAAAGCAACGAAGAGGACACGGTTTGTGAGAGTGACAGAATCCCCCCTTTCGGATACAGTTTTAAAAGAGGTTATATTGTATATGTCAGTTGCATGATTGAGTCATGAAGTGACTTGATTTACACGGTATATTGTTCATCCGAGTGCGACCAACAAGGTGGAGCAAACTGTTGAGGACCGGAGCATTTTCAGTAAGGTAGGTGTTCTGGCAATTATGAGACCATGCATGCTTTGGTAGGCTACTGTTAAAAAAAGTGCAGAGAATTACAAACTTAACATTTAGAGTTTTCTACTGGAGATGCCAAATCTATGATATGATGCACATTGTGTAGACTATTCGAGGGAAAATAGGATTTGAATAATGAGAGAGGATTGCATTTGGCCTCAAACCAACACACTTCAATTTTTCAAAACATGATTTCGACTGTACAGCCCACGGTGACAAGCCGATAGTATTGCATCCGTGATGCTGTAGCATACACGCTTAGAAGTAAAGGAGCCAGGGCTGGAAGACCCTTTGGGGGTTGCAAAAATCGCCATACAGGGGGGACCTTTATATTTCAAAACGCCTCTGAAACGGGTCTTTGAGGAACTCCTGTGTAAAGATTTATTTAATTTCACTTATCAGTGCAGTTTTTCAAAATACATTATAAGTAAAAATGTCAAATCAATTTGGTTAAAATTCGAAACAATAAACAATTCAAACAATAAGTAATCAAACCAACTTAAGCTAAACAGATCAAAATAAACAACAACAAGAAAAAAAAACAAATATATTCAGTGAATTAACAGGTATCAATAATCAGTCCATCAATGAGTTAGTCAGTCAGTCATGGTTGTTCTGGTGGAGTGGTTGCCGGTGTGTTTGTGTCTTCGTGTTGGGGAGGAGAAGCTGTGGGGGGGTCTGGGCTGTCAGTTGCTGGATGGAGGTGGTAGTTGTGGTTGGTCGGTGCTGTGTCCAGGGTTGGTGCTGCTGTTGGGGCTGGGACCAGGAAAACCTGGGTTGGTGCTGGGGCCGGGTTGGAAATCGTGCTGGTACCAGGGCTGGAAACCAGTGGTTGGTGTTGGGGCCGGGTTGGAAATCGTGCTGGTACCAGGGCTGGAAACCAGGGGTTGGTGCTGGGGCCAGGTTGGAAATCGTGCTGGTACCAGGGCTGGAAACCAGGGGTTGGTGCTGGGGCCGGGTTGGAAATCGTGCTGGTACCAGGGCTGGAAACCAGGGGTTGGTGCTGGGGCCGGGTTGGAAATCGTGCTGGTACCAGGGCTGGAAACCAGGGGTTGGTGCTGGGGCCGGGTTGGAAATCGTGCTGGTACCAGGGCTGGAAACCAGGGGTTGGTGCTGGGCCCGGGTTGGATATCGTGCTGGTACCAGGGCTGGAAACCAGGGGTTGGTGTTGGGGCCGGGTTGGAAATCGTGCTGGTACCAGGGCTGGAAACCAGGGGTTGGTGTTGGGGCCGGGTTGGAAATCGTGCTGGTACCAGGGCTGGAAACCAGGGGTTGGTGCTGGGGCCGGGTTGGAAATCGTGCTGGTACCAGGGCTGGAAACCAGGGGTTGGTGTTGGGGCCGGGTTGGAAATCGTGCTGGTACCAGGGCTGGAAACCAGGGGTTGGTGTTGGGGCCGGGTTGGAAATCGTGCTGGTACCAGGGCTGGAAACCAGGGGTTGGTGCTGGGGCCGGGTTGGAAATCGTGCTGGTACCAGGGCTGGAAACCAGGGGTTGGTGCTGGGGCCGGGTTGGAAATCGTGCTGGTACCAGGGCTGGAAACCAGGGGTTGGTGCTGGGGCCGGGTTGGAAATCGTGCTGGTACCAGGGCTGGAAACCAGTGGTTGGTGCTGGTTTTGGTGCTGGGACTGGGGACCTGGGAAGAAACAGGAAAAACAGGAATTGGGAATCAAGAACCAGGAACGGGGGCTGGGTTGGCATCTATTGAGGGCAGGAAGGACAACCTGAGGAGCAAGCAGACACACAAGGGAGCCCTAGACTTGCAGGTCAATGGTGGAATTTCCCTGTGAATTTCCCTGTGGCCTGCTCGCTTCGAGTGAAGGTCTGGTGTTTGGTCCCTTCTCCACGCCTCTTCTGGTGGTCTGGTGCTGATGGTACTCCCCTGTCGCCTGCTTTAAGCGTAGGTTTAGAGTTTTGGTTCTTCCTCCTCTTCTTGTGTGGTGATGAATGGTTCTGGTCTGGTTCTGTGAGAGGGAACCAGACCAGGGGAGTACCAGCCAAAACCGTTCGGAAGAGTTTGTGCATATATTACAACATTTTGTTAGTTTTGGACTTTGGTAAGGTTTTTTTTCGGTTGTTCGTGCATACATTTTTTTTCTTGAGGCCACACCCCTTCATCTGTGATAGGTCAACAGTAGGGATTTTTCAGTAAAGTCTTTGTTGTCTTTCAACAAGAGACGACTCGTTTTCATGCACATTTCTTCATTGCGAAACACTGCACCAAACATCTTAGTTAGCTGTAAAATTGAGTCACTAAGATCTCCTCTGCAAAAACATCAAAGTTAATGACAAATTTCTTGAGTTATCGTAGATTAATTCGGACTATTTTGAGGAAGTGTATACTGGCTACGGCGTCTCAAAATGGACAAACAGTACAGGTCTTCTGGTCTGGTCTGTTGTTGGTCTGTTGTTTGTCTGGTCTTTTCCGTTTTGACATTTTTTACCAGTTTGGGTCATCGTCTAAGAGCTGGAGCTGTGAGGGGGTAAAAATAAGGAATGCTTCACGAATTTGCATGTCATACACCTCTATAAGCCTCATTGAAGCTACAAAACTGTTAGTGTTCAACCTTAGTATGTGATGACAATACAACAAAACAGATGAACTGGAATGACATTTACGCCCACAGGTGGCATAAAAAAATCTATCTGAAAGCCCTGACCCCACACCTCCAGTCCAAGGTTCCTCCAGAAACCCTTTGCTACATTGAAACATTAAAGGTTCCTCCAAGAACCCCTCAACTTGTCAAAGGTGCAAATATGAACCATTGACTAGCAATGGTTCCTTGAGGAACTCCAGGCGTTCCTTGAGGTTCTCCAGGGTTCCTCGAGTCACCACTAATTCTAAGAGTGTACAATGTGTAGGCCTATTTGCTTTCTGTTTCAAAGCACATGCATGACATTTCCTCATGCAACATTGAGACAGGTTTCTGTCTGTCTACTGCCCCATCGCTGTCAAACACACGCACACGCACACGCACACACACACACACACACACACACACACACACACACACACACACACACACACACACACACACACACACACACACACACACACACACACACACTCACACATACACACACACTCACACACACTCACACACACTCACACACACACACACACTCACACACACACACACACACACACACACACACACACACACACACACACACACACACACACACACACACACACACACACACACACACACACAGGTAATTGGGGTGGGATCCCCAGACTTGCCTGAGGGAAGTCAACTATGATCTCATGTATTTATTTTGAGTCTTGTGAGGCAGGAAAGGGCAACATGATTTCCATATCCTCTACCTTTACTGTCATTCTCTATTCCTTCTCACTGAATGTCTGATAGGGAGTTTTGGATGTAGGGACCATTGGATTATGATTTGGGAAAGAGCACCAATACTATTACCGATAATCCTCTTTTCTGCAATCTACCATTTCGTAATCTCCATTTTATTACATCATCAATTGAGATTAGATCACACTGTGGCTGACTGAGTTATGAGATAAACAACACAAGACCAAACTAAATCTGCTCATTACACTTCAGACTGTATCATGCCAACTCTACATTCTTAGAAAAAAGGGTTCCAAAAGTATTTTTTGGCTGTCCCCATAGGATAACCCTTTTGGGTTCCAGGTAGAACCCTTTTTTGTTCCATGTAGAACCCTTTACACAGAGGGTTTAACATGGAACCCAAAATGGTTCTACCTGGTACCAAAAAAGTTATCCAATGGGGACAGCCGAAGAACCCTTTTAGGTTCTAGATAGCAGCCACTGTGGGAGCCAGTCACCAGGGAAGTTTTGTTCATACTGTAGCCAGGGTCCAGAGCCGAGTGTTGAAATGAAAGAAACAGGTAGAATGCTTTCTCTCTCTCTCTCTCTCTCTCTCTCTCTCTCTCTCTCTCTCTCTCTCTCTCTCTCTCTCTCTCTCTCAATTCAATTCAATTCGCTTTATTGGCATGACGTAACAATGTACATATTGCCAAAGCTTACTTTGGATATTTACAATATAAAAAATAAATAAAAATGAGAATCAAAAATTGTCAACGGGACAACAGTAACAACAATAACCAACGGTCAATATAACCATACATTCAACAATAACAATAATCATACAGTTGAGGACATGTGCAGGTTTATTGGTCTGTCAGACACTGTCCCTCAACTTATGGCAGGCAGCAATGTAGTGCGCTGCCAACCCACAGCTCTCTGCGTCCTCCCCCAACAGGATGGGTAGCCTATCCTCATCAGAGAGGTCTTTAAAACCTTGAATAAGGATTTCAAATTTGGGGAAATGACACTCTCTAATTGTTTTTTTATTTTTGACATTTTGTCAGGAAATGCAGCTCCGTCTCAGGTTCTGCTGTTGTGCAGTGGTTGCACAGCCTTTCCTCTACAGGGAGCCAGGTTTTCCTGTGTCTACCCTTCTCAATGGCAAGGCTGTGCTCACTGAGCCTGTACTTTGTCAAGGTTTTTCTAAGGTTTTGATCAGTAACCATGGTCAAATATTTAGCCATAGTGTACTGTCGATTTAGGGCCAGATAGCACTGCATTTTGCTTTGTGTTTGTGCTTGTGTTTCCCAATAAGCAATGTAGTTTTGTTTTGACTGTGTTGTAATTTGGTTTATTCTGATTGATTGGATGTTCTGGTCCTGAGGCTTCAGTGTGTTAGTAGAACAGGTTTGTGAACTCAGCCCCAGGACCAGCTGGATGAGGGGACTCTTTTCTTTGCTCAGCTCTTGGCATTGCAGGGCTTGGTAATGATATGAGAGGGGGTCACTGTATTTTAGATGTTTCCAAAACTTAATTGCTCTTTTTTGAGTTTTTATTATTAGTGGATATTGGCCTAATTCTGCCCTGCATGCATTGTTTGTAGTTTTCCTCTGGACACGTAGGAGAATCTTACAGAACTCTGCATGTAGGGTTTCAATGGGGTGTTTGTCCCATTTGATGAAATCTTGTTTTGCAAGTGGACCCCACACCTCGCTGCCATAAAGTGCAATTGGTTCAATGACATATTCAATTAGTTTTAGCCAAATTTTAATAGGTATTTCAATTTGAATTTGCTTTTTAATGGCGTAGAATGCCCTGCGTGCTTTCTCTCTCAGTTCATTCACTGCCTCATTAAGGTGTCCAGTTGAGCTTATTTTTAAACCTAAGTAATTGTAGTGTGTACAGTACTCTATATATTTTGTACCAATTGAGAACTTTGGTCTAATTCCCTGAGATCTGGATCTTCTCTGGAAAATCATTATTTTAGTCTTTTTGGGGTTTACTGCCAGGGCCCAGGTCTGGCAGTACTGCTCTAGCAGGTCCAGGCTCTGCTGTAGGCCAGGTGCTGTGGGTGACAGCAGGCATAGGTCATCTGCGAAGAGTAGGCATTTAACTTCTGAATTGTGGAGACTAACACCAGGGGCTGAGGATTTTTCTAGAATAGTGGCCAATTCGTTAATGTAAATATTGAAGAGTGCAGGGCTCAGATTGCAACCCTGACGAAGGCCCCGCCCCTGGTTAAAGAATTCTGTCCTTTTCTTACCAATTTTAATGCTGCACGTATTGCCAGTATACATTGATTTAATTATGTCATATGTTTTACCCCCTACACCACTTTCAATAACTTTGTAGAACAGTCCTGTATGCCAAATAGAATCAAATGCTTTTTGGAAGTCGATAAAGCAAGTGTATATTTTGGTATTATTTTGGTGGACATGTTTATCTATCAGGGTGTGTAAGGTGTAAATATGATCAGTTGTGCGATGTTTTGGTATAAATCCAATTTGGCTTTTACTCAAGACATTGTGCTTATTAAGGAAGTTTAGAACTCTTACATTGATGATACTACAGAAAACCTTCCCCAGGTTACTGTTCACACAAATGCCTCTGTAATTGTTAGGGTCAAATTTGTCTCCATTCTTAAAGATTGGGGTTATGAGTCCTTGATTCCAGATGTCAGGGAAATAACCTACACTCAGGATCAAATTAAACAATTTTAATATAGCCAATTGAAATTTTGCACTAGTGAGTTTGAGCATTTCATTTAGGATGCCATCAGGTCCGCAGGCTTTTTTAAATTTGAGAGCCTGAAGTTTCTTATAGAGCTCCTGGTCAGTAATTGGGGAGTCCAATGGGTTTTGATTGTCCTTTATAGCTTTTTCTAATCCATTCAACTTCTCATGGATTTGGCGTTGTTCTGCGTTTGTGTCAATTTGAACGGTGTTGTAGAGTGTTTTGAAATGGGTTGTCCATATGTCACCATTTTGTATTGCTAATTCCTCTTGTTTAGATTTTTTTAGTTTTATCCAATTTTGCCAAAAGTTGTTTGTGTTTATGGACTCCTCAATTAGTGTCAGCTGCTTGCTGTTGTACTGTGCTTTTTTGGTTCTGAGTGTACGTTTATAGAGTTTTAAAGTCTCACAGTAATGAAGGCGTAATTCACCATTATTTGGGTCTCTGTGCTTTTGGTTGGATAGTGTTCTAAGTTTTTTCCTTATAATTTTACAATCTGCATCAAACCAGTTGTCATCTGTGATTTTTTTAGTTTTGTTTTTTATCAATTTCAATTGTGCTTCTTTTGCCGTTTGCCTGAATATATAGTTGATGTTTCGTACTGCTAGATTGATGCCTTCTTTACTGTGAGTGAATGTGGTATCCAGAAAGTTATCTAAGAGTGTTTGGATATTTTGGTTCCAGGTTGCTTTCTGGTATTCTTCTGTGCTGTTTTGGGCCCATCTGTATGAATTTCTGATGTTGTACAGCTTACTGGGCTGTGAATGTGTGGTTGTTTCCAGGTCTGTTCTTTTGAGGAACAACGTAATTTGGCTGTGATCAGACAGAGGTGTTAGTGGCTTGACAGTGAATGAGCTGAGAGAGAAAGGGTCCATGTCTGTGATCATATAGTCTACTGTACTGTGGCCAAGAGGTGAGCAGTAGGTGAATCTCCCCAAAGAGTCCCCCCGTAACCTACCATTGACAAAGTACAGACCCAGGCTTCTACAGAGCTGCAAAAGATCCCTTCCGTTTTTGTTGACGGTGCTGTCACTGTTGTTTCTATGGGGGAGATTAAGATAGTTAGAAACAGTATGGCCTGTAATAAAGCTGTCCCCTCGTGTGCTCGTTAGATCAGGTAGTGTTCCTGTGCGCGCATTTGTGTCCCCACAGATGAGCACATTTCCCTGGGCCTGGAAATGGCACGTCTCTTCCTCGAGGGTGGGGAAGATCTCCTCTGAGTAATATGGGGATTCTGAGGGGGGGATATATATTGCGCAAAGGAACACATCTTTTCCTGTCAGTACAAGTTCTTTTTTTAGTTTTAACCAAATGTGGTATTTGCCAATTTTGAGGGGATCAATTAGATTTTGTAGTTCGGATTTGTACCAAATGATCAATCCTCCAGAGTCTCTGCCTCTATTGACAGAGCTGTGTTTCTGTGATGGCACAATGACCTCTCTGTAGCCTGTGGGACAGTGTGTGACAACGTCAGCCTTACACCATGTCTCCTGCAGAATGATGACGTCAACATCTTTCAGATTTTTGTTGAACTCCAGTGCTAAACTCTTCAGACCAAAGGTTGATGAGTTTCTCTCTCTCTCTCTGTCTCTCTCTTTCTGTCTCTCTCTCGCTCTGTCTCTCTCTCTCTCGCTCTCTCTCTCTGTCTCTCTCTCTCTCTCTCTGTCTCTCTCTCTCTGTCGCTCTCTCGCTCTGTCTCTCTCTCTCTCTCTCTCTCTCTGTCTCTCTCTCTCTCTCTCTCTCTCTCTCTCTCTCTGTTTCTCTCTCTCTGTCTCTCTCTCTCTCTCTGTCTCTCTCTTTCTGTCTCTCTCTCGCTCTGTCTCTCTCTCTCTCTCTCTCTCTCTGTCTCTCTCTCTCTGTCTCTCTCTCTCTGTCTCTCTCTCTCTGTCTCTCTCTCTCTGTCTTCTCTCTCTCGCTCTGTCTCTCTCTCTCTCTCTCTCTGTCTCTCTCTCTCGCTCTGTCTCTCTCTCTCTCTCTCTCTCTCTCTCTCTCTCTCTCTCTCTCTCTCTCTGTCTCTCTCTCTCTCTCACTCTCTCTCTCTCTCTCTCTCTCTCTCTCTCTCTCTCTGTCTCTCTCTCTCTCTCTCTCTCTCTCTCTCTCTCTATCCTCCCCCTCCAATCCATTTTTGTGCTATCGATTTTTCCCTGGCTACAGCCGAGACATGTGACCAGTACAGGAGCATCAATAACTTGGAACATTCTAATTTTCCCACCTGTATATGTGAGTATCTGGCTGGTGATATATTTGAGGCAGGCATTAGGCAATCCCTTAGAATATTTGTTGCATTTTTATTTATTTAACCTTTATTTATGCAGAGAATCCCAAATGATACCAGGGTCTCTTTTTCAATTGTGCCCTGTGTTATAACAAACAACAATCCCAAAATTCTATACAGAATTTACCCCATTCTCCCAACATGTGAGAGAGAGTAAGCGTTTAAAGACAGGGTCAATTTCCTCTTATCCATCTTGCAGAAGGATGATAGGATCCCATGGAGAGAAAAACTGACCCATAACCTCAAGTGTTTGTTTTGGTTTCCTGTCTGAGAGGAAGTGACATCTGATGACTAAAGGCTTCTCTGTAAAAGTAGTTATTAGTGGACGTCATTATGGTCCTTCCATAGACTGACTCATCGAACCATCTGAATAATTTGGTCACACTCATTAAGAGTGCATACATGGTGTATTACATATGGTGTTACACGGTGTATTACATATGGTGTTACATGGTGTATTACATATGGTGTTACACGGTGTATTACATATGGTGTTACATGGTGTATTACATATGGTGTTACACGGTGTATTACATATGGTGTTACATGGTGTATTACATATGGTGTTACATGGTGTATTACATATGGTGTTACATGGTGTATTACATATGGTGTTACACGGTGTATTACATATGGTGTTACACGGTGTATTACATATGGTGTTACATGGTGTATTACATATGGTGTTACATGGTGTATTACATATGGTTTTACATGGTGTATTACATATGGTGTTACATGGTGTATTACATATGGTGTTACACGGTGTATTACATATGGTGTTACATAGTGTATTACATATGGTGTTACACGGTGTATTACATATGGTGTTACATGGTGTATTACATATGGTGTTACACGGTGTATTACATATGGTGTTACATGGTGTATTACATATGGTGTTACACGGTGTATTACATATGGTGTTACATGGTGTATTACATATGGTGTTACACGGTGTATTACGTATGATTACATTGCTTATTACAATGATGTTCCTCTATAAAAGCTGGTCGATAGAGTGCTGGGGGTTTGAGACATCCCAAACCCATGCTGTTTCTGTTGTCAACATGATTAGTTGACAACAGATGGTCTTACACTGGTCTTACACTGGACTAGGGCAAATCCTGCATGCACCAACAGATTGAAGGGCATGAAATCCAATGGTTCCCTCGAGGGAAATTCCAGTGAATGACACAGCAGCTTCCGAATTCCTCTTTACAGCAGCAAGGTGTTGGTCCGGTGTTTAGCAACAGTCTGTGGATGATATCGTGTTACTCTGAGGTAAGTACTGTATGTGGGAGTAGTTTGGAATCAGAGTTATGCAGTACTTTGGAATCAGTTATGCATAGTGTTAACGCATTAGGAAGGGTGTGGCTTGGTAGTGAAACATGCTCACATGTTGTTTATTGTCCTACAGAGTGAGAGAGATAGCGTGATGGAGAAAGAAAGAGATAGGGCGGGAGAGAGAGAGTAAATATCCATCTAACCTTTTCCTTGCTCTGTTTGCTTCCTGTTTGTTACATATTGGTGTGTCCCCTTTTCTAATTCCAGCATCAACTTCAACCCCCCTACACACACACACAGCAGGCATGGGAAGCGTGTCTGGGCATGTTTTCTGCTAGGCACAGTAGGCAGTAAATCAAATCAGTGATAGTATTTATCATGTTTATATCAAGGCTGATGCTGTTGTGCAGCATTAGTGGTAGCCAGTAGTAATTTGGGCGGTGCTTATATTTGTCCATAGAAATGAGTTTTTTTGCATATTCCAACTTCCCCTAAGACACGGACAGGGAGCAATTGGGGTTAAGTGCCTTGCTCAAGGGCACAGCAATAGATTTTTCACCTTGTCTGCCCCGGGATTCGAACCAGGGACCTTTCAGTAGTAGTAGTAGTAAGTCAGTATCAGTCTACTGTGTCCTCACCTGTATTATCATCTCACCTGGCTCCATGTGACGATACTGGTTAGGGTCAGTTCCATTTTAATCCTGTCAATTCCGGAGATTGAAAAAGCACACATTTTAAAGATAATTTTTCCTATTCAGAATTTTTTGGGGGGAATGATTTGAAATGGAGTCGACCCCATCCCTGCTGCTAAGACTTTATGTTGACATTATCATAACACCATTATGTAGTAGACTTGATATTAGAAGGTTCAAGGAAAGTGTTGCTAGGATATTTCAGTGAATTGGTAACCCGGCCGGGACTTTGCAACTCTCCGCAACTGTCAGTCCAACACCTTAGCCATTACACCCAGAGGTATGAACTTCTTACACTCTTCCCTCTGTGAAGGGCTATTGGCTTTTCCATCAGATGATAGGAATATGACAGCACTGGCATTTACTGGGATTGTTGCTGTAAAACCATTTGTGGTGGTTGCTGTTTGTTTGGGCTTCCCACAGAATGACATGACCAAGATGTGATCTGGGATGTGATCTGAAATGATCCTCCATGATGATCTGGGATGTGATCTGAAATGATCCTCCATGATGATCTGGGATGTGATCTGAAATGATCCTCCATGATGATCTGGGATGTGATCTGAAATGATCCTCCATGATGATCTGGGATGTGATCTGAGATGATACTCCATGATGATGATCTGGGATGTGATCTGAGATGATCCTCCATGATCATGATCTGGGATGTGATCTGAGATGATCCTCCATGATGATCTGGGATGTGATCTGAAATGATCCTCCATGATGATCTTGGATGTGATCTGAGATGATACTCCATGATGATGATCTGGGATGTGATCTGAGATGATCCTCCATGATCATGATCTGGGATGTGATCTGAGATGATCCTCCATGATCATGATCTGGGATGTGATCTGAGATGATCCTCCATGATCATGATCTGGGATGTGATCTGAGATGATCCTCCATGATCATGATCTGGGATGTGATCTGAGATGATACTCCATGATGATGATCTGGGATGTGATCTGAGATGATCCTCCATGATGATGATCTGGGATGTGATCTGAGATGATACTCCATGATGATCTGGGATGTGATCTGAGATGATACTCCATGATGATCTGGGATGTGATCTGAGATGATACTCCATGATGATCTGGGATGTGATCTGAGATGATCCTCCATGATGATGATCTGGGATGTGATCTGAGATGATACTCCATGATGATCTGGGATGTGATCTGAGATGATACTCCATGATGATCTGGGATGTGATCTGAGATGATACTTCATGATGATCTGGGATGTGATCTGAGATGATCCTCCATGATGATGATCTGGGATGTGATCTGAGATGATACTCCATGAAGATCTGGATGTGATCTGAGACGATCCTCAGTGATGATCTGGGATCTACTGCTATGGAGGCTGGGGGCAACAGCAGTGGGATGGGCAGAGTAGATAGATAGATAGATAGATAGATAGATAGATAGATAGATAGATAGATAGATCATTTAGGGAGATTGCTGTAGGTTGGCGATAGGGTTATATTTTGGCTAAGATGTAGATTTTGCAGAGAGAAAATACATGTAAATGTAGGTGTGTAATGGAGGCTAGAATCCCCCATAAAAGTCTCACCAAACTTGAGTGGTTGAATGGAAAATGCTTCACCAAAGTCTAGTCACATCTTTCATTGATGTCAATTAACATGGATGATGTCAGTGCTGTCACAAAGGCCAAAGTTATTCATGGTGACTCCAGACTGAATGCTCCATTTCAAAGCAGCCACAATTATGACATTCTTCATTCCCCTCTTTAAATATTCTTTTCAGTGTAATTTTTCTCCCTCTCCACCCTCTTTTCTCCAATGCAGCATCTGTGCGCAATTACCATTAGCTGTTTTTATCCAGTGCGAGCCAACAGAGGAAGCTGTTATGTCTAAGTCACAGCATGTGGATGGTCCATAAGGAGCTCTATTCATCAGAGCAGACTAAAGGCCACACATTGACTGTGACAATGGTCTTCACTTCCACCAGCTAGCTGAGACAAAGGAGTCTTCCATAAAGAGATTGACTCTCTCTCTCTCTCTCTCTCTCTCTCTCTCTCTCTCTCTCTCTCTCTCTCTCTCTCTCTCTCTCTCTCTCTCTCTTTCTCCCTCTTTCGGTCTCTGTTATTAACTATGGGACTGTGTCATCTAAAGATCTGTTATCTATCACATTCCCAGCAGACATCAGAAAGTCGTTGGTGCCTTTGACACAATGACAGTGTACAGGCTAAATATCCATAGCACATGGGGCACATTTTTCAGCGAAAAATGAAGTGACATTGGAATGGCCTGGTGAATGTCTGTGTTGGGCTTTTATGAGTTTATTAATAGATGTATTAGTTAGTGATAGATTCATTGAACTCATAAATCTGCAACTGCATGTAATCTGAAATGTGTGTTGGGCCGCCAAGTCTCCTCCGGTCTCACTGCATATTAGTCAAGCACTAGCCACTGGGTATCAGTATCAAAAACAACAGTGTTAACTGGAGGATGGGAGCAGATTCATAACTGTCATTTACTGTGAAACGTGAGTGTAGAAGGTAGACCAGGCAGCAGCCAGAGTCCATTTGAACCATGTCATATTACACATATTACACCATGTCATAAAGTGGTAAAAGGTCTGTGGAGTTGCGTCTCTGTCAGGTGAGTTACAGGTGGATCCTACCTGCTGCATTATAGCGAACCAACGTAATGTAGGATTAGAATTGATTCACACCGTCATTAGTCAGTGGGCTCCATGAAGCTTATAGCAGCTTAGAGACAGTGCTCTCAGTGGATGTGTACCCCTATGAAACTGTAGCTAATGCTTCATAATTCACTCTTTGCTAATGGACACTATGGGCCGTTACCTCTGGTGTGTTTCTGATATGCTAACAGCTCTCAGAGTTCCATTCCGGAATGGAATGAAACAGAATTGGAATACCGACTCCCATTCCATTCTGAGCTCGTTCCACACAGTCTTTATGGTATTGGATGACATTTTGTTGTCAGGTGATAGGTCTGTTGGCTTGAGACTGTGATATGTGAAGCCACATCACGGTAGTGCACTATATGGAAAAGTGTGCCATGCATTTGAGCTCTTAGTCTGCCGTATGACTGGAGTGGGTAGTGGTGACAGCGTAATAGTGTTTATTTCCCCAGGCAGTTTGTTCAGTGCCAGTTGGAGGAGAGACCAACCCTCAGACTCCTAACTGTGTCTGTGTTCTCTCCTCTCCCCTGAGGGACCGCTTTGTGGTAGGTCTGGCCACTCTTTCCCTCTCATTCTGGGTCTCTGTCATCAACTCACTGTTTAAAAATGACAAACTGACAGACGGGAACTAGGCTATGCCTTCTGCTGTGCCTTCTGCCCAGGCTTTTAAAGTAACTTGGTATGATATTGGGAAGAATTGTAACTTTTTATTTCAGGGTTTCCTGTCAGTCAAATATGTTGTGATAAGATATTGGAAATGTTGGAACTGCAGTGAGTTTTCCCTATAGAATTTTTGTTTACATAATTTCCGAGATATCTTCATAAACTTAGAACAGTCATTTATATTTCAAAGGTATGCAAATTTAGTGAATGTTATGTCAATTAGAGGTTGACCGTTTATGATTTTTCAATGCCGATACCGATTATTGGAGGACCGAAAATGCCGATGCCGATTAATCGGCCGATTACAAAAAAATGTATTTGTAATAATGACAATTACAACAATACTGAATGAACACTTATTTTAACTTAATATAATACATCAATAAAATCAATTTAGCCTCAAATAAATAATGAAACATGTTCAATTTGGTTTAAATAATGCAAAAACAAAGTGTTGGAGAAGAAAGTAAAAGTGCAATATGTGCCATGTAAGAAAGCTAACGTTTAAGTTCCTTGTTCAGAACATGAGAACATATGAAAGCTGGTGGTTCCTTTTAACATGAGTCTTCAGTATTCCCAGGTAAGAAGTTTTAGGCTGTAGTTATTATAGGAATTATAGGACTATTTCTCTCTATACGATTTGTATTTCATATACCTTTGACTATTGGATGTTCTTATAGGCGCTTTAGTATTGCCAGTGTAACAGTATAGCTTCCGTCCCTCTCCTCGCTCCTACCTGGGCTCGAACCAGGAACACATCGACAACAGTCACCCTCGAAGCAGTGTTACCCATGCAGAGCAAGGGGAACAACTACTCCAAGTCTCAGAGTGAGTGAGGTTTGAAACGCTATTAGCGCGCACCCGCTAACTTGTTATCCATTTCACATCGGTTACACCAGTCTAATCTTGGGAGTTGATAGGCTTGAAGTCATAAACAGCACAATGCTTGAAGCACAGCGAAGAGCTGCTGGCAAAACACACGAAAGTGCTGTATGAATGAATGCTTATGCGCTTGCTGCTGCCTACCATCGCTCAGTCTGACTGCTCTATCAAATCATAGACTTAATTATAACATAATAACACACAGAAATACGAGCCTTTGGTCATTAATATGGTCGAATCCGGAAACTATCATCTCGAAAACAAAACGTTTTTCCTTTCAGTGAAATACGGAACCGTTCCGTATTTTATCTAACGGGTGGCATCCCTAAGTCTAAATATTCCTGTTACATTGCACAACCTTCAATGTTATGTCATAATTACGTAAAATTCAGGCAAATTAGTTTGCAACGAGCCAGGTGGCCCAAACTGTTGCATATACCCTGACTCTGCGTGCAATGAACGCAAAATGACACAATTTCACCTAGTTAATATTGCCTGCTAACCTGGATTTCTTTTAGCTAAATATGCAGGTTTAAAAATATATTTTGATTTCAAGAAAGGCATTGATGTTTATGGTTAGGTACAGTTGTGCAACGATTGTGCTTTTTTCGCAAATGCGCTTTTGTTAAATCATCCCCCGTTTGGCGAAGTCGGCTGTCTTTGTTAGGAAGAAATAGTCTTCACAGTTTGCAACGAGCCCGGCGGCCCAAACTGCTGCATATACCCTGACTCTGTTTGCAAGAGAAGTGACACATTTTCCCTAGTTAAAAGAAATTCATGTTAGCAGGCAATATTAACTAAATATGCAGGTTTAAAAATATATACTTGTGTATTTATTTTAAGAAAGGCATGGATGTTTATGGTTGGAGCAACGTGTACCTAAGCGATTATATGCAACGCAGGACAGGCTAGATAAACTAGTAATATCATCAACCGTGTGTAGTTAACTAGTGATTATGATTGATTGATTGTTTTTTATAAGATAAGTTTAATGCTAGCTAGCAACTTACCTTGGCTTCTTGCTGCATTCGCGTAACAGGCAGGCTTCTCGTGGAGTGCAATGTAAAGCAGGTGGAAATAAGAATGTGTTCTTAACTGACTTGCCTAGTTAAATAAAGGTCTAAAAAAAAAAAAAAAAAATCGGCCAAATCGGCATCCAAAAATACCAATTTCCGATTGTTATGAAAACTTGAAATCGGCCCTAATTAATCGCCCATTCTGATTAATCGGTCGACCTCTAATGTCAATACGTTCTATTTAGAAGCAGACCTGACATAATTATGTCAGTGCAGGAATAAAGCAGTGCCTTGTGTGGGCTTTTCTTTCTTTAGTGTCATTAGCATCATTATTAACACCAGACTTCTAACTCAGAAACTGAGTTAAGGGGATACTGCGATATTCTGGCAATGACTGGAAGTCTACAGCAATGGAAACTATGCAATGGAATGGAAACTATGCAATGGAAACTATGTAAACGGATAGATAGACCCACTCAGGTCTGTGAGTTATCCAGGGGAAGAGACCCATGGCCAGGGAGTCCGAGGGGTCAGGAGGGAGGGATGGTGGGTCCCAGTAGAATTACCACAGCGCTTCTCTCTTTCTTCTCTCTTTTCTTCTTCTTCAATATGTCATGTGTTTTTCTCCACCCCCCCTCTTTGTATGTCTTCTCCTCCTGTTCATGTTCTCTCCTCTCCTTCTTTTTCACGGCTTGGCAATCTCCTGAGGGACTGGGAGCTTGGCTGATAACCAACCTCTTACACATGCTGTCAGAGTGACATTCAGAGCTCCAGCTGGGCTGGAATCCTCCTGCAGTACTGAATACAAATAGAGTGTTTACTACTGTATAGAAATGCCTGGTGTGCACTTTTTTAGGATCGAAGGAAAACCCGCATTCACTGTAAATGGTCTTGAAAGATCCAACCTTGTAACTAGTGAGACCGTTTCGGTTTGTAGAATTCAGGGGATTCAGCATAGCAAGCCTTTACACTTGTGTGATTTTTACATACAGTATTGAACCAGCCCAGGACAATGAATGACTGAAACTGTTGCTGTTTGAGGGCTTAATTTATGCGTGTGAATATTCTCCATTGGACTACTGAGAACTCTTATTGTGAAAACAGCTGGTCTTTTGCTCAGCCTGCATTTTCATGGCTATGGCTCATGAAAAAACAGATAATAAAGGCCTAATGGTGAGTTTCCCAAAAGCCTCGTAGCTGAATCAGGCTGGCAGAGCGGTTTTGGTTCTGTAGCTGTACAGCCATGCTACACCATCACGGTTTACCCCACCAGAAACAGAACTGAGTGGGATGAAATGGGGTGGAACGGCCTGGTCTCTCAGGAGGAATGTGAGGTATTTCCGAGCATGTGCACCACAGAGTGTCGAGCCAACCAGGCGGTGCGCCATGACTATCAAGGGCACCACTACCACAGGACTTCTGGTATGGTTAACTTACCCTGGTCAAATAAATGTTGAGAATGGTCTGTGCTAGCTTGGTGGTGGTTTGTGATTCTGCCTCTACTTCCCTAGCGATACATAATGCATTATAGACCGGATCTTAACTTGAGGAACGCACACAACAGCCGTTCTCATAAATCTTGTATTGATGTGCATGGGATTTGGTTTTAAATTCCAGTTATGCATATACATTTACGTCAGGATTGGGCTTTATGAAAAAAGAGAGGAAGTCTTTAGTCAAAAGCTTATTCTTCCCCCTGTTTCCTGGTTGACCACTGGGTCTGAGGATTGAGGTAAATAGAATGGAACCGTAACACCAGATTAAACTTGGTGACATATGTCAATAGTAGAATGAGTTGGAATACAAAAAAGATTACTGTATTTTCTCTTTATCAGATCATATTTTGGCTTGGTTTTGCTGCTGGGGATGATGACGGTGTGGGTGGTTTATGGAACATTTAGTCCAAAATGTGGGTAAACCTTAGTGGAGTCAAACTAAAATGTGACCTATTGTTTGAACTTCTTAAAAAAATACATAAGTTCTCTTTCCAGTATGATAAGGAGATGAACTACAAATACAATCGACTTTCTGTGCCAATGAGTGCACCCTCTTCTTTACTGTAGGTCAGGGATGGGCAACTGGCCACATGCGTCCCGCGGCCCCCGTTTTGGAGGCCCGCGGACCAATAAAGTCAGGGTCTCAACTTCCTGTTGAGAGTTAGAATAATAGAATACACAAGGTGCAATTTCGAAATTTGGTTGTGTATCAACTAGAGGTCGACCGATTGATCGGAATGGCCGATTAATTAGGGCCGATTTCATGTTTTCATAACTATATTTTTTATATATATATATATATATATATACTGCTCAAAAAAATAAAGGGAACACTAAAATAACACATCCTAGATCTGAATGAATGAAATAATCTTATTAAATACTTTTTTCTTTACATAGTTGAATGTGCTGATAACAAAATCACACAAAAATAATCAACAGAAATCCAATTTATCAACCCATGGAGGTCTGGATTTGGAGTCACACTCAAAATTAAAGTGGAAAACCACACTACAGGCTGATCCAACTTTGTTGTAATGTCCTTAAAACAAGTCAAAATGAGGCTCAGTAGTGTGTGTGGCCTCCACGTGCCTGTATGACCTCCCTACAATGCCTGGGCATGCTCCTGATGAGGTGGCGGATGGTCTCCTGAGGGATCTCCTCCCAGACCTGGACTAAAGCATCCGCCACCTCCTGGACAGTCTGTGGTGCAACGTGGCGTTGGTGGATGGAGCGAGACATGTTGTCCCAGATGTGCTCAATTGGATTCAGGTCTGGGGAACGGTCGGGCCAGTCCATAGCATCAATGCCTTCCTCTTGCAGGAACTGCTGACACACTCCAGCCACATGAGGTCTAGCATTGTCTTGCATTAGGAGGAACCCAGGGCCAACCGCACCAGCATATGGTCTCACAAGGGGTCTGAGGATCTCATCTCGGTACCCAATGGCAGTCAGGCTACCTCTGGCGAGCACATGGAGGGCTGTGTGGTCTCCCAAAGAAATGCCACCCCACACCATGACTGACCCACCGCCAAACCGGTCATGCTGGAGGATGTTGCAGGCAGCAGAACGTTCTCCACGGCGTCTCCAGACTCTGTCACGTCTGTCGCATGTGCTCAGTGTGAACCTGCTTCATCTGTGAAGAGCACAGGGCGCCAGTGGCGAATTTGCCAATCTTGGTGTTCTCTGGCAAATGCCAAACGTCCTGCACGGTGATGGGCTGTAAGCACAACCCCCACCTGTGGACGTCGGGCCCTCATACCACCCTCATGGAGTCTGTTTCTGACCATTTGAGCAGACACATGCACATTTGTGGCCTGCTGGAGGTCATTTTGCAGGGCTCTGGCAGTGCTCCTCCTGCTCCTCCTTGCACAAAGGCGGAGGTAGCGGTCCTGCTGCTGGGTTGTTGCCCTCCTACGGCCTCCTCCACGTCTCCTGATGTACTGGCCTGTCTCCTGGTAGCGCCTCCATGCTCTGGACACTACGCTGACAGACACAGCAAACCTTCTTGCCACAGCTCGCATTGATGTGCCATCCTGGATGAGCTGCACTACCTGAGCCACTTGTGTGGGTTGTAGACTCCGTATCATGCTACCACTAGAGTGAAAGCACCGCCAGCATTCAAAAGTGACCAAAACATCAGCCAGGAAGCATAAGAACTGAGAAGTGGTCTGTGGTCACCACCTGCCGAACCACTCCTTTATTGGGGGTGTCTTGCTAATTGCCTATAATTTCCACCTGTTGTCTATTCCATTTGCACAAGAGCATGTGAAATTTACTGTCAATCAGTGTTGCTTCCTAAGTGGACAGTTTGATTTCACAGAAGTGTGATTGACTTGGATTTACATTGTGTTGTTTAAGTGTTCCCTTTATTTTTTTGAGCAGGGTATATATATATATTTTTTACACCTTTATTTAACTAGGCAAGTCAGTTTAAGACGGCCTAGGAATGGGGGTTAACTGCCTTGTTTAGGGGGGATTCAGGGATTCGTTTTGCAACCTTCTGGTTACTAGTCCAACGCTCTAACCACCTGCCTTACTGTAACGGTTGTCGTCAGATTGAGACCAAAACGCAGCGGGTATATGTGTACTCATCTTCTTTTATTAAGGAAAGAAGGGAAACCCAAAATAAACACGTACACCAAAAGAAACACAACGACGAACAGTCCTGTAAAGGCCATAAACTATACATGGAACAAACACTAAACCTAACACATACCCATATATAGGACTCTCAATCAGAGGCAACGAGAAAACACCTGCCTCCAATTGAGAGTCCAACCCCAATAAACAAAACATAGAAATACAAAAGACTAGACAGAACATAGAAATACACTAACATAGAACAGTACCCAAAAACCCGGAAATAATAAATCAAACACCCTACTAATTAAACCACCACCCCGAACCACATAAAACAAATACCCTCTGCCATGTCCTGACCAAACTACAATAACAAATAACCCTTATACTGGTCAGGACGTGACAGTACCCCCCCTAAAGGTGCAGACGCCGGATGCAACTCATAAATAAACAACAAACCCCCCCCCCAAACAAATCCCCCTAAACTAAAGGGAGGGAAGGGAGGGTGGCTGCCGTCACCGACGGCACATGTGCTACACCCCCCCCCTCCCCAACCCACCTATACAGGAGGTGGTTCTGGCTCCGGCCTACTGTCCTCCAGAATGCAGACAGACTTGATCAGTTTCGGAACATAGGCAGACTACCCTCGTTCCGGTTCGAAGGCAGACCTCTTCCGTTCCACACTGTAGGCAGACTCATTTGATACACAGTTACTCATATTTAGTTCCGGATCGTCAACAGACTTACTCAGATCCGGGTTGCTGATAGACTCCCTTGGTTCCGGGTCATAGGCAGACTCACCCGGTTCCGGGTCGCAGGCAGACCCCTTCGGTTCCAGGTCGCAGGCAGACCCCTTCGGTTCTGGGTCACAAGCAGATTCCCTCGGTTCCGGGTCGCAGGCAGACTCCCTCGGTTCCGGGTCGCAGGCAGACTCCCTCGGTTCCGGGTCGCAGGCAGACTCCCTCGGTTCCGGGTCGCAGGCAGTCTCCCTCGGTTCCGGACTAGACACTGTTGCCGGATACTCTGGACTGCACACTGGTGCCGGATACTCTGGGCTGCACACTGGTGCCGGATACTCTGGACTGCACACTGGTGCCGGATACTCTGGACTGCACACTGGTGCCGGATACTCTGGACTGCATACTGATGCCGGATACTCTGGACTGCACACTGTTGCCGGATACTCTGGACTGCACACTATTGCCGAACTCTCGAGGCTGGGCTAACGCACTGGAAGCCTGATGCGTGGTACTGGTACTGGATGTGCCAGTCTGGGGACACGCACCTCAGGGCTAGTGCGGGGTGCGGGAACAGGCCGAGTCGGACTGGGTTGATGCACTGGAAGCCTGATGCGTGGTGCTGGTACTGGAGGTATCAGCCTGGGAACACGCACCTCAGGGCTAGTGCGGGGAGCGGGAACAGGCCGAGTCGGACTGGGTTGACGCACTGGACCGTAGAGGCGTACTGGCGGTCTCGAGCGCAGAACTAGCATCGCTCTTACTGGCTGGATGCCCACTTCCCCCTGGCAAATGCGGGGCGCTGGTACTGCGCGTACCGGCCTGAAAATACCCGGCCTCGCCACAGCACCCATCACCCCAAAACACGGGACCTGTCCAGTTAGTCTCTGCCCAAAAAAGGTACGGGGAGTTGGCCTGGGGTTCCATCCTCGCCCAGCCAAACTACCCGTGTGCCCCCCCAATTTTTTTTGGGGGGGCTGCCTCTCGGGCTTAAACGCCAGTCGTGTTCCCCTGTAGCGTTCCCGGTCTTCACTCCACTTCCTCCATGGACCTTCTCCGGCCATAATCTCATCCCACGTCCACTTCTCACGATCGTCCCTCCGTTGCTCCTTCCTCCGCTGCTTGGTCCTTATTTGGTGGGAGATTCTGTAACGGTTGTCGTCGGATTGAGACCAAAACGCAGCAGGTATATGTGTACTCATCTTCTTTTATTAAGGAAAGAAGGAAAACCCAAAATAAACACGTACACCAAAAGAAACACAACAACGAATAAACAGTCCTGTAAGGCCATAAGCTATACATGGAACAATCTCCCACAAACACTAAACCAAACACATACCCATATATAGGACTCTCAATCAGAGGCAACGAGAAAACACCTGCCTCCAATTGAGAGTCCAACCCCAATAAACAAAACATAGAAATACACTAACATAGAACAGTACCCAAAAACCCGGAAATAATCAATCAAACACCCTACTAAATAAACCACCACCCCGAACCACATAAACAAATACCCTCTGCCACGTCCTGACCAAACTACAATAACAAATAACCCTTATACTGGTCAGGACGTGACACTTACATTGCACTCCATGAGGAGCCTGCATGGCAGGCTGACTACCTGTTACGCGAGGGCAGCAAGAAGCCAAGGTAAGTTGCTAGCTAGCATTAAACTTATCTTATAAAAAACTATCAATCTTAACATAATCACTAGTTAACTACACATGGTTGATGATATTACTAGTTTATCTAACGTGTCCTGCGTTGCATATAATCGATGCGGTGCCTGTTAATTTCTCATCGAATCACAGCCTACTTCGATAAACGGTGATGATTTAACAAGCGCATTTGCGAAAAAAGCACTGTCGTTGCACCAATGTACCTAACCATAAACATCAATGCCTTTCTTTAAAATCAATACACAAGTATATATTTTTAAACCTGCATATTTAGTTAATATTGCCTGCTAACATGAAATTGTGTCACTGCTCTTGCGTTCATTGCCTGGCTCGTTGCGAACTAATTTGCCAGAATTTTCCGGAATTGTGACATACCATTGAAGGTTGTGCAATGTAACAGGAATATTTAGACTTAGGGATGCCACCCGTTAGATAAAATATGGACCGGTTCCGTATTTCACTGAAAGAAAAAAACATTTTGTTTTCGAGATGATAGTTTCCGGATTCGACCATATTAATGACCAAAGGCTCGTATTTCTGTGTGTTTATTATATTATAATTAAGTCTATGATTTGATAGAGCAGTCTGACTGAGCAGTGGTAGGCAGCAGCAGGCTCGTAAGCATTCATTCATACAGCACTTTCGTGCGTTTTGCCAGCAGCTCTTCGCAATGCATTGTGCTGTTTATGACTTCAAGCCTGTCAACTCCCAAGAGTAGGCTGGTGTAACCGATGTGAAATGGCTAGCTAGTTAGCGGGTGCGCGCTAATAGCGTTTCAAACCTCACTCGCTCTGAGACTTGGGAGTGGTTGTTCCCCTTGCTCTGCATGGGTAACGCTGCTTTGAGGGTGGCTGTTGTCAATGTGTTCCTGGTTCGAGCCCAGGTAGGAGCGAGGAGAGGGACGGAAGCTATACTGTTACACTGGCAATACTAAAGTGCCTATAAGAACATCCAATAGTCAAAGGTATATGAAATACAAATTGTATAGAGAGAAATAGTCCTATAATTCCTATAATAACTACAACCTAGAACTTCTTACCTGGGAATATTGAAGACTCATGTTAAAAGGAACCACCAGCTTTCATATGTTCCCATGTTCTGATCAAGGCACTTAAACGTTAGCTTTTTTACATGGCACATATTGCACTTTTACTTTCTTCTCCAACACTTTGGTTTTGCAGTATTTAAACCAAATTGAACATGTTTCATTATTTATTTGAGGCTAAATTGATTTTATTGATATATTATATTAAGTTAAAATAAGTGTTCATTCAGTATTGTTGTAATTGTCATTATTACAAATAAATGGTAAATAAATCGTCTGATTAATCGGTATCGGCTTTTTTTGTTCCTCCAATAATCGGTATCAAATCAAATGTATTTATAAAGCCCTTCTTACATCAGCTGATATCTCAAAGTGCTGTACAGAAACCCAGCCTAAAACCCCAAACAGCAAGCAATGCAGGTGTAGAAACACGGTGGCTAGGAAAAACTCCCTAGAAAGGCCAAAACCTAGGAAGAAACCTAGAGAGGAACCAGGCTATGAGGGGTGTCCAGTCCTCTTCTGGCTGTGCCGGGTGGAGATTATAACAGCACATGGCCAAGATGTTAAAATGTTCATAAATGACCAGCATGGTCAAATAATAATAATCATAGTAGTTGTCGAGGGTGCAACAAGTCAGAAACTCAAGAGTAAGTGTCAGTTGGCTTTTTCATAGCCGATCTTTGAGAGTATCTCTACCGCTCCTGCTGTCTCTAGAGAGTTGAAAACAGCAGGTCTGGGACAGGTAGCGCATCCGGTGAACAGGTCAGGGTTCCAGCAGGTCTGGGACAGCATGTCTGGGACAGGTAGCACGTCCGGTGAACAGGTCAGGGTTCCATAGCCGCAGGCAGAACAGTTGAAACTGGAGCTGCAGCACGGCCAGGTGGACTGGAGACAGCAAGGAGTCATCATGCCAGGTAGTCCTGAGGCATGGTCTTAGGGCTCAGGTCCTCTGAGAGAGAGAAAGAAAGAAAGAGAGAATTAGAGAGAGCATATATAAATTCACACAGGACACCGGATAAGACAAGAGAAATACGCCAGATGTAACAGACTGACCCTAGCCCCCCGACACATAAACTACTGCAGCATAAATACTGGAGGCTGAGACAGGAGGGGTCAGGAGACACTATGGCCCCATCCGATGAAACCCCCGGACAGGGCCAAACAGGCAGGATATAACCCCACCCACTTTGCCAAAGCACAGCCCCCACACCACTGGAGGGATATCTCCAACCACCAACAAATCTTTCTCCTCTCTCTCTCTCTCTCTCTCTCTCTCTCTCTTTCTCACTCTTTCTCTCTCTCTTTCTCTCTCTTTATCTCTCTCTCTCCCCATCTTTCCTTCCTCTCTCATTTCAACCTTCCTTGCTCGAGTATAGAAATGCCAAGCTGTATTTTTTGACATTATAATTGACACTTCCTTCCATTATAATTGACACTTCCTTCACCGACTGTGTCGGTATCGGCGTTGAAAAATCATAATCGGTCGACCTCTAGTATCAACAGTCACTCAATTAGCGCATGTCAGCTATTTTATTTATTTATTGGTAAGTTAGTCTAGCGGCCAGCTATCTAAACTTGTAGTTAGCATGGTCGAATGACCAAACGGGGCGGGGTCCATTGATCATCAGTTATCATATTAAAAATGACGAACATTTGCCTTCGCCCCATGGCAAAATGTGTAGAATTGCAGCAAACTTGCTTTAAAATGGCAATATTTTCTCTACGCCCCATGGCAAAATGTGCAGAATTGCAGGAGATGAACTTTAAAATGATTTTCGCTGGCACATGGGGGGGCGCTAAAATGTTTTGCTCCCAAGGTAGTGTGGTGTTTTGTTTGGGGGGGGGGGGGGGGTGTATGGTTGTGGGTACGCAGACCCACAAGCCACTGCTGCCCCTCATAATGAGTTCCGTTTCTTTGTGACCCCCACCCCCATCAAAGCAGCCCGTCCCTGCTGTAGGTCATACTTTTATTGTGCATTCTGTGGCTGTTTTCTCTGTTATACTCACTGTTATTAGGTAGATGTGTTTTTTGCAGCTGGTCTGATCGTGTGTTGTAGTCAAACAAAGCGAGGCTAAGGCACCGGAAGAGGGATACAACACAACAAACACAACACAAACACAACATAGCACCACTCACAGAAAGGAAGCAACAAAATGAGGTCATCCATCGCTGGAGAACAAACACACAAGGAGATATGACTGTAACATCTGGCACAGATCAAAACCCACTACTACACAGACCTCTGATGATGTCACGGGGGGGGGGGATGGGACATAACTAGGACTTATCTAAGAGCAGATGGCGGGTTCGCTGGGGTTCGATTTTTCCAACACATCAAATATTGATTTCAGCCAAAGATTCATAACACACGAGTCCATTTACATGACACAAGTGAATAAATATCATCACTGTTTGAACTGAGATGATATCAGGCCCATTGCTTTGTCCATGGTGCATAAAGCATAAAATGCAGAGTTCCTCTACAATACTCTGTCAAGCTGAAATGAGAAGAGGTGGTATTGGGCTCTGTAAGGTTACACTGACCTTATCCTGAGTTCTAAATCGAGTGATTGTTTCCCATTTAAAAAAAAAATGCTATTTTGAGACGCAGGGAAACGCAGTCGGTGAAGGAAGTGTCAATTATAATGTCAAAAAATACAGCTTGGCATTTCTGTACTCGAGCAAGGAAGGTTGAAATGAGAGAGGTAGAAAAAAAGATGGAGAGAAAAGGAAGGAAAGATGGGGAGAGAGAGAGATAAAGAGAGAGAGAAAGAGTGAGAAAGAGAGAGAGAGAGGAGAAAGATTTGTTTGGAAAGTGCAAGGCTTTTGAAACAGAGACAATGAGGAGTAACTTGAGTTCAGTTCAACCCCAGTACTGTCCGGTGCAAAGCTCTTTCCATGAGCACAGCAAACAGGGTAGGAGAGGACAATGTTTGGACAGCTCTTTTACGCAATGTGACATTCTGTTTAATTTCAGCAAGATGTGTCTGGAAGAAATGTCCCTGAATGCAAAACAGGCCTAAGTAGTTGATATTGGGCAGTGTAACTGTAAGAAAAGATCCAGCTGTTTCTCCAAATCCATCCATATACTGTAGTTTACAGTATTTTGTAGGCCGTCATTGTAAATAAAATGATATTATTTTTTAAGTAGTGAAATCAACACCAATTGCATAACACAAGAGCAAATCCATTCAAACACATTCATTCAGTTTCATTCATTGAAAACTCATTTCCATTCAGTTCCTTTTGACTCCTGGTGCAGGGTGACTTCCTGGAGATTCTTTATGTTTATGACATCACCCGTCCAATCCATGTCCTGATCTCCTTCTAGGCTGACAGACAGGAGGAGGCATATTATCATGTGGTCTACTGCAGGATTAAAGCCTGTCCTTTGGACCTTAATCTGCTTGTCACACACACACACTCACACACACACACACACACACACACACACACACACACACACACACACACACACACACACACACACACACACACACACACACACACTCACAGATGGACAAAACTGACAGGGTGAAAAAGGGATAGAGGGATCATGGAATAGAAAACAATGTGTATGTGTGTTGAATGCTGTTTTGTGTCAAAAGGGGATGGGAGAAAAAGGGAGTGCTTTCGTTATTCTCATTTTACTGCTTTCGTTATTTTCATTTTACTGCTAACTTCTGACTTAGGCCTTAACCGCAGTTTGTGTGCATGTGTGTGTGTGTGTGTGTGTGTGTGTGTGAGTGTGTGTGTGTGTGTGTGTGTGTGTGTGTGTGTGTGTGTGTGTGTGTGTGTGTGTGTGTGTGTGTGTGTGTGTGTAGCCATAGGATAGGGTCATATTGTTCTGGTGAGATGCTATTTGTAGGAGTATGTTTACTCTCTCTGTCTCTGAAAGACTCTGAAGGAGCACACAGGGTTCTAGAACCAACCACAGAATGACCTTCAGAACACAGCCAGCCGAGGGATAACTCCACATTTTATGTGCTGCTTTTTTCTGAATTCTTACCGTAAACTCCATTCCCATGGGTTTGGAAACACACCCACTCTGACTGCCTGGCTGGCTAGTGTGTCGCTGCTGGTATTGAATAGCACACAGCTTGTTGGACTTGGCTTCAGTGAGTCTCAAGCCTCAAGAATCAATGATGATATAATAGACGATTGTTCTATAAAATGATTTCATGGCAAGACCAACGACTGTAATTTCCCTTCTGAGAAATATTTCAAAATGAACCTCAAAACCATTCACATGTGATATCTCCTTAAATGGTGGTTGTCTGTTCAGTCTTACAGATGCTGCATTCAGATGTCCTTTTCACGATCATCTCATGTTTAACTCTTATTTAACATTGGCTGGCTCGAGGACTTCTTTTCCAGATCATAGTTAGACCCCACATTGTCACCACACAGACATAGGACAGCCTCAATGCCTTACGGCTTCCTGTTGATCAGCCAAGAACACCGTGCTGAGTGGATGAAGGATTATGTGGATACAAGTTTGCTAACATCAAAGATCATATCTTAGCTCTTGACACATGGCAAACAATCTATTAGTCAACTGCTTCAGTGAGGAAGCCCTGCTTGTCTGGAGACAGTGTGGGTTTAGGTTTGACTCAGTGGGTGTGCTACTGTATGTGTATAGGATACCAATCAACAACTCTCTGTGATTCTTCTATCCACAGGATTCAGTAGTAGTATATGTGTGTATGTGTGGAGCCCCTAAGTTTACTTGGATTGAGCCAGGCTGTTCCTTTGATGCAGTGGTTCCGGTGCTGACGGTTGCGAGTGTGTGTGTGTGTGTGTGTGTGTGTGTGTGTGTGTGTGTGTGTGTGTGTGTGTGTGTGTGTGTGTGTGTGTGTGTGTGTGTGTGTGTGTGTGTGTGTGTGTGTGTGTGTGAGAACATCCTCAGGGGTGGCTGAGTTCAAAGACTTTGTGTAAATACTCGGGGCTCCTGAGTGGCGCAGCGGTCTAAGGCACTGCATCTCAGTGCTAGAGGTGTCACTACAGACCTTGGTTCGATTCCAGGCTGTATCACAACCGGCCATGATTGGGAGTCCCATAGGGTGGCGCACAGCGTCGTCCGGGTTAGGGTTGTGTCGGGGTAGGCTGTCATGGTAAATAAGAATTTGTTCTTAACTGACTTGCCTTATTTTTTATAAATAAAAAAATACAGTACAACATTGAGTGGGGTTGGATGAGGAGAGGTTTTTGAGGCAATCAACGCCCCCTTGTGGGAGAATATAGTAGTACAAAGTCTTAAAAAACATGGAAAAGTCATGGAAATCATAGGTCTGCTTTGCTATAAGCATTTCGCTACACCCGCAATAACATCTGCTAAATATGTGTATGTGACCAATAACATTTGATTTGATTTTGATGTTGTGGTACAGCGACAGCATACCCCACACAAAGATATATGACTACGAAGAATGGAAGAGAGACAGTGAATATACATAGAGAGAGCCCCGACAGAGCAGACTAAATCTGAGGGTTAGGGTTAGGATGGGCAGACAGACAGTGGACACAGGGCAGGCTGTATCCAGATGGGCAGACAGACAGTGGACACAGGGCAGGCTGTGTCCAGGTGGGCAGACAGACCGTGAACACAGGGAAGGCTGTGTCCAGGTGGGCAGACAGACAGTGGACACAGGGAAGGCTGTGTCCAGATGGGCAGACAGACCGTGGACACAGGGAAGGCTGTGTCCAGATGGGCAGACAGACCGTGGACACAGGGAAGGCTGTGTCCAGATGGGCAGACAGACAGTGGACACAGGGAAGGCTGTGTCCAGATGGGCAGACAGACTGTGGACACAGGGAAGGCTGTGTCCAGATGGGCAGACAGACAGTGGACACAGGGAAGGCTGTGTCCAGGTGGGCAGACAGACAGTGGACACAGGGAAGGCTGTGTCCAGATGGGCAGACAGACAGTGGACACAGGGAAGGCTGTGTCCAGATGGGCAGACAGACTGTGGACACAGGGAAGGCTGTGTCCAGATGGGCAGACAGACAGTGGACACAGGGAAGGCTGTGTCCAGATGGGCAGACAGACTGTGGACACAGGGAAGGCTGTGTCCAGATGGGCAGACAGACAGTGGACACAGGGCAGGCTGTGTCCAGATGGGCAGACAGACAGTGGACACAGGGAAGGCTGTGTCCAGATGGGCAGACAGACAGTGGACACAGCGCAGGGCGTGTCCAGTTTGGAGGGCACGTTGTCTGTTTGTGTTAGACTGGCATCATCACCAGCATTAGGATCAGCCAACTTCCCAATAATGGAAAGTACTCAATAAAGCTGCTTCATGCTCTGTGCTCTGAGTCAGATCACTGGGCTTATCTGTAATACGGCTGCAATGTGTGTGTGTGTGTTCTGAACTTCTGTCTCACATCTCTCCTTGTCTCCAGCTGGCAGAAGTAGTGCGGTAGGGGGCGGTAGAGAGCATGGCTGAGTCGGGCCAGCCCCAGGAGAGCAGCAGTCTGCAGAGGAAGAAACCTCCATGGCTCAGAGTGGACATCCCCCCACAGCTGTCCCTGGATGAGCCCTCAACATTCATACAGGTATGATGACACATCTCTCTCTCGCTCTCTCGCTCGCTCACACGCTCACACACTCACACACACACACACACACGTTTGTTTTACTATCCTTGTGGGGACCAAACAATTGATTCCCATTCAAAATCCTATTTTTCCTAACCCCTACTTTACCCTAAACCTAACCCATAACCAAACCCTAACCTTAACCCCAAAACCCTAAAACTAAACCGAACCCTAACCCCTAACCCTAACCCCTAACTCTCACTCATAACCCTAACTCCTAACCCTAACCCCTAACCCTAACTCCTAACCTTAACTCATAACCCTAACCCCTAACCCTAACTCCTAACCCTAACCCTAACTCCTAACCCCTAACCCTAACCCCTAACTCCTAACCCCTAACTCCTAACCCTAACCCCTAACCCTAACTCCTAACCCTAATTGTAACCCAAAACCTAAGCCTAAAAAAGCCTTTTTCCTTGTGGGGACCAGTAAAATGTTTTCCTTGTTTTACTATCCTCAGGTCCCCACAAGGAAAGTAAAACCAAACCACACTTATGCACGCACACACACACACACACACACACACACACACACACACACACACACACACACACACACACACACACACACACACCAGATACAATGCAACTGGATAGACATTCAACACACACACTTATACAGGTAGAACACACACCCCACACACATTCATACATACATGTACAGTTGCTGTAATCTGGCCTACACACAGGTTCAATACAGACTCAATACAAGCGTACACTAGAGACCAGCTACAGTAAGTCCACTCAGCTGTTGAGGTGCAATGTCTTGTTGTTGTCTGGTGTGTGTCGCAGCCAGTGAAGAGGCAGGGGTTCCCGCGCAGTGAGAGCATGCCTGGCGAGAACATACAATCAGGCATCGCAACCTTTGACCCCAGCAACTATCTCCAACCCCCCTTGCAGCGCCAGCCCTCCATCACAGAGACCATCAAGAGGTGAGACCACACACACACACACACACACACACACACACACGTGTATCACACACCACACCTTCCACTCTCCTTGCTTCTGCATTCCCTGAAAAGCTTTTCTAAATAACACTAACTTTTACTAACTGACTCTTACTCTTTTCCAGCTGATCTGAACTTATACTCTTTTCATTTCTCTTTTTACTCCTGTCCTTTATTTCCCACTCTCTCCTTTCTCTTGGTGTCTCTTCCTTCTCCTTCCCCATCGGCCTACCTGCCTCCACCGGCTTTCCTCGGTCTGGTGTGTGTGTGTGTGTGTAGTGAGAAGAGGGTGCATTTCAAGCGGGTCAACACGGTGCCTCCTAAGGGCCAGAGGGGCCCCCGACGGGTGTCTGTGCTGCGCAGGCGCTCCTGTGTCCCCAAACTGGTCACCCGCCGCCGCTCGTCCATCCCCAAACAAATCATCAAGTAAGAGTGAGAGAGGAGGGGAGGGGATGAGGAGGGATATGAAGAGAGAGGATGAAAGAAGGAACAAGGGAAGAGAGAGAAGGAAAAGATTAAGATAATGTGTCAGTACAACAATGTAAGAATCCCCTGAAGATATAACGCAAACTTCCAGCAATTCGCTCACCAAATCATGTGTTTAAGGATGAATCGTCAGAGCAACACACAGGGACCATATCTGCTGTGTGTTATGTTTTCATGTTTTTGACTATGTTCCATGACGCATAGAGGATGCATTCACACGTTCCACCCACCAACCCTTATACACACACTCACACACACTCACACACACACAATGACTCATAAAGAGTAGCTACCTGGCCTCCCACATCAAGGCCGCTGTGAAGCCATCGGAGAGCCATGTAGCTGGTTTGTGTGTTCAGCTCATTGTGTGACAGTGGACCAACACCAAAGGCTACCCCTTCAAAGGCCTACCTGAACCTTCACATGCGAAAAGGTGGAACCACGGTGTGTGTGTGTGGTCCGGTTGGCTCCAGTAGGACTCTATCAATAGCATGACAGTAGCACAGTGAGTGGGCACTTGTACTGGCAGGCTAAGGCCTGTGAGAGGGACAGGAATGTCAGCAATGCTAACTTTCTATTGACAGCTATTGTCACACCTATGGAGTTATTCATAGACATGATGATACAGTATGTGACTGACTGAGTTTGAACCCCCGTGTTAGCAGTGTGTCACAAGACTGTGTTAGCCTGCTGAGCGAAAGGCATTAGTTAGCCTTTTTCATGCCTCACCCTAAGGTAGTTTCCTCATGATCATGCAAGGGGTTCATGACTTTGCAGCGTCAACCTTGTGTGCATTCTTTCTCTCTCTCCACCCCCCTCTCTCTCTTCCTCACTCTCTCCCTCTCGCTTCCTCTCTCTCCCTCTCTCTCTCTCCCTCTCTCTTCCGTTCTCTCTCTCTCTCCCTCTCCTGTTCTCTCTCTCTCCCTCTTTCTCTCTCTCTCTCTCGATCTCTCTCTCTCTGTCTCTCTCTCTCCCTCTGTCTCTCTCGTCCTCTCTCTCTCTCTCTTGTTGAGACAGGTTCCACACACTCCCTCCACCGCCTGATATGTACAACCTACCTTGTTTTTTCTCTCCTTCTAATCTCTCTCTTCCTGGGAAGTGCTGGTATGTTAGTGGGAGCGTTGGCCAATTTACACAAACTCCCCAAACGGGGGGGAGAGAAAGAGAGAGAGAAAGAGGAGGGGTTAATAGAAAGAGAGGGCTGAGAGAGAGAGGGAGAGAGGTCAATAAAAAAGAGGGAGAGGCATGTAGAACTAAGTGTGTTAGGGAGGTGGGAACAGAGATTCACAGTGAGCAGATATGTAGATCCGTTGTCCATTCCCACTGAGGATCAGGCAGCTAGAGAGAGAGGATTCATGGAGATACAGGCGGAAAGATTTCACAACCTCAAGTTCAGAGAGACAATCTTCTGTTGAATTAAGAGGTGTCCTGGAGAGAGAAGACCGTTTTGAGGAAAACTGGATACTCAATACTTCCAAGCACAGTAGACGCATCACAGATCATAGCCTGGAGGTTATGGAACTGAAGAGAGCAAATCCCTGTAATAGATACAGACTAGAATATCACACTGCGCCAAGTTTGTCTCAAGTTCAGAGAGCAAATCTTCTGTTGAATTAAAAGTCTGTTGGATTCTATTTCCAAGCACAGTAGACGGATCACAGTGCTGCAGGAGAAAGACAAATATATCGGAGTTCCACTGGAGGTCAGCCAGCTTCTAGACGACACGTTCTCCTAGTGTGATCATCTGGCCTGAGGAACATCAACTTTGCCAGGCCGTTTGATTGGCCCCCTCTCTGGGAAGAACATACTACTGAATGGAAGTACATTTCACATCAGCACCCAGTGGATGTATAGCAGCTCTCAGCCTCAACTGACCTTCAATTATTCTCACCAGCTGTGAACCAGAGGGGGACGTGGGGTCAGACGTTGGACAGGGGTTAGGGCTGAGACCAGGACATTATGTGGTTGTGGCTCCAGGCTGCTGTAGCTCTGTGTGAGCCAGAGGCATGACCCTACCTGCTTCCTGGGACTGGGATGGACTGGACAGGTAAGAGGATTTGGGGGGGCAACATGGGAATGCCTGGACAGGAGGACTAGAGGGAAGAACTGGGAGAGGTGCGTTAGTGTGTTGGAGAGGGGAGACACAGGAGGGGGACAGCGGGAGAAAGGGATGTGCTGGACAGGTAAGACAGTGTGAGACTGGTTAGAGGAACGTGGGAAACAGGAGGGAGGGAAGGAGTCGGGGAACAGGAAAGAAGAGAGGGAGCGAGAGGGGGGAGGGAGGGAGAGGAAGGAAAGAAGAGCGGTCGAGGGGAGGGGAGATTAGAGGAGAGGATTTCCAGCTTTGCAGGGATCACTGACAGTATTTTACAAAGGAACCGTTTATCTTTAGATTTTTCATAGTTGAGGGATGCTTGTTTCTAGAATGTTAGGTGCTCCAAAGTGACTCAAATGTAATAGAACAAGGAAAATAGAACATGCACGGATCAGTGTGAAATAAATAAGGATGTTCCACCCTCACTAAATGTCTCCCCAAACTACACATGACCTTTGTCTGTATGCTTCTGGCTCCACTGGCAATAGCTGTTAGGATCTCTGCCGGTCTCAGAATGATTGGAGAAAGTGGTAGCATCGGCTATCCTTATAGGGCACTACTTTCTGTTGGCATCTTTGTCTTTCTTTGAGTGGCAGATTTATTGCTTTGTGTGTGAATAGTCAGCTAAGCTTCCCAATCAGAGGTAGATAATGATTGTGAATAAAATAGTACACTGTGTGCACCAACCCTACCTTTAGGATATCAAAAAGCCTATTGATGTAGGGTGATGTACTTTCAATCGTTGTCGCTTGGCAGACTGGTGTACTCATGAACCAGTTGTTGTGTTATTTAGTTTGGGTGTGACTGTGACACGCACACACATCCGCACACAATCACACACATTCAAATGCAGACACGCAAGTGTGCACATCAGCGTTTCCGTTAGCCGGTAATAGCCAGCTTTTGGCATATAAAAAATAGAAAAGCCGTTAAGTAAAATTGCCGCCGGCCAATTGTCAGGGGGAAGAAGAAAAAATCCCATTGCGAAATAATTCCTTTTAGCCTATTCATTTATGGAAATACCAGTTGATGTAAATACATTTGACTGGTCTATTGGTAGATTTGCATAATTTGGTGGAATTAAATTTGTGCGTGTGAAGGCACAAATTTGTTATGTATCTTATTTATTATGTATCATATTTGTTATGTATCTTATTTATTATGTATCATATTTGTTATGTATCTTATTTACACTACATGGCCAAAAGTATGTGGACACCTGAACACCTCCTTCCAAAATCATGGCCATTAATATGGAGTTGGTCCCCCCTTTGCTGCTATAACAGCCTCCACTCTTCTAGGAAGGCTTTCCACTAGATGTTGCTGCAGGGACTTGCTTCCATTTAGCCATGAGCATTAGTGAGGTCGGGTACTGGTGTTTGGTGATTAGGCCTGGCTCACAGTTGGTGTTCCGATTCATTCCAAAGGTGTTTGATGGGGTTGAGGTCAGGGCTCTGTACAGGCCAGTCAAGTTCTTCCACGCCGATCTCGACAAACCATTTCCTTATGGACCTCGCTTTGTGCACAGGGGCATTGTCATGCTGAAACAAAAGGGCCTTCCCCAAACTGTTGCCACAAAGTTGGAAGCACAGAATTGTTTAGAATGTCATTGTATGCTGTAGCGTTAAAGTTTCCCTTCACTGGAACTAAAGGGCCTAGCCCCTCATGAAAAACTGTCCCAGACCAATATTCATTGTACACCAAACTTTACAGGTGACTATGCATTCGGGCAGGTAGTGTTCTCCTGGCATCCGCCAAACCCAGATTCCTCCGTCGGCTTGCCAGATGGTGAAGCGTGATTCATCACTCCAGAAAATGCGTTTCCACTGCTCCAGAGACCATTGGCAGCAAGCTTTACACCACTCCAGCCGACGCTTGGCATTGCCGCATCAGTGGAGGCTGCTGAGGGGAGGACGGCTCATAATAATGTCCATAACGGAGCAAATGGAATGGCATCAAACACCTGGAAATCATGTGTTTGATGTAATTGATACCATTCCACCTATTCCGCTCCAGCCATTACCACGAGCCTGTCCTCCCCAATTAAGGTGCCACCAACCTCCTGTGTTGCACATGGTGATCTTAGGCTTGTGTGTGGCTGCTCGGCCATGGATGCCCATTTTATGAAGCTCCCGACGAACAGTTCTTGTGCTGACGTTGCTTCCAGAGGCAGTTTGGAACTTGGTAGTGAGTGTTCAAGGACAAGCGATTTTTACGTGCTACGTGCTTCAGAACTCGGCTATCCCGTTCTGTGAGCTTGTGTGGTCTACCACTTTGTGGTTGAGGCATTGTTGCTCCTAGATGTTTCCACTTCACAATAACAACACTTACAGTTGACCATGGAAGCTCTGGCTTTGACGGTGCCACGTTGAAAGTCACTGAGCTCTTTAGTATGGGCCGTTCTACTGTCAATGTTTAGCTATGGAGATTGCATGGCTGTATGCTCGATTTTATACACCTGTCAGCAACGGGTGTGGCTGAAATAGCCTAATCCACTAATTTGAAGGGGTGTCCACATACTTTTGTATATCTAGTGTATCACACCATACAGCATACAGATACAGAGCATTTGAGCAGGAAATCTGTTAGACAGTGCAAGAGCTGCTGCTGCAGGACTCCAAACGGCAACTGAAGTTAGGCTTCATCAGCGCGTCACACACCAATGAGCTGGAGGCAGTAGGCTATGCATTTTGAAAACGTAATTGTTTGAAACCTGAACATTTTAATAGATCTTATGAGGCATGTCTTACCTTGCTTCAAAGTAGCATATTAGATCTCCTCTCTTCATACATTTCTAATGGATATTTTCATCTTGGTCACATGAAACCACTTGCATGTGCAGCGCCCTTTTGATAACAGTGTTCCCTTATGGAATGAACATTCACACGTAGCCTACTGCCTTGTGCGCATTGCTATGAAGAAATAATAGTTTATCAACATTTTAAGCTGAACATTCTGATCTGTTGCATCAGACTCATTGCTTAATTGTGTTATGTAGCCTAGGGCTACTGGTTGTATAAATTTGGGATCTATGTCCCACAACTGTCCCAGACTGTTTGGAATAGGCTATTCCTTGACAAGTTGACCAATAGAATAGGTAAAAAAAATCATCTATGGGGGATAGTAGATTGACATAGGCTAGTGACTTTTCTGTTCGTAACACATCTTGTTGACTGAGGAAAAGTAAATGTGGACAGTTATACTAACATCTTGAAAGTGCACATCAGAATTCGGTAAGAAGCACCTCACATTGTTGCATCCTGGACTTACATGTTCTGTTAATATGAATTACTATCATCTAAATGTCTGTCATTCTGAGCACCGTGGGTGGACGCCCTAATCAGGTTACACACCCAAGGTCTGGCAGATTTCTCAAATGTCCGGTAAATAAAAATGTTTGCCCGGTCAACTGACCGGCGCCACATTTTCCTAACGGAAACCCTGGTGCATACACACACACGCACACACTAGGTTTGTAGCCTAGTGAATCAAGGTGTTTATTTTCCTAGAAACAACCTTCTACAGAGTAAATGAGTCTTCCCAGAACCTCATCTCACAGAGTGTGTTTAACTGTAAAGATGGACTGCATGTGTCACTATGTTTTCTTCTTCTGTGGTGTTTACATATCCTGATACCCTGAGAGCCTCTCTCTGTCAATCACCACCACTCAGTCTACCCCCCTCCCCCAACCCTCCTAAACCCTCTCAACCACCATTCCCTCTAAGCTGCGCATGTGCACGGGACTGCCGTGCAGCTTAGAGGGACTGCCACGCAGAAGAAAAATCAGCCTGCGCAGAGAAGTAAGAGATTGAACTTCACTCAACTTTCTACAGTTTTCTCCTTTAGTTAAACACTATCAATGTTTCTCTTTACTGTGGGAATTGTGATCGAATCAACACAATATTAGCCACTTTCAATGCAAGATACCGAAACAAAACTAACTATGCAAGACTTAGTATACAATACTAACTATGCAAGAGATTTTTTTTTTAGGCAGAACGCATCGGAGTAGGATTCTATTGCATTGACAGGCAGGACTCAGGCCTGTACTCTACACAGACCAGTGCGCCATAACCAATCAAAGCTGCAGTAGGCCTATATGCAAATCGACCATTACCGTATTTGGATCTGTGCCATTCACTTTGAACTGGACTGTTTTTACAGCATGAGCAGTCATGAGTAGATTGTTTTAGATCAAAGCGAGAGCTGAATGTAGCCACGTGTGCACATTTGTTCATATCCTTTGCTAGTTACTGAGTTATTAGCCCAGTTATAGATCATTTGTAGTCAGCAATGGGGGAGTGGTTGCTTCCTACAAGAGCACAAAATGTGTGCATTTCTAGCCATCTTTGAATAGTAAAGAGTTTTTTTGTCTTAAAGTGGCAGTGTTGTATTTTGAGACAGGATTGAATAAGCTAAGTAGCCAATAGCTAGCCAATAATGATGCATTTTATTTTGTAGAGTGGTTTCTTGCATCAAACAACACAACAACATTTTCAGTCAATTCCTTGTCTGAAGGACAAGTGGGATAAACAGGTTAATGTCATGCTCTGCATGTAGGCCTACATTGAACACCACACATTGGCTGCTACTGTAGGCTGAATGATATAACAGCTATTTCCATGTTAAAATGTTATGGGATGCATTTTCTCCATTGTGTTTTTGATGGTACGCCACTCTGGCAGTCCTACATTATGATCAAACAGCCACAGTAGCCTACTTGACCACTGTTCAATTGTAATTTAAAGCGGGTACAGCCTCAGCGTTCACAGTAAACGCGCGCCGGAAGTTGCACAGAATTTTCACAATGTTCAAGTTTGCGCTCAGCAGACCTGACATTTGCTCAGTGCCTAAAAGACTTTGAGGGAACATTGCTCCCAACCTAAACCTGTGACCCCTCTTAAAACATTACTCCCTCCTGGGAGGAATCTCCCTCCCTCTCTCCCCTGACGGTGCGGTGCGCAGCCTTAAAAGGCTTCCCCAGCTGGCTGGTTTCTCTCTAATGATGGAGACTGTGTTATTACTGAATGTCCTCTACTGTAAACACTCCTCTACCCTCTGACCCGCATCCTTCACAGACACTTCTTCTCCTGATTTACACACTCTGAGACACTCCTACATATACAGAGGGTCACTAGGGGAAGACATACACATGCAGTGTAATGCACACACATACTAATACTAATGCATACACTCACACACGCACACACACACACACACTCACACACGCACACACACACACACACACACACACACACACACACACACACACACACACACACACACACACACACACACACACACACACACACACACACTAATACTAATGCATACACTCACACACACAAACACACTCACACTAATACTAATGCATACACTCACACACGCACAAACACATACACACACTAATACTAATACAGACACTCACACTAAAACAGACAGTCACACTAATACAGACACTACTAATACAGACACTACTAATACAGACACTCACACTAATACAGACACTACTAATACAGACACTCACACTAATACAGACACTACTAATGCATATATCCACTAAAAGAGGAAAGAGGGCTTATCTGTAGACTTTATTCTCCCAGGTCCTTTTTGTCACTGGGTTTGATGTGTATGTGCATGTATGTGTGTGTGTGTGTGTGTGCTTGCGTACATGCGTGTGTGTGCATGCATTGGGGCTGTATTGTGTGTGTCTGAGCATGTTTTTGTGTGAGTGGCATGTCATTGGTACTGTGAGGCACCTATTTTGCAACTGGAGTTGACTTCCACTTTGTGTGAGTGGAAGTGATGTAATCCTGCTGTGCTCTGTCATTGTTTGACTGAGTGGTGACGCACAACACTAATGCCCTGGCCCGGTCAGTCGCTCCAAATATCTCAGGCTTTACACTGGGGTTTGAAATGGTGGAGCTGAGGAGAGGGGTGTAGGGGAACACACTCACATGGTGACATCAAATGGCCACACTCCATATACAAATAAACTACAAACCCACTGCATTGCCTGGGCTGTTTAATCTATGTTATTGTAATCTGTTTCTGTCTTTTCTGTGAACTCTCTGCAAAGAAAAGAGCCCACACTCAACCCGAATACGGCCTCGTAGACGGAGTGTTTGTTTCGTGCCATTTCTCTTTGAATTAAATTGGAACTTTTTCTACCAACTATTACTACCAAGTACATTAATGAACTGAGGTTCACCCTGACCTAATCTCTGTCTCTGTCCCCTCAGGGGCACGGCAGACTGGTTCGGGGTCAGTAAGGAAAACGACAGCACCCAGCGATGGAGGAGGAAGAGCCTGCAGCACTGCAACCTGCGTTACGGCCGCCTCAAGGCCCAGGTGATGAGGGAGATGGAGCTGTCCAGCCAGGACAACCTGTCTCTGACCAGCACTGAGACCCCGCCACCCCTCTACCTCCCCCCACACCACCATCACCACCACCCCCACCACCCCTATGCCATGCAGCGGGTAGGGCAGAGCCGCCCACAGACATACTATACATTCATAGACTCTCTTTATATCTCTCTCTTTTCTCTTTCTCTGTCTCTTGCCATACATATGTGCATATGTCATGTGTTGTGTTTCTTTACCCAATATCAATCCTATGTCTCTCCCTTGGGAACAATGACGTTATTCAATACAATTCAAAATAGATATCAGAATTGATATTTTGCTTGTTTGGGGTGTTTGTTTTTGTGACGTAAGCTGATGAGCGTATTAATACATGGAGTAATGCAACTATTAGAGGTCCATCACTATGGTAACCTGTGTATTGATATGACCGTGAACTTGACCTGTCATGTAGCCTCTTAGCAGAGCCCTATTGTTGTGACTATTCAAGTGAGTTCACCACCAAATAACCTAAAAGGATATACTTGGCTCCGTGGTGTTTACAATCCCATGGGACATTACAGCGTCTGCCTCTGTGTGTGTAGATTGTGGACCCCCTGGCACGGGGCCGTGCATTCCGCATGGTGGAGGAGGTAGATGGTTACAGCGTACCCCAGACCCCCATCACCCCTGGTGCCGCCTCTCTCTGCTCCTTTTCCAGCTCGCGCTCCGCACTCAACAGGTTACCGCGGCGACGCAAGCGAGAGTCGGTCGCCGTCATGAGCTTCAAGGCTGCCGCAGCGCTGGTTAAGGTGTGTGTCGCACAGACATCGTCAGACATGAGGATCAGAGTGTGTGTGTGTGTGTGTGTGTGTGTGTGTGTGTGTGTGTGTGTGTGTGTGTGTGTGTGTGTGTGTGTGTGTGTGTCTGTGTGTCTGTGTGTGTGTGTCTGTGTGCAGGGAGCAGATGTGTTTCTGATGTTTACCACTGTTGATGAATCATCCCTGATATTCCAGCAGCTGAGATAGAACAGTTCTAGTAACAGACACTGCTTTGATCTAACTAAATGCATCACTGGGAGTCACCTTGACTCATATTTACTATCTCAAGCCAAGTATGCAAACACCTTAGTCTCTGTAGTCTCAGTATCTCTGGGATGCTGTCTGTCTGATATGACTCTGGTCACTGAACAGTTTCTGCTCTGTGGTCTTTGTTAATGGTGGCACAATAAAACGCAGCTAAACACAGCAAAACCCTACTGGATTGCATTGTTTGGTCTAGGCATTGATCTCTTTACCCCCAAATGGTTATTGAGGTGGAAAAAGGGCATGCATCGAGACTTAATCACACAACCCCAGTTTACTGTAGCCTGCTTATGGACACACAAACACAAACACACAGAGTATGTGTATGTTTATATCGTATAGGACGATTACCAATGTCGGTGTTATGTAAAAGTTGAGCTCCAGCTTGTCTTGTAGGATTAGGCTTTGGTGTAACAGTACAGTACAGAGGCTGTTCCTCTCTCCTGTCGTGTGGTGTCAGGCAGGGTGGTGGGGGGCACATAGGTAGATGACTAGGCTGGGGAGGGAGACAATGTTTGCATCCCAAATGGCACCCGTTCCCTATTTAGTGCAGTACTTTTGACCAGGCCCCTGGTCAAAAGTAGTGCACTAAATAGGGAATAGGGTGCCATTTGGGACACATACATTAACAGCTGGCATTAGGATAACTCTGCTGTCAGTCCCGTCCTCCAGTCAGAATGCTCAGCTGTGTGCCTGTTCTGTTAGCCAGTAGAATACTGTGTATTCTGGAAGTGAAACATTGAACGCTGCAAACATTTGACCTCTCGAGGCTAATCCTGCCTCGAGAGGTCAAAGCATCATAATCGTCATGGCCACTGGCCACAGATGGCTGTCAGGAGCCAGAGAGGACACTGGTCTGGGGCTTTGGGGATGCTGTTTACCCGATGTCTTTCTGATCCCGGGTTGGGGTCAGTTCCATTTCTATTTGAAATTTAATTCACTTCCTGAACTGACGGAATTGAAATGGAATTGACCCGTCATGGTCTCGTTGTCACACACAACAGTAATGTAATATCATGCAATGAATGTGCAACAGAGATTATTTATTAGCGGTTACAACGACGGTGATGATGATGACGATGATGACAACGTGATGATGATGATGACAGTGATGATGATGATGATGGTGTGTGTCAGGGCCGTACGGTGAGGGAGGGCGCTGCCCGGCGGTGTCGCAGGCGGAGCTTCATGCCAGTGAGTTTCCTGGAGGACGACACAGTGGACTTCCCTGACGAGCTGGACACCTCCTTCTTTGCTAGAGTGAGTAACACACACACACACACACACACACACACACACACACACACACACACACACACACACACACACACACACACACACACACACACACACACACATCCCATCACACATTCACGCACAGATAGCACACAGTTCCTCCTGTCCCTCTTCATCCCTTCTCCTCCTCCTCCTTCTCCTCCTCCATGCAGGATGGTCTGAGGAGAGGAGATGAGGAGCTGTCTACCTATGCAGACGATGTGTTTGATTCTCCGTCTGAGGCCGCCATTAAAGAGGAGGAGTCTAACACAGCAGCGGATGAGAGTGACCTCACAGGTGGTGCCTTGGACAAGAACGAACTGGAGAGGAGTCACCTGATGCTGTGAGTGGAACACACAGACATCACACACAGACATCACACACAGACATCACACACAGACATCACACACAGACATCACACAGACATCACACACGCAAGTTGTTGCTGCTACTGTAGCCAGTCTCACTTAACACACACCCTCTTCTGACCCTCTCTCTCTCTCTCTCTCTTTCTGTCTCCCTCTCTCTCTCTCCCTCTCTCTCTCTCTATCTCCCATTCCTCCGCTACTCACACTCTCTCTCTCTCTCTCTCTCTCTCTCTCTCTCTCTCTCTCTCTCGCTCCCTACACTCCACAGGCCCCTAGAGCGGGGCTGGCGTAAGGGTAAAGAACCTGGACTGTCTCAGGTCCAGCCCAAGGTGCGTCTGCGCCAGGAGGTGGTGAGTGTGTGCGGGCAGCGGCGAGGCCAGCGGATCACAGTGCCCGTCAAGAAGCTCTTTGCCAGGGAGAAGAGGCCCTACGGCCTAGGCATGGTGGGACGGCTCACTAACAGAACCTACCGCAAACGCATCGACAGCTTTGTCCAGCAACAGATAGAGGACATGGACGACCACAGGTACACTTTATTGTCAATGAGGATTTTCCCATTCTTTCATTTCAATGTGGAATTCTGAATTTGCTACACAGCTATGCATTTGACTTCAACTGTGGCATGGTCACATAGTCGCACTGTAACATAAAACATGTCTAAGATTTTATCACACTACAGGAGAAGAGCCCAGTCACAGCTGTAGTGGAGGTCGGAGCTGTGTCTGAGTTTGCCCCAGATAAGATACAGTATGAGTCATCACGGATAATAGAAAGCACCTTATTTCTGTGACTGACCTGGCCTCTAGATTAATAAACAAACCAGGACTGTGTGACTCAGTAACAGATGGTCGAGTCCCAGCACACCATGTGGGAAACAATGGTTTACACAGTTGTTGTCATACATTACTAACTCCTATCCTAGTGGATGCAGCTGTTGTCAGTGTGAAGCTCACACTGACATACTGAGATAGTTTTTCCTAACAGAAGAGGCAAGCTACTGTACTATGTGATATACCGTATTGATATTGTGTGTGTGTCTGTGTCTCTCTCTGTGTGTGTTTGTGTGTGTGTGTGTGTGTGCAGGCCTTTCTTTACCTACTGGATCACATTTGTCCACCTGTTAATTACCATCCTGACTGTTTGTCTCTACGGCATCGCCCCTGTGGGCTTCTCCCAGCACGAGACCGTCGACTCGGTCAGTACAGTGACCGTTATATAATGTAGTTTGCGTTATGGATGTTACAGGGATGGTTGTATAATCGTTTCTATAATGTGATGAGAGATTCATTGCGTCAGTATGTTATGTCTTTGCGTTTCACTTTGTAAACCCTTTGGCTTTTCCCCTGTCTCCCTTTAGGTATTGCGAAATAAAGGTGTTTATGAAAATGTCAAGTTTGTGCAACAAGAGAACTTCTGGGTGGGACCAAATTCTGTAAGTGTAACTTTTTTTTAGGCTAACGGACTTCATTTGATCATTTAACCCTACATGTCAGCGATGAGACGCTGTGTTGTATTTCAACAAAGCTTACACGATGGTAAGTCATAGCGCTGGTAGCATAACTCTCTGTTATGCTGCTCCCAAACTTAATCTTTTAATAAAACTCTGGTGATTAAGATGTTTATTAATACAAAAATCACATCTCCGTTCTTGTTCCATGAGCATAAGGGTGTCACGGCTGTGTCACGGCTGGATAGGTTGCGCTTCCGCTCACAAAATCCATGCCATTACCAACCGCGTTACCGCTAATACCTGCTTTTCGTTGGTCATAAATCTCTCGATATGCACTGCAGGGGTTGGACCCAAAATATATATTTCTATGTTTCATTCAGAACAGAAGCATTATTTTCTGGGGGTTTGTTCCACTGTTCTGACCAGATTTACTTCACCAATCTGTGTGGATAGAGCAGCTTGCTGTGGAGCAGGCAGTCTATAGTTACATGTGTGATGGAAAGAAAAGTGTAGGGCACGAGATGCGACTAAAGTTTTACGGGTGGGGAGAGAGCAAGAGAGGGTGGAGAAGGACACTTGGCTTGAAGCGCTGGGGATCTTGTTTTGACATGCATTATTGGAATTAGGCCCACAGAGTTGTACCTACGGAGGTGCAGCTTCTATGGAGGAACTTTGAATGTCTTTGATCTTCAGAGAAATGGCTTAATGTTGGACCTAACAAGCTTGTGTGTGCAGACCGGCACCAGAATCATGTAACGTCAGTAGGCTACAGTAGCCTATGCTTCAGAGGGGAGGGGCAGGTAGCCTAGACACACACACACTCTGACAAAGATTTTCTGCTGGCAGGCAGACACTGGAAGAAGTTTCTGAGAGACAGAGGGAGGGCTTTGCATAGCTGCTTTGTTGCGCTTTTTGTGGGACAAAAAAAATAAATGCCTGCAACGTTAAATAATGTTATTAACCGGTTCCCATGCTTTTAAAATAATGGTTCTGTTTCCCGGAAAAGTATAGATCCCTTTTGTTCCCGGTTCTGATTCTGTTCCTTGAAAAATGTTGTTATTTTCCGGTTTCCAGTTCTGTTCCCTAAACTGATTCCAACCCCTGCTTTTGCGCTTGTTTTCAAGGACACAACACAAATATTCCTACCTCAGCGCAAGCTAGCTGATATTAGATAGGTAAATTGATATTAGACAGGTAAATTGATATTAGATAGGTAAATTGATATTAGACAGGTAAATTGATATTAGAAAGGTAAATTGATATTAGACAGGTAAATTGATATGAGACAGGTAAATTGATATTAGATAGGTAAATTGATATTAGACAGGTAAATTGATATTAGACAGGTAAATTGATATGAGACAGGTAAATTGATATTAGACAGGTAAATTGATATTAGATAGGTAAATTGATATTAGACAGGTAAATTGATATTAGATAGGTAAATTGATATTAGACAGGTAAATTGATATTAGACAGGTAAATTGATATTAGACAGGTAAATTGATATTAGATAGGTAAATTGATATTAGACAGGTAAATTGATATTAGACAGGTAAATTGATATTAGACAGGTAAATTGATATTAGATAGGTAAATTGATATTAGACAGGTAAATTGATATTAGAAAGGTAAATTGATATGAGACAGGTAAATTGATATGAGACAGGTAAATTGCTGAACCTGGCGCATGTGGTGCAAAAAAGCCACAGTACCTGTTTTTACATGCTGTAATGTCAAAACGAATGTGCGTTTGGCGCTTGCGCTGCCGTAGTGCCAGCCGAAAATAGAGCCCCTTGTCTGTGTTCTGACTGCACACCCTCCCCCTGACCTGCAGGAGGCGCTGATCCACCTGGGGGCTAAGTTCTCCCCCTGCATGCGCCAGGACCAGCAGGTCCATGACCTGATCCAGGAGAAGAGAGGAAGAGAGCGGGACTCAGCCTGCTGTGTGAGGAACGACCGCTCCGGCTGTCTCCAGACCTCACAGGAGGAGTGCTCTGTGAGTCATCCTGGTGTTCCACTACTGTTACACTCATTTTATGTTTAATATCCTAAAGTCTGTAGCAGTTAACCCCTGTCTCTCTCTCCCCCCTGTTCTCCCTCTCCAGTCTACTCTAGCAGTGTGGGTGAAGTGGCCTCATCACCCCAGTGCTCCTCTCCTGGAGGGGAAGGTCCGTCAGCACGGCTCAGTCTGCCACCAGGACCCCAGGTAATAAACTGCTTCTCTCTCTCCTCTTCATCCATCTCCCTCTCTTCTTCTTTATCTCCTCTTCCCTCTATACGTTACATGTTCTTTCCTCTGTTCCTCTCTTTTCAGAATATGCCTGGAGCCAGCCTCTGTGTCGCCTCATGAGTGGCCTGATGACATCACCAAGTGGCCAGTGTGTACCAGGTACAACCCAGGCAACCACACTAACCTCCCCCACGTAGACTGTGCCATCACCGGACGGCCATGCTGCATTGGGACCAAAGGGAGGTGAGGACAGACAGTACCCTCCACAAACTGCACGGTAGTGGTGAATACTATATGAGGTTCCTCAACTGGCCCCTCAATTTTTCTGATTAAAAAAATATCTTTTTTTTTACAATTATTGTTGGACATAAAATACTGGAAAAAGATTGGAAAATCAGCTCCAAGTGTTTAAAATTTTGGAAATCTATTCCAAAGTATTGTCACCCATAATATAAAGATACAGCTCTGGAAAAAATTAAGAGTCCACTGGAAAATGATCAGTTTCTCTGGTTTTACTGTTTATACGTATGTGTTTGGGTAAAATGAAAAAAATTGTTTTATTCTATAAACTAATGACAATATTTCTCCCAAATTCCAAATAAAAATATTGTCATTTAGAGCATTTATTTGCAGAAAATGACAACTGGTCAAAATAACCAAAAAGATGCAGTGTTGTCAGATCTTGAATAATGCAAAGAAAATAAGTTCATGTTCATTTTTAAACAACACAATACTAATGTTTTAACTTAGGAAGAGTTCAGAAATCAATATTTGGTGGAATAACCCTGATTTTCAATCACAGCTTTCATGCGTCTTGGCATGCTCTCCACCAGTCTTTCACATTGATGTTGGGTGACTTTATGCCACTCCTGACGCAAAAATTCAAGCAGCTCGGCTTTGTTTGATGGCTTGTGACCATCCATCTTCCTCTTACAGTTTTTCTCAATTGCTAAAACACAATTTCAGAAACCTTGTTCCATTTCCTGAAAACATTAAACACAAAACCTCATCTTCAAGCACTATTTACATGGCTCTGATTTCATTTGAAAGTTGTTGTCTTCTTTGGCCATAAACTCCTCTACCAGCTCTACCCCTACCTCTCACTCTTCCTCCCCCTCTCATTCTCACCCTCCCTCTTCCTCTTCCTCTCTCTGCAACAGCTTCCATTGTTGTTGTAAAACAAAAGGTGCTCACCTGTGGTCTTTTCATAGTGCTTACTTCCTGATTGAAGTGGTAACAATTAACCATTGAGGTGTTTGGCCAGGTGGCACATGTATTGGCCAATTAGCTCATGTAGTGTCATTTTGAATGGCAGTGTTTTGAAATGGCAAACGTGACTTTATGTCAGATTGTTGTGTCTTATGCAGAGAACCGTGTGCAGTGCATTTAAAAAGTGCCATTTTGAATTGCAAAATGTGTGTAAAGCAGAAAATGTGTTTAGACTTTTGGAGACTTGAGAAGAGGTTTTGCGCTCTGTTTGTCAGTTTAAATAATTGCTCTGTGCAAGTCATTTTAGTGTGTTAGCAATTGGAAAAAACTGTAATAAATGGAAAGCACAATGTTCAGGGCCATACAATTTGTCCATTTTACAGTATACAGCCTACAATGCACTGTACTACAGTATACAATACTAAAAGGGACAAAAATCAAAGGAGTAAACATGTGATCAATGTGCTTCTTCTTGTCTTTGGGCTGGGTCAGGCCAGAGCACTTCGTCGACATCACAAGCAATATTGTCCCTCCTGAGGCAACGGGGGAAGAAGCCTCTTGTGTGCCGTATCCAGCCCTGACATGATTCCTCACCTATATCACCACAGGCTAAATCCATGGCTTGCAGCAGATTTACTCTGGTGTAGGGTTGTCTATCATACACTTTCCATCTCCAAGAGGAGAAAAACTCCTCAATCGGATTCAGGAAAGGTGACTATGGAGGGAGGTACAAGTTCATAAACTGCCCATTGATGTTAAACCATTCCCTTACCTGAGCAGCTCGGTGGAAACTGACATTGTCCCACACTATCACATAGGTGGGAATGGGATTCTCATTTAGCTCTTGACCCTGCTGCTCTTGAACCTGCTGCTCAAATAAAATCTCTCTTAGATTGGCAATAAATGTTAGAAGGTGCTGGGTGTTATATGGCCCGAGTGTAACATGGTGATGTAGAACACCATGGTTGCTGATAGCAGCACAGATTGTGACATTGCCACCTCGTTGACCAGGGACTTCAACAATGGCCCGCTGTCCAATCATGTTTCGGCCTCTCCTTCTCTTTGTTAGATTGATGCCTGCTTCATTGACAAAGATGAACTCATGGGGTCTGTCCAAGGATTCCAAGTCAAATATTGTCTGTGTAGAAATGCAATATACTGTATGTAGGATTTTGTAAGTCGTACAGAGACAGTGCTATACTGTAGAGTACAATTAGGACTACTGTATGCACTTCTGATTCATATACATTGTATGTACTGAAGAGTAATGTCATTCACATAGTATGTGTTAGTACTGTAGACAATCTGGATTACAGTAAATGTTTCTGAATGTACACTTACTTGCACATACTGAGCTCGCAGTTCTTTCACCCTTGGTGAGTTGCGCTCAAAAGGTACTCTGTATACTTGTTTCATTCGCATCCTGTTACGATGGAGGACACGGTCAATTGTGGAAATGCTCACACTGTCGATTCCCTGGAAGTGTGTGTTGTCTTGTATCACTCGTTCCTGGATTTCTCTGAGTCGTATTGCATTATCTTGAAGGACCATGCCAACTATAACGGCCTCTTGCTCCCGAGTGAATATAGCTGTCCTTCCACCTGCATGTGGCAGCCTTGCAATTCTACAAAAAGTAGTTGTGCAGTTACAAAACATATTCATGCAGTACAATACATACAGTGATTAACTTTACAAATGTCTATTGAAACAGCTGCATATAGTGTAGTACAGTAAATTTGCAGTTACAGTATACAGTAGTATACTGTACCTGTTCTCTTCTCTGAATGTCCTTACTATGGTGGACACAGAAAATCAGCTCAAATTGCATTGCACTCTAAGTCCTGCTTCCCTCATTGTCAGTCCATGGACAAGAACATGGTCTATAACTGTTGCTCGAATTTCATCAGATATTTCCACTCTTTGTCTTTCTCTTTGTCATCCTCTTCCTCTTTCTTGCCCTCCTCCTCTTCCTCCTCGTCGCCCACCTCGCATACGCACTCGTCCTCTCACATTGTTTCTTCTATCCATTCTCAGACTTTCTCCTTCCCACCTTCAAAAACCTGTTTGCTCTCTGAAATGGCTTATATTGGTTGTGTCGCATCATTTGAAACAGGTTAAATCAATTTTGAGTGGTTGTGTTCAATCAATGACATGTTTTCTCTATTTGTATTTGATTGTTGCCACTTGTGTTTACCAGTGTGGATGACATGTGCATTAGAGTGCAGAATGTGTTTTGAGAATGAGAATGTGTTTAGAGTTTTGCTGAAAAGTCTAAGTGAGATCTGCAAATTGTGTTTTACCATGTGAAATGGTTTAAGGTATTGACAACAGACTGCATAATTAGCTAAATGAGTCCAGGCAACTGAGAACTTTGTTCAGCCAATGGGTTTTAGTGTTTTAGAAATTAAGAAAAACTGTAATCACATTCCAGAGGTTTTTAATGGGGTTCAGGTCTGGAGATTGGGCTGGCCATGACAGGGTCTTGATCTGGAGGTCCTCCATCCACACCTTGATTGACCTGACTGTGTGGCATGGAGCATTGTCCTGCTGGAAAAACCAATCCTCAGAGTTGGGGAACATTGTCAGAGCAGAAGGAAGCAAGTTTTCTTCCAGGACAACATTGTATGTGGCTTGATTCATGCGTCCTTCACAAAGACAAATCTGTCCGATTCCAGCCTGGCTGAAGAACCCACAGATCACCACCGATCCTCCACCAGATTTCACAGTGGGTGGAGACACTGTGGCTTGTAGACCTCTCCAGGTCTCCACCCACTGTGATGATCATTTTTTCCAGAGCTGTATATGTGATTGTATAGTGATTATGTTTTAGTCATCTGTTCGGGCTTCTTGTGGTCAATTTGCGGTCTATAAATTATTTGTAATTATGTTCTGGCCTTCTGAGCATCCGCTCAAGAAAAAATCTAGTTCACGATCCCTGCTATATGACTTATCGAAACAATGAACTATGTTTTGAAAGTGTGTTGCTGAGGAGCCTGTACTTTGTGCTGTTCAGTTCCCTCAGTCTTCACAGATATAGGTAGTTGATGTTGTAATGGCTTGTCTTGTGTGTTCACTATTCAGGTGCGAGATCACGTCCAGAGAGTACTGTGACTTTATGAAGGGCTACTTCCACGAGGACGCTACTCTCTGCTCCCAGGTGGCCTGTATGGATGATGTGTGTGGCCTGCTTCCTTTCCTCAACCCTGAGATCCCAGACCAGTTCTACAGACTCTGGCTCTCTCTATTCCTCCATGCTGGGTGAGTAGTGTTTCTCTGTAAAGAATATTCATTTTTAAAGGATTAAGCTAAGAACATGAACAACTTCATAGTTAAGAAAACTAGAACACTATGGAAGAAAATTAAACGTATTCTAGAAGAACCAATATCACTCCCTAAAAACACAACCCTATGGTACAATCCTTGGGTAGCTTTTCAGAATTCACCGATAAATTGGTCCACATGGAAAAGTAAAGGCATAGAAACCGTAAATGACTTGGTAACAGGAAATACATTCATTTCCATTACAGAATGAAAAAGTCATTTTAGACTGACCAATGACAGATTTGCACACTCTTGGCATTCTCTCAACCAGCTTCATGAGGTAGTCACCTGGAATGTTGTGACAAGGTAAGGGTGGTATACAGAAGATAGCCCTATTTGGTAAAAGACCAAGTCCATATTATGGCAAGAACAGCTCAAATAAGCAAAGAGAAACGACAGTCCATCATTACTTTAAGACATGAAGGTCAGACAATACGGAACATTTCAAGAACTTTGAAAGTTTCTTCAAGTGCTAGGATGAAACAGGTTCTCATGAGGACCGCCACAGGAAAGGAAGACACAGAGTTACCTCTGCTGCAGAGGATAAGTTCATTAGTTACCAGCCTCAGAAATTGCAGCCCAAATAAATGATTCACTGACACATCTCAACATCAACTGTTCAGAGGAGACTGTGTGAATCAGGCCTTCATGGTCGAATTGCTGCAAAGAAACCACTACTAAAGGACACCAATAAGAAGAAGAGACTTGCTTGGGGCAAGAAAAATTAGCAATGGACATTAGACCGGTGGAAATCTGTCCTTTGGTCTGATGAATCCAAATTAGAGATTTTTGGTTCCAACCGCTGTGTCTTTGTGAGACGCAGAGTAGGTGAACGGATGATCTCCGCATGTGTGGTTCCCACCATGAAACATGGAGGAGGAGGTGTGATGGTGTGGGGGTGCTTTGCTGGTGACACTGTTAGTGATTTATTTAAAATTCAAGGCACACTTAACTAGCATGGCTACCACAGCATTCTGCAGCGATATGCCATCCCATCTGGTTTGTGCTTAGTGGGACTGTCGTTTGTTTTTCAACAGGACAATAACCCAACACACCTCCAGGCTGTGTAAGGGCTATTTGACCAAGAAGGAGAGTGATGGAGTGCTGCATCAGATGACCTGGCCTCAACAATCACCTGACCTCAACCCAATTGAGATGGTTTGGGATGAGTTGGACCGCTGAGTGAAGGAAAAGCAGCCAACAAGTGCTCAGCATATGTGGGAACTCCTTCAAGACTGTTGGAAAAGCATTCCAGGTGAAGCTGGTTGAGAGAATTGCAAGAGTGTGCAAAGCTGTCATCAAGGCAAAGGGTGGCTACTTTGAAGAATCTCAAATATAAAGTATATATTGATTTGTTTAACACTTGTTTGGTTACTTCATGATTCCATGTGTGTTATTTCATAGCTTTGATGTCTTCACTATTATTCTACAATGTAGAAAATAGTAAAAATAAAGAAAAACCCTTGAATGAATAGGTGTGTCCAAACTTTTGACTGGTACTGTATATATGTAAAATATGAATTGGTATTAGACAAGTTGTGTTCAATATGTTTCAACTTTGTCCTGCACAATGTCCTGCATGATGTGTCAAACATCATGAATAAATTAGGAAGCTACTATATTTGGGCAGAAAATCGTATTTTTGCATCTCAAATGTTATGTGAATGCGCAACCTGTAGACGTTTGTTTGTCTTGTGTTTCGCGAGTCAGCTTTGTTCCAGGGCGTTAGTGTACTTCACACATACCAGTCGACGAACTAGCTCTGTTAACCACTGTTGCTTGTGCAGCTAGTTAGTACAGACTAGCTAGGCTAGGTAGCTGGTACATGGAATTTAAATGTAATTTCACCACCCGTGCTGTTGGTGGCGGTAACGCACCATCCTCTCTGGCACCAACATCCTGTCTCATGTTGTATGTCTCAGTGTCTGTGGTGTGAAAATGTATCTGCTGGAGCCAGAAAATAATGTAGTTTGTAACCTGCTGAGACTCCATATCTTTGTTTATTTGCTCATATGTATCCCTGTAGGATCCTGCACTGCCTGGTGTCGGTGCTCTTCCAGATGACCATCCTGAGGGACTTAGAGAAGCTGGCCGGCTGGCTGAGGATCTCTATCATCTACATCGTCTCTGGCATCACTGGCAACCTGGCCAGCGCCATCTTCCTACCCTACAGAGCAGAGGTACAGTACTGTAGATACACTGATCATATAGGTCTAGTGATATCACTGGTATAATTATGGGATATTTGTTTGTTTATGATTCTATGCAGCCATAATCAACAAGAACCTCAAATGTAATTGATTTTGTTTTATTGTCATTCCACTGGCTGTCCCTTAGGTGGCAGGAGGCCAAGTATTTACCTACCAATATGACACAATGTGTGTGTCTCTCTCGTTCTGTTCTCCTGCTCCCTCTCTCCCTTCCTCCCCAGGTGGGTCCAGCTGGCTCTCAGTTTGGTATCCTGGCCTGTCTGTTTGTTGAGCTGTTCCAGAGCTGGCAGATCCTGGAGCGTCCGTGGAGGGCTTTCACCAAGCTGCTGTGTGTCGTCGTCTTTCTCTTCTCCTTTGGCCTGCTGCCCTGGATAGACAACTTCGCCCACATCTCCGGATTCATCTCTGGACTCTTCCTCTCCTTCGCCTTTCTGCCATACATCAGGTGAGAGCTGGTTTGATTTAGTAATATTTGGGGGATTTTTTGTGCATGTAATGTAAAGCGCTTTGAACTACTTAAAAAATAATAATAATGTGTCTCAGATCTAAATGGCTCAGTTGGTTCTGGGTTTGAGGCCTCATACCTGAATATATTAGATTTTACTGTAACTTTAAGTTACTTTGGGTAATATTTGTATATATTTTATTATTACATTGAAATTAAATATGGCCTCAAGGTTATGCTATACCCTTTAATACGTAAAACACTAATATTGATTTTATGATCTTATTCTCCATATTATTTCCAGTTTTGGCCGTTCGGACATGTACCGTAAGCGTGTCCAGATCTGTGTTTTCCTGTTGGTGTTCCTGGGTCTCTTCTCAGGGCTGGCTGTACTGTTCTACATCCACCCGGTCAAGTGTGAGTGGTGTGAGTACCTCACCTGTATTCCCCTCACTGACAAGTTCTGTGACAAGTACGACCTCAACGCCCACCTCCACTGACCAGGCCTTTGACTGCACAATTGCAATGACTAGAATGGACAATCTCAAAGAACTATAGCCTCACGCGCCAGGATAGCAGGACAAAAGGGTCGGCTGGTGAACAAGACTCTAAGCAACTTCACGGCATGGACCAGACCGGCGGCCATGTTTGGTGTAACATTCAGGATATTGGACGTGAAGATTGCCAATCTTGGAAAAATAACTGTTGATCTTAATAACTGTTGATCTGTCTCCATTCGGTTTTGTTTATATGGACATTGCTAGCGAGTGACCTGTCACTTTCAAAGCATAAAGACTTAAAGAGAGAAAGGGGGGGAGAAGGGGGTTAAATGTGACTGTTGCCTTGCCGCTGCTCTTATTAAAAACAGACACAACAGCGCCACTTTGTGGCTGTCAGACCACATACAGCTGTGGAGGGATTTTGTTTTGTATTTTTCTACACACGTCATAAAGCTGACTAAAAGTTTTATTGGTTTATTGGATGACCTCAGACAGGGAACTATCTCACAGGGAAGAAAAGGGATTACTGTAGTACTGTAGGATGACTGCCTTTGGTGCCTTGGTTATTACTGCCATATCTAGGTCTGTCTCAAATGGCACACTATTCTCTATACCAGAGGTTCCCAAACAATTTCACTCAGGCCGCCTTCCAGCGTTGGAGAACATCTCACAATGGCACAAGCATTGTTTATGACACAAACTGTTCACACCCCTCTTGTTGGCAGAGACGTTTAAAGCTTATTTCCTGCAATTCTAGACATTTTGCCAAGCCTAATGTGTATTCATGTGATATTTGAGTGACTCAAACATTACAACAAAATGTATGGGCTAAAAAACCTAGCTAAAAAACATTAGCTGACATGGGCTAGTTGATCTGGACATTTTGACAAGCTATAAATATCTTTCTAAGGTATGTCATGACTGACATGACAAGAGGAACTGATGATGCACTAAACAATATAGAAAATGCACCTTTTGCATTCTACTATTACAAATAGTGTTTTTTGGGGGGGTGGGGCTGCCGACCCCTCACCCCCCCTTGGGGAACCACCGCTCTATACAGTGAACTATATAGGGAATGGTGTGTCATGTGTGCCCTATATTACACTCGCCAAAAAATTTGTAGGTTAACATGTATACTGCTGTCTAAGTGGTGGGGAGTGTTTGGAGGGTAGCGTTTTAGCTACCTGCTTATCTGTACCTGCCAATACAGCAACACAAACTGACGCTTTCTGTCTGTGTGTCCAGTTTATTTCTGTTGTGTGAATGTGTGTGCGTGAGGGATCTGAAAATGCCTTGTTGCACATGCACGTTTCCCCCAGTAGATGGTAGAGTTGCTTTGAGTAAATGGCTGCCATCAGGAACATGTAACGTACACAAGATGCATGTCTGATGTCGTCATATACCCTTAAACAAACGTAGTCTGAATGGCTCTTAAAGTAAGAGATATATATATATATATATATATATATATATATATATAATGCACACATTGTGTGCATAGAAACATTTCTAGTACTCTGTGTTATCCACATTGTCTCTGCTAGGGGATTTGTAGCCCAATGTCGACTACAGACCTATGTTGTTCCATGGCTCTGGCCTCATGATTTAAATGTGATATGTTTATCCCACACAACTCTTAATGGTGCACTTCAAGACATTTCTTTTGTCGCTGACTAATTCTCTCTGCCTCTCCTTGAGTTTGTCAGCCTCTTCCCACGCATACACACACACACACACACACACACACAGTCTGTAATTTATGGTGCACTTCGAGTCCTCTCTCTTTTGTCGTTTACTAATTCTCTCTTCCACCCCCCTCTCCTTGAGTCACCAGCCCTTACACACACACACACACACACTGAGTCTGTAATTCAAAGTTAATCAGTGTGTCGACTCCACTCAAGCCTCCTGTCGATGGAAAGCTGAATATGACAAACCCTTATTTGCAGCCAAGGTATAATAGCTACGTAGTATGTTTAGGAGCTATTCCATGAATCTCACCTTACAGATGCTTCTCTGTAGATTGAATGCCATATTACTTTCAACCCTCCAGCCTTTTTAGATGGGACTAGTTTAGGCTCACTTTCTCCTCTCAACTGTATGTATTTTCTATCATATACCTCTCCCCCTCAAAACGTCTCTCTCACTCTCTCTGTTTTTCTCCCGTTCCCTCTCTAAGACAGCTGAACAGCCGAGGCGGGCACACAGTGCTGTTAAACTCACCCAGCATCTCTCTTCCCGTCTTATCCTCCCCACCATCTCCTCCATCCATGGCCCTATGGAGATGCTAATTTGATTTTAAGTGGGCAATACCCCTTCCTTTCCCTCTCCACATCAGCCGACTAGATGACCTCTGTCTGATTAGCAAACTGCACTGGGTCATATGGATCAAAGAGAAGGACATGCTGTCTGGCCTTTTTACCTCTTTCTCTCTCTCACTCTATCCACTCTAGTTAAGTAAATGTTTTATTCATTTTCTCTGTCTGTGTCTTATTTGGACATTGGTCACCTTTTACAATACATACCCACTTGAATTTTTTATATTTTATTTAACTAGGCAAGTCATTAAGAAAAAAATATTATTTTCAATGACGGCCTAGGAACAGTGGGTTAACTGCCTTGTTCAGGGGCAGAACAACAGATTTGTACCTTGTCAGCTCGGGGATTTGATCTTGCAACCATTTCGGTTACTAGTCCAACACTATAACCACTAGACTACCTGCAGCCTACATTATTAACCACGCCTTCCATAGAATAACCATAGTGGAAATGTTATGTCAGTCTTTCCAATCCTAAGCCGTTGTCTTACATCAGAACAATGCAGTGTTGTAGTACTTGAGTCCAGAACTCAGACTTTACCAGTACTGATGTTGTCACAAAATCTTTCTCCCTTGCTGAACTCACTGCAGTAGCTACAGTATTAGCTAGCTAGCCCTACTAATGTTCAGCACCGTAAGTCAGCTAGCTTTCTACATTATTAAATGGAACTTCAAAGATTGCTGGACTGCAGCTTTTAGCCTATCAAGGGACTCACGACTCGACTTGGGACTCTATAGGACTCTGACTCAAACACGAGGGACTTGGGACCCTATAGGACTCTGACTCAAACACGAAGGACTTGGGACTCTATAGGACTCTGACTCAAACACGAGGGACTTGGGACTCTATAGGACTCTGACTCAAACACGAGGGACTTGGGACTCTATAGGACTCTGACTCAAACACGAGGGACTTGGGACTCTAGGACTCTGACTCAAACACGAGGGACTTGGGACTCTATAGGACTCTGACTCAAACATGAGGGACTTGGGACTCTATAGGACTCTGACTCAAACATGAGGGACTTGGGACTCTATAGGACTCTGACTCAAACATGAGGGACTTGGGACTCTATAGGACTCTGACTCAAACACGAGGGACTTGGGACTCTATAGGACTCTGATTCAAACACGAGGGACTTGGGACTCTATAGGACTCTGACTCAAACACGAGGGACTTGGGACTCTATAGGACTCTGACTCAAACACGAGGGACTTGAGACTCTATAGGACTCTGACTCAAACATGAGGGACTTGGGACTCTATAGGACTCTGACTCAAACACGAGGGACTTGGGACTCTATAGGACTCTGACTCAAACACGAGGGACTTGGGACTCTATAGGACTCTGACTCAAACACGAGGGACTTGGGACTCTATAGGACTCTGACTCAAACACGAGGGACTTGGGACTCTATAGGACTCTGACTCAAACACGAGGGACTTGGGACTCTATAGGACTCTGACTCAAACACGAGGGACTTGGGACTCTATAGGACTCTGACTCAAACACGAGGGACTTGGGACTCTATAGGACTCTGACTCAAACACGAGGGACTTGGGACTCTATAGGACTCTGACTCAAGCACGAGGGACTTGGGACTCTATAGGACTCTGACTCAAAAACGAGGGACTTGGGACTCTATAGGACTCTGACTCAAACACGAGGGACTTGGGACTCTATAGGACTCTGACTCAAACATGAGGGACTTGGGACTCTATAGGACTCTGACTCAAACATGAGGGACTTGGGACTCTATAGGACTGACTCAAACGTTAGGGACTTTGGACTCTATAGGACTGACTCAAACACTAGGGACTTGGGACTCTATAGGACTCTGACTCAAACACGAGGGACTTGGGACTCTATAGGACTGACTCAAACGTTAGGGACTTTGGACTCTATAGGACTGACTCAAACACGAGGGACTTGGGACTCTATAGGACTCTGACTCAAACACGAGGGACTTGGGACTCTATAGGACTCTGACTCAAACACGAGGGACTTGGGACTCTAGGACTCTGACTCAAACACGAGGGACTTGGGACTCTATAGGACTCTGACTCAAACACGAGGGACTTGGGACTCTATAGGACTCTGACTCAAACATGAGGGACTTGGGACTCTATAGGACTCTGACTCAAACATGAGGGATTTGGGACTCTATAGGACTGACTCAAACGTTAGGGACTTTGGACTCTATAGGACTGACTCAAACACGAGGGACTTGGGACTCTATAGGACTGACTCAAATGTTAGGGACTTTGGACTCAATTTGGACTCAAGTTGTTGGGACTTAGCGAACCATTGTATGGGTAGTTAATTTCGTTAAATTGCTCCAATTGAAACTGCTCCAGCCTCTCTAACGTATTGTTTGTGTGTAAGTGTGTGTGCATATCGGAGGGTTGAAAATACATTTGCGTCCCCTATAGACTAATGAAGTAAATATTTTATCTCTTATAAAAGGGAATTTGAACTGTATCTCTTTCTAACCATGTCAATGTTCTAAATGGAACTTTTACCTGCTGAATGAATAGAAACAGTAATCAGTTAAATAACCTGCGGACAACATTTACTGCAAACAGAAATGTTTTTCCTTGTTTGTCACACCGGCTAGTCTCTCCACCCACTGGTGCTCACTGCCCAGTAAATTCTTGTTATACTAGAAAGGCTATACTGTTGATTAATTAAGGTTATTGGGAAATTGACGCGATCAGGACTACTTCACAAAAATTCAACAATCAAGTCTACATGATAATTTAGTCAAATTGCTACAATTTAGGAGATAAAACTGAATTTCAACAGTATCCCCCTTTAACCATGTCAACGTTCCGAACTGAACTTTACCTGATGTGATCTTTGTGGCATACTGTAAGAATGCAGGTGATCAACTGAGAATTAAACATGCAGTGACATTATTCTGGAAATAACATTAGATTGATTCATGATGATATTTGCCCACCATTTAGTGGTGGAAGAAACAAATTGATCTGAACTGTTTAGCTTTTCTTCAAGAACAACATATATTTTCATTTTTGTTGCTTCATGGTATAAGAACCTTGTCGGTTCAGTTTAAGGTTAGGGTTAAACTAACCTACCGTAGCAGGCGTGAAAAGACATGGATGGATGAAGGGATGGATAAATGGATGGATTGATAAATAAATAGATAGATGGATATATGGGCAGGCAGGCAGGCAGGCAGGCAGGTAGGTGGGTGTGCTACTGCCTCCCTGGCTGGAAAGCCGACCCTGAAACTGGACCCTGACAGCTGCTCAGCAGGTGGTCACTGACAGGCTCTCTCTCTTCATTGTGCCTGGAGCAACACACACACACAGAGACACACACACACACCAGGCCCCCAGGCTCTTAGCCCAGGTGAGGGGGGTGGGAAAGGGTCCACAGTGCACCTGTCTGAGCCCACCTCCACCCCCTCCAATGACACAGTATTATTGTGAATAATAATAGCCTGAATCACACTTGGCCTATCTGCCACCTGGGCTGTGACTGACTGGCCCACTTCCCCCTGGAAGAGAGAGAGGAGGGAGTTTATGCACGAAGACAACACTGAGCTAAGCGTATCCACACTGGTTCTCTTTTCTCGGTTTGTTGTTCTTGTGTGGCTGACTGTCCCCCTTCCCTCTGGCAGAGAGGAGACACATGGAGAGGAGAGTGTGTGTACTGAGAATCTGCATCTGCTCTTAAAAGGGTGCACATTCAAAAAACGTCCTGCTGTCCCCCTTCTTTCCTTCACCCCTCACCTGTCAGCTCCAGAACCCCTCCTGCCAAGTCCCTGTGTCCCCCAGCAGCCCTACAGCAGCCCCCCCCCCCCCCCGGCCCTGGCCCTGATCCCCTAAGCCCCTCTCTGGTCCTCTGTTTCTAATCACACACAGAGAGAGGGATTTGTGTGCCCTTTATAGGACAGATGCATTATGGGTAAGGTCAGAGAGTACAGTGGACCTTATGTCTCTAATAGTTTATTTTCAAAAGATGAGAGCAGAGGCGAGGAGAGGAGAGGGAATTAGTGTACTAATATATTCGCATCATTTCAAACACACAGGTGATTCAGCAAATCTCTGTTGAAAGAGGTAGAGGAAGTAGAAATATTTCCATCCGTCACTCCAGAATGGAATGTCCACTTGAGCTCCTGTTCTAAAGAACTAGAACGTCTTGTCCACTTGGGCTGTGTTCCACTGACTGTACTGTGTGATGGGTCAATAGTTGTGAAGAAGCAGGCAGCCAATTGTTATATTATGTGTCCTGTGTAAAACCATCAGTGAACCGGGCAAGTAGAGACCTGCCTGGACTGAGGAGCGGTCCGTATCTCTGGTCAGGCTTAATATATTGTCACCTTCTGACTCAGCACTGGGAACAGAACAAACACACAAACGCATGCATTCAAATGTATGCAGGCACGCAGACACACGCACGAACGGGTGCACACACGCGGGAAAGCTGCTGTAGATTTGGATGAATGCTCATATTATTATTATTTCTCTCAAAATCTTTTGACCTGTGGAAAATCACCCTACATCACTATATTGAATGTGTGAGAGCCAGGATCAGCCAGTCCCCATCACTGAAAGTGAAAGAAAATGTTAAAAAAATCTCTCTCTCTATTTCTCTTTCATGTCTTCTTCATTTAGGAAGAAATTAATTTGTTAAAAACTGTTTAACTATTTTCTTTCTCTCCCTTTGAGTCAACTACTCACCACATTTTCTGCACTGCATTACTAGCTAGCTGTAGTTTAGTTTATGCTTTCTGTACTAGATTAATTCTCTGATCCTTTGATTGGGTGGACAACATGTCAGTTCATGCTGCAAGAGCTCTGATAGGTTGGAGGATGTCCTCCGGAAGTTGTCATAATTACTGTGTAAATCTACGGAAGTGGGTGAGAACGATGGTGAGAACCTAGTGAGAACTAAGTTTTGTATTGAAGTCAACGTACCCAGAGGACGGAAGCCAGCTGTCCTCCGGCTACACCATGGTGCTACCCTACAGAGTGCTGTTGAGGCTACTGTAGACCTTCTTTGCAAAATAGTGTGTTATAATAAACTATTTGGTGACGTGATTATATTTAGTATAGTTTTATCTAAAAAGGCTAACTTTTTAAATGTTTTAATTTGTATGAAATTCACTGAGGAGGATCGTCCTCCCCTTCCTCCTCAGAGAAGCCTCCACTGTCATAAAGATGTATGTTTTTAACCACTAACCTGTCGATTAAAAGCTTATGTCAGAAGCTGATCCATCAAGTCAGTTGATTAAGGCATAATTCTAATGATGTCATGTATTATTTTCAAACATTCAGTCCCTTGTTGATATTTAGCTAACATTATAAAGGCAATATGAACTAGAGACCTGTGCTTAAACAATTTTACATTTGATTAAGATCGGCAGTTTACGTTGTATTACTTTCGTCCTAACCGTCTCTCCAGTAACTTCTCTCAGGCTAACGTCCAAGACTAGCTAGCATGATACTTGAAACCTACGCTGTTATTTAGTCACGAAATGGGTTAAGAAAAGGACATGTGTTTGGTACCTTAACGGTTGAGGATTATAGAGCAGGTTTTAACCCTTTACTTCCTGATACCTTGACAAGCTCTGTGTTTATTGTCTTTGTCTCACTGTCTTTGTCCTTTCAGTACAGCTAAAAGAGCAGGCACACTCTTTCTGACACTTTTTTTACACAAACCGTCCAAAACATTGTAATAGGGACCACAATGGAAATAAGTCTTACTATTTTTGTGATATACCTGTCATGTTTTTAAAACTGTAAATACATTTTAAAAACATGTTTTTTTAACTGGCAAATAAAATCAATCAATAAACCTGTATTTACCTCAAGATGTTTTTTTTATGTCACGTACACCGGATGGGGTCCAGTGAAATGTGTTGTTTTGCAGGGTCTTGCTCAAGGCCACATGGACAGATTGTTCACCTTGTTAGCTCAGGTATTTGAACCAGTTCAATGACTGGCCCAACTCTCTAACTGCTAGGCTACCTGCCACCCAACCAAGATCACTTCTCTAACCCCTAAAACCACAAGAACAGAACCCTTGTTATTAGGTCAGGGGAACTCTGTGTTCTATCCGTCCAATCCGATCTATCTCTGAGGTGGTTGTTTGTTGTCTCACCTCCCTCTCTCCCGCTCTTCTCTTACCCTTTATCTTGCCTCTGTTTTATATGTGTCCTGCTCGTCCCATTCCATTCAGGCCTCACTTACCATCACAATGGCCGCCTGGGGAGACCCTCTACCCAGCTATAGCCCAGGCCGCTGTGGGCTCCTGGCAGCTTCATTCACTGGGCCAACACATTGTGAGCTGTAAAGGGGTGGTGGATGTCTGTGTCGGATGTATAGGGCCCCATAGTAAACATCCAGACCACGCTTGTTGTGTCTGGTGGATGTAAAATGGAGGACCGGGACGGATTGGGATAGGATGGTGCGGCTTTTGATTTTATGTGCTGACTGTGCAGAAATTGCACTCTTGAATGGACAGGAAAGCTGTTGGACTGCAACTGTGCAGTGTTAAATTTGAAAGAGACAATGGATGAATAAATTGCTATGTATGGTGCAATGTTCTTCCAATTCTGGTACTTAGTTTCAGTATTATAGCCATTGGGGAAACAACTGGTTTTAGTACTGAGTAAATGAACTAGGACTGTTGTAGGAAGAAATGCAGTTCTGCCATGCATCAGGCCTCAGACAACCTTTCCTATCTTTACAAATCTGCCAACAGATTTCTTTGTCTGAAGTGAATGCACATTCTAACGTAACCAAGGAAATGCACACTACTCTCTCTCTCTCTCTCTCTCTCTCTCTCTCTCTCTCTCTCTCTCTCTCTCTCTCTCTCACTCTCACTCTCTCTCTCACTCACTCACTCACTCACTCACTCACTCACTCACTCACTCACTCACTCACTCACTCACTCTCTCACTCTCTCTCTCTCACTCTCTCTCTCACCACTAGTGTACTGACTCAGTGTGCTAATGGCATGAATGGGAAACGTGAATACAGTATAATGTTGAGTTGTGTGGGGGAGTTGAGACAAAGGGGTTAGAAGTGAATCCTTGGTGGGGTTTTGGAGGTCAGTCAGGCTGGTTGGAGAGTTTAGGCCTCTTTAGTAGCTGATGGAGGCAATAAATGATTGCTTTGTCTGAAGAGCCACACTCCATCCAAATCAAGCAAGTTGTAATTTTGTCGCAGGGCACCGACTGGGTCTGTCTGTGATTAGAGGTGTGTGTGTGTGTGTGTGTGTGTGTGTGTGTGTGTGTGTGTGTGTGTGTGTGTGTGTGTGTGTGTGTGTGTGTGTGTGTGTGTGTGTGTGTGTGTGTGTGTGTGTGTGTGTGTGTGTGTGTGTGTGTGTGTCTCCTCATGCCTCAGACCTTGGGAGGGCTGGCTGAGCAAGCCTGAGCTTGCCTTGGTGATGTCACAAACCCTGTCCGAGTTGAAGGATGGTGGCAACGCTAGCTAGGATAATATTTCCCTAGTCATGCATTATCAGACCAAACACACAAACACCACCTAATAGTCATTATATATCTACCAAACCTGGGTCAAATGCATAACGGAAAAATACTTTCAGATACTTAAGCTGTGCTTGGTTAGTTCTGCCCAGTGCAATGGAACCAATGGAATAGTTCAAAAATAGCAAACTCCAATAGCACCTCAATTACCTTCATCATGCATTTTTTAAAGTATCTGACATACACTACCGTTCAAATGTTTGGGGTCACTTAGAAATGTCCTTGTTTATGAAAGAGAAGCACATTTTTTGTCCATTAAAATAACATAAGATCAGAAACATTGTTAATGTTGTAAATGACTATTGTAGCTGGAAACGGCAGATTTTTTATGGAATATACAATACATAGGCATACAGAGGCCCATTATCAGTAACCATCACTCCTGTGTTCCAATGGCACGTTGTGTTAGCTAATCCAAGTTTATAATTTTAAAAGGCTAATTGATCAATAGAAAACCCTTTTGCAATTATGTCAGCACAGCTGAAAACTGTTGTTCTGATTAAAGAAGCAATAAAACTGGCCTTCTTTAGACTAGTTGAGTATCTAGAGCATCAGCATTTGTGGGTTCGATTACAAGCTCAAAATGGCTAAAAACAAAGAACTATCTTCTGAAACTCGTCAGTCTATTCTTGTTCTGAGAAATGAATGCTATTTCATGTGAGAAACTGCCAATAAACTGAAGATCTCGTACCATGCTGTGTACTACTCCCTTCACAGAACAGCGCAAACTGGCTCTAACCAAAATAGAAAGAGGAGTGGGAGTCCCCAGTGCACAACTAAGCAAGAGGACAAGTTCATTAGAGTGTCTAGTTTGAGAAACGGACGCCTCACAAGTCCTCAAGTAGCAGCTTCATTAAATAGTACCCGCAAAACACCAGTCTCAACGTCAACAGTGAAGAGGCGACTCCGGGATGCTGGCCTTCTAGGCAGAGTTGCAAAGAAAAATACATATCTCAGACTGGCCAATAAAAAAAAGATTAAGATGGACAAAAGAACACAGACACTGAACTCTGCCTAGAAGGCCAGCATCCTGGAGTCGCCTCTTCACTGTTGACGTTGAGACCGGGCGCCTGCAAGCTGACCTTGGTCGTCAGGTGAATGGTGTTGCCTCAGCTATTCACATTTCCTGCTAGGTAACCAAATGACAACTGCATCTCTAGCTGTAGCCACCGAAGCCAGGCACTACCAAGTGGCGCAGCGGTCTAAGGCACTGGATCCCAGTGCTAGAGGCATCACTACAGACCCTGGTTTGTTCCCCGGCTGTATCACAACTGGCCGTGATCGGAAGTCCTATAGGGCGACGCACAATTGGCCCAGCGTCGTCCAGGTTAGTGGAGGGTTTGGCCAGAGGGGCTTTTCTTGGCTCATCTCGCTCTAGTGACTCCTTATGGTGGGCCGGGCGCCTATAGGCTGACCTCTGTCGTCAGGTGAATGGTGTATCCTCAGACATATTGGTGCAGCTGGCTTCCAGGTTAAGCGGGCGAGTGTTAAGAAGCGCGGTTTGGCGGGTCATGTTTCAAGACTTAACATTTTCTTAATCTACATCTCTGAATCTGAATCTCTGAATCTGAAACCTCTTATGAAGTTGGTTTTGAAGCATAAACTGGAGATTTGATATTTTTGATTGATATTAGGATTGTCTTTTTGTCTGCAAAGTAGTTAAAATGCTGTCAGTTCCACTTTAAACCACTCAGAGAAGCTTGACTTTTGTGAGGTAATCAGTAAAAGTTTGTGTGTGTGGGGTTGAAGGTGGGGGAGGGGCCTGTGTGTACCAATGATTGTATGTATGAATGGACAAAGCCATCGATCACATGACACCATTCATTCCTATGCGAAGACTCAATATTGCATTGAAACCAAATGAAGTCAGTTAAGATGGCGTCTCATGGAGACATAACATGCGCAGTTTGAGCTAATCCAGAAAGTGATGTTGCAGGCTAGCTCAGTGCTGCCCCCTCTCATTGAGGAACTCAAGTTGAATGCCAACTGGGTACTGCAAGCTGCCATTAGCAACTAAATTATCCTTATAACTTCTTCTGTGTGCAATTTGTTTTTATCAGTTCAAGGACATACATCTGGTGTATTAGAATAAATTATTGGTACCATGATTGTCTTCTAAAAAATGTTTTATTTACACAAAGACTGTCATTTTTCCATTCACTATCATGAGGGATCCTTTTTTCTGCTAACAATGCCTGCAGTACTGTTGTCGGCCTTGAACTTCCGTGGCCTAAATGAGAGGGGGCAGTCGTTCTCCCCTGGTGTGTACTCACAGCACTGAGAGGGTGAGAAGGAGGGAAAAGGACAGTAAACAGAAGGAAGAGAGGAAACTGACTCTTCCTTTTCTCAATGGTTCCCCCTTTCTCTCAGTACTAATTCAACACAATCAGAAATACATTATCACCAGTGTCCTGCTCTCCTCTGGCACACACTGTGGGGTCATCTGGTAACCCAAACCCTCAACACACATACATATATACACACATGTGGACTCTGACATTGCTTTGTTCTGATATTTCTTAATTTCTTTCTTTAAATTTGTGGGATTTGTGTGCATTGTTTTGTATTGTTAGGCATTATTGCACTGTTGGAGCTAGAAATAAAAAGCATTTCGCTGCACCTGTGACAACATCTGAAAAATATGTGTATGCGACTAATACAATTAGATTTGATTTGACATGTTTACTGGAAGTCAGATTCAAGGCTCACTGACATGACCTTTCTCTCTTTTCATCCCTGTAGCCTTTCTTTTCTCTCCTCTCTTGTATCCCTCTCTTTGTTTGTTCTTTGTCTCTCAGGGCTGTAAGGGTCTTTCTTTTCTATCCTCTCTTGTATCCCTCTCTTTGTTTGTTCTTTGTCTCTCAGGGCTGTAAGGGTCTTTCTTTTCTCTCCTCTCTTGTATCCCTCTCTTTGTTTGTTCTTTGTCTCTCAGGGCTGTAAGGGTCTTTCTTTTCTCTCCTCTCTTGTATCCCTCTCTTTGTTTGTTCTTTGTCTCTCAGGGCTGTAAGGGTCTTTCTTTTCTCTCCTCTCTTGTATCCCTCTCTTTGTTTGTTCTTTGTCTCTCAGGGCTGTAAGGGTCTTTCTTTTCTCTCCTCTCTTGTATCCCTCTCTTTGTTTGTTCTTTGTCTCTCAGGGCTGTAAGGGTCTTTCTTTTCTCTCCTCTCTTGTATCCCTCTCTTTGTTTGTTCTTTGTCTCTCAGGGCTGTAAGGGTCTTTCTTTTCTCTCCTCTCTTGTATCCCTCTCTTTGTTTGTTCTTTGTCTCTCAGGGCTGTAAGGGTCTTTCTTTTCTCTCCTCTCTTGTATCCCTCTCTTTGTTTGTTCTTTGTCTCTCAGGGCTGTAAGGGTCTTTCTTTTCTCTCCTCTCTTGTATCCCTCTCTTTGTTTGTTCTTTGTCTCTCAGGGCTGTAAGGGTCTTTCTTTTCTCTCCTCTCTTGTATCCCTCTCTTTGTTTGTTCTTTGTCTCTCAGGGCTGTAAGGGTCTTTCTTTTCTCTCCTCTCTTGTATCCCTCTCTTTGTTTGTTCTTTGTCTCTCAGGGCTGTAAGGGTCTTTCTTTTCTCTCCTCTCTTGTATCCCTCTCTTTGTTTGTTCTTTGTCTCTCAGGGCTGTAAGGGTCTTTCTTTTCTCTCCTCTCTTGTATCCCTCTCTTTGTTTGTTCTTTGTCTCTCAGGGCTGTAAGGGTCTTTCTTTTCTCTCCTCTCTTGTATCCCTCTCTTTGTTTGTTCTTTGTCTCTCAGGGCTGTAAGGGTCTTTCTTTTCTCTCCTCTCTTGTATCCCTCTCTTTGTTTGTTCTTTGTCTCTCAGGGCTGTAAGGGTCTTTGGAAGACCACCTTGTGTGTTTGGCATCTCTTCTTGTTTTACTGGTAGTCACACACACACACACACACACACACCACACACACACACACACACACACACACACACACACACACACACACACACACACACACACACACACACACACACACACACACACACACACACACACACAGTGATCACTCACACGCATGAAGGCACAGAAGCACACACACACTTTTATGTCCAACAATGTCAAGTATTGGCACGAATTCAATGTTCTGTACACTCAGTGTATATCATGTGGATTTAAAAGGAGGTTGTGTCTATCCGTTCGGTTTGCTAGACAAAGCGGTAGCTACTGGGAGATGTCCTTCAATCTATGTAAAAGGAACATATACTTCATATTCTGAAAATGAAGTCCTTTGTCTGAGGCCTTTTGAATATTCATCATTTGATGTTGGATTTTCAGTCACTAACATTATCCTATGTTTATTCATCCAAAGTAAAATAAAGAGCACAGTGTCAAAAATAGAAATATGGATATAAACGCAAATCACAAGTGTGAACTTTTATGATCCAATAACATTTCCAGATGACACCAGTAGTCTTTTTGTATCCACTACCCTCTCATAAATCATTTAAATGCTATAGGTCATATACTGTATGCATCTCATGGATCATAATGTGACCATTTTTGTAAAGTTTATTGTCTATTTCATTTCAGCTTTTCATCAAATTAAAGCTTGACATTTGTCATTGTGACATAACCCCGAATGAGAGATCAAATGTCTATTCAAACTCAGCCCTGACTTTGGGATATTTTAGTTGGGGGACACACACACCAGTGATGGTCGGTACCGTTTAAGATGAGGGATGAAGATTTTGTATTTTTTTTATGAGCATGGTCTTACTTCTATTACAGCATATTGGATGATATCCCAGTCACCCAGCTCAAAGTATCATCGATAGGTTTAGGCTTCTCTAATTTTCCCTGTACCCATCATGAGGTTGCTACAACCTAGCCTATGAATGAAAGTTTACAACATAGGTGCACAGGTCGAGAGACATTCTGAGTAATCAAGGTGACAGACATTGACACATTCAATACCGCCTTGCACACTCTTGCCTGCATCTAGCTGATCTAGGGTGTAATCATTAGTCCAACAGTTACAAATTAACATTTCTATTGCACAAATTCAGGTATGTTTATCCCCGTTTCGTTCCGTTTGCTTTCGTTTAAGAAAAGTTTTTCAACAGAATTAATACACCCCTGATCATATGCAAACACAGTTCACTTTCATAGCAGCCACATACAAACAGCATGATCCCTTTGATTGTTGTATTCCTTCTCGCATCTATGCGCTCTCCTCTCACCTTTTCCTTTGCATGTGGACTTCAGTGCAAAACTCATCAGCTTTCTGTGACCAGGTGAACACAAACTTTCCAAGCCAAACCTTCATATCATAACCGCTAGCCACTACACACAGCCTACATCGTTGTCACCATATTAACGTCATAGTCATCATAGCTACTAGAACTAATGTGTTAGTAAACCCGCTACAATCGTGCAGTACAGTATACAGTCAGCAGCAAGCACTTTAGCAGTTACTCCGGCGGGACCCAGAGGAAATAAATGAATTAAACCAAAAGCTTACCTTGACTTGGAAGAGTTCCAGTGTTGGATAGCCATAGTCAGCTAGCTAACATAGCATCCCTCTCTGTTTAAGCCCGGTGTTTGACTAGGCTAAACTAGCTAGCTGCATTTGCTAAACTAGCTAGCTGCATTCGCTAGTTAAATAAAAATGCAGCAAAATATAACTCTCTCTCTTGCTTCTCCTTCATTTCGGAACAAATTAATTTGTTAAAAACTGTTCAACTATTGTCTTTCTCTCTCTTTGAGTCAACTACTCCCCATATTTTATGCACTGCAGTGCTGGCTAGTTGTAGATGATGCTTTCAGTACTGGATTCATTCTCTGATTGGGTGGACAACATGTCAGTTCATGCTGCAAGAGCTCTGATAGGTTGGAGGACATCCTCTGGATGTTGTGTAAGTCTAGGACATCAACCACCTGAGCCACTGCCTGTTCACCCCGCTATCATCCAGAAGGCGAGGTCAGAACAGGTGCATCAAAGCTGGGACCGAGAGACTGAAAAACAGCTTCTATCTCAAGGCCATCAGACTGCTAAACAGCAATCACTAACTCAGAGAGGCTGCTGCCAACATCGAGACCCAATCACTGGCCACTTTAATAAGTGGATCACTAGTCACTTTATACAATACACTCTAAATAATGCCACTTTAATAATGTTTACATATCTTATATTACTCATATCACCTGTGTATACTGTATTTTATACCATCTATTGCACCTTGCCTATACCGCTCGACCATCTCTCATCCATATACTTACATGTGCATATTCTCATTCACCTCTTTAGATTTGTGTGTATTAGGTAGTTGTTGGGGAATTGTTATATTACTTGTTAGATATTACTGCACTGTCGGAACTAGAAGCACAAGCATTTCGCTACGCTCGCATTAACATCTGCTAACCATGTGTATGTGACAAATAACATTTGATTGGATTTGATTTGATTTCTATGGAAGGGGGTGAGAACCACGAGCCTCCTAGGTTTTGTATTGAAGTCAATGTACTCAGAAACTAGCTGTCCTCCAGCTACACCATGGTGCTAACCTACAGAGTGCTGTTGAGGCTACTGTAGACCATCGCAAAACAATTTGTTTTAATCAATTATTTGGTGACGTGATTATACTTAGTATAGTTTTATGATCACTTTTTTATGTTTCACTATTTAAATAAAAAATGAAATTCCCTGAGGAGGATTGTCCTCCCCTTCCTCCTCTGAGGAGTCTTCAATGACACAAACACATACAAACACACACACACACCACACACCACACGCACGCACATGCAGGCACACAGCACACAGCACACACACCACACACATGCACGAATACACACACACAGTTTGTAGGTTGTGGGTTGGTATTTAACCTCTCCCCCTCTGATCTTAATTGGCAATGTGGGAGGCTGAGGGGGTTTAATGACACATTATTACTGTAGAGAGGGATCCTGTAATTACCACCGCTAATGAATTCACACCTCTCACCCCCATGTGCACTGGACCAAATCACTGATACACAGAAAGGGACCAAATCAATAGTACATGTCTGCACTGAAAATCTATGTATCTCGTTGTCTCTACTGGGCAAACTGGACACACACACAAACGCAGTTATGCCCGCTCAGCAGGATCCTCTCACACACTTCAGTAAGGTAGCATTGATTCCCCACATAGCCACAGACTACATGCACTTAACCTCCCTCCTCCGCTCTCATCTCTCCTCCCTCCCACTCTCCTCTCCTCTGTTTGCCTGGGTTGATTGGCAGTGTTTGTGGTCTAGCATAATAAGCTCACTATGACAGCAGAGTTGGCCAGGGTCTGGCCCAGGTCTGGCATTAGGGAGAAAACACTTGTCTCTCCTCTCTTTCGATCTCATTTTCTCTTTCTTCTCTTCTCTTCTCTTCGCCTGAATGGGAGAATGTGTGGTTCCAAATGGCAGAGAGATACAAGAGTGGGACTAGGAAGAGAGAACGAGAGACACACACACACACACACACACACACACACACACACACACACACACACACACACACACACACACACACACACACACACACACACACACACACACACACACACACACACACACACACACACACACACACACACACACACACACACACACACACACACACACACACACACACACACACACACACACACACATTGCTTTTTCTTTTTGTCAGCGTAAACTCAGGGACACTCACTGTGAGATTGACAAAAAGACTGGACTAGCACAGGAGTGTTTGATACTGAACCAGAATAAAGTCCTTTTCGAGTCCTATAGATCAAGGGTAATTTTTCATTTTGGCTCCCCTTCCAGTATTGGGAAAAATCCTGCGCTCGCGTACGCACCATGTCTGTTCACACCCTTCTTGTTGGTGGAGAACATTTTGCAGGTTTATAGCTTATGTCCTGCAATTCTACACATTTTGTCAAGGGGTGCAAAGAAAATGTTGCTGTTTTAAAGCACATTTTCTTGCAGTATACATTTTGACATGTCTAATGTGTGTATTCATGTAATATTTCAGTCACTAAAAAATTACAACAATATCTTTGGGCTAAAAAACCTAGCTAAAAAACATTAGCTGACATGGGCTAGTTGATCTGGACATTTTGACCAGCTATAAATATCGCTCTAAGGTATGTAATGACTGACATGACAAGAGGAACTGATGATGCACTAAACAATATAGAAAATGCACCTTGTGCATTCTACTATTACAACTTTCAAAAGTAATTAAAGCCAGACTGGGTTCCTTTAAGAAAAATACGATTAAATGTTATTTTATTTTTCTGGGGGGGGGGGGGGTCTCCTAATTTGCTACATTGGGGTGCCGTACAATTAGCTGACCCTGTAAAACAACACATTTCACTGCACCTGTGTATGTGCATCCGGTGTATGTGACAACAAAACATATATTTTTCTCTTTTCCCACTCTCTCTTCTCTCCCTCTATCTCTTCTCTCCCTCTATCTCTTCTCCCGTATCTCATTATCCCTCTCCTCTCCGCTCTCTCTCTCCTTCTATCCCTCTCCCCCTGCTCCTCGAACAAGCTCTCACGGCTCCTCACCCCCCTCTCTCCCCCCTGTTTCTCTCGCTCTCCTCTCTCTTGCGTTCCCATCCAGCCTCAGTGGAGATCTCTACCGTGGCTCTGTCTGTTCTTAAGGGGCCAATTTGACTGTTGTAGCCTGCTGGCAGAGCACAGGGAGGTGTGTACTGTTAGTGGCTGTCCCCTGGCCCTGCCATGCTGCTGCTATAGAACATTGCTTTGCTTAGCTGACATGAACAAACAGCACGTAGCTCTAACCAGCCTGCGACAGAGCAGAACATAACATGCTAATATGAACACACCATTATCTTGGCACAGACAGTAAAAGACAACGCTCTTAATTTGCTTGTCTGTATGGATTTCGCTCGTTGTGTATGTGTGGGTACGCGTGTGTGTGTGCATCTCATCTCATGTCTCTGTGTGTGTGTGTGTGTGTGCGTGTGCGTGTGCGCGTGCGCGTGTGTGTTTCTGTACGTCTTTCTGTCTGCGTTTATGCAGAGTGATAGGCCTAATGTAGTGCTCGTGGGCTCTAGTCTCTGTGTCTTTACCCCCAGCAGTCCCAGAAGGATCCAGAGAGGTGCACCATGCTCTTCAGAGTCACTTCAGAATGCTAATGCACGACTGCTGATTAGGCCTACACTCTGGAACACTGGAACACTCTGGAACCAATTCCTGCCTCCCTGCAGCTTCACGCCTGTCTCACTGAGAAGCACCGCACTTGGGGGAGGGGAGGCACTGCTTAGTTTACACATATATGCACACACACACACACAGACACACACACACACACACACAGACACACACACACACACACACACACAGACACACACACACACACACACAATAGTACATGTGAGACTGATACCTTACCTGTCAGCGGTAGGTTTGGACCCACAAGACCCAATCAGTTTTAATTAACCCCTTGTGTGCGTGTGTGTGTGTGTGTGTGTGTGTGTGTGTGTGTGTGTGTGTGTGTGTGTGTGTGTGTGTGTGTGTGTGTGTGTGTGTGTGTGTGTGTGTGTGTGTGTGTGTGTGTGTGTGTGTGTGTGTGTGTGTGTGTGTGTGTGTGTGTGTTTGTACATCATTTGTGTGTGTGCATAAGTGTCTGTGTGTACTCTCTCAGGCAGGCTCTACCTGTCATAGCTTACTCATCTAATTCAGCTCAGCCAGGTTTGTCATCATGCAACCATAGTCCTGCAACCAAGCTCTTCAAAAACACATTCTACCATGACCATGTTGATGTGGTCACTATAAGGCAAGTTGAGGGAAGACACCTGATGTTTGGCATAATGGCCTATTCACACCCCACACAGGTGACCAGTCAGTTCATGCATATTTAACCAGCAGGGGATTAGTTTAACTAAGGCCTGACAGATAGAGTTACACACTACACAGTCACCCTTATGTAATCAGAGGTGCTTTCCCAACAATGGAGTGAGATCATAGAGGTCATGATCAGGGTGAGAGAGATGTAAATGATTTAGACTGGCCTGTTTTTTGTTAGGAGCGCTGCTTATGCTACTGATGATTGTGGTGGTGGGGATGGATTGTGTATGTATGTGTGTTACGTGCCTGCGATGTGTGTGTGTGTGCGTAGGCAGAGCCCAGTGTAAGGTGTACCGTAGCTCTCCTGGTGTGCCAGATGCCAGGCTTGACAAAGCAAAGCCCAGCCAATCAAATAAGAGCAGGGTATGTGTAGTCTGAGAGAGAGAATGGAGTGTGTGTGGATGGCGGCGAGAGAGAGGCTCAGTGTAGGGCCTTCAAGAGGCCAACACAGTTGTTATATAGACATACAGGAACACACATTGAACCTTTATAGAACTAGGCAAGTCATTTAAGAACAAATTCTTATTTACAATGACAGCCAACCCCGGACAACAGTGGGCCAATTGTACACCACCCTATGGGACTCCCAATCACAGCCAGATGTGATGCAGCCTGGATATGAACCAGGGACTGCAGTGACACCTCTTGCACTGAGATGCAGTACCTTAGACCGCTGCACCACTAGGGAGCCCCACACATACAAACATTCTGCTGATTTATTTTTTGCTGCAAGAGTCTCAAGAAGTATTATACAAGCATTAATTCCATTGTCTTGATAATATCCACCATGACAGTCTCCGCCATTACAATCTCCACTATGACAATTTCCACTATGACAATCTCCACTATGACAATCTCCACCATGACAATCTCCACTATGACAATCTCCACTATGACAATCTCCACCATGACAATCTCCACTATGACAATTTCCACTATGACAATCTCCACTATGACAATCTCCACCATGACAATCTCCACTATGACAATCTTCACCATGACAATCTCCACTATGACAATCTCCACCATGACAATCTCCACTATGACAATCTCCACCATGACAATCTCCACTATGACAATCTCCACCATGACAATCTCCACTATGACAATCTCCACCATGACAATCTCCATCATGACAATCTAACCATGATTGACAATGTATCTCTGTGAAAAGCCAAAAGAAGTGTCTCAAGAAAGGCGATTTGACCAGTCTGCTGCTGCTACCCTCTCCAGTCAGTTACAGCCCATCTACATCAGTTCTCATGGTCTACCTGTTTAGTATTACATTATTCCTTCATTTAGAATGTTGGTTGCTTTGGTAGTTTTGTAATGCAGAGTTCATTCCATGAATAGATTGAGAATCTGAATTCCAGAGGGACAGAGAGAGAGAAAACCTCCCAGGAGATGTATGTCTGAGGAGTGGAGAACGAAGAAACTATACAGCAGACACAATGCTGGATTTGGACAGTCTGGGCACAGACTTGTTCTCTGCTCTGCTGCTTGGCATGGGGCAGTGTGTGTGTTTGGCATGGGGCAGTGTGTGTGGCAGAGGTCCAGGAGGACTGAGTCCCTCTGGTCCCTCTTGTCCCCCACGTCTGTGCCCAGTTTACCCACCCCAGACATGCTGGCCTCTGGCTGGCCTCCTCTCTAAAGCCAGCAGCCTGTAGTCTCATAGGCCCCCCTCCCTTCTCTCCCCTGAGCAGCCAGTTTAGTCCCATAGTACCCAAAGATCATAGTGACCACAGGGAACAGAGAGGAATGCCTTTCACTGACATGGGCAGTAGCAACACACACCAATACCCTCTGGAAAACAGTCCGGGGGACTCCCTGGAAAATACTGGCAATTTTTCCTGAGTGAACACCAGTTCACACACACAAACAACACAAACCATCAATACACACATCACTATGGCACATACCAACTCCATCATACACCACAGTCCATTGCACTGCCTCATCAGACTAGAGGCCAGTTATGAGACCTGACTGGACTGATACTTTACACAAAAAGAGGATCTTCTACAATGAGCGAGCACTATAAGCTATTTATGAGATTCATGAAAATAAATGTAATGTCTCTGTTTCCCATTTCAAGCTCTCGGTTCTGCAGCATATAGATAACCCCATAACTACTACTATACAGTGGTTCAATGGTGGTACCCAATTCCAAATCGATCCCCAGTCTCTAACTGCTAGGCACTTGAGTAGACCTGAAAGTATTTCATAGGTATATTCATAATATGTTAATAGTTTCACCTTGACCCCTATTATACTAATTGGTGTTTTTTTCACCATTTTGCTTCCATCATCTATATCCTATAGTTCAGCTGCCTAGAACAGCTCAGGGTCGATTTAGAATGGGTGGTTGTCATCTTTGATCGAAGAAGAAGTTATAAGACACAGCCCTTGTTAATCATAGTCACATAGACAGAATGGTTAATTGCCTCAGGAAAGCTTTTGGGTTTAGCTTAACAATAACATCCCTAAACCCCATTCAACACATGCTGCTGAGAGCTTTTACATGTAATGTGTTCTGGACAGACACACATGGACACATGTAGACATGTAGGCACACACACACACACACACACACACACAAACACAAACATACACTGACTACAATTTTGGACACAACGACGTTGTAAGTGCACAGTCTTTCATAATGTAAATCATTGCATCACAGGAACACAGCAAAGCACATGGATGAAAAGAGCAAATATTGTCAAATGGAACAAATGGAACCTAATTTACATCATACATAAACATCAACCTATTAGAAAGATCATTGAGGTGTATTTCCTATCTTAGCCACTCCCCTCCACTTCTCAAAGTCCCTCCTCCTGTCCTGTATGTGTTAGGGGGGTCTGTATGCAGCCCGCTAATCAGGGTTTGTCCATGGGGTGCCAGGGGGGGCTATAAAACACACACACACACATTGCCAGAGAAGCTATAAAGTAGCGTAGCATTAGCCCACTGTGACAGGCGAGTCTTGTTCCTGGTCTTGCAGTCATAGTGTCCGCGTGCTGGGCAGCGCTGGTCTCAGAGCCAGGGTGAATAGAGCTGCAAAATCCTGCCTCCATAGAGATAAGGTTATCTATTCAAACATGGGGGCCAATATTTAAACTTCACACACACATTTACAACCCCCCCCCCCACAACCATCATCATTATCATTAGAATAAGCAGGACTCCTGGGAGACTGGAACATATTAACTGGTACAGGCTGGTATGGAACTGATATAGCATAGTTATCAGCTCTCAGGAAATGGTGAAATCACGTAACCTCACGATTCTGTCTCCTTGCACAGTCCCTGCTGTTTCTAGGAATCTGAGTTATTTGGCTGATCCCAAAAGATCTTTACTCCTGACCTCCAACTACAGGGAGGGAGAACCAATGGGATTGGATAATCCACATTTTTCTCCCCTTTTTTGGCTTTTTCAATTAAAAAGAGATTTGAAGGGAGAAACCATGTGTGTATGGCACAGACACAATATCCTTGAAAACTGTTGCTCTTAGTTCAAACCAACCTGGTTTGAGAGAATGTTTTCTGGATATTGATCGGATATTGATCGACATAACTGCTGAGAGACATTAATCTTTCAAATGAAAGAATACAGCAAAATTAGACAACTGGAAATAGAAAATAACCTATATGCCGTTCTTCATGCTCCAACTGCAAGAGATTTCTTTGTTTAGCATCTGAACTGAGAGGGCAAGGTTTCCTTTCACATTATATTCTATAAACTTTCCACCTGTACATAATGCTCCTGTACAACCTCTATTCACCAGCTCATCACCTAACCTAGCACTGATCCTGGCCAGATCACATCGACCAACGATACTGGCAGACACCCAACAGAGTAATAGGTATTTGTTCAATGTGATGTTGCAATTCTGAGAGACCAGGCTAGTCTGGGCCTGACCAAGAATGAGGTATTCTGTATCTTCTCATCTGTGAACAAGCTGTTCTTCACCCTTACTGACCAATGGATTGCATCTTTGACTTTCACATGCAATATGGCAAACGAATGAGATAAAACATCTAAATTGTCAACATTTATTGCATTGAGGCATGATTGCATTTTTAACAACTTCTAAGAGTAGAAATAAAAACAACAGAATGACATTGAAGACATTGTATAAAGGTTGATCTGATCTTCACAATTGACTCAAGAAATTCAAACCTTTCACGAGCACAAGCCTTTTCATTGGTTCATCCGTTCTCCCAAACAACATACCATTTTAAATGAATCGTCCTTTCAAAAACAGTCCATTGTCGTTCATTTGTATATTTATCGTAGTTTGACGTAATCAATCAAAAATCAGTAATAATTTTTCACAAAATGGAAGCCAATCACCCAGTGAGAGAATTCAGATTTCCTCAGTATATCCTGAACAGACTCATTAACAGAGTTCAATCAAATGCAAGATTGGCAGAATAATGGAAAACTTGACCAAAACCGTCAGTGCCTACTAAGGCTGTGGTGTTGCTGTCAAATGATGGTGTGTGCACGCTGAATCTGTGTCATTGCATGTTTTATGGAACAAGGGCAAATAGCATTCTGATGCACAGCAGAAATATTTTCTATCCTCAAACATACATGTTGTCACTCAAAGTGCATATGCTTGGGTATTCTGATTGAGGCATTTCAGTTCATTTCTGCTTTGCCATAGCCCATGACTCAAGACACACGGCCATCTAGGCTCTTATCATAGACTCTAATCGATATATATATATATATATATTAAATTGATTACTTGAAAAACACATTGAAATTGGATCAATAGGTTTGACTATGACACAACACTAAGTACTGCATTTGACTTCATTGACTTCTCTAGTCAGCGATCAAACCAGAAACATAGATATTCATAAAGTCATAAACATACAGCATAGATCTCTCAAAAACATAATGCAAAAACAAACAAGAAAAAAATACATTTTATGTATATAAGATTTCATTATGCTAATGTAGAAAAATAGTGGTCTGTATGTAGGTCTGCCCCACAAGCCAATAGAGTGCATATTTGTTTGGAGTGTGGAGCACATAGCAGAGGGTAAGACCAATAGTGTTTCATTGTCAAGTGAAACAAATACAACATGCTCCTTCAAACCACAACAACACAGTCTTTAACCATAGTCTGAAGGAACTGCATGGACAGGACACGAATGACCAGCAGTCTCCTGAATCCCCTGTCCCAGCATTTACTGTAAGGAAGTCGTGGCTAGGGCCTTGGTTAAGGGCTGGCGTAAGCAGTGGTTCAACAGTGGTTGGTCTGTCACAGGTAGGCCTCAGCCCTGTCCCAGGGTTGTATCTCTGAGAAGAATCCTTCACACAGCCCAAAGCCCTGATCCAGAGTCTGAGGGATGGCCTGCACTTCCTCCTTCATCTCCTCCCAGGGGTGCACCTCCTGCTGCTCTGGGAACAGAGTCACCTCCTCAAACTGGTGCAGGTGGGTCTGTAACAACTGATCCTGGTTCAGCTGCTGCTGTTGAATGTAAAGGTTCCCTATGTTACTACTATTACATCCCACTGAGCCACTCAGCTCCATGTAACCGTAAGAGTCATGGGTCTGGTTCTGGGTTTGGTTGTCCCCCTCTCCACACCACCTCCCCAGCCCGACAGAGTGCCTCTCCTGCAGGGTCAGATCCAGCTCGCAACCCAGGGAGCTCAGAGCAGTGTTGATGTCCAGATCTTCGAATGTACTGCAGTTTCCACTGAGGACATCGTCAAACACAGATGCAAGGTCAAAGTCTCCCCTCAGAACTACATCTGCGCTGTGTGCCTCCATGGCTAACAGTGGGGATTTGGGTGTCCGCTCCATCTTGCTGTTTTGCCTTGGAGAAGGTTGTTTACGCTTGTTGCCGGCTCCAGCTCCTTGGTAGTGGTAGCCATCTTGGTCCCGCTGAGTGGCTCTGTGGTAGCCAGTTTCCTGGTTGTGTAGGAGTTTGCTCTGCCTGTGGGTGTTGTAGTGGCTGGAGGACATTCTCCTTCTCTTGAAGACTCCGTTGACGAACATGTCAGCGTACTGAGGGTCGATCTGCCAGAAGCCTCCTTTCCCTGGTTCATCCTTCTGCCGCGGAACTTTCATGAAGCACTTGTTGAGCGAGAGGTTATGGCGGATAGAGTTCTGAGAGGGTGAGGGGAGAAGAAACAAATGTGTTAAATCCATGTTAAATGTGTATCTAATTTAATATAACGTATGAATGGTGTGCGTGTCAAACAGAGAGAGGGAGAAAGAGATAGAGAAAGGCATTTAAGGGAGAGGCGGAGGAGGTATTGTTGTTGTTTGTGTAGGAAAGCAAATGCACCTAATGAGGCTTTCTAGTGTAGAGTTCTGTGCATTTCAAACATGATCGGCCGTGCTTGGCTGCTAAGGGAGCTCTCACAGGGATCCACACACACACACACACACACACACACACACACACACACACACACACACACACACACACACACACACACACACACACACACACACACACACACACACACACACACACACACACACACACACACACACACACACACACACACACACACACACACACACACACACACACACACCTCCCTGGAGCAGTATAGCACTTGTGCCTGGCCCCCTGAGAAAGAAGCCTGACAGAGATTTCTTGGAGGGTAGAAATTGCAGAGATGTTCTGTGATTTGAAATGTAAATCAAAATGAACATGACTAGGCTAGTCAAGCTGTCATACATAATAGAATACAGTATAACTTACTGTTAGACTGGATGATTATGAGAAATAATAGTATAAATGTGTTTTAAATGTATGTTGTATAAGTGCATTCATATTCTTACAACAAAACAACAGGTTTAATATGCATGTTGCAAACCATTCTGCTCCCCCTTCTCCCTCTCTCTTCTCTCCCTGTCACCATTTAGCTAATCAATAATAGAGAGACAGAGGAGAGCCGGGTCATTTACCTGCCAGCTGGGCTCAGCATGTCTGTAGTAGCAGAAGTTGTCTGTGATCCAGTTATAGATGGTGGAAAGAGTCACCTTGGGCTTCTTGCTGGCCTGCATGGCCATACAGATGAGAGAGGCATAGGAATAAGGCGGTTTGACTTTGGGGTTCGTTTTAAAGTCAATCTCCTCTGGTGGGATGATCTGCGTGATGTGGTGGTTGAGGTGAGGGTAGGTTGTGGTTTGGTGGTGTGGATAATTCACCAAACGCGCGTCGTTGGAGTTACTGCCAGAGGTAACAGGGCTCCCGAGGCAGAGAGGCATCCCGGTAGCGGCCGTGTCCCCGGCTGGAGGGCTAGACGGGGAGTCGGTGCCAGGGGGGTACAGGCGCTGGTGGTAGGAGACCAGGTGCTGTGAGGGGCAACCGGAGCCGGTGCCGGTGGATCTTTCCGAGTTAGTGCCGAGGATGGAGAAGTTCTGAAGCCAGTGGAGGCTGGTCAGGCTGTCGTCCAGGTGCACTGACCCGGCTGCGGTGTCCTGGTTCTCCGGCTGTAATTCCAGCCATTTCTCCTTAAACTTGGAGGCGATCTCCGGACTCATCAGGACAGGCATTCTGAGCGTGACGCACGAGACGGTCACCCGCAAAAATGTGACAATTTTGTAGGACTGTTCAATGAGATGTCCTGCACAAAACAAATATTGAAAAACATATACAAATTCGAATTTGATCCACTACCCCCATTACAGTATTAAAAACACACCATAAAAAATGGACTATTTGGCTCAACATGCCAACGTGTCAAAATGTGATTCGAAAATGTAATAAAAACGATCATAGTACAGCAGATAGCCTGTATCCTTACCTCAGTGACAGGTCAGCGATGATGCTCGGGAACAGTTTGCACCTGTTGCAACCGTCTGTCGATCTGTCCCTGTGCTCTATTCTCAAAGGACTCCAGCGAAGCACTATCCTCTGCGCAACAAGAGTAGAGGGGGAAGGCTCACCAAAGTAGCATCCAGCCGTTCATTTAAAAATCCATCAGATTATTTCATCCATTTCAGTCGTTTTTGCCTAATCCTAATTATTTAATTCCCGGCCAGTTGCTTTACGGAATGACACATGAAAAAGACTGGGTGCTGGAAGGTTTTTGGACGCTCATAATAAAGGTGGAGAGACTGCCCACAAGCCCTTTAAACGTCTTGGAAGTCTCTGATTGGTTGGTTCCTTTCTCTCCAGGTTTCACTTGGCTTGTCAGACACGGCTGTTCATGGGGATATGAGGAGCGCGCTGAACTGCATATTCAACCTCGGAATTAATGTAGCATACGCATAATTATATCCACAGTAGGCTAGCCTATGTTAAAGGGGGGAATCTGAAGTTGCTATATCAATTTCTGGACTTATAAATGATATATAGGCCTACCCATGGATTCTTAAAGTATATAATTTATACATGCCTCGTGAGTTCAGTTCAACTGTAGTAGCCCCTCAGAACCAAAAATATAAGCTTGTTTTACTCCAATGTTGGTAAACAAAGTAAATGTTAACAAACACTATATAGCCTCAAAACGTGGTTAAAAGAGAGTGGTTTCATTTCTCAGCCCAAGCTTTTTACCGAAACAGAGGCGGGGATAACGCTTTCTTGTAGTTTAAATTGATTATTGCCCCTTTAAGGTTAAATATCGGAATACAAAAATATCCACAAAATCAACAACACTTGGCCATCTCGTTCGTCTTTCCTAAAGGCTGTTGTTGTTCCGACCCCAAACGTAATCCATAACCTGTTGAGAGCGATTTGGCGCGACAGTCCTCCCATGGAGCGCTGAAACATCGCGCCAAAAGTCCCGCGCTTGTGCTACACTTTACCCTCAGCATTCCATACATTTTGTCCACATTTAACTAACCCATTATTTACTGTAAGCTATCAAATAGCTCCATTCAACTGCAGAGGGAAATATGAGAAGAAATTCCTAGTGCATCAAACTATAATAACGTATAGGAATCTGAATTGTTTTTGTTTAGTTTAATTTACATGCCATATATATTAGTCTTCAAACAACATATTGGTTTTGAAATAAAATCTGAAATGACTCAAGTTGTACAAATCACATTTTATTTGTCACATGCTTTGTAAACAACAAGTAAACTAAAGGGAAATGCTTAGCCTACTTATGGCCCTTCCCAACAATGCAGAGAGAAAGAAAAATAAATAATAGAAAAACAAGGCAACAGTAAACATGTAATCCCCAACGAATGATGTAGCGCCCCCCTTGGGCGAATTGAGATAACTGAAATGTGTTAGTGTGTGACTACAGATTATCCTTGACATTGACCAGATACTCAAGTGGCCTCTCTAACAATGAAAATAAATGCCTTCAAAAATGGAAGGCAGTTACCCTGGGTACCAGTCTCTTTAGTTAATCCACCCCCTGTACTCCATGTCAGTCATGAGACTGGCCTTTTTGCCATCTTCAAATATGAACATGTTCATGAATGAGCTCGATGAGAACAGAGGATTTGATTAAGCAATAAAGCTTGAGGGGTTGTTATATATGGCCAGTATACCACGGCTAAGGGCTGTTCTTATGCACAGCGCAACGCGGAGTGCCTGAATACAGCCCTTAGATGTGATATATTGGCTATATACCACAAACCATAAGGTGCCTTATTGTAGACTGGTTACCAACATAATTAGAGCAGTAAAAATAAATGTTTTTTCACACCCATGGCCTGATATACCACGGCTGTCAGCCAATCAGCATTCAGGGTTCGAACTACCCAGTTTATAATCAATTGACTGAAATCTGTGGTATATCAGACCGTATATGGGTATACATCAAGGACCATTTCCATTTGAATTGGTCTTGTAAAGGTTTGGGGTTGAAGGTAGATATACACACAATATCTGTCTTGGAACAATTGGCTTTGTAATCAGATAGTTTACCAAACTCTTCAAGCAATGACAGGAGGACTGGATTTAGTATGAGGGGTCTTGGAGATATAGCAAGACATCATTAGCATTCTTTTCCAATTGTAATTCCTTTAATTTGGTCATGTGCTCTAAACATGGCGTCAAGGGGTTCTATGACCATAGCAAAAAGACCTGCACTGGCCAGACAGCCTTGCCTTGTCCCTCGAGACAACAGGAAGGGGGTTGAATATTGGGTGTTGTTTTTAACTACAGTACTGCCATTGGTGAATTATAAAGATTTTGAATCCATGAGATAAATATTGGATCAAAATGAAACCTTGACAATACAGACATAAGGTAATTCCATTCCACTCTCAAATGCTTTTTCAGCATCAAGGGACACTACAACATTTGGGGTCTTAAGATCATTAGCATGAAAAAGAAAGACTTAACTTAAAATAGACTGAAATTATCCGAGGAGAGATGACCCTGCAGAAAACCAGTTTGGTCTGTGTGGATGTGACGGTAGGCGCAGAGTTCATATTTTAGCAATCAATTTATAATCAACATAAAAGTGACTGGTCTATGGGAGGAGCACAATGTATGATCTTAATCTTTATTTTTTCAGTAAAGTTATAGCTGCAAAATGTAAAGTATGAGGAAGCTGTTTTTTTACCCCAGACAGACCTTGATCATAGGGAGAAAAAGAGGCATCAACCACTCAGATAATTGCCTATAGAATTCTATAGGTAATCAATCTAATCCCAATGCTTTTCCATTTTGGAGGGAACCCATAGCATCTGATTGCTCCTCAGTAGTAATGTCATGATCTAAATTTAGCCTTGCTTCTTTAGGGCTAGGCCCCTTTTTTCTCCACTTCCTGTCTGAATGACATGCCCAAAGTAAACTGCCTGTAGCTCAGGCCCTGAAGCCAGGATATGCATATAATTGGTACCATTGGAAAGAAAACACTTTGAAGTTTGTAGAAATGTTAAAATAATGTAGGAGAATATAACACAATAGATATGGTAGGAGAAAATCCAAAGAAAAACCAACCTGAATTCTTTTTTTTGAGACCAACCTCTTATAAATTCAAAAGAAAGGGCATATTGAAAATTATTCCTATTGCTTCCACGGGGTGTCAGCAGTCTATGTTCAAGTTTTTAGGCTTGTAACTTCAAAAACAAATAAGAAATATCAGTTTTAGCAGAAGGACACAGTCTTGGAAATTCGTGTTTGCGCGCGCCATGAAGACAGGACGCACCTGCTAAAATCAGTTTCCTATTGAACATACTTCTTTCCATAAGAAATATTCTAGTTTGATTACATTTTAGGGTATCTGAGGAGCAACTGGAAATGTATTTTGACTTGTTGAAACAAAGTTTAGGGGTAGATGTTCGGATTCCTTTCTCTGCAAGTTGAACGAGTGGATTACTCAAATTGATGGCGCCAACTAAACTGACTTTTTGGGATATAAAGGATTTTATATAACAAAACGACACAACATGTTATAGCTGGGACCCTGTGGATGAACAATCTGAGGAAGATTTTCAAAAAGTAAGTGAATATTTAATTGTTATTTGTGAATGTATGAAACCTGTGCTAGTGGAAAAATATTTTGATTTGGGGCGCCGTCCTCAAACAATCACATGGCATGTTTTCGCTGTAATAGCTACTGTAAATCGGTCAGTGCAGTTAGATTAACAAGAATGTAAGCTTTCAACCAATATAAGACACATATGTACATAAATGTTTAAAATCCATATTATTTATGATTATTTGTATGAATTTGTAAAGGCCCACAGGAGGAGGCAGGTAGCTGGGTCCGGGGGCAGGCAGAAGGTCATACAGTCATGGCGAAAAGTTTTGAGAATAACACAAATATTAATTTCCACAAAGTTTGCTGCTTCAGTGTCTTTAGATATTTGTATCAGATGTTACTATGGAATACTGAAGTATAATTACAAGCATTTCATAAGTGTCAAAGGCTTTTATTGACAATTACATGAAGTTGATGCAAAGAGTCAATATTTGCAGTGTTGACCCTTCTTTTTCAAGACCTCTGCAATCTGCCCTGGCATGCTGTCAATTAACTTCTGGGCCACATCCTGACTGATGGCAGCCCATTCTTGCATAATCAATGCTTGGAGTTTGTCAGAATTTGTGGGTTTTTGTTTGTCCACCCGCCTCTTGAGGATTGACCACAAGTTCTCAATGGGATTAAGGTCTGGGGAGTTTCCTGGCCATGGACCCAAAATATCGATGTTTTGTTCCCCGAGCCACTTAGTTATCACTTTTTGCCTTATGGCAAGGTGCTCCATCATGCTGGAAAAGGCATTGTCTGTCACCAAACTGTTCCTGGATGGTTGGGAGAAGTTGCTCTCAGAGGATGTGTTGGTACCATTCTTTATTCATGGCTGTGTTCTTAGGCAAAATTGTGAGTGAGCCCATTCCTTTGGCTGAGAAGCAACCCCACACATGAATGGTCTCAGGATGCTTTACTGTTGGCATGAGACAGGACTGATGGTAGAGCTCACCTTGTCTTCTCCGGACAAGCTTTTTTCCGGATGCCCCAAACAATCGGAAAGGGGATTCATCAGAGAAAATGACTTTACCCCAGTCCTCAGCAGTCCAATCCCTGTACCTTTTGCAGAATATCAGTCTGTCCCTGATGTTTTTCCTGGAGAGAAGTGGGTTCTTTGCTGCCCTTCTTGACACCAGGCCATCCTCCAAAAGTCTTCGCCTCACTGTGCGTGCAGATGCACTCACACCTGCCTGCTGCCATTCTTGAGCAAGCTCTGTACTGGTGGTGACCCAATCCTGCAGCTGAATCAATTTTAGGAGATGGTCCTGGCGCTTGCTGGACTTTATTGGGCGCCCTGAAGCCTTCTTCACAACAATTGAACCGCTCTCCTTGAAGTTCTTGATGATCCGATAAATTATTGATTTAGGTGCAATCTCACTGGCAGCAATATCCTTGCCTGTGAAGCCCTTTTTGTGCAAAGCAATGATGACGGCACGTGTTCCCTTGCAGGTAACCATGGTTAACAGAGGAAGAACAATGATTCCAAGCACCACCCTCGTTTTGAAGCTTCCAGTCTGTTATTCAAAGTCAATCAGCATGACAGAGTGATCTCCAGCCTTGTCCTCGTCAGCACTCACACCTGTGTTAACGAGAGAATCACTGACATGATGTCAGCTGGTCCTTTTGTGGCAGGGCTGAAATGCAGTGGAAATGTTTTTTGGGGATTCAGTTCATTTGCATGGCAAAGAGGGACTTTGAAATTAATTGCAATTCATCTGATCACTCTTCACAACATTCTGGAGTATATGCAAATTGCCATCATACAAACTGAGGCAGCAGACTTTGTGAAAATTAATATTTGTGTCATTCTCAAAACTTTTGGCCACAACTGTACACAGGGGGTGCAAAAAGGCAAGAGTACAGGCAGGGAAAAGGCTAGTAACGTCATCCGGGAGATCAAATCAAATCAAATCAAATCTATTTATATAGCCCTTCGTACATCAGCTGAAATCTCAAAGTGCTGTACAGAAACCCAGCCTAAAACCCCAAACAGCAAGCAATGCATGTGAAAGAAGCACGGTGGCTGGGAAAAACTCCCTAGGAAAAACTCCTGAGAAAGGCCAAAAACCTAGGAAGAAACCTAGAGAGGAACCAGGCTATGAGGGGTGGCCAGTCCTCTTCTGGCTGTGCCGGGTGGATATTATAACAGAACATGGTCAAGATGTTAAAATGTTCGTAAATGACCAGCATGGTCAAATAATAATAATCATAGTAATTGTCGAGGGTGCAACAAGCACGTCCGGTGAACAGGTCAGGGTTCCGTAGCCGCAGGCAGAACAGTTGAAACTGGAGCAGCAGCATGGCCAGGTGGACTGGGGACAGCAAGGAGTCATCATGCCAGGTAGTCCTGAGGCATGGTCCTAGGGCTCAGGTCCTCCGAGAGAAAGAAAGAAAGAGAGAAAGAGAGAATTAGAGAGAGCATATTTACATTCACACAGGACACCGGATAAGACAAGAGAATACTCCAGATGTAACAGACTGACCCTAGCCCCCCGACACATAAACTACTGCAGCATAAATACTGGAGGCTGAGACAGGAGGGATCAGAAGACACTGTGGCCCCATCCGATGATACCCCCGGACAGGGCCAAACAGGCAGGATATAACCCCACCCACTTTGCCAAAGCACAGCCCCCACACCACTAGAGGGATATCTACAACCACCAACTTACCGTCCGAAGACAAGGCCGAGTATAGCCCACAAAGATGTCCGCCACGGCACAACCCAAGGGGGGGGCGCCAACCCAGACAGGAAGACCACGTCAGTGGCTCAACCTACTCAAGTGACGCACCCCTCCCATGGACGGCATGGAAGAACACCAGTAAGTCAGTGACTCAGCCCCTGTAAAAGGGTTAGAGGCTGAGAATCCCAGTGGGAAGAGGGGAACCGACAAGGCAGAGACAGCAAGGGCGGTTCGTTGCTCCAGCCTTTCCGTTCACCTTCACACTCCTGGGCCAGACTATACTTAATCATAGGACCTACTGAAGAGATAAGTCTTCAGTAAAGACTTAAAGGTTGAGACTGAGTCTGCGTCTCTCACATGGGTAGGCAGACCATTCCATAAAAATGGAGCTCTATAGGAGAAAGCCCTACCTCCAGCCGTTTGCTTAGAAATTCTAGGGACAATTAGGAGGCCTGCGTCTTGTGACCGTAGCGTACGTGTAGGTATGTACGGCAGGACCAAATCGGAAAGATAGGTAGGAGCAAGCCCATGTAATGCTTTGTAGGTTAGCAGTAAAACCTTGAAATCAGCCCTTGCCTTAACAGGAAGCCAGTGTAGGGAGGCTAGCACTGGAGTAATATGATCAAATTTTTTGGTTCTAGTCAGGATTCTAGCAGCCGTATTTAGCACTAACTGAAGCTTGTTTAGTGCTTTATCCGGGTAGCCGGAAAGTAGAGCATTGCAGTAGTCGAGCCTAGAAGTAACAAAAGCATGGATTAATTTTTCTGCGTCATTTTTGGACAGAAAGTTTCTGATTTTTGCAATGTTACGTAGATGGAAAAAAGCTGTCCTTGAAGCAGTCTTGATATAGATCAGGCAATAGGTTGATAACAGGAAATCCGATAGGCTAAAGTACAGGCAGGGAATAGGCAAAAGGCGTCGTTAGTGAGGCAGGCCAAAACTATCATTCACGGGAGGATTAAATTACAGTTAAAAAAAAAACTGAGCTCTGAATAGAAGTGTGTCACAAAACAAACAATACCTCACAATGATGGGATGCAAAGAACTGAACTAAATAGTGTGTGATAATGACATACAGGGGATCTACGTGATTGAGAGTGTGAGTTGGAAGCAGACGTTACAGCCATCCTTTCTTCTGTTTCTCTCTTTCTTTATTTGCCAAGCCAGTAACTTGCCAGCCATTTCACCTTGTTCTACATATCTTTGTTTTGTTTTTAAAATAGATAGTTCTGTAGAGTGAGTATTTCAAGGTGTTGTATCTCATATTTTAATTCTCTAGTTGGCGAAGTGTGATAGATTCTTTAGTAACTGAATGCAGATTCTCCAAGTGTTTTATCTCCTTTTCAATATATTTCAATTCATCTTTTGTTTTCCTTTTTAGAGAAGAAGCAAATGCTATGTTGTTCACTTTAAAGTACGCTTTCATGGTATCCCAGACCTTTCAAGGCATACTGCTGTGTTCCTGTGCACTTCAAATGAACATAATCAATAAATTCATGATTTACTAGTAGTGATATTTTGAATCTCCAAGACTTTGGTGTCACAGGAGGTCCGTCAAATTCAATTGTAAAAAACAGGACAGAGTGGTCAGATAGAATTCTAGGATAATAAACAAAATTTGAAATCTCGGAGAAAATGTTTTATGGAACAAAGAACAAATGCATTGTTGAATAGGATTTGTGTACATTAGAATAAAAAATACCCTTTCATTAGGATGTTGTGCTCCATACTTCTTGAAGTCCCAAATCTTGAGTGTTATGGACAAGTACAATAGACATATTGGACAATGATTGGATATTAGTCGATGATTTATCAAATTTGGCATCCAAAATACAAATAAAATCCCCCCCCACACACTTGGGGTCATCATGATTAGGGAAGTAGCAGTTTAGTAAGATGACCTCAGACTTAATTTATTCTGAGGAAAAAATACATATTTTGTCTAATCAGGATGGCAACTCCTCTAGTGTCGGATGTAAAAGAGGAATAGAAAACTTTGTCACTTTGTCAACCCATCCAGATCAAAGTTGCTCATGAGCAGGTGGTAAGAGATGAGTCTCTTGTAGAAAAGCTATGTCTACTCTTTTTTTATTCAAATAACACCATATGTTTGTATTTTTCAAAGTGCTATCCAAACCATTGACATTATGGCTCACAAAGCTGTATTTGAGCATTTCATTTTCAAATTCATAATCATCTTAGGAGTGACTTTATAAAAACAGGAAAGACAAACCAAATAACAACACAAGACAACATAACACAATAAGCACATATAACAAGCAAGACATGAGGGGAAAAAGTGTCCCCCCCCACTCACAATTGCAGGTGCTTAGCATCCGTCTCCTAATGTAAAACATGAATTAGTAAAGAAATTAGCAGACTAAATAAAAACATTTTTATTTTATTTAAGTGCTATATTATTAGCGAATACAAAAACATTATGCACAAATGCTGATCTTAGGCTGCCTGCTTGAGATGTTCATTCATGTCAGTGTTCTTACGAAGCGTCCCAATGAGAAGCGCCTTAATTAAATATTTTTTTAAACTCGCCAAGGGAAAATTGTCAATTTACTTTCCCAGTTCACTCCCTCCCCATTTGTATAACGGCCAATTAGCAAAAGTGAAACGCTACTAGATATTGTATAGGCCTAGATTATTTCAATTGTTATAACCATATACTTAACAGGGCTCCAAACAAAACAAAATGATTTCACTCTTGGCAGATCATCCGTTCAAACACAACAAGTCTCAATTATTAGACCAAATCTCAGTCAATTAGAACAAGTCGGAGTGGTCTGCTCTGCTTGATTCCACAGAGCGGCACAATGTCCATAACCAATGTCCATAACCAGAGAATTGATTGTCCATTATGGCCCCCAAAAATGATAATAATAGCAACCAAAAATAGAAATAGCTTGTTGATCATTTGGCCCTGGCAAGAGACAGTCGGCTCAGATTGAATCTACAGAATAATTAGATCTATCGTCTGATAGGTCATTAGCCTAATTAGCTAATACAACAAAAGAAAAAGCATCTGTGAAGCATTTCGGCCGAACAGCCAGTGGCGATTTTAGCACGTAAATCTTGGTTGGGCAAACAATTTTTTTTTAGCTGTATGACAGCAAAGCCACTACACAACACAACACAACACAACACTAAACAATACATGAATTGCACTATAATGTGATAAATGGTGCCCACAAACTGTTAGGGCCTACATAAAGCTGTCCCAACAGCAGAGCTTTCTTTTTAACACCTTGGAGTGAATCCTTACCACCGCTACACCTGCCTAACAGCGCAGCTAAGACTAACATAGTCAACATAACTATTTGTTCAGCACTTTTGAAATGTACGGCGACAGAATTCAGAACATGGACTGTTCTTACAGTATTCTCCCTGTACACCAAGTCAGAACTGTAGGACATATAAAGGAGGCATATAAGCAGACAATGAAAGCTCTTACAATATTCGATGATTGCAATTTCTCTAAACAGGCTATATGCTACATGTGCACCACCAAGTTAGAACAGTAGGCTAAGTTATGAGGGGGAAAGGGACCAAATTATTAGGGTGAGGCACATGGGCTACTAACAGCATACTACACAACATATAGTTAGTATTACTTTCTTAGCTACAGTATACATATCTTCCTGGCATATTACATAATTTATGCAGCAGCATACAAGACATTTTTGGACTCACCATTGTGCTGTACTCACTAGTACAGGAAGGTGGTGCAGCATTCCTTCTTGTGGCCAAATTTTGTCATGAAACTTGATCATCTAAGTCTGGCATTCTCTGGATTTATGGGGCTTTCAAGAGAACTGGGAACTCTGTAAAAAACAAGGTCGAATCACGACATCAGTGATCTTCAGGTCGGAGCTCTAGAAAGACGCCCGAGTTCCCGACTAGGAAATCCGAGTTGGATGATCGTTCAAAATGTATATTCCCAGTCGGAGCACATTTCTTCCCAAGTTCCCAGCTGTCTTGGACTCCCTGAAGTCTGAGATTTCCCTGTTCTGAGTTTCCAGTTGTTGTGAACACCCAAGAAGGCATGCTGGATTGACAGCATGGCCAATGTTTTCAACCTTTTCTGGCCCATGGGGTTGCGTGTGAATGTTTATCCTTTTAAACGTGGAAAATAGACCAATTAAACACAGACTTGGACCACACACCCTCTCCACTGAATAGCAGGGGAAGCAAAACAGTGATTGCTTTGCAATGCTTGCAGTTAGCCACAGATTCCTTCCAAACCACTCATTGTTGAATTTGCGATTTCGTACTTGTTGTGTTATGTTTATGTCCAAATGGCCGATGAGCACCGATACGTTAGTTTTATCTGTGGCCAATGACCTTGGGCCTTCTTGGGTGGACACTTCTAAATGTAAATCTATGGCAGCACCCAAGGGGGCTTAAACTTTATAGCTCTCCCTGTAGATTTTGTGGTGAGGCAATGTCCCCATGAGTGACAGAACACTGAGCCAATCACGGTGCAACTAGAGATGGTCTGTATTTTGGTCTGTATTTTCCGCTGACTGCCCCTCCACCACAGAAAGCACAGAGCTAGGCTGTTTGTATGCAGCTTTATTAACTCAATCTTTTTTTTTACATTATTTGCAAACTGATATGTGGCACGTATTAATTCCAAAATAACATGCAATAACAGGCTCAGCCCATTCTGCCCTGAATGACGGGTCGCCACTGGCTGTAGCCTAGGCCTACTTGAATCTTAAGAGGCTGCATAACCCACAAATGAGAGCACCCAAAAATAAAATACATATTTCCATTAGACTGGAAGTGGAGCTAGGCTACTGTCCAAATTATCAGATGGGAGATGGACGGAGCTGTTGCTAATTGGGCCAAGAATTGGTTTGAATACCATAGTGATTCTTGGTGTCTCTGGAGTCTCTGAAAGATAGTGTGATGTCCCGGAAAGTCACAATCAGCCTGCAGGGAAATAGCAGCCCATAATCTCACTTTTGTATCCCGCAGGTGGGTACGCACTTTGTTGAACGATGCCCGGTTTTTCATCAGTTCAGCAGAGACATCCGCATAGATGTGCACTCTCTGGCCCTGGTACTTCAGATTGCCAGCAGCCTCACCAGCCAGCCGCACAATGGTCCGCATTGTCTGACGATTTCCTCTGAGAATTTAGCATGTTTAGAGTAAATAGAATGTCATCACGTGATCAAAAAGTGGTCCACACACACCAACACAGTCGTGAAGAAGGCACAACAACGCCTCTTCCCCCTCCCCCTCAGGAGGCAAAAAAGATTTGGCATTGGCCCTCAGATCCTCAAAAAGCTCTACAGCTGCACCAGTGACAGCATCTTGACTGGCTGCATCACCGCTAGGTATGGCAACTGCTTGGCATTCGAGCACAAGGTGCTACAGAGGGTAGTGCGTACGGCCCAGTACATCACTGGGGTCGAGCTCCGTGCCATCCAGGACCTCTATACCAGGCGGTGTCAATGGAAGACCCTAAAAATTGTCAGAGACTCCAGCCACCCAACTCATAGAATGTTCTCTCTGCTACCGCACGGCAATTGCTATCATGCACCAAGTCTGGAACCAACAGGACCTTGAACAGTTTCTACCCCTAATCCATAAGACTGCTAAGTAGTTAACCAAATAGCTACCCTGATTATCTGCATTGACCCTTTTTTAACTAACTCTATTGACTCACCACATACGCTGCTGCTACTGTTTAATATCTATTATGTTGCCTAGTCACACATACAAGTGAAGTCGGAAGTTAACATACACTTAGGTTGGAGTCATTAAAACTTGTTTTTCAACCACTCCACAAATTTCTTGTTAAAAACTATAGTTTTGGCAAGTCGGTTAGGATATCTACTTTGTGCATGACGCAAGTCATTTTTCCAACAACTGTATCACAATTCCAGTGGGTCAGAAGTTTACATACACTAAATTGACTGTGCCTTTAAATAGCTTGGATAATTCCAGAAAATGATGTCATGGCTTTAGAAGCTTCTGATAGGCTAATTGACATAATTTGAGTCAATTGGATGTGCACCTGTGGATGTATTTCAAGGCCTACCTTCAAACTCAGTGCTTCTTTGCTTGACATCATGGGGAAAACAAAAGAAATCAGCCAACACCTCAGAAAAAAATTGTAGACCTCCACAAATCTGGTTCATCATTGGGAGAAATTTCCAAACACCTGAAGGTACCACGTTCATCTATACAAACAATAGTACGCAAGTATAAACACCATGGGAACACGCAGCCGTCATACCGCTCAGGAAGGACACGTGTTCTGTCTCCTAGAGATTAATGTACTTTGGTGCAAAGAGTGCAAATCAATCCCAGAACAACAGCAAAGGACCTTGTGAAGATGCTGGAGGAAACTGGTACAAAAGTATATATATCCACAGTAAAACGAGTCCTATATCGACATAACCTGAAAGGCCACTCAACAAGGAAGATGCCACTGCTCCAAAACCGCCATAAAAAAAGCCAGACTACGGTTTGCAACTACACATGGGGACAAAGATCGTACTTTTTGGAGAAATGTCCTCTGGTCTGATGAAACAAAAATAGAACTGTTTAGCCATAATGACCATTGTTATGTTTGGAGGAAAAAGGGGGATGCTTGCAAGCCGAAGAACACCATCCCAACCGTGAAGCACGAGGGTGGCAGCATCATGTTGTGGGGGTGCTTTGCTGCAGGGGGGACTGGTGCACTTCACAATATAGATGGCATCATGAGGAGGAAGGAACATTATCTGGATATATTGAAGCAACATCTCAAGACATCAGTCAGGAAGTTAAAGCTTGATCGCAAATGGGTCTTCCAAATGGACATTGACCCCAAGAAAACTTCCAAAGTTGTGGCAAAATGGCTTAAGGACAACAAAGTCAAGGTATTGGAGTGGCCATCACAAAGCCCTGACCTCTATCCTATAGAACATTTGTGGGCAGAACTGAAAAAGCGAGTGTGCGCTAGGAGGCCTACAAACCTGACTCAGTTACACCAGCTCTGTCAGGAAGAATGGGCCAAAATTCACCCTACTTATTGTGGGAAGCTTGTGGAAGGCTACCCGAAACGTTTGACCCAAGTTAAACAATTTAAAGGCAATGCTGCCAAATACTAATTGAGTGTATGTAAACTTCTGACCCACTGGGAATGTGATGAAAGAAATAAAAGCTGAAATAACTCATTCTCTCTACTATTATTCTGACACTTCACATTCTTAAAATAAAGTGACGATACTAACTGACCTAAGACAAGGAATTTTTACTAGGATTAAATGTCAGGAATTGTAAAAAACTGAGTTTAAATGTATTTGGCTAAGGTGTATGTAAACTTCTGACTTCAACTGTATCTACCTCAATTACCTAGCACCCTTGCACATGGACTCGGTACTGGTACCTAATGTATATAGTTACTCATTGTGTATTTATTCCTCTTGTTATTATTGTTCCCCATGATGAAATCGGTGAGGGAACTGTGGATCAGTCTCTGTCTGTCAGTTCGTACATTAGTCACACACGATTTCTCAGACAGCACTGGCCCAATTTTGAACAAACTTGGGGAAATGATGCGTCTTGCCATAGAGATCCGGCATTTACAAAGTTACACTGATTGGCCCAAGGTGAGAGCTATAGTAAATCATTTATTTGTCACACCAGACACGAAGCAAGAGGGATAACTGGGCCCAACATCTGTCTTCTGCAGCATGTGGCGTTTTTTCATTTTTTTTTCGCTCACCAAGCGAGAGTACCGAATATGGTAAACAAAAATTTGTGGCTTATTTGATGGAATAGAAGTTTTGTAGTGCTTAGGTTGTTATGAATGTAGTGATACTGATAAGTTTACAATTTACAAAAAACTGAGGAAAAAACCCTGTTTCCATCTGTTGCCTATTGAAAACTACCTCAGCTCCTCTCATAGAGATGCACTGCTACTCTGTGGAAATAAAGTGTACTGCAGCTGAGACTCACTTCCAGTTGGCCTACCTACAGATTATTTTAATTTGAGCCAGTTAGCAGGAAAATAATCCTGCAGAGACAGGAAATGTGAATTATTATGAGGATTATAATTAATGTACATTTTTGTAGGGCTTGATACATTTTTCGTAAGGGAAGATTAAGTCTAAAATTTCAAAGTGGAAATTACAAACTTCAGAAACCTTTTTAAACCTCAAATAAACTTAAAGTATTATATTTCCTGCATTGCAAGACAGTTCTCCTGCAACAGGGGGATCAAATTAGGATCCTGCACCTCTACCCAGAGAGCTGAATCTATCTGTATTGATATGAAAGAACTGGACAGGTGAAAGAAAATTCCTGGCTTGTACAGTGCATTCGGAAAGTATTCAGACCCCTTGACTTTTTCCAAATTTTGTTATGTTCAGTGGTGGAAAAAGTACCCACATGTAATTCTTGAGTAAAAGTTAAGATACCTTAATAGAAAATTACTAAAGCAAAAGTGAAAGTCACCCAGTAAAATACTACTTGAGTAAAAGTCTAAAAGTATTTGGTTTTAAATATACTGCTCAAAAAAATAAAGGGAACACTTAAACAACACAATGTAACTCCAAGTCAATCACACTTCTGTGAAATCAAACTGTCCACTTAGGAAGCAACACTGATTGACAATAAATGTCACATGCTGTTATGCAAATGGTATAGACAACAGGTGGAAATTATAGGCAATAAGCAAGACACCCCCAATAAAGGAGTGGTTCAGCAGGTGGTGACCACAGACCACTTCTCAATTCCTATGCTTCCTGGATGATGTTTTGGTCACTTTTGAATGCTGGCGGTGCTTTCACTCTAGTGATAGCATGAGACGGAGTCTACAACCCACACAAGTGGCTCAGGTAGTGCAGCTCATCCAGGATGGCACATCAATGCGAGCTGTGGCAAGAAGGTTTGCTGTGTCTGTCAGCGTAGTGTCCAGAGCATGGAGGCGTTACCAGGAGACAGGCCAGTACATCGGGAGACGTGGAGGAGGCCGTAGGAGGGCAACAACCCAGCAGCAGGACCGCTACCTCCGCCTTTGTGCAAGGAGGAGCAGGAGGAGCACTGCCAGAGCCCTGCAAAATGACCTCCAGCAGGCCACAAATGTGCATGTGTCTGCTCAAACGGTCAGAAACAGACTCCATGAGGGTGGTATGAGGGCCCGACGTCCACAGGTGGGGGTTGTGCTTACAGCCCAACACCGTGCAGGACGTTTGGCATTTGCCAGAGAACACCAAGATTGGCAAATTCGCCACTGGCGCCCTGTGCTCTTCACAGATGAAAGCAGGTTCACACTGAGCACGTGACAGACGTGACAGAGTCTGGAGACGCCGTGGAGAACGTTCTGCTGCCTGCAACATCCTCCAGCATGACCGGTTTGGCGGTGGGTCAGTCATGGTGTGGGGTGGCATTTCTTTGGGGGGCCGCACAGCCCTCCATGTGCTCGCCAGAGGTAGCCTGACTGCCATTAGGTACCGAGATGAGATCCTCAGACCCCTTGTGAGACCATATGCTGGTGCGGTTGGCCCTGGGTTCCTCCTAATGCAAGACAATGCTAGACCTCATGTGGCTGGAGTGTGTCAGCAGTTCCTGCAAGAGGAAGGCATTGATGCTATGGACTGGCCCGCCCGTTCCCCAGACCTGAATCCAATTGAGCACATCTGGGACATCATGTCTCGCTCCATCCACCAACGCCACGTTGCACCACAGACTGTCCAGGAGTTGGAGGATGCTTTAGTCCAGGTCTGGGAGGAGATCCCTCAGGAGACCATCCGCCACCTCATCAGGAGCATGCCCAGGCGTTGTAGGGAGGTCATACAGGCACGTGGAGGCCTCACACACTAATGAGCCTCATTTTGACTTGTTTTAAGGACATTACATCAAAGTTGGATGAGCCTGTAGTGTGGTTTTCCACTTTAATTTTGAGTGTGACTCCAAATCCAGACCTCCATGGGTTGATAAAGTGGATTTCCATTGATTATTTTTGTGTGAATTTGTTGTCAGCACATTCAACTATGTAAAGAAAAAAGTATTTAATAAGATTATTTCTTTCATTCAGATCTAGGATGTGTTGTTTAAGTGTTCCCTCTATTTTTTTGAGCAGTGTATATTTAAGTATCAAAAGTAAATGTAATTGCTAAAATATACTTAGGTATAAATAATTTCAAATTCCTTATATTAAGCAAACCAGACGGCACCATTTTGTTGTTGTTTTTTAATTTACGGATAGCCAGGTGCATACTACATTCAAAATGTAACTAGTACTTTTGGGTGTCAGGGAAAATGAATGGAGTAAAAAGTACATTATTTTCTTTAGGAATGTAGTGAAGTAAAAGTAAAAGCAGTCAAAAATATAAATAGCAAAGTAAAGTACAGATACCCCCAAAAACTACTTATGTAGTATTTATACTGAAATACTTTACACCACTGGTTACGTTACAGCCTTATTTTAAAATTGATTAAATTGTTTTTCCCCCTCATCAAGCTACACACAATACCCCAAACTGGTTTTTAGAACATTTTTCAAATGTATAAAAAAAATATATATCTGAAATATCACATTTACATAAGTATTCAGACCCTTTACTCAGTACTTTGTTGAAGCACCTTTGGCAGCGATTACAGCCTCAAGTCTAATTGGGTATGACGCTACAAGCTTGGCACACCTGTATTTGGGGAGTTTCCCCCATTCTTCTCTGCAAATCCTCTAAAGCTCTGCAAATCCTCTAAAGCTCTGTCATCAGGTTGGATGGGGAGTGTCACTGCACAGCTATTTTCAGGTCTCTCCAGAGATGTTCGATTGGGTTCAAGTCTGGGGTCTGGCTGGGCCACTCAGGGACATTCAGAGACTTGTCTCAAAGCCACTCCTACATTGTCTTGGCTGTGTGCTTAGGGTCGTTGTCCTGTTGGAAGGTAAACCTTCACCCCAGTCTGGGGTCCTGAGCTCTCTGGAGCAGGTTTTCATCAAGGATCTCCCTGCACTTTGCTCCGTTCATCTTTCCCTCGATCCTGACTAGTCTCCCAGTCCCTGGTGCTGAATAACATCCCCACAGCATGATGCTGGCACCACCATGATTCAATGTAGGGATGGTACCAGGTTTCCTCATGACATGACGCTTGGCATTCAGGCCAAAGAGTTCCATCTTTTGGCAAATTCCAAGCAGGTTGTCATGTGCCTTTTACTGAGGAGTGGCTTCTGTCTGTCCACTCTAACATAAAGACCTGATTGGTGGAGTGCTGCAGAGATGGTTGTCCTTCTGGAAGGTTCTCCCATTTCCACATAGGAACTCTGGAACTCTGTCAGAGTGACCATCAGGTTCTTGGTGACCTCCCTCACCAAGGCCCTTCTCCCCCAATTGCTCAGGTTGGCAGGGCGGCCAGCTCTAGTAAGACTCTTCGTGTTTCTAAAGGTATGTCTGTTTTTATTTTTATTAAATTGGCAAACATTTAAAAAAAATCTGTTTTTGCTTTGTCATTATGGGGTATTGTGTGTAGATTGATGAGGAAAAAAATGTATTTAATCCATTTTAGAATAAGGCTGTAACGTAACAAAATGTGGAAAAAGGAAATAGGTTTGAATACTTTCCAAATGCACTGTACGTGCATGTAGATCAATGCAAATGAAGTATAGGGCATGAGCAGAGGAAACCACGTTAGACTATTGAGATGCTCCCTATGGTGGTTTCAGCACCTTCAAACAGATGGCCCTAGACCTGAGCCAGCGATAGATCAGGCATTTTCTAGAGGTTCACACAGATTACGGATCATAACCTGACCTGACCCAACTCTCCCTCATGCACTTGACGGCTTTACAGTGACCTGTCCTGTAACCCTGTGACCCTGCTGCTCAACCCTGGACCATGTGTACACTCTATGGCAGTTTCCTTTTCTTAATCCCTGGACTGGTTACACAACATACACAATCTTTGCACTTTCACAGACCTAATTTAGCCTCTGATGTAGTTTCTCTGAATCTCTGTATGTTGGCCTTAGAATCCTATACTAATGCCTCTCCCAAGACACAGAACAGGGGGTTGGTGGTTGGAACCCCGCGCTGGCTGTTCCCCCTCATTTGTTACATTGGTGGCAGTGGTGGGATAATACTACAGTCTCTTAATCATTACACTATTAATAGTGGACATTCATGTACTAAGGAGCCTTTGGTCCATGCACCATCCAGGACTGTATAAGACTGGATAGCAGAGGGGGTTCACAATCAGTAGGCCTAGCTGCCTGTACAAATCTGGCGCAAAGTAGAGCTCTGAATGCTGGGTCAAAGGAGAAGTGGGTCGCATCACTGCATGTAAAAACTGAGATAAGCCAATCCAGCTGTCACATGCTGCTGTCTGTCACGGAAGGAAGGAGGCATCACATGGTTTCAAAATGCTTCCAGGTTCGTTTCAGTTTATTCACAAAGGGCCCTGGTGAAATAGGGTAAATGTTTGACCAGCTGTTCTTACTGTTGTGAAAGGCAGCAGCAGTGTTTCTCAAGAGAGGCCTATGGCATTCAGCACATGTACAGTGTACAGACAGGGGTCTATTGTAATAGGGGATGTCTTATAATCTATCATTATGCACCTAGTCCTGCATGACGTCTAGCCCACTTTCTTTCAAGAAACTGAAATCATGCCAGGGTGTTTGGTCTAATTATGATGTCATCAAAGGGTCTTCATAAAGGTAAGCAGATCAAACAAAAAGGGAATTACAGTACTAAAAGAGGCAACATTTTCCATATTCATAGAGAGTCCAAAACTATAATTTTGGGGTTTAGCTGTGCTCTAAGGATGGCTATACAGTAATAGGAATCTATTTTATTTTGAGCTCTGACCTAATGCACTGCTCAAAAGGACCATTTCACCAGCAGGTGTCTCCATTTCCAAAGCCTAACGTGTGGGCGCGAGCACACACACACACACACACACACACACACACACACACACACACACACACACACACACACACACACACACACACACATATACACTTCTGTTTTAAAGTCCCCACAGAGAGACTGCCCATAAGCACAAGGCCAATAACAGGATGTTTACAGTGTCCGGTTTCCCACAATCCTTGGCAGTTTATTGATGGTATTGAGGATTCTATTTACACACAGTCTACTCCCTGTGGCTGCAGTGCTATTTTCCTTTCACCCTGCATCCCCATCAATGCAATTTTAAGTACAGGCAACAGGGCCTGTTGTTATTGGGTATTCTTATGAGAGCTAAAGGGGTCAGCCAACTAGAGGCTCAATGCATAGAGTTGCATGGTGGATGGACAGAGAGAAAAAAAAACAGTAGGCCAGTGGAAACATATACACATATTATAAACACAAATTATTCATAGCACAAAACACTGAGAGATTAATTTCAAATGACAGCAGGATATTAAACACATTGTTTATAAACATGCCATAAATTATTTGGTGAATGTATATTGGTAATACAGCTTGTGCTGTGTGGTTTTGACTGCAATATTGACCTCACTGCGCAGACATGACGCGTCTGAATGTACTTTAAATACACCCGCCGGAGACTGTCGTTAATGTAACTCCATGCAATGTAATTGGTGGTGGAAGATTTGTTTACCATATTTGGCAAGATAGCGACACAGAGCGTATGGGAATTGGACAGGAGTGGCCGTCATTCACAAAATTCAGTCCCCCAGGACCACTGTATGTGCTAGAAATTTACAAACAAAGCGTTGGCTCACGGGACTTGTAGTCCAAAACAAACAAAAATTAGACATCCTTATTTTGGGGGGACATGGTAATCCTCTCATATTTGATATTACTTAACCTAATTAGTCTAGATTATATTGCCATTAACATGTGAACTGTCTAAATTCCAAGCTTTTCCATATTGTTTTTGCACTGTACTGACCATCTTGTCTTGTGATTTGAGAGAATGGAATAATTTCATCAGCGGTGCTCGTATGGTGGCAGGACTTTTGTGGCATACATATCCCATTTGCACTGCTCTGTCTTCATTGGCTACCGGCTGGTGTCACTCAAGGCGGCGCTACTTACACTCTGATCAGCGCTCTTACAGTAAATATTTGTGTTTGCTCAACCGGCTGTAATGGTGGATGACTGAGACAGAGAAGAGAGGAATAAAGCCACGAATATCGAAGTCCAGACACAACACTACGAGCCGTGAGTAGGAATAAAGCTTCGTCGCAAAATGGAGGAACTCAAACACCAAGTAATGATAAACCAGTTTGTCTTGACAGCAGGTTGTGCGGCAGATCAGGCGAAGCAGCTTTTGCAAGCGGCACATTGGCAATTTGAGGTAAGGGGTTTACGATCAGTAGCGAGATGGCTAGCTAATGTTTATGTCTGACTGCCATTGTGGCAGACAGTACTTTTAGTTTTGACTGGCCTGCGATGTTCGTTTTTATCATGGCTGATATTTGACGTTGCATAAGAACATTAAGAAAAGAGATCAGTATCAACACTTTTAAACTCAACTTCTAGCGTCTATTTATTGTTGTTATATATAATTGTTGTGTTGTATTTATGTATGTTATAAATATCCATAGTATCCACGAAGTGAGGCTGGACTGGGAAAAGTTTACCGTTAGATTTTACTCTAGAGATTAAATATACTAGCTATTGCTAATCCTGTTCCCATGCAGCGGCTAGGTGAGGCTAGAAAATGCTATTATGCAATGAAGATAAATGTTCGTTTGTATTGACTGCACGTGATTGTTTAGTCTGAACATAACACCGGAATATATTTTTCACCTCAAATTTGATTCAGCTCCATTGTTTATGTGCTGAATGTTTTGTAAACACAAACTGTTGTATTACATATATTACATCATTCTCTACACAATTTGTATTTATATATATTTATTTTTGAAATACATGTTGTATGTAGTAACGGCTAAATATAATTGATCAAATTATATTTGATTTTGTGTTTGTTTTAGACTGCCCTCAGTGCCTTTTTTCAAGAAACGAATATTCCGTACGGTCACCATCATCAAATGGTGAGTATGGGCTCCCTATTAGAATGCACCCTAATTAATCCTTTTTAATATGATGGTGTTATTACAATATTATTACTAACTGTGTCAATAGTACCGATACGACTTCTCTTAGTTCATTAATTACTTAGAAAACGATGCGTAAAGACCCATAATTATGATGATGTAGTAACAATAACAAAGCACACGTCGGCCATGTTGTGGAGTCGGGGTTTCCATAAATAAACACATGAGGCATGCGTTTAGCAGCAGCGGCCACGTTGGTTCGGTCAGCACAGCCTGCGTTCGGTTAGAAGGTTGATGATTTTTGGAATGGAAAGAGGGATGTTGAAGATGGATTGGAAGAAGATGTCAGTGATATGTGTACTGCATAGTGGTGGATACACGTGAACGGATTCCACATTCTGTGTGCCCCAAACACCATGTCCTTATGTTTCTGGGGGAAATGTATATTTCCCGTTAAACGAAGGCTGATGTTGTATTCCATTTGTCTGCCTATTTTATTACATCATTAGGAGTTGTTCTAACGGTATTACATACATAATGTAGTGCAGCTGTGATGTTTTAGGAATAGTGTAAACAAAATATCAAGCATAAAATTGTCAGTCAGTCAGTCTGTCAACAGTGCCTGAATATTATAGAACACTTGTTATGGTTTTGCACGCCCTGCACTGCCTACGCAGTGGCACATAAGCCTTTGTGTTGAGCTGCATGGCATGGCAGCATCTAGCAACAGCTGCATTCTGGAACACATATATAGGCTAAATAAAGGATTTGGGGGAATGTTGATCAGTTTGGAGTTGAGTGGAAACCCATTCATGTGTCTGTCCAGATTCTCTGGTGTCAGGTGGCCTCACCATACTAGTGGACATTTTAATGTTCATGCTGGTCTGTGAATGCAATGATTGGTTTCAGATATGTTTTATGTGGGTGCGTGTCGCTCACAGTACAGTGTATTCATACAACAATGTTCAAGCTGGAGAATATAGTGTTTTACCTGCAGCTTTTGTGGTTGAAAATAAAACACTGTAGGAGCGATAAAACCAAGACCTGATAACATCTATTAGCTGTGCAGAAACAATATGTCTACCCTCCAACCTTTATTTAGCCTATATGTGTGTCACCTGAAATGACTTTCATTTAGGAAGTCAACATAGGCTCAGATATGGGTGAACCTGGCTTGTACACGTCTTTGTGTACAGTAGCCTGTATCATATCAGTGGAGGGTATTTCATATCGCTGTATCCATAGAGACAGAATAATGAACTTTTCAATTTCAATAGAAAACAGCTTGCTCTCTGTCTCTGTGTTTCCATATGTAGGCCTGTGTAAGACTGCTAAACAAGACTGCTATATAGCCAATGAAATGGCTACCCGGACTACCTGCATTGACCCTTTTTTGCATTAACTCTCTTGCACTGACTCTATGCACACACACTGGACTCTACCCACACACTCACACATACTTACACTGACACCCCAACACACACACACACACACACACACACACACACACACACACACACACACTACACACACTAGTGCTGACTGATTAGTGCTTTTTGAGGTTGGTTTGGTTTTGGTTTGATTATTTTTTTAAATAAGAATGTTTTTCAATTTTGGTTTCAAATCTTTTTTGGGAACATTAAATGCATTATGAAATAATGACTTTAAAGGATTTTAGAGATGTTTTATTAGGGATGCACGATATATCGGTAAGCATATCAGAATCGGACGATATTAGCTAAAAATGCCAACATCGGCATTGGCCCGATGTCTAGTTTAACGCTGATGTGCAAAACCGATGTCAAAGCTGACGTGCATACCTGTATAACGTAGGTAGATGATGCAATGACGCCACAAAAAATACAGCGCTACAAGTGCAACACAGCATTCCTAACCTAGCCCACAATGTCTGCTGTGTGGATCTATTTTGAAGTTTCAAAGGAAGATAACAAAAAGGCCATATGCAACATTTGTGCTGCTATTATTTACTGAGGGGAGAAAGTGAAATCTTTCAATACCACAAACCTAATTACTCATTTGAAAGTGCATCACCCCCAGACGTTCAGCCACTAAAATTAAGCTCACACTTCCAACAACTAAACAAGTTCAAGTCGAGCAGTCATTTGAAAGAGTAAGAACATTTCAGCAAGACAACTCAAAGGCGAAATCCATTAACGCCAAGATAATGGAATTCATTGCCCTTGACAATCAACCGTTCTCTATCGTGGATGATGTTGGCTTTCGCCGACTGGTCGAGCACCTCGAGCCCTGGTACACACTACCAAGTAGGCGCTATTTTTCGGAGTTACACAGTATTGTTGAAACCACATCCATGAGCTACTTGCTATGGGCTTCACTGCTATTAGCTTCACGACTGACATTTGGACCAGCGATGTCAGCCCCATGAGCATTCTGAGTCTGACAGCATAGTGGTTCAACGAGGATTTCGTACTGAGGAAAGCCGTATTGCATGCTTAAAAATGTGCTGGTTCACATACAGCTGCTGCTATTTCAATGGCATTTGAGAACGTGTTTGAAACTTGGAAACATGAACACGCTCCATTCGATCAACTGACTCCAGAAATAAGCTCATCAACTGCGTCTGCAGAAGACGTGATACCCTCTGTCATGTCATTGAAACGCCTGCTCAACAAAACTGCCCACAGACTGTGGGGTTAACTTGCAAAAGTACTCTACTAGAGGCTGTGAACAAGCGATTCAGTGGCATTTCCTCTGAGCCTCTTTACTGTGTCGCCACCATGCTCGATGCTAGGTACAAGGACCGCTACTTCGATGCAGACAAGAAACAGGGTTACGTGAAATCTTACAGACACAGCTGGACAATATGGAAACAGACACAGTGACCGTGCGCACCGAGGAGGACACGACAGAAGAAGTCACGGACAGACAGAGCTGAAACTTCACTGTTTGACATGTATCATGAAATCCTGGTTGAGAATGAAACAACTGAGCAAAAACCACTAAGCAAACAAAACAGCACAGCAAGTAAGTGAAATAAATGTTTTGATTATGTTTTACTGGTAATGGGGACATACGTACTGTAAATGTCAACAAAATAATTTTTGGGTCAGTGTGTGTGTATGTGTGTGTCTGTGTGTGTTTCAACTATGTAACTGTACTAGAATGCTTGAAAGGACTCAAGAATTTTAAATATCGGTTATTGGTATCAGGTTTTTTGGCAAGGAAAATATTGGATATCGGTATCGGCCAAAAATATCGACATCCCTATTTTTTATGAAAATTCCAAAGCCAAAAATAGTGAACATTCAATTGTCAAAACATTGAATATATTCCATTGTCTCTGTCATTTGTTAGATGTCAATAGGAAATAACTATATTGTATTTGATGACTTTAATATTTTTCATTCCTTAAAGTCCTCATCTCTGCTCAGGCAGTAGCAGCCAGCCAGACAGCATTATCTCTGTGCTCCCCATACAGTCTTAGGCTAACCTAGTTCTTCAAAGTAGACAAGGCATACTTTCACAAACTGTCTCTATTCCCTCTCTCCTTGTTGTGTTGTGTACATTCCCCTCTCATGCGGTCTATGCGATCTGTGTTTATCTAACCTAATGTAGCTGGCATAAAAGTGTATCCTATTTTGTTAGAGCCGGAAAGAACAGGCGCAATGGATTATGGTCATTGTGGTACCATGTTTCTGCGCTAAACTAGGTTGAATATTTGCTCAGTAAAAATGACAACTCCCTTCAGCCCAGCGTCCCACATAGTTTTTGACTTTCTCTCGTGAATTATTTGATTTCTCTCTAGAGAAACGGTACATTGAGCTCACAAAAAAATAACATTTTGGTTCATCGCACAGCACTAACCCACACACACATAACATGCACACACATGCATACTGATGCCACACACTCACACACACTCACACACACTCACAATCACAGGCTGCTGCTTCTTTCGATTATCTATCGTGTTGCCTACTTTACTGCTACCTATATGTACATAGCTACCTGTTCCATCATTCCCCAGCACATCAACTTGGTACTGGTACTCCATGTATATAGCCATGTTATTTTTACTCGTTGTTGTTGTTCGTTATTCACTGTGTATTACATCCTCGTGTCACTATTTCTGTACACATATTTTATTTTTAACTCTGCATCGTTGGAAAAGGACCATTATGTAAGCATTTCACTGTTAATCTACACCTGCTGTTTACGAAGCATGGATCAAAAAGGGGCTTAGGTGTTGGGCATGGCAAGGTGAGCGGTCGGCCCACCTGCGCAGCTGAATGTTAGAGATCATTTTAGAGGCCCCCATCTTGGCAGTGTAGAGACATTTTTCAATTTTTAAGCCAATTTCCTGCAATTATACATATTTCTCCATGGAGCTGAGAGAAATTTTTGCAGTTTTAATGCAAATTTCCTGCAATTCCACACATTATGGAATTGCATGCAGTTGAGAGAAAATGTTGTCGTTTTAAAGCTAATTTTCTTAAATTCTATGCATTTTCCATGGCTAATTGCTGTGTTCTAGATATACTGCTAAATTCATTACTTTTGGAATTTACAATTGTACATTCTCAAAGATTATATTCTAAAAAATAAATAGGTCCATTATCTTTTCTACATACTTTTTATCTGGTTTTAGTAATTTAAGTTTACACTGAAAGCTTTTTTCCATCCCAAAAATGAATTTCACTGTTTGGACTTAGGTGACTTGGAAAAAAACGCCCACACAAGGATTTCAATGGCAGAAAAATCCCTGTGTGTGTGTTAGTCGACTTCATGGCAGGCTGCAGCCATTGCCAATGCCAACTCCCTGGAGCTTATCAGCGTAGCTTGGCTATAGAGACTTAATCCACTTTGCTCCAGTATTTCCTCCGACTGGCACATTTTATTGTGATTGACAGACCTGATGGATGCAGGAAAAGCTCAGCGCCATATATTTCTTTAGTCTATGCTCATGAATTCCCATAAAATGTTCATCCTCAGTATGATGAGATGATAACTGTTCCAGACTATACTATAAAATATTCTCCTTATTAAGTCTAAATTGTATTATGATTTACCCTAGAATCAACACATTCTACCCATGAGTTTTTTTCAGCCAGAGATGACCAATTAAATATCAACCGGCTCCACTAGCAGAATGCAGCTCCCCCCTCTTTCTCCTTGCATTATGTTGTGAAACATGGTAGATTTAGCCTAGCAAAGAATAAAGAAAGCCAGAGGAGTGCCCTGCCTCCCCTGCCACAACATAAACAAACGTTCATCTTTGCACAGACACGTATTTGAGGTGTGTGTGAGAGAGAGGGAAAGGGATGGTATGTGGGAGTATGTGCGCTTGTGTTTGTACACAATATTTTTTTTCGAGAACATGACAGGCTTCAAATGAGTCGTGTGGCTATGGGTAGAATACTAATGAAGCATCCTCTAATTGACAACACAAAGACTAAAGGCCGTGAAGCAGACCCTTTAATGTGGACTTTCTCTTCTCTGAGCCTGTTCATATTGATATAAAGGGCCTAGGGACAAGCATTGTGTCTGTCATTAAAGTGAGAGTTAGCCTAGCCATGGTGAAGTTAGGAGACAACTACTCAGTGAGGAGCTTGCATGAGTAATGGGTCTAAGTAGGATCAGCTTTCCCTCCCTAAATCCTAACCTTAACCATTAGGAGAACTACAGGCCTTCCAGATCAGTGGCGAGGGGAAACTTACTCCTAAACTTGCCATACTCTTGTCTGGGTAGTCCCCCTGCCCTCCATGCTGCCCTTCCTACCCTCCTTCCTGCTCCCCCCTGCCTCACCTTGGCTGTCTCTTCCCCCTGGCCCAGTGTTCATTTCATCAACAATAACTATGACCATGCAGAATATTTCATGCAGTCTCCTCATTGGCAGGGTTTTACATCTCAGTTGCGCGGTCTAATTGAGCTGATCTGCCGCACCCCCCCCCCCCCCCCCCCCGCACAGCTCCCATTCAATCTTTTGAACTGATGCGAAGCCTGGGCACTTGTAACTAACCTCAACTAGAAACAATGTTTACTCCCTTTTACTTTCATGTAGGCTATTTTTGCTTTGATCACATTAGAAGCTCTATATAACTTAAATTTAAGAAGGATGAAATGACAAAAATGAGATTAAAACTAAAAAGTTATTTTAAGATTAAAACAAAATCTAAAATAGCTGCCAAAATGAACACTACCCCCGCCCCTCCTTGCCCCTCCTGACGCCGGTCCTAAGCAGCCGGCCTGTGCTCGGCCATGTTTAGATTTGCCTCTTTGTTGTGTCTCGTCAGCTCTCCCCTCAGTGGTTTCCCTCTCCACACACTCTCTGCCCATACAAACAGTGCCACCGCAACACATTCCAACAGGAAGCCAGGCTCCGGCTTCCCCAAAATGGACGCTTTCAGAGCAGCAGGGGCCAGTTAGTTAGGCTGTGGACACAGAGCTAACTATCTGGCTGTGTTTTGGTAGAGCCTCGACAGAGGCCATAGTGTCGGTCTCTGGGGGTATGAGCTGGGAGACTTTCTGAATGGGAGATGGTGAAACCACTGACTCAGTGAAGTGTGTGTACGTATGTGCGCGTGCGCATTAATGTGTCTGCTATTCAGAGCAAACGCTATTTGTATTCGCACGAGAAACAAAATCACATGCATATAGTTACCAGAAACTACTCCTCATTCATCCATCCCTCTCTCCCTCCCCCATCCCTCCATCTCCTCCCTCACAACCTCAGAGTATGCATAGTGCCAGGAAATAATCTTTCAACTACTCTTAACATGCTCTGCTGTCCAATCCTTTCTTGACTACGTCACTGTATCCAGACGATAGTTAGCCAACGACTGTGAATGCCAGCATTGTAGAGAGTGGTTCATTTGACCTCAAAATGACATATGGAGCCTATTGGTTTGTTCATTGATCATCTAGACCTGCCTTAGACCTACAATATCACACCAGACATGAATGAACAATGACATCCATGTCTGTACACTGTATATTTGTGTTTGAGTGAGTAATTTCCCCTGGTAGTCAAATCCACAGGCTTATGTTATGTTGTATTAGTATTAGCCTTTATAAACTGTATTTCCTGGTTGTTAGTGTAGCTGGTTATCTAGGTTAGTTATCGGTCACATGTGCTGTAGTGGAAGTCAATCCACTTCCTCTTCCCAGGTCACATGATGCTTCATTCACATTACTACAGTTGTAAGGCCCAGATAGAGGTATAGATCAGAGATGTTGCTTTCAGTACCCCTCTCCAGCAAAGCAGACAGTCAATAACTAACACACACACACGCACTTGTTTTTCTATCTTTGTGGGGACAATTGATTTCCATTCAAAATCCTATTTTCCTTAACCTCTAAACCTAACACTAACCCTTACCCTAACCTTAACCCGTAACCCTAACCCCAAACAAAGATAAATGATATAAAGAATGATAGTTAAAAACTCTGGAGCACCTTAAATTAAATTCTAGGCAAAATAAGATGAACAAAACTGATAAAAGAACACCTTACGGCACAACAGGGACTGTGAAGAGACAGGCATTTTTACATATTTTGCATTGTATTTTTCATTTATGTAGTGTTATGTATATTATATTTTATTTGTTGTGTTTTGTTTCCTGTTTGGACCCCAGGTAGAGTAGTAGCTGCCTTGGCAGCAGCTAATTGGGGACCCTAATAAAATACAAAAATACCCGAACTGTAATTTTAACCCTAAATTCAAATGTAGCCCTAAACCTAAACCCTAATCTTAAAATAGCCTTTGTCCTCGTGGGGACGTGGGAAATGTCCCCACGAGGTAGAATTTTCTTGTTTTACTATCCTTATGGAGCAGGGTTTCCGTTAGCCGGTAATAGCAGCGTTTTGCCGATATTTTATTTTTGAGAAGCCGATAAATAAAACTGGCGCCAGCCAATTGTCCGGAGAAGAAGAAAAAATCCCATTGCAAAATAATACTTTAATTAATGTAAATAATAGTCAATGTAAATACATTTGACTGGTCATGCTTATCGGACAATAGGTTCATTCATTCACATTTAGTGGAATTAAAAGAAAATATATACTTAATTATTTGAAACCTGAACGTGTGTACAGTATATTTGTTATGTATCTTATTTATCACACACGTACAGCATACAGATACAGAGCCTTCGAGTGGAAAATCTGTCAGACAGCGTGAGAGCTGCTGCTACAGCATCTCAAACAGCAAACGCACAGGCAACGGAAGACAGCCTTCATCAGCGCATCACACACCACTTTGCAATGAGCTGGAGGCAGTTTGCATTTTGAAAAGATATACTTAATTATTTGAAACCAGAACGTTTTACAACATATTATGAGGCGTGTCTTACCTTGCTTCAAAGTAGCCCAGCCTATCCGTGGAGGCAATTATTTTATATAAACTTTCATTGTCCAGTAGCCAAAGGCACAATCCTAGTCATATAAGCAGCCCATGCTAGCGCTTTCTACATTTCTAACCGCTCGCATGTGCTTTTGACAACAGTGTTTTCCCGCTAATTGCAATATGGAATGAACAGTCGCGAGTTGCCTACTGCCTTGTGTGTATTGCTGCGATTTATAATGTGAAGAAATAATAGTTTATCAACATTTTAAGCTGAACTTTCTGATCTGTTACATCAGACTCATTGCTTTTAACTTTTTTTTAATGTAATCTAGGCCTACTGGTTGTATGATATTGGGACCTATCGTCCCCCAACTGTCCCAGAGTCTGTTTGGAATAGGCTATTTCTTTCTTGACAAGCTGACCAATAGAATAGGTAAACATTTCTACTATGTTGAATAGTAGATTGACATAGGCTTGTGATTTTGCTGTTAGTTACTCGTCTTGTTGGCTGAAGAAAAGTAAATGTGGACAGTTATTTTTACATCAAAGTGTGCATCAGAATTAGGTAAGAAGGACCGCACATTGCATGTTCTGTTAATATGAATTTACTATAATCTAAATGTGATTTCTGTCATTCTGATCACCGTGGGTGGACGCCCTAATCAGGTTACGCACCCAATGCATATGGGTCCGGTAAATTTCTAAAAAGTCCGGTAAATTAAAATGCTGCTGGTCAAATGTCCTGCGCCACATTTTCCTAACAGAAACCCTGTAGTGGGGACTTTGGGGGATTTTAGGTCCCCACGAGGATAGAAGAACAGGAGCACACACACGTAACTGTATTTTGAAGTCTCCATTACGCTATAACTGGTTGTGTGTCAGATGGTAAGAGATGCGCAATCACAGTCATAAATCATCACAACATCAACGACTGTACTGTTGCAATGGCTGCAGGGAGAGAAATTGTCCTATCCCTTTCTGTCTGCCTGGCCCTGGACCATGGTCAGTTTATCACCAGGGAAGAAGGGAGAGAAAAGCAAGTCAAGAGATGGAATGGAGGAAAGAAGTGAGGTAGCAACAGTGGGAAGAAATAAGGAAAGGAGAAAAGGGGGAAGAGAAAGGGGGAGCACTTAGTTTTCCAGCAGGGTAGGGTAGGGTAATAACAGGGTAATGATGATGAATTATTTGGAGAAGAGAGATCATTCTTTTCAGTTGGTAACACAGATCAGTTTTGTGTCTATGGCAGTCTGTTTGGCTGGTGAAACAAGTTATACTTTTTCATTGGAATGAACTGAAATCCAATTTATTTTTCCCGTATTGAGAATGTGCAGTGTGCCCCAGGTTTGTGTGAGTGTATGACTGTGTGTATCTGTGTGTGTGTTCTTGCTCATAGTTCCAAAGCCTAGGCCTACATCTGTTTAAATGAAATAAAATGTTGTTGGTCGTGTACACATATTTTTCAGATGTTATTGCGGGTGTTCCTAACTCCAACAGTACAGTAATACCTTACTATACATGCAAACCCCCCCCATGCTTATCAGTTTCCCGTGCGTATCAAGAATGGTCCACCACCCAATGGGCATCCAACCAACTTGACACAACCACTGGGAAGTATTGGAGTCAACATGGGCCAGCATCCCTGTGGAATGCTTTTCAGACACCTTGTAGAGTCCATGCCCTGATGAATTGAGGCTGTTCTGAGGGGGAAAAAGGGGTTGTGCAACTCAATATTAGGAAGGTGTTGCTAATGTACACTCAGTGTAAATGTATATTATGGTGTGTGTATAGACATTATGGACAGTATATGAATAGAAAAGGTGTACAGCATTAGTTATATAGGATGAGCCTTAACTAGAATACAGTATATACATATAAAGTGGGTAAAACAGTATGTAAACATTATTAAAGTGACCAGTGTTCAATGACTATGTACATAGGGCAGCAGTCTCTAAGGTGCAGGGTAGAGTACCGGCTGGTAGCCGGCTAGTAACAGTGACTAAAGCTCAGGGCAGGGTACTGGGCGGAGGCCGGCCAGTGGTGACTATTTCACAGTCTGATGGCCTGGGAATATAAGCTGTTTTCTAGGTCCAAGTTTTGATGCACCTCTAATGTCTCCACCTTCTAGATGGAGAACAGCCCATGGCTCGGGTGGCTGAGGTCTTTGATCTTTTTGGCCTTCCTGTGATACTGAGGGCTGTAGACCCCTGCGGTTGCGCACGGTGCACATGCCGTACCAGGCAGTGATTCAGCCCGACAGGATGCTCTCAATGGTGCATCTGTTGAAGTTTTTTAAGGTCTTAGGGGCCAAGACACATTTCTTCAACCTCCTGAGGTTAAAGAGGCGCTGTTGCTCCTTCTTCAATGCACTGTTTGTGTGGATGGACCATTTCAGGTTGTCAGTGATGTGCACGCCGAGGAACTTGGAAGCTTTTCACCCTCTCCACAGCTGCCCTATTAATGTGGATGGGTGCGTGCTCCCTCTGCTGTCTCCTAAAGTCGACAATCAGCTTCTTCATTTTGTTGACATTGAGGGAGAGGTTATTTTCCTGGCACCACTCCGCCAGGGCCCTCACCTCCTCCCTCTAGGCTGTCTCGTCGTTATTGGTAATCAGGCCTACCACTGTTGTGTTGTCTGCAAACATGATGATGGGGATGTGCATGGCCACGCAGTCATGGGTGAACAGGGAGCACAGGAGGGGGCTGAGCACACATCCTTGTGGGGGGCCCTTGTTGAGGACCAGCGTAGTGGAGGTTTTGTTGCCTACCTTCATCACCTGGAGCTTAGTGATGAGCTTGGATAGTGCTATGGTGTTGAAGGCTGAGCTGTAGTCGATGAACAGCATTCTTACATAGGTATTCCTCTTGTCCAGATGAGATAGGGCAGTTTGCAGTGCGATGGCAATTGCATCATCAATTGTGAATCTGTTGTTGTGGTATGCAAATTGTAGTGGGTCTAAGGTGTCGGTAAGGTGTAGGTGATGTGATCCTTAACTAGCCTCAAAGCACTTCATGATGACAGAAGTGAGTGCTACAGGGCGATAGTCATGTAGTTCAGTTACCTTCGCTTTCTTGGGTACAGGAACAGTAGTGGACATCTTGAAGCAAGTGGGGACAACAGACTGGGATATTGGGAGATTAAAAATGTCTGTGAACACTCCAGCCAGCTGGTCTGCACATGTTCTGAGGATGCGGCTAGGGATACCGTCTGGGCCTGCAGCCTTGCGAGGGTTAACACGCTTAAATGTCTTACTCACATTGGAGAACAAAAGGACATGAGTTCCTGTACGTTACCACAATCACACCATGTGTAGTTAATCATAAAACATACACCTCCACCTTTTTCCCGGAGAGTTCTTTCTTCCTGTCCCGCTGGCTGTATGAACGAGGACAATATATCCAGGGAGAGCCATGATTCCGTGAAACAGAGTATGTTACAGTTCCTGATGTCTCTCTGGAAGGGGATCCTCGCCCTGAGCTCGTCTACTTTATTGTCCAGGGACTGAGCATTCACAAGTTATAATTTCGGAAGCAGTGGATGGTATGCACGCCTCCGGAGTCGGACTATAAGCCCATTCCGTAGCCCCAGGGATGAGTGGAAATGCCTCGGGGCTTGGGTAAGAACATAGGACCCAATTCAGGAAAGTCACATTTCTGGTCAAAATGCTGGTGAGTGACCGGCGATCTGATATCCAAAAGTTATTTAGGACTGTAGGTAATAATGCGAGAAACGTTATTACCTACACATACACACACGGCGCCATCTTGTGATTCAGGCCAAGCAGTGTGTGTATAGTATTTCCTTGTGCCTTTCTCTGTGTGTGTCACAGTGCCAGGCAGTCAGCCACATCAGAAGAGCCTTGGCCTGAGCTCAGCATGTTCCAGCGTGCTGCCCTGCGTGTTTCCAAGAGCACCGCTTCCGAGAACACTGGGCCTGGCTGGCCTGGCTAACCACACCTACACACACACACACACACACACACACACACACACACACACACAGGCACACACAGGCACACACACACACGCTGGTTGGCTCAGGCGACACAGCGAGTGAGGACACGTGGGGGAGTGCGAGGAGCAGATGTGTTCATGAGCAGTGGTGTTCACCTTGGTTTCACACACACACACACACACACAAACACACTCTACTTTTCCCAACCTGTAACTGTAAGTGTTCATTGGGTCAGCTGACAGTGTCTGTGAATGATCATGGAAAATCCCAGACTGTGTCGCTGAATATCAGTTCTACAGGTCTGACTGACTGACTTACCAGGGGATTTAGGCTAACTAGCAATGAATCTATAGGCCATTTCTCATGTTGAATCAGGTTCTCATTAGGGGTGTGAACGTTTAACCTCTATGGGACCGGCGGGACGAATTCGTCCCACCTACGTAACAGCCAGTTGAATCCTGTGGCGCGATTTTTAAAACATTAGAAATGCTATTACTTCAATTTCTCAAACATATGACTATTTTACAGCTATTTAAAGACAAGACTCGTTAATCTAACCACACTGTCCGATTTCAAAAAGGCTTTACAACGAAAGCAAAACATTAGATTATGTCAGCAGAGTACCCAGCCAGAAATAATCAGACACCCATTTTTCAAGCTAGCATATAATGTCACAAAAACCCAAACCACAGCTAAATGCAGCACTAACCTTTTATGATCTTCATCAGATGACACACCTAGGGCATTATGTTATACAATACATGCATGTCTGTTCAATCAAGTTCATATTTATATCAAAAACTAGCTTTTTACATTAGCATGTGACGTTCAGAAAAAGCATACCCCCCGCAAACTTCCGGGGAATTTACTAACAATTTACTAAATTACTCACGATAAACGTTCACAAAAAGCATAACAATTATTTTAAGAATTATAGATACATTACTCCTCTATGCACTCGATATGTCCGATTTTAAAATAGCTTTTCGGATGAAGCACATTTTGCAATATTCTAAGTACATAGCCCAGCCATCACGGGCTAGCTATTTAGACACCCACCCAGTTTAGCCTTCACCAAAATCACATTTCCTATAAGAAAAATGGTCTTACCTTTCCTGTTCTTCGTCAGAATGCACTCCCAGGACTTCTACTTCAATAACAAATGTAGGTTTGGTCCCAAATAATCCATCGTTATGTTCCATCAGCGGCGTTTTGTTCGTGCTTTCTAGACACTATCAGAATGGTAAATCACGGTCGTGCGCATGGCGCAGAACGTGACAAAAAAATTCGAAATATTCCATTACCGTACTTCGAAGCATGTCAACCGCTGTTTAAAATCAATTTTTATGCCATTATTCTCGTAAAAAAGCGATAATATTCCGACCGGGAATCTGCAAATAGCTAAACAGCCGAAGGAAAATACTGCACAGGGTCAAATCGCGCACGCGCCTAATTCCATTGTCCTCTGATGGGCCACTTGGAAAAGGGGATTCTGTGTTTCAGCCTGAGGCTTCCTCGTCATCGTTCAGGTTTTTCCCGGGCTCTGAGAGCCTATTGGAGCCCTAGGAATTGTCACGTTACAGCTAAGATCCTGACTCTTCAATAAACAGAAGCAAGAACAACAACACCTTGTCAGACAGGGTACTTCCTGCATGAAACCTTCTCAGGTTTTTGCCTGCCATAGGAGTTCTGTTATACTCACAGACACCATTCAAACAGTTGTAGAAACTTTAGGGTGTTTTCTATCCAAACCTGAACAATAATATGCATATTCTAGCTTCTGAGTTGGTGTAGGAGGCAGTTAAAAATGGGCACATATTTTTTCCAAAATTCTCAATATTGCCCCCTAGCCCGTAGAGGTTAAACCAGCATTTCCCAAACTCGGTCCTCGGGACCCTAAGTGGTGCACGTTTAGTTTTTTGCCCTAACACTACACAGCTGGTTCATATGATCAAAGCTTGATGATAAGTTGATTATTTGAATCATCTGTGTAGTGCTAGGGCAGAAACCTTGATTGGAGTCCACCTGTGGCAAATTCAATTGATTGGACATGATTTGGAAAGGCACACAGCTGCCTATATAAGGTCCCACAGTTGACAGTGCATATCAGAGCAAAAACCAAGCCATGAGGTCAAAATAATTGTCCGTAGAGATCTGAGACAAGATTGTGTCGAGGATCTGGGGAAGGGTACTAAAAAAGGTCCCCAAGAACACAGTGGCCTCCATCATTCTTAAGTGGAATAAGTTTGAAACCACCAAGACTCTTCCAAGAGCTGGCCGCCCAGCCTAACTGAGCAATCGGGGGAGAAGGGCCTTGGTCAGGGAGGTGACCAAGAACCCGATGGTCACTCTGACAGAGCTCCAGGGTTCCTCTGTGGAGATGGGAGAACCTTCCAGAAGCACAACTATCTCTGCAGCACTCCACCAATCAGGCCTTTATGGTAGAGTGACCAGACGGAAGCCACTCTTCAGTAAAAGGCACATGACAGACCGCTTGGTGTTTGCCAAAATGCACCTAAAGGACTCTCAGACCATGAGAAACAAGATTCTCTGGTCTGATGAAACCAAGATGGAGCTCTTTGGCCTGAATGCCAAGCTTCACGTCTGGGGGAAACCTGGCACCATTCCTACGGTGAAGCATGGTGGTGGCAGCATCATGCTGTTGGGATGTTTTTCAGCGGTAGGGACTGGGAGGCTAGTCAGGATCGAGGGAAAGATGAACAGAGCAAAGTACAGAGAGATCCTTGATGAAAACCTGCTCCAGAGCGCTCAGGACCTCAGACTGGGGCGAAGGTTCACCTTCCAACAGGACAACGACCCTAAGCACACAGCCAAGAAAACGCAGGAGTAGCTTTGGGACAAGTCTCTGAATGTCCCTGAGTGGCCCAGCCAGAGCCCAGACTAGAACCCGATCGAACATCTCTGGAGAGACCTGAAAATAGCTGTGCAGCGATGCTCCCAATCCAACCTGACAGAGCTTGAGAGGATCTGCAGAGAAGAATGGGAGAAACTCCCCAAATACAGGTGTGCCAAGCTTGTAGCGTCATACCCAAGAAGACTCAAGGCTGTAATTGCTGCCAAATGTGCATCAACAAAGTACTGAGTAAAGGGTATGAATACTTATGTAAATGTGATATTTCAGTTTTTTTATTTAATACATTTGCTCCAATTTCCATAAAACAGTATTTGCTTTGTCATTATGGGGTATTGTGTGTAGATTGATGAGGGGAAAAAAACAATTTAATACATTTTAGAATAAGGCTTTAACGTAACAAAATGTCTGAATACTTCCCCTCCTCTCTCTACCTTGCACTGGCTTGCCATTCTATTTATCTTCGCTAATAATGTGAGTGTGTGTTCGTTCGTCGGTTTGTTGCGTGTAGAATATCCTAGCTTTTTTATTGATGATCGGCCCAGCTTTACTGAAGTTGCGAGACATTGCAAGCCAAGAAATTGTGAGATACAGCTTTTGATTACCAATAGATAGGCGTAGGTGCTGACTCTGTCTGCCTGGTGGCTGACCTGCCTATACTGTGCCCCTAGTTAGCTCGCAATGGAAGATGTGAGTGTTTCTGTTCTCTGAATTATGGCAACTAATCAATCTCCTCTCTTCCAAAAATACAGAATCTTAGGAGTCCTAAGATTTATTGACACTCAGAAATGGGAGTCGACACCGGGAGTTGATGTGTAAGGAGTCGAGGAATCAATTATTTTGGAGTTGACTCTCCACCACTACGTCATTGTCATTAACAGTTGGAAAAATGGCAGAGAAAGAACAGCAGCAGTAGCAAAGTCAATACTTTGAGAAGTTAAAGGAGAAGGTAGTTGTTTAGGTGCAATGCTGAAAGGGACGCACCGTAAGTCCCAAAACGTTGCTGGCAGCAGCACAGCTGCATTGTGAATTGATGTGGAATTTTATACATTTTTTGTATTGTTTGAACAGAAAACCAAGAGAAAAAAATACAGTTTAACTTCTTCGGGCAAGGGGCAGTATTTGGAAGTTTGGATGAATGAGGTGCCCAAAGTAAACTGCCTGTTACTGCGGCCCAGAAGCTAGGCTATGCATATAATTGGTAGTATTGGATAGAAAACACTAAAGGTTCTAAAACTGTTAAAATAATGTCTGTGAGTATAACAGAACTGATATGGCAGGCGAAAACCCGAGGACAATCTATCCAGAATAATTTTTTTTCAGCTCACCCTTGATTACTATGGCTGTCAATGGGAATATAAAAGGAATACCTCCCAGAGTGCAGTTCCTAGGGCTTCCACTAGATGTCAACAGTCTTTAGAAAGAGTTTCAGGCTTGGTTTTTGAAAAATTAGCTACAATTTGTAGTTTTAGTAAGTGGCTCCCATTTTGGCTGTAGTGTTTGTTGCGCGTTCCGGTGAGGGCGCGTACTTTGTTATTTATCTCCGGTAATGGTCTCCGGTATTATCCGTCTTAAATTTGATCGTTTATTTACATATTAGGGTACCTGAGGATTGATTAGGAACGTTGTTTGATATGTTTGGAAGAGGTTTATTAGTAACTTACGGGATTCATTTGTATGCATTTTGAACGAGGGAAACCGGTGGATTCCTGAGTCAAGCGCGCCAATGAAACTGACGTTTTTGGGATATAAAGAAGGACTTTATCGAACAAAAGGACCATTTGTTATGTAGCTGGGACCCTTGTGATTGCAACCAGATGAAGATCTTCAAAGGTAAGTGATTTATTTTATTGCTATTTCTGACTTTCGTGACGCATCTGCTTGGTTGGAAATGTATGTAATGCTTTTGTGTGCGGGACGCTGTCCTCAGATAATTGCATGGTGTGCTTTCGCCGTAAAGCCTTTTTGAAATTTGACAAAGTGGCTGGATTAACAAGAAGTTAAGCTTTTAAATGATGTATGACACTTGTATTTTCATGAATGTTTAATATTACGATTTTTGTAATTTGAATTTCGCGCTCTGCAATTTCACCAGATGTTGTCGAGGTGAGACGCTAGCGTCCCAATGATCCGTAAGAAGTTTTAAACATTAAGAAAAATCTGCCATTTGTCCCATCCCTAGTTTTCATAGTGTCTGGTATTGTCGTTTTCACAAGTAATGTGCTCTCCCGTTTCTAGATATGACTACTGTATATTCATCACCCATTGTTGATCTGCTGTCTCTTGTTAGGCCGGGAATATGGTGCCCATTGTCATGCACACTTGAAATAAGAAATACACCCCGCTTGGGATGTTACTAGGAAGTTTAATCAACAGCCATGTTGAGTCCAGCGATCATTCAGCCATCACATAGGGAGGAGAGGTGGGGGCAGCAGAAGACCGATCCACTCCTGCATATGATCATAAGCAGTATGATTGTCAGAGCACAGTGAGAGCTGCAGTGTGTGAACAAAGAACACTGCAAATGTGCTGCATAGTAGAACTGAGCACTCATACTTTAAACATTTAACAGATATATTACTCTCCCCCTCCCCTCTCTTTTCTCTCTCTCATTCCGACCATTCAGACACTGTTGCCAGTCTGTGCATCATCATGTCTTATCAGGTTGTCTGTCGTTTTACGGTGGTACACAGAGACTCATCAATTATTCCATTACCTACCATATAATTACATTAACTACCATAATATTATATGAACTACAGGACGTCCTAGTCACCTAGCCCTAAGGGTTCCTGATAGACTATTGGGATGCTTCCTCTGACTAAAGTTAATTCTATTGCTTATCTCCGTTCCTGTAATTGCACTGACCTGAAAGGACTGGACAGGTGAAAGCAGTGCTGATGAAGGAGAGGAGACAAGAAGCAGAAGCTACTCTGTTGAGAAGATGCATCACCCACTCAAACAGACCATCCTGCTTCAGTCAATGTCTCTGTCACAACTAGAGGTCGACTGATTAATCGGAATGGCCGATTAATTAGGGCCGATTTCAAGTTTTCATAACAATCGGTAATTGGCATTTTTGGACATCGATCTTGGTGGATTACATTGTACTCCACGAGGAGACTGCGTGGCAGGCTGACTACATGTTATGCGAGTACTGCGTGGCAGGCTGACTACCTGTTATGCGAGTGCAGCAAGGAGCCAAGGTAAGGTGCTAGCTAGCACTAAACGTATCTTATAAAAAACAATCAATCTTAACATAATCACTAGTTAACTGCACACGGTTGATGATATTACTAGTTTATCAAGCTTGTCCTGCGTTGCATATAATCAATGTGGTGCCTGTTAATTTATCATCAAATCACAGCCTACTTTGCCAAACAGGTGATTTAACAAGCGCATTCGCGAAAAAAGCACTGTCGTTGCACCAATGTGTACCTAACCAGAAACATCAACGCCTTTCTTAAAATCAATACACAAGTATATATTTTTAAACCTGCATATTTAGTTAATATTGCCTGCTAACATGAATTTATTTTAACTAGGGAAATTGTGACACTTCTCTTGCGTTCTGTTCAACAGAGTCAGGGTATATGCAGCGGTTTGTGAAGACCATTTCTTCCTAACAAAGACAGCCATATTGACCATATTAATGATCTAAGGCTCGTATTTCTGTGTGTTATTATATTATAGTTAAGTCTATGATTTGATAGAGCAGTCTGACAGAGCGGTAGTAGGCAGCAGCAGGCTCGTAAGCATTCATTCAAACAGCACTTTACTGCGTTTGCCAGCAGCTCTTCGCAGTGCTTCAAGCATTGCGCTGTTTATGACTTCAAGCCTATCAACTCCCGAGATTAGGCTGGCAATACTAAAGTACCTATTAGAACATCCAATAGTCAAAGGTATATGAAATACAAATGGTATAGAGAGAAATAGTCCTATAATATCTACAACCTAAAACTTCTTAACTGGGAATATTGAAGACTCATGTTAAAAGGAACCACCAGCTTTCATATGTTCTCATGTTCTGAGCAAGGAACTTAAACATTAGTTTTTTTACATGGCACATATTGCACTTTTACTTTCTTCTCCAAAACTTTGTTTTTGCATTATTTAAACCAAATTGAACGTTTCATTATTTATTTGAGACTAAATTGATTTTATTGATGTATTAAGTTAAAATAAAAGTGTTCATTGTTCATTCAGTATTGTTGTAATTGTCATTATTACAAATATATATATATATATATATATATATATATATATATATATATATATATATATATATATATATATAAAAATCGTCCGATTAATCGGTATCGGCGTTGAAAAATCATAATCGGTCGACCTCTAGTCACAACACAGGGAAATGACTTTGGAACATAACTCTTTATTGGACAGAATGGAATTTGAAAACAATCCTGCACCATTCTCCATTATGCTGCTACACATTCCACCGCTTATTGCAAGGCTCTCGCAAAATGTTTGAATATTTGTTTAATTGTTTATTGAGCGAGGGACGTCATTGGACAGGGATTCATGCCGTGTTACAGTGCTAATCGGAACTACGAAACTCAGAAATGTCCTAATTGATAACTGATTGAACGTTGCAAGTGTAAAACTACAACCAATTGAAAGTGGCACGTCTAAAAGTACAACCAGTTAGCCAGTTGGAAATGTCAGAGATTCCTAGTTCCAACTAGCATGTGAACACGGCATTGCTCCCGAGTGGCGCAGCGCTCTAAGGCACTGCATCTCAGTGCTAGAGGCGTCACTACAGACCCTGGTTCGACAAAGCTCTCCCTCGCCCTCCATTTGTTACGTTCGTCGATGGAAGGTGTGGACCAAGGTGCAGCGTGGTACGCGTACATCTTTCTTTATTAGACGAACACCTAAACAAAACCAAAATAAATACAAAACCAAAATGTAACGTTCAGTAGGGCATACAGCACAGTACCAAAAACAAGATCCCACAAACAATGTTGGGAAAAAAGGCTGCCTAAGTATGATCCCCAATCAGAGACAACGATAGACAGCTCCTCTGATTGAGAACCATTACCGGCCAACAAAGAAATAGATAACATAGATTTCCCACCCTAGTCACACTCTGACCTAACCAAATAGAGAATAAAAGGGATCTCTAAGGTCAGGGCGTGACAGTACCCCCCCCCCACCCCCAAAGGTGCAGACTCCGGCTGCAAAACCTGACTCTATAGGGGAGGGTCTGGGTGGGCATCTAGCCTCGGTGGCGGCTCCGGTGCGGGACGTACACCCCGCTCCGCTCGCGGATCCGCCATCTTCGGTGGCGACTCTGGTGCGGGGATCGTCGCCGGAAGCGCCGGACCGTGGATCGTCGCCGGAGGAACCGGACCGTGGATTGTCGCCGGAGGAACCGGACCGTGGATCGTCGCCGGAGACTCCTGACCGTAGATTGTCGCCGGGAACTCCGGACCGTAGATTGTCGCAGAAGGTTCCAGACTGGGAACCCCCGCTGGAGGCTCTGGACCGCCGACCATCGCTGGAGGCTCTGGACCGCCGACCGTCGCTGGAGGCTCCAGACCCCCGACCGTCGCTGGAGGCTCCGGGCCATGGATCTTCACTGGAGGTTCCGGACTGTGGGCCGTCTCAGGAGGTTCCGGACTGTGGGCCGTCTCAGGAGGTTCCGGACTGTGGGCCGTCTCAGGAGGTTCCGGACTGTGGGCCGTCTCAGGAGGTTCCGGACTGTGGGCCGTCTCAGGAGGTTCCGGACTGGGGGCCGTTGCCGGAAGCTCCGGACTGGGAACCGTCGCCGGAAGTTCCGGACTGGGAACCGTCGCCGGAAGCTCTGGACTGGGAAGTCGCACTGGAGGCCTGGTGCGTGGAGCCGGGACAGGTGGCACCAGACTGGTGACACGCACCTCAGGTCGAGTGCGGGGAGCAGGCACAGGACGTACCTGACTGGGGACACGCACTTCAGGAAGAGTGCGAGGAGCAGGCACAGGACATACTGGGCTGTGGTGGCGCACTGGAGACCTGGTGCGTAGAACCGGTGCAGGATATACTGGACCATGGAGGCGCACTGGAGGTCTGGAGCGTAGACTTGGCACAACCTGTCCTGGCTGGATACTCACTTTAGCCCGGCAATTGCGGGGCGCTGGCACAGGACGCACTGGGCTGTGAAGGCGCACTGGCGACACAGTGCATAGAGCTAGCGCAGGATATCCTGGACCGAGGAGGCGCACTGGCGACCAGGAGCGCTGAGCCGGCACAGCCCGTCCTGGCTGAATGCTCACTTTCGCACGGCAAGTGCGAGGAGCTGGCACAGAACGCACCAGGCTGTGGATGCGCACTAGAGACACATTGCGTATCTCCGCAAAACATGGTGCCTGACTGGTCCCACGCTCCTCACGGCGACTGTCTTGCTCCAGACACCAATGCATCCACTTTACCTCATCACCCCCCTCAACTATCTCACAATACTCCTCGCTCAGTCTATCCCAATATTCCTCCTCGCTCTCAGACTTGCCTCTCGGCTTCGCCGACCAACCCGGCTGCCTCTCGGGCTTCCGTCATGGTCGTGAACTTCGGAGTCGCCGCTGATCCTCCTTCGCTGCCTCCGCCTGCATCCATGGCAGGGTCTTGTCCCCTGCCATAACTTCCTCCCATGTCCATGATGTCCTCCACTCCCTTTTCTCCCGGGCCCAGGATCCCAGGCCACGCTGCTTGGTCCTTTGGTGGTGGGATCTTCTGTTACGTTCGTCGATGGAAGGAGTGGACCAAGGTGCAACGTGGTAAGCATACATCTTTCTTTATTATATGAACACCTAAACAAATAGAAAACGTAACGTTCAGTAGGGCAAACAGCACAGTACCAAAAACAAGATCCCACAAACAATGGTGGGAAAAAAGGCTGCCTAAGTATGATCCCCAATCAGAGACAACAATAGACAGCTGCCTCTGATTGAGAACCATACCCAGCCAACAAAGGAATAAAAAACATAGATTTCCCACCCTAGTCACACCCTGACCTAACCAAATAGAGAATAAAAGGGTCTCTAAGGTCAGGGTGTGACACCATTTGGCAAATCTGACCATAATTCTATCCTCCTAATTTCGGCTTAAAAGCAAAAACTAAAGCAGGAAGCACCAGTGACTCGGTCAATAAAAAAGTGGTCAGATGAAGCAGATGCTAAGCTACAGGACTGTTTTGCTAGCACAGATTGGAATATGTTACGGGATTCTTCCGATGGCATTGAGGAGTACACCACATCAGTCACTGGCTTCATCAATAAGTGCATCGATGACGTCGTCCCCACTGTGACCGTACGTACATACAGTTGAAGTCAGAAGTTTACATACACTAATGTTTCAGTCATTAAAACTCGTTTTTCAACCACTCCACAAATATCTTGTTAACAAACTATAGTTTTGGCAAGTCGGTTAGGACATCTACTTTGTGCATGACTCAAGTAATTTTTCCAACAATTGTTTACAGACAGATTATTTCACTTATAATTCACTGTATCACAATGCCAGTGGGTCAGAAGTTTACATACACTAAGTTGAATGTGCCTTTAAATAGCTTGGAAAATTCCAGAAAATGATGTCATGGCTTTAGAAGCTTCTGATAGGCTAATTGACATCATTTGAGTCAATTGGAGGTGTACCTGTAGATGTATTTCAAGGCCTAACTTCAAACTCAGTGCCTCTTTGCTTGACATCATGAGAAAATCAAAAGAAATCAGCCAAGAACTCAGAAAAAAATTGTAGACCTCCACAAGTCTGGTTCATTCTTGTGTAACATTTCAGCTTCCGTCCCTCTCCTCGCCCCAACCTGGGCTTGAACCAGGGACCCTCTGCTCACATTAACAACTAACACCCACAAAGCATCGTTACCCATCGCACCACAGAAGCCACAGCCCATGCAGAGCAAGGGGAACAACTACTTCAGGTCTCAGAGCGGGTGACGTCACCCGATTGGAACGCTATTAGCGCGCACCACCGCTAACTAACTAGCCATTTCACATCAGTTGCACTTGGGAGCAATTTCCAAACGCCTGAAGGTACCACGTTCATCTGTACAAAGAATAGTACGCAAGTATAAACACCATGGGACCACGCAGCCGTCATACCGCTCAGGAAGGAGACGCGTTCTGTCTCCTAGTGATGAACGTACTTTGGTGTGAAAAGTGCAAATTAATCCCAGAACAACAGCAAAGGACCTTGTGAAGATGCTGGAAGAAACAGGTACAAAAGTATCTATATCCACAGTAAAACGAGTTCTATATCGACATAACCTGGAAGACCGCTCAGCAAGGATGAAGCTACTGCTCCAAAACCGCCATTAAAAATCCAGACTACGGTTTGCAACTGCACATGGGGACAAAGATCGTACTTTTTGGAGAAATGTCCTCTGGTCTGATGAAACAAAAATAGAACTGTTTGGCCATAATGACCATCGTTATGTTTGGAGGAAAAAGGGGAGGCTTGCAAGCTGAAAAACACCATCCCAACCGTGAAGCACGGGGGTGGCAGCATCATGTTGTGGGGGTGCTTTGCTGCAGGAGGGACTGGTTCACTTTACAAAATAGATGGCATCATCAGGAGGAAGGAAAATGATGTGGATATATTGAAGCAACATCTCAAGACATCAGTCAGGAAGTTAAAGCTTGGTCGCAAATGGGTCTTCCAAATGGACAATGACCCCAAGCATACTTCCAAAGTTGGCAAAAATGGCTTAAGGACAACAAAGTCAACAATGGCCAGTGTAGGTCGTCATTGTAAATAGGAATTTGTTCTTAACTGACTTGCCTAGTTAAATAAAGGTTAAATAAAATAAAAAATAAATAGTGGGAATGCGGGTGGAGGGAAATATAATGATGGTGAAAGGTGAAGTTACTCCTAGACACTGATCTATGGTCAGTTTGATGTTTTCCCCCTAACGATTGGCATTAGGATTCGGGGAGGGTAAACTGATCCTAGGTCTGTGCCTAAGGGCAACTTCTACCCAGAGCTTTTTGGTTATCTAGTTACACTCTAATGGATCTGCCTGCAGGTGGTGACATGAAACAGCTACCGGAAGGAGAGACTGACCGTTGTAACATGTGGTTGAATCAGCAGGGCTACATCATTCGTGTGACGTTTCAAGGCAGTGGGGTAACGTTTGAACCCCTCCAGTCTGTGAATGCAGGCTGGATAGTTATAGGGAGGAATATCTGCTTCTCCTTACAAATTCAATACAAATTGCTCCCTGTAAACAGGGTTTTACTCAGGAATGTCGTCTGTCAGACTGGAAATGACTGCTCATCAGTCTTGCAAGGAGAAGCACAGAGAGAGCAGTGAGGAGTGAGCGACTGAGGCTTAAGCTTCACCAAAGTGGAGGGCTGGTTGGACAGACAGACGGGCATGTCTGGAGCGGTGCAGGGTGAAACTTCAGATAGGAGTCCACAGTAAACTGCACTCAGTAAACAGATCTGTAGAAAGTTAATTACAGATGTGTCTAAGCTTGCTCTAGTCCTATCCATCACCACCAGGTCTGTCTTCCTCATAGCAACGGACCGTCTCCAAGGCAACGCCTCAGTGTTTGCAGTGTTTAGAACACACTCCTTCTAGAACAAATATTCACCAGTTCTCTAAATAATGAATGCTGCGGTCGGTAACATGCATTTCTCTTAGTTTAGGTAACATACATTTCCCCCTGATTCCCCTTACCGAAAAAACTGGCTTCTGAGGGGTTGGGTTAAATGTGGAAGACACATTTCTGTTGAATGCATTGTTATGCAGCTGACTAGGTATGGCCTTTCCCTTCCCCAAACGCGCATACATGCATGCATGTATGTGCTTTTCTCATTTTAAATGCACATGCCCCCAGTCGCCTCAGCCAATCGGATTTGATGCTTTGCCCGCACGCACTGTCCCAGCAGCCTTTGAAGTATTACCTGACTGTGTCCTTCACAGACAGACACCTCCTAGTTTTAATCTGCTGCCAGCCTAATCAAGCTACTGTGGCTTTACAGCAGGCCCTAATGCTGCAGTCTGCACAGCCCTAGCCTGTGTGTGCTGCCTGGCTACCAGTGATATGTGGGAATAAACTGTACATATAGTTTCTCTGAGCATGTGCTTCATCTTAGGCTATATTGACATTGTTTGGGACTGCACCGAAAACATCTAGGCTAAGCCTGCTTCGTTTTTCATTGGATAAACAACAGCAGCACCTAGACAATGACTGCTAGGTTGAGGGCACAGAGGCTAGACCTCTACAGTGTGCTGTCTACACTGAGAACAGATCATTTTCCCAATGGAGCAATACATAATCACTGTTTGTCCTGTTGTTTGCGTGCGTTAGAGCTGGGCGATATGGACAAAAATCCATATTGCGATAAATTGTCTGAATTGATGTGATAACGATAAATAGAATGATACGTTTATAACATTAATGTGCATCACAGTTTTTTTCTAGTAATTTGATGGTTGTAGCAATCAATTGTCCCATTAACAATCATCCATGTTAGCAAACTTGTTTCATTTCAAACTTCACATTTCTAGTATAGGCTACGTATTGTAATAAAAAATATCAACAAAAGTAATCGGTATGGCTGGTGTCGTACATTTTTCGGTTCATCGTCCCAGCTCTAGTGTGTGTGTGTGTGTGTGTGTGTGTGTGTGTGTGTGTAGGACATTGGTGAGTGTATGTGAGTGAGAAGGGCATATGTGAGCTCAGCAGTAAAACAATCTGGGGTGGTCCGTTTAACGGTCGCTGTGTTAGATATCTGAGTAGAGTAAATAAGGAGGAAGTAGAGGGGGTAACCATGAAGGACAGGAAGTTACCTCTCGCTGCAGGGTGTCTCTTTACACATAGGACAGGAAATAGACCGGAGACATGACACAGCACTTCCTGTTAGAGGGCAACAGAGACATGCTCACCCTTCATATCATGCCGCTTATCGGGGCTAAATCTGGATGCATACATGACACATTCTCAAAATGAGCGTTCATCACGCGTTGGGCTTTTTTTACACTAGTTTTGTTCTTTGGACCTTGTTTACCTGCTGTTGGGAGTTAAAGGCTGTATAATAATGGCTTGTTGTAGTTCCAGGCCTTTAGACTAACTTTTTCAGTTGATGGCACCAGCACATGATTTGGTCGCACCAATTTTTCACCGCTACTTGGCAATAATAACTGTCTCATAATGTACCTGCATTCCATACAGAACCAAGCTAATAATGACTAGCCATCTTTTAAATTAGCATGCCCTTGCAGGGCTTGACATTCAGGTAAATTTGGCAGTGGCACCCAGGGCCAGTGCCATCTGAAAGCTACTGGACCAAATGAAAATAATACTTGCCCGGGAAAGCGGATGATGCGTGCATAATTTAAATGTTATCTTTAATCTGAGTGCTGAGCAAGTAGCCTATAATGACCTACCTTCCATACACAAATAATTACATTTTAACTTGACAATATCATAATTACATTGATTGCACAATCTGAAAAAGGGTGTTATTGTTAGCGTTTTTAAACAGACACTCTACAGTTGTAGAGCCATTAAAATGTGTTTGATCTTTTCATAAATTCAGTTTTTGTAGTAACATTTTTCTAGATTTATGAGGTATTCTGTCTCAAAATCACACTTTTTTTAATAGAAAAACTACAAAATCTGGATGTTCTAAATCCAAACAATGCTTAAGGAGACCACTTTTAAGGTTGGGAAACATTACAAAAGAAATGTGGAGTGTGTTGTTGCCCTTTAATTCAATTGTGCGCTTAGCTAGAGACCTTGTGTTTAGCTAGCGGTGTTTTCGTACTGTACAATGTGTGATGGCAGAGTTAGCAAAACAAATGCCCTGCGATTGATACAAATCATCATGATATCATTCTGCCAGGTAAGCAGGCCTACCTTGCCATCAAAATGTACTGTAATAGGGACGTTTTTTTGAGAAAGCATTTCAAAATGTTAATTCAAACAGCGCATGATGACTGAATTGAGCGTCACAAAGATTTAACCAAGACTTCGGACTAAACTTTTTGAAAACCTGGTCTGCATGCCCAATGTTGCGTACCCATTGTTGCGTACCCATTGTTGCGTACCCATTGCTGTTTGAATAAATCTGCATAAAAAAAAAAATTGTGAACCAAAAACAAACTTTACCAACAAAAAATATTTCACTTGCACCCCAGTTTTGAGCCCTCCTTCAGAAGTAGACAGTAGGTCTATGGGGCTGCCTGTGTAACAGCTTGTTGTTGTGGCCAGCTATAAACAGTAGGTCTATAATAATAGGCCTATCTATGTGGAGTAAAGGAAACTGGCCCTGGACCAACCAGGCCTCTTGGAGTGAGATCCTTTTTGTTTTTGCCTCAACACTTTGAGGAGTGTGTTCTGAAAAAAGTGTTTACGTCTACCTGACCTGGCTTCTGACCTGCAGGGAGGTGCTGGTTGGCTGCTCCATGTTGTTTTTGGCTGGATAGGGGGTTGTACTGTATATGGGGGAGTTCTTTCTGACATTGTTGTCCTCACCCACACCACCATCGTCGTCACTGAAGGAGCTACTACCACAGATGGGACCGTGACAATCAGGTGATCTGCTAACATGATGTGAGGTCATGGAGGGTCACCTTGTTAATAGGGACATATAACACTGAATGAGTTTCCAATACCTTTCAGAGAGTATATTTATGTGATCAAAGCCATTCCCAGTGGTCTAACTGCACTAATGAAAAATAATATTAGCTTTGATGATGATGATCACAGAGATTATCCAGAACTCAGCCTGGAAGGCATGGGCTTACTTGAGAAATCTTGTAACAAATACATAAGACACGTTTCCATTCAAAGAACCAATTTATGCCTAGAGGTAAAACAAAATATTGGAACATGTTGGTTGATGCCTTACAAATACTGTATACCAAACAAACTTAAGGAAGTGCTCTTTTAAGATTTTACATAAGATATCAAGTATCCATGTAATTCCATGTTGTCCAAATTTGTTGATGTTGATATGTGTTTTCTGTAAAAAGGAAGGTGAAAATCTGACACACTACGTTCTACTGTATGAGTGTAAGTCTGAGATAAATTTCTGGGTAAACCTTGCAGAATACATATTTAGCTTTTAGAAAACTACCCATGTTTTTGACATGAAGATTATACTATGCTACTATTGTGATGATAAGACCATTGAAATTGTGATTTTAGTTTTTTTATTCTTGTTGCCAAATACATAATCAATACACAAATGCACAATCAAAAATTCCAGAATTCTATACCAAAATGACAAATATTTGATTTAATTGAATCATCTAGTTAAGACATTATCCGTACTTAATAACAAAAATAATGACATCTTCTTCAATCATTATGAGATCATGTATTTAAAGTGTGTTGTTTTTGCCTATGTGTTTTGTTTTGTGTTAGAAATGTTTGATTTAGTGATGTAAGTTGTTGATTGCTGATAATTTGTAGAATTAATATTTGTGCCGGATATTTGTAATGTGTACAGAAAAACAACACAAAAAATGTTGTTAGGAACAGAACAAAGAGGAGGAACAGAGAGGAGGAGAGGAATGTCTTCAGGATCCTCAGGGAGAGAGAGGACGGGATCCCCCTATATTCCCCTCTCTGTTTTGGACTGACCTTATACAGGCTTCGATATACAGGCATCCTCATCCTGGATGTAGTGATGGTGTGAAACAAACTGGATGCACGGCAGTGATAGTGTGAAACGTATAGTGATAAGTCTGATAATGATAGTTATATCACAGTGTGTGATGTATATGGATGTGCTCCTCCATACGTCTTCTCTCCCCCTAACATCTCTCTCCATCTCTCTCCTCCAGATGTGCACCCCAGCCAACACACCGGCCACCCCGCCCAACTTCCCTGATGCCCTCACCATGTTCTCCCGACTCAAGGCCTCGGAGAGCTTCAACAGCAGCAGCCCCATGGCCTCCATGGCCACCTCTCCCCCTCCTCCACACGGTTGCTGGGGCGTGCCCCCACTCCCCATGAGCGGCCCACAGGGTCAGGGACTCTGGACTCAGGGGCAGCCCCCTTCGCAGCCCCCCTCCAACCCCGCAGTCTGGCCCACGGGGGTCACCGTTAACCCCCACCAACACCCAGCCACCGAACAGAAGGCGAGTGTGGCCATGGAGGCTGAGAGATGAGGGGCCAGGACTAGACGTCCCTGGAGGGAGGGGAGAGGGGAGAGTGATGAGGAGAGGAAAGTGAAGGTGTGTCTCTTTCCAATTGAGGATGGTAGGGTGGAGATAGAGACAGCTACACAAACCAAGAAAAACCAAGCAAGTACTAAACGTGGACAATTCAAGAAGTGGAAACAATGCAAATAAGAAATCAAACGTTTTTTTTTGTTTTTTAACAAGCGCACACACTTAGTAATAAGAAAGAGAGCAACTGAAATCTTTGTTTAGAAAAAAATATTCTCTCAGTAAATGCATAGATAAGAGAAATGTATGGAACAAAAAATCTTCAAGCCCAAGGATTATACTTCTGATGTTTTCTGAGACAAGGACTTAAAAGGCAGCAACTGTTTCTGCTCTTTCTTTTCTTCTCTTCTTTTCATCTGTCCAAGTGTTTTTTCTGTACTGGGAACATGTTATAAAGTGTGTACTGCATGGAGAGAGAGGATCTGGCAGTGCAGTGTTTATACTCTACTCATCAAGAACGTGTTTGTGTGCAGTGTGTAACCATCTCTCTCACACACACACACACACACAGCAGAGCAGAAGAAACAGCGACCTAGTTTTCATTACCCATCGTAAGGTGGGACTCTTACCTCACCTAGTCGTCACCTGACTCCTTTCAGCCTATCAGGGATTCTCAACTGTTTGACAGTGCAGGACATTTTTTTTAAACCAATTGTGATTTTTCAGCTCTGGTATTTGCTCATGTTGACGATGATATTGTTCACTGCTATAGCTTTTCTTTCCAACGAGGGGGGATGTTTTGCTATTAACCTGGTCTGGAAGATACAACTGTCCACTGCAAGGTTTCTGCAGATTTGGGTATTATATAAAAATCATGGTTTGATATATTATAGTTGAATATGTTTTTTTTCTTGGTGGGAGGATTTACGAGTGGGCGGGATTTGTTTAGGTTGTGTTTAGGAAGAGCTGATCGGTGAGGGGAAAAAAAAATATCTACAGAAAAAAAACAGACTACTATACTATCTGTAAAGCAGAACTTGCCACTTTGCATGATGTGCTCATAATGTATACTGTCTTTTGTAGCAAACATGAAACCGAGATGTGTTTCTGGCTGTGGGGACAGGGGATACTACATTTGAACCTTTATTTTACTAGGCACGTCAGTTAAGAACAAATTGTTATTCACAATGACGGTCTACATGGTTGTATCCATTCCCTCTGGTATATCATTTGTATTGCAGCATTAAACAACTGGTTATCCCCTGTACTGTGATCTTGCCTATAGCAGGCTATGAAAGCCATTGATTCAAGGCAATATTCACATGCAGGGTCGGCCCCATTCAGTTCTGTTGTCATTGGGTTATTTAAATTGAATAAAGAATATAAAATAAAACCTAGCTAGAAATATTTTTTTCTTTTTTTAGGAAGAAAGAAAGAAACTAGGAATAACTTCTTTGGACAATATAATAATGATTATGAGTAAGCCATCTTTAAATTGAATAAAATAATGTTTCAGTTCATCCCTTATCCACCATTTTGTTTGAATCCGGGAGTCTCGGGATGGTTTCCCCCTGTATGACTGTATTGATATACCATTTCCACAATATTTGTGGACTACCTGATAATTAACTTATCATTTTTTGTGTTCCTAAATAAATATCGTATGTTGACCTTCAAGGTATGATGTATGTCTCTTTAGTTGTGACTGAATTTACTCTAGCCGTTAGCTGGTAGGTGAAAGAGAGATGGAGATATAGAGAAGAGAGGGGTAGAGAGAGATTGATATATACAGAGCAACAATTTCAAGGTTTTACTGAGTTATAGTTCATATAAGGAAATCAGTCAATTGAAATAAATTCATTAGGTCCTAATCTATGGATTTCACATAACTGGGCAGTGGCGCAGCCATGGGTGGGCCTGGGAGGGCATATGCCCACCCACCGGGGAGTCAGGCCCAGCCAATCAGAATGAGTTTTTCCCCACAAAGAGGGATTTATTACAGACAGAAATACTCCTCAGTTTCATCAGCTGTTCGGGTGGCTGGTCTCAGACGATCCCACAGGTGAAGAAGCCGGATGTGGCGGTCCTGGGCTGGAGTGGTTACACATGGTCTGCGGTATTTAGTTCAGTTGGACGTACTGCCAAATTCTCTAAAACAACATTAGAGGCGGGTTATGGTAGAGAAATGAACATTCAATTATCTGGCAACAACTCTGGTAAACATTCCTGCAGTCAGCATGCCAATTGCACATTCTCTCAAAACTTGAGACATCTGTAGAATTGTGTTGGGTGACAAAAATGCACATTTTAGAGTGGCCTTTTATTGACCCCAGTACAAGGTGCACCTGTGTAATGATCATGTTGTTTAATCAGATTCTTGATATGCCACAGCTGTCAGGTGGATGGATTATCTTGGCAAAGGAGAAATGCTCACCAATGCATCACCGGGGGCAAACTACCTGCCCTCCAGGACACCTACACCACCCGATGTCACAGAAAGGCCAAAAAGATCATCAAGGACATCAACCACCCAAGCCACTGCCTGTTCACCCCGCTATCATCCAGAAGGCGAGGTCAGTACAGGTGCATCAAAGCTGGGACCGAGAGACTGAAAAACAGCTTCTATCTCAAGGCCATCAGACTGCTAAACAGCCATCACTAACTCAGAGAGGCTGCTGTCAACATCGAGACCCAATCACTGGCCACTTTAATAAGTGGATCACTAGTCACTTTATACAATACACTTTAAATAATGCCACTTTAATTTGTAAGTCGCTCTGGATAAGAGCGTCTGCTAAATGACGTAAATGTAATAATGTTTACATATCTTACATTACTCATATCACATGTATATATTGTATTTTATACCATCTATTGCACCTTTGCCATCGCTCATCCATATACTTACATGTACATATTCTCATTCACCTCTTTAGATTTGTGTGTATTAGGTAGTTGTTGGGGATTGTTTGATTACTTGTTAGATATTACTGCACTGTCGGAACTAGAAGCACAAGCATTTCGCTACACTCGCGTTAACATCTGCTAACCATGTGTATGTGACAAATAACATTTGATTTGATACAAATTTGTGCACAGAATTTGAGAGAAATACCCTTTTTGTGCTTATGGGATCTTTTATTTCAGCTCATTAAACATGGGACCAACACTTTACGTGTTGCGTTTATCATTTTGTTCCGTATAGATAGAGAAAAGAGTTGAAGGAGAAAGAAAGGCAGAGTCAGCTTGGGTGAACTGAAATGTGTTAACAGTGACACAGAGAAGATGGATGAATCCTAATTATCACGCCTGGCTACTCAAGCGAGGAAAAGGAATTTAATCCACCAGACCAGTGTCAGACAGAAAGACTCCTAACTCCCGTTTAACCAGTAGGCTACCGTCGGTCTGCTTGTCCCTCAATACTGGTCTGACAACTATGCTGACTGGGCACTGATGACTATGTTTAGGCTCTCCTGCATGTGAGGTCATCAGGGCTGTGTGGAGGGGGAGGGGATGTGTGTGGACATGTGTAGACTCTCTTGACAGACTGGTAACGTGCAAGATTTTCTTCCTCACTACCACCTTATTAGAAAGAGCCACAGACACACCTACTGTAGCAACGCTGAGCTGTAAGTATTGGATGAGATACAACTGATCCAACAGATGGAAAGAATGACACATAAAAAAGGGAAGGTGTGGAGTTCGACAGAGAATAGATTAAAGAGTAGGAGAGAGAGCGTCATTTGATTTGATAGAGGGTTTGATCAAGGCAGCCATCCCTCCTTTTACCTCCCAGAATAAAAGAGTTGTACATGTAAACACAAACAACAGCTGTTTCCAACACACACACACGCGAGACGCACACTCATAAGCAGACACACACAAACACATCCGTCCTATCGTCATAGTAACGGTGAGGTCACTGAGTTTTGAGTTTGTCCTCAGCTCACCGCTGCCTGCTTCACACTCCTCAGCAGGAAATGAGAGAGAGCGCCTTTGATTCCTGTGTGCCCTGCCCTTCCCAACCCAGCGTTGTGTGTGTGTGATTCAAAGCACTGCCAACTTGGCACTGGGCTGCGGCTCTGAGCCTGTGGGAGCAGGCATGGGACCCAGCCTGACTAACAGTACCCAGAGTATTCTGTCTCACACACACACACACACACACACACACACACACACACACACACACACACACACACACACACACACACACACACACACACACACACACACACACACACACACACACACACAGAGTTGTGTTTAGAGCACCACAGAACAGCACAGCCTGGTACAGTATGGTGCAGTGGACCAAAATACACTCACATGACAATGAGACCTGAAGACTTACATCAAGGCTTTAGCTCAGCGTGCTAACACAGTTCTGAGTAACCCAGACCAGATCACCCAGGTTGGATACCTGTTTAGTTGGTTGCTATAGAAGAGTAGGCTATGGTGTAGATTTTACACAGCACAGTAGTACTGCTCACAGAAACTCAATACAGCATATCCAATGTTGGACTAAAACCTTATAGCAACGCTTACAGGAACATTGCATATAATCTAATAATGACAAAGTCAGTTTCATACATAGGCTTCTCTTATTCAGCGGGCAAACCATTTGCAAAGCCACCAATATTAGAAAGCAGCCTTTGAGTCCAACCACTCTAGTCAGGAATGCTGGACTTTAGTGTATGCTTTCACTGGTGCTGGCACTGGACCACACTGAGATAGCCGTTTCAGGCGCAAATTGCCCTTCACCACAGATCTAGGATCAGCCTACCCACCCCTAATCCTAGGGTGGGAAACGCAAAACTGACCTTGGTGTCTACGGGTAATTTCATCATATGCTGAGTAGGCCAGCCAGGCAGGAGAGATAAAGGGAGACAAGAGGAGAGCAGGGGAGAGTATCAATCAAATCTATTTTATAAAGCCCTTTTTATATCAGCAGTTGTCACAAAGTGTTTAGACAGATACCCAGCCTAAAACCCCCAAAAGGCAAGCAATGCAAATCTAGAAGCACAGTGGCTAGAAAAAAACCTGGAGAGGAACCAGACTAGAAGGGGTGGTCAGTGCTCTTCTGGCTATGCCGGGTGGAGATTGTAAGAGTCCATGGCTATTAAGGCCAGGTCATTCTTCAAGATGATCAAATGTTCATAGATGACCAGCAGGGTCAAATAATAAATCAGTGTGTTTCTAGAGGGTGCAACCAGTCAGCCCCTGAGGAGTAAATGTCAGTTGTTTTTTCTTAACTGAGCATTCAGAGGTTCAGACAACAAGTGTGAGAGAGAGAGAAAGAGATAAAATCTAGCAGAGGAGAGTAAAGGAGAGCAGGGGAGAGTAGAGGGCATGGTGGTAACCTGAGTCTCTCCGGGTGAGGCTGAGGACGGTTGGTTCCTTAATAAATGTCCATGAGTTAGCAGGAAATGGGACAAAGGTTGCAGCATGCTGGAAGGGAGGGGCAGGAGGGAAAGAGAGAAAGAGAGAAATAAGACAAAAGAAAGATTGTGAGTGTGTAAATAAGAGAGAAATTGACTGCACGAGAGAGCGAGAGAGGGAGAGATTAATATAGATGGATCCATAGAAATCTATTACAACTCTCCGCTGGTCCATTCTAGTGTTTTATAGTGTTGAAACTCAGCCAGAGAGAAGACTACAGGGAGACATCTCTACTCACCTCACTGCCCTCACACTTATATACTCTCATGAACAGATATATAACTCATACACATTATAAGATAGTACAATAGGTACAGTGCTTTATTATCCATGTTTGTTAGAGAGATGGACCTGTACATTTCACAGTGCAATGGCTATGTGCAATGTACTGTATGTAGCCTACCATGTGAATGAGATGCTCCATTTATTCTATACAGCAGCAGTATCAGTAGCTACAGTCAGCAGTAGCCTGTACTAACTGGCCTTGACATGCACCCTGTGAACCTACAGTAGCATGACAATGCCCCATGCAGCTTCAGCCCTTCCATGGTCCACTTCCTAAGTGGGGCACAAAAGGCTGGTTTATTGTGGCTCTGTTCTGTGGCATGTCAGTACTGCCTGAGTAAACACATTTGCACACCTCTTAACACTGCAGATATAGGCTGGACACGGACACGGACACACACACACACACACACACACACACACACACACACACACACACACACACACACACACACACACACACACACACACACAGTGAAGGCCTAGACCTATCTGAAGAAAATCAACTTGGCTCCTAAGACCGTCACGAACTTCCACATATGCACCATCGAGAGCATTCTGTTAAGCTGTATCACCGCCTGGTACAGCAACTGCATCACCCGCAGCCGCAGGGCTCCCCAGAGGATGGTGCGGTCAGTCCAACGCATCATCGGAGGCACAGTGCCTGCCCTCCAGGACATCTACAGCACCCGGTGACAGAGGAAGGCCAAGAAGATCATCAATGACCTTAGCCAGCCGACCAACGGCCTGTTCAGCTTGCTACAATCTAGAAGGCGGAGACAGTAAAGGTGCATCAAAGCTGGGACCGAGAGACTGAGAAACAGCTTCTATCTCCTGACATTGCTCATTCTGATAATGCTCGTTCTGACATCTAATTTATTGATATTTATTTGTGTGTGTGTGTGTGTGTGTGGTGCAATGGACCAGTCCAACACCAAGTATGTCCTACTGTGATGATGTGTCGTAGGGGAGACAGCTGCTCTTCTGTGTCCTAAATATGCTGCAGCAGGAGAGAGGTGGAGAGAGGGGAATAGGAAGAGGAGACAGGGGGAGGAAGAGATTAAGAAAGAAAGAAAGAAAGAAAGAAAGAAAGAAAGAAAGAAAGAAAGAAAGAAAGAAAGAAAGAAAGAAAGAAAGACTAGTGGCTGTGAGTCTCTTATGTTATGCGTCAGTTCTTTCATTCTCATGGCATTACTCACCTCCAGAGGCCAGCTGCTTAGTGCTACATGGGAGGTAACACACACACACACACACACACACACACACACACACACACACACACACACACACACACACACACACACACACACACACACACACACACACACAGAGTACAGAGGAGTTTATTGATGAGAACTCAGAGGCTGAATAGGAACAGAATTCTGTGGCGTAATCCGGCCATGATGCAATCTTCCAGATCAGTGGTTCCCAAACTTTTTCTAGTCCCGTACCCCTTCAAACATTCAACCTCCAGCTGCGTACCCCCTCTAGCACCAGGGTCAGCACACCCTCAAATGTTGTTTTTTGCCATCATTGTAAGCCTGCCACACACACACACTATACGATACATTTATTAAACATAAGAATGAGTAAGAGTTTGTGTCACAACCCGACTCGTGGGAAGTGACGAAGAGCTCTTATAGGACCAGGTCACAAATAATAATAATCAATAATTTTGCTCTTAATTTTACCATTTTACATTGATTGAATTCAATTTTCACAGAATCGCTTGTTGCAATTTCGATGAGGCTCTCTTGTTCAGATATCAGTAAGTGGACTGGAGGCAGGGCATGAAAGGGATAACAAATCCAGGTGTTTGTGTCGTCCGGTTCGGGAAAGTACCTGCATAATTGGCACCCAGCTCACTCAGGTGCTTCGCTGTATCACATTTGACCATGTCTGTAAGCTTGAGTTCATTTGCACACAAAAAAATCATAGAATGATGGAAATACCTGTGTGTTGTCCTTGTTAATGCAGACAGAAGAGCTCCAACTTCTTAATCATAGCCTCAATTTTGTCCCGCACATTGAATATAGTTGCAGAGAGTCCCTGTAATCCTAGATTCAGATCATTCAGGTGAGAAAAAATATCACCCAGATAGGAGTTGTGTGAGAAACTCGTCATCATGCAAGCGGTCAGACAAGTGAAAATGATGGTCAGTAAAGAAAACTTGAATAAGCTTGTCTCTCGATTCAAAAAAATGTGTCAATACTTTGCCCCTTGATAACCAGCGCACTTCTGTATGTTGTAAAAGCGTTACATGGTTGCTGCCCATGTCATTGCTTAATGCAGAAAATACACGAGAGTTCAGGGGACAGCATCCAAAACATCGTTCAAGCTTTCAGGCATTCCTTTGGCAGCAAGAGCCTCTCGGTGGATGCTGCAGTGTACCCAAGTGGCGTCGGGAGCAACTGCTTGCACGTGTGTTACCACTCCTATGTCTCCCTGTCATGGCTTTTGCACCATCAGTACAGATACCAACACATCTTGACCACCAAAGTCCATTTGATGTCACAAAGCTGTCCAGTACTTTAAAAATATTCTCTCATGTTGTCCTGAATGCCAGTTGTTTGCAGAAGAGGATGTGTTCTTTAATTGACCCCACATAAACGTAACGGACATATACCAGGAGCTGTGCCAGGCCCGCCACGTCTGTTGACTCATCCAGCTGTAACGCATAGATTTCACTGCCTTGTAGACGAAGCAGTAATTGTTTTAAAACATCTAATGCCATGTCACTGATGCATCGTGAAACAGTGTTAAAGGCATTGTCTGTAGAGTGTTTTTGGCCTTTTCCCCCAGCATTGTCCCAGCCATATCCACGGCAGCAGGAAGAATTAAGTCCTCCATAATAGTATGGGGCTTAGCTGTCCTAGCCACTCGGTGGCTATATAAGACGCTTCTAGCTCCTTTTTATTCATGGTATCTGTTGCTTTTATACATTTCTCAAAAAACTCCCGTGGCTTATTTTTCAAATTGTCATGTTTCGTTTCTAAATGTCTGCGCAAGAGTTAAGGTTTCCTGCGAGAGAGTAACGGTTAATGTGATTGGATGTTAATAACTTGACGAAGCTACCTGTATTTGACATTGTGTTCTTATTTCGCTGAACACTAGATGGTTTAGTTTTATTTTTGGCAGTGAAACGAGGCTACACAGGCCAGAAAAAAACCTTAACCAAATGTATAGCCCCGTTGGAAAATATAAATGTACTGTTTGAACAACAACAACAAAAAGCGAATCACATTTTTATTTGGCGTACCCCCGACGGCGTTGTGCATACCCAAGTTTGGGAATACCTGTTCCAGATGAGTGTATCACATCAATTCCAATCTCCTTTGAGAGGGAAAGACCCAATGCAACATCTACAGTCTAATGGGTTAGGGTAAGGGTTATTAGTCTAGTCCTAACCCTAGCTTCAGGTCCACATCCTAGCCCCAACCCTAACCCTAGCTTCTGTTCCACATCCTAGCCTCAACCCTAAACCTTGCTTCATGTCTACATCAGTCTCAACCTTAACCCTAGCTTCATGTCCACATCCTAGCCTCAATCCTAACCCTAGCTTCATGTCCCCATCCTAGCCTCAACCCTAACCCTAGCTTCATGTCCCCATCCTAGCCTCAACCCTAACCCTAGCTTCATGTACACATCCTAGCTCAAGACTAACCCTCCCCTCAACCCTAGTTTCTTGTCCACATCCTAGCCTCAACCCTAACCCTAGCCTCAACCCTAACCATATCATATTTGTGTACCTTTTCTCCATGTGTTTTATGTGTTCCTCCCTGGTGCGTCAGTAAAATATGAAAATAGTCTGGGTAGCCATTTGATTAGAGGTTCAGGAGTCTTATGTCTTGGGGGGTAGAAGCTGTATAGAAGTATCTTGGACCTGGACTTGGCGCTCTGGTACCGCTTGCCGTGCGGTAGCAGAGAGAACAGTCTATGCTAGGATGATATGGCATACAATAAGCCCATGACAACAAAAAGACAACAGTCACATAGTGGCGGAATAAATTCAACTACACACATTTGTTTCATCACAAAACTGGAAAGCAACATCTGTCCAGTGAAGTCCACTAAGTAAATATTGCATGTAACAAACATCTATCACCTGCAGCATGGTCAAGCAAGTTAATGTTTGACAGTTTACTAAACAACTACTGTTTTTGAACCCCAGAGTTACCGCAAATCATCACAAAGACAACAGGAACACTGCCTCTGCTAATCCAGCACCATTTCAATTGAAAAATGTATATATCATCAAATAAACAAAGCTACAGTGCCTAAGGAAAGTATTCAGACCCCTTGACTTTTTCCACATTTTGTTACGTTACAGCCTTACTCTAAAATGGATTAAATAAATAAAAATCCTCAGCAATCTACACACAAAACCCCATAATGACAAAGCGAAAACAGGTTTCTAGAAATATTTGCAAATGTATCAAAAACTACAAAAAAACCTTATTTACAGAAGTATTCAGACCCTTTGCTATGAGTTTCGAAATTGAGCTCAGGTGCATCGTGTTTCCATTGATCATCCTTGAGATGTTTTTACAACTTGGAGTCCACCTGTGGTCAATTCAATTGATTGGACATGTTTGGAAAGGCACACACCTGTCTATATAAAAAGGTCCCACAGTTGACAGTGCATGTCAGAGCAAAAACCAAGCCATGAGGTAGAAGAAATTGTCCACAGAGCTCCGAGGCAGGATTGTGTCGAGGCACAGATATTTCTGCAGCATTGAAGGTCCCCAAGAACACAGTGGCCTCCATCATTCTTAAATGGAAGAAGTTTGGAACCACCAAGGCTCTTCCTGGAGCTGGCCACCTGGCCAAACTGAGCAATCGGGGGAGAAGGGCCTTGGTCAGGGAGGTGACCAAGAACCCGATGGTCACTCTGACAGAGCTCCTCTGTCAGAGTTTGGAGTTTGCCAAAAGGTACCTAAAGACTCTCAGACCATCAGAATCTTGTTTATCTGGTCTGATGAAACCAAGATTGAACTCTTTGGCCTGAATGCCAAGCATCACATCTGGAGGAAACCTACAGTAAAGCATGGTGTTGGCAGCATTATGCTGTGGGGATGGTTTTTTAGCGGCAGGGACTGGGAGACTAGTCAGGATTGAGGCAAAGGTGAACGGAACAAAGTACAGAGAGATTCTTGATGAAAACCTGCTCCAGACTGCTCAGGACCTCAGATTGGGGGCGAAGATTCATCTTCCAACAGGACAACAACCCTAAGCACACAGCCAAGACAACACAGGAGTGGCTTCGGGACAATGTCCTTGAGTGGCCCAGCCAAAGCCCGTACTTGAACCCGATCGAATATCTCTGGAGAGACCTGAAAATAGCTGTGCAGCAACCCTTCCAATCCAACCTGACAGAGCTTGAGAGGATCTGCAGAGAAGAATGGGAGAAACTCCCCAAATACAGGTGTGCGAAGTTTATAGCGTGATGCCCAACAAGACTCGAGAGTGTAATCGCTGCCAAAGGTGCTTCAACAAAGTTCTGAGATAAGGGTCTGAATACTTATGTCAATGTGATATTTCAGTAGTTTATTTTTAATACATTTGCAACAAAAAATGTACTTGTTTTTGCTTTGTCATTATGGGGTAACTGGGATAACTTTAGATTGATGAGGGGAAAAAACAATTTAATGCATTTTAGAAATGTTTTTTTTTACCTTTATTTAACTAGGCAAGTCAGTTAAGAACAAATTCTTATTTACAATGACGGCCTAGCAACAGTTAACTGCCTTGTTCAAGGACAGAAAGATAGATGTTTACCTTGTCAGCCCAGGGATTTGATCTAGCAACCTTTCGGTTACTGGCCCAACGCTCTAACCACTAGACTACCTGCCACCCCACAATAAGGCTGTCACATAACAAAATGTGGAAAACGTCAAGGGGTCTGAATACTTTCCGAATGCACTGTATATATTCTTAGTTTACTACACTGAAAACAGACTTAAAAGATACCAAAAACAATTTAGTCCAATCAATGTTGCTAAATATCATGTGGCTGTCCATGGAACTGTTTTCTGTCTGTGTGTACGTGGAAGTAAAAATAATTTTGGGGACTCACCCTACTTGTAGACTTGTTGAACACCAATGCCGTCCTCCTCTCTTCCATGTTGGCAAAATGGTCTGTGTCTCTGTACGCTTTTAGTTTTTATTTTATTTGGCTACCTAGCTAAAATGCTTGCTAGCCTAAATTCCTCGCATGAGCAACAATGAACCAGCTAAGTTAGCTAGCTAATTAACGTGAGTCTAGTAGGCAACATCTACGCTACATATTGAACTTCAATCATCTCAGTCCAGTGGCTCAAAATATGAATTTATGGTTAGATCAGAATCGCCGTCATAATCATTGGGCCTGTACAGAGAAATAAGTCAGTCAAACCCACAAGTCTCAAATCCCCATCTCCATCCATGGGTTAGTAAAAGGCCGATTTAGCAAGATAGCTACCGCAGGACATTGACCAGAAACAGACATGTTTATCTGACAATTATGTTTTGCTCAGGATGTGATTTGATTGGTGTGAAGCCGAATCCAAACTGACCTCCCTTAGGGGGCGTTTTCCTGCACCAGGACAACCCACAGTTGAGCTCAATCCGATGCTGATTGGCTAATTATTTTATTGAAAAAATGATCAAGGGAGGCCAAAAACTTTCTGGCATCAATCAAATGATACAGCAGCAACATGTCATACTCTTTTGGTCCAGACAGCATCAGATACATGGGCTACACATAATGAGACAGAGGGGCGCTGTTTCCTTCGCTCGGATGATTTCTCCGGAGATTCAGCCACTTGCGAATTGAAGGAAAATTATGAAAACGAGACGAAAGACTAATTATGTTGAAATTGTATTTTTTTATTGGTAAAATATTTAGGGAAGCCCTGGCTTCCTTTGACATCCATGAATATACGCCACTGTCCATGGGAGGTAACACAAACAGCTGGCATCACTGACATGGATGCTCTTTCCCTGTCACTCGATCTGTGTCACATCTCACAGGAGGGTATAGGGAGCAGCAGGACAGATCACCCATGAAGATAGGTTTTGTGTGTGTCTGTGTGTGCGCGTGCGTGTGTAATTGTTGGTAATGAATGGCGATTAGCAGACACCCTGTGGGAGGATACCTGAACTAGGATCCCTCATGTCACCTGGGAGAGAGAAAGAGAATGGAGAGAGAGAATGAAGTCAGAGGAGGAGAGAGAATCAAGGAAGAGTTGGAATGAGAGGGAGACGGAGTGAGAGAAAGAGAGGAGGATTGGTAGAGAGTGGGTGTGGGGAAAGAGTGGAAAGGAGGAAGTAGAGAAGAGGGGGCAGACTTCTTTGTCTGGTAGTTAATATTCCATCTCTGTATGATGCAGCAAGGCAGAGGGAGAGAGGCATGTAACACAGATAGCTGTTCTACTTAAGACATACCAGAGAACTCTTCAATATGACATGCCGCAGGCCGCATTGGCATCTATGAGAGGCTGCCCTCTAGTGGTGGTAAAAACCACAGCATATACAGTATCTTAAGGCACCCACTCTATACAACTAGAAAAGAGGTTTCAATACAAATAAATAAGGCCAACACGATAAGGCTACAGCAACTGATATTCTTATCTGCATAAACTGATTACAGTTACAATGATTTATGATTAAAGCAGCTGGTGATTGTGTTGCAATATGAATGGGAAGTTGTGTACAGCAGTTATTATTGGGAATATAGGTCAGGATGGAATGAGCTCATTTCCTGTTCTATTCTGATGAAGTGGCTGCATGTTTTATTGACTTGATTATGATTATGGTGGCTGGCTGGGTTCAAACAGAGCCAGTCTCACTGGGTACAGTATGATGTTTATTGTTTACTCTACATTAGGCGTATTTGAGACCTAGGTTCAAATACATATGCATTTGAATATTTGTTATTTAAAATACTTTTTCTGTGTATTTGAGTATTTTCAAATACACAGCCCAAAACAAGTACTTTAATTTTAGTATTTGAATGGTTATTTGTAAAAACTAAATAGTATTTGAAAGTATTTTCAAACAGTTTAAAATACAATTTTCAAATACCTAGGCTAAAAGGTATGGGAGTCTACACTGAGTATACAAAACATTAGGAACACCTGCACCTTTCATGACAGACTGACCAGGTGAATCCAGTTGAAAGCTACGATCCCTTGATGTCACCTGTTAAATCCACTTAAAATCAGTGTAGATGAAGGTGAGGAGACAGGTAAAAAAAGAAAGTTAAGCATGGATTGTGTATGTGTGCCATTCAGAGGGTGAATGGGCAAGACAAAACATTTAAGTGCCTTTGAACAGGGTATGGTGTAGGAGCCAGGCGCACCGGTTTGAGTGTGTCAAGAACTGCAATGCTGCTAGGGTTCACGCACTCAACAGTTTCCCATGTGTCTCAACAATGGTCCACCACCTAAAGGACATCCAGCCAACTTGACACAACTGTGAGAAGCGTTGGAGTCAACATGGGCAAGCACCCATGTGAAATGCTTTCGACACCTTGGCCTGACAAATTGAGGCTGTTCCGAAGGCAAAAGGGGGTGCAACTCAATATTAGGAAAGTGTTCCTAATGTTTTGTACACTCAGTGTATAACACATTTTATAGATCTTAGATACACACACACAATATACACAGTTGAAGTCAGAAGTTTACATACACCTTAGACAAATACATTTAAACTCACAATTCCTGACATTTAATCATAGTAAAAATTCCCTATCTTAGGTCAGTTAGGATCACCACTTTATTTTAAGAATGTGAAATGTCAGAATAATAGTAGAGAGAATGATTTCTTTCTTTCATCACATTCCCAGTGGGTCAGAAGTTTACATACACTCAATTAGTATTTGGTAGCATTGCCTTAAATTTTTTTAACCTGTGTCAAACGTTTCGGGTAGCCTTCCACAAGCTTCCCACAATAAGTTGGGTGAATTGTGGCCCATTGTTCCTGACAGAGCTGGTGTAACTGAGTCAGGTTTGTAGGCCTCCTAAGCGCACAATCGATTTTTCAGTTCTGCCCACAAATGTTCTATAGGATAGAGGTCAGGGCTTTGTGATGGCCACTCCAATACCTTGACTTTGTTGTCCTTAAGCCATTTTGCCACAACTTTGGAAGTTTGCTTGGGGTCAATGTCAATTTGGAAGACCCATTTGCGATCAAGCTTTAACTTCCTGACTGATGTCTTGAGATGTTGCTTCAATATATCCAGATAATGTTCCTTCCTCATGATGCCATCTATATTGTGAAGTGCACCAGTCCCCCCTGCAGCAAAGCACCACCACAACACGATGCTGCCACCCTCGTGCTTCACGGTTGGGATGGTGTTCTTCGGCTTGCAAGCGTCCCCCTTTTTCTTCCAAACATAACAATGGTCATTATGGCTAAACAGTTCTATTTTTATTTAATCAGACCAGATGACATTTCTCCAAAAAGTACGATCTTTGTCCCCATGTGCAGTTGCAAACCGTAGTCTGGCTTTTTTTATGGCGGTTTTGGAGCAGTGGCTTCTTCCTTGTTGAGTGGCCTTTCAGGTTATGACGATATAGGACTCGTTTTACTGTGGAAATATATAAATTTGTACCGGTTTCCTCCAGCATCTTCACAAGGTCCTTTGCTGTTGTTCTGGGATTGATTTGCACTTTTCGCACCAAAGTATGTTCATCTCTAGGACACAGAACGCGTCTCCTTCCTGAGCGGTATGACAGCTGCATGGTCCCATGGTGTTTATACTTGCGTACTATTGTTTGTACAGATGAACGTGGTACCTTCAGGCATTTGGAAATTGCTCCAAAGGATGAACCAGACTTGTGGAGGTCTACAATTTTTTTACTGAGGTCTTGGCTGATTTCTTTTGATTTCCCATGATGTCAAGCAAAGAGGCACTGAGTTTGAAGGTAGGCCTTGAAATACATCCACAGGTACACCTCCAATTGACTCAAATTATGTCAATTAGCCTATCAGAAGCTTCTAATACCATGACATCATTTTCTGGAATTTTCCAAGATGTTTAAAGGCACAGCCAACTTAGTGTATGTGAACTTCTGACCCACTGGAATTGTGATACAGTGAATTATAAGTGAAATAATCTGTCTGTAAACAATTGTTGGAAAAATGACTTGTGTCATGCACAAAGTAGATGTCCTAACCGACTTGCCAAAACTATAGTTTGGTTAACAATACATTTGTGGAGTGGTTGAAAAACGAGTTTTAATGACTCCAACCTAAGTGAATGTAAACTTCCGACTTCAACTGTACCTACATATATTCACACACACACACAAAAGTATGTGGACACTCCAAATTATTGGATTCGGCTATTTCAGCCATGCCGTTGCTGAGAGGTGTATAAAATCGAGCACACAACCATGCAATCGCCGTAGACAAACATTGTCAGTGGCCTTACTTAATGGCCTTACTGTAGAGCGCAGTGACTTTCAATGTGGCACCGTCATAGGATGCCACCTTTTCAACAAGTCAGTTCGTCGAATTTCCGCCCAATTCAGTTGGAGTGACTTAATAAATGTAAATGAGACAGATGAAATTGTAAGTTCAGCAAGACTGTCACCCCCCCAAAAATGTGGTGACAAAGTGGTTTCTGTGCCAACGCTAGTCTCATTTGCTTGTGTGCATGCGGCTATTCAAAACAGGTGCCCATCCACCATCTTCACTGGAATGGTTTGTGTCATCATGAGTAATAAAACATGTAAATGCATGAAAGCCTATGTTTTGCCCTTCATAAGCTGATAGCTGGTTATTTTTTCCCCACTGGGTGGCATCTAACAGAGGTCAGTTCAACATGTTAGCTAGGAGAACCTTAGGTCTTTTTCCATCTTGAAGCTTCCAAGCATTCTCTTCTTAAATCAATGGAGCAAAACTGAAACTACTGAAACTAAAATGGAAATGGAGGAGAGTTTTTCTGCTCAGGACCCAGAGTTCCTTTCATCAGCTGGATCAGGGGTAGACTGGCAGCCTGACACACAGCAGGTAGAGACAATCTCTGAAGACTCAGAGCAGCTCTCCAAAGAGGCTGAGAGCGTCTCCTCCGAGCCCAACCAGGTCTCCGCAGACCTGGGTAGGATGTCCTCTCAGCTGGCCTTCATCACCTTCCGGAGGCAGCTCCTCCACAACCGGCGGATCATGCTGCTGAAGATGCAGCAGTTCAGAAATAAGAGAAAAGACAGGGAAGGTGAGTGGTCTGGTCAAGGCAATCATAATAGTGGGGCTATGGGGGAATCAAACTCAGACCGACAGCACACACACACACACACACACACACGTGTGCATACACTAACATAATAACCATACAAGGAAACCAGGGTTGGTTGTCACTTTTTACTCATGCGTATTTCTCAGGACCAGTATATCTTACAAGACAATTTTCAATATTAGGAGAAAGATCAAGGTATTGGGTTGAAATGCATCATCTATGCATAGCCACTTTAATATATGCTACCTCAAATAACCGGTGCCCCCACACATTGACTCTGTATCGGTACCCCCCTGAATAAAGTCTCGCTATTGTTATTTCACTGCTGCTCTTTAATTACTTCTTACTTTTATCTCTTATTCTTATCTGTATTTTTTGAAACTGCATTGTTGGTTAGGGGCTCGTAAGTAAGCGTTTCACTGCAAGGTACCTATTGTATTCGGCGCACGTGACTAATAATAAAATTTGATTCAATTTGAAATGGGGGACCTGTTTTATCCTCCTATCTTAATCCAACATGGACTGAGCTCAACTGTCCTTTTGCTCAGTTGTGCACCACTCCTCTTTCTATTCTGGTTAGGGCCAGTTTGCGCTGTTCTGTGAAGGGAGTAGTACACAGCGTTGTACGAGATTTTCAGTTTATTGGCAATTTCTCACATGGAATAGCATTCATTTCTCAGAACAAGAATAGACTGACAAGTTTCACAAGAAAGTCTTTGTTTCAGGCCATTTTCAGCCTGTAATTGAATCCACAAATGCTGATGCTCCTGATACTCAACTAGTCTAAAGAAGGCCAGTTTTATTGCTTCTTTCATCAGCACAACAGTTTTCAGCTGTGCTAACATAATTGCAAAAGGGTTTTCTAATGATCAATATGGCTTTTAAAATGATAAACTTGGATTAGCTAACACAACGTGCCATTGGAACACAGGAGTGATGCTTGCTGATAATGGGCCTCTGTACGCCTATGCAGATATTCCATAAAAAAATATTAAAAAAGCAGTTTCCAGCTACAATAGTCATTTACAACATTAACAATGTCTACACTGTGTTTATGATAAATGTTATGTTATTTTAAAAAGGACAAAAAAATGTGCTTTTCTTTCAAAAACAAGGATATTTCTAAGTGACCCCAAACTTTAGAATGGTAGTGTGTGTGTGTATATTATATATAAATATATATACACTGCTCAAAAAAATAAAGGGAACACTTAAACAACACAATGTAACTCCAAGTCAATCACACTTCTGTGAAATCAAACTGTCCACTTAAGAAGCAACACTGATTGACAATACATTTCACATGCTGTTGTGCAAATGGAATAAACAACAGGTGGAAATTATAGGCAATAAGCAAGACACCCCCAATAAAGGAGTGGTTCTGCAGGTGGAGACCACAGACCACTTCTCAGTTCCTATGCTTCCTGGCTGATGTTTTGGTCACTTTTGAAACAGACTCCATGAGGGTGGTATGAGGGCCCGACGTCCACAGGTGGGGGTTGTGCTTACAGCCCAACACCGTGCAGGACGTTTGGCATTTGCCAGAGAACACCAAGATTGGCAAATTCGCCACTGGCGCCCTGTGCTCTTCACAGATGAAAGCAGGTTCACACTGAGCACATGACAGACGTGACAGAGTCTGGAGACGCCGTGGAGAACGTTCTGCTGCCTGCAACATCCTCCAGCATGACCGGTTTGGCGGTGGGTCAGTCATGGTGTAGGGTGGCATTTCTTTGGGGGGCCGCACAGCCCTCCATGTGCTCGCCAGAGGTAGCCTGACTGCCATTAGGTACCGAGATGAGATCCTCAGACCCCTTGTGAGACCATATGCTGGTGCGGTTGGCCCTGGGTTCCTCCTAATGCAAGACAATGCTAGACCTCATGTGGCTGGAGTGTGTCAGCAGTTCCTGCAAGAGGAAGGCATTGATGCTATGGACTGGCCCGCCCGTTCCCCAGACCTGAATCCAATTGAGCACATCTGGGACATCATGTCTCGCTCCATCCACCAACGCCACGTTGCACCACAGACTGTCCAGGAGTTGGCGGACGCTTTAGTCCAGGTCTGGGAGGAGATCCCTCAGGAGACCATCCGCCACCTCATCAGGAGCATGCCCAGGCGTTGTAGGGAGGTCATACAGGCACGTGGAGTCCACACACACTACTGAGCCTCATTTTGACTTGTTTTAAGGACATTACATCAAAGTTGGATCAGCTTGTAGTGTGGTTTTCCACTTTTATTTTGAGTGTGACTCCAAATCCAGACCTCCATGGGTTGATAAATTGGATTTCCATTGATTATTTTTGTGTGATTTTGTTGTCAGCACATTCAACTATGTAAAGAAAATATGTATTTAATAAGATTATTTCTTTCATTCAGATCTAGGATGTGTTGTTTAAGTGTTCCCTTTATTTTTTTGAGCAGTATATGTTATATAGATTATATAGTGTGTGTGTGATATATCACACAAATATACACACACGACCAAAAGCATGTGGACACCTGCTTGTCGAACATCTCATTCCAAAATCATGGGCATTAATATGTAGTTGGTCCCCCCTTTGGTGCTATAACAGCCTCCACTCTTATGGGAAGGCTTTCCACTAGATGTTGGAACATTGCTGCGGGGACTTACTACCATTCAGCCACAAGAGCATTAATGAGGTCGGGCACTGATGTTGGGCGATAAGGCCTGGTTCGCAGTCGGCGTTCCAATTCATCCCAAAGGTGTTCGATGGGGTTGAGGTCAGGGCTCTGTGCAGGCTAGTCAAGTTCTTCCACACCGATCTCGACAAACCATTTCTGTATGGACCTCACTTTGTGCACGGGGGCATTGCAATGCTGAAACAGGAAAGAGCTTTCCCCAAATTTTTGCCACAAAGTTGGAAGCACAGAATTGCCTAGAATGTCATTGTATGCTGTAGCGTTAAGACTTCCCTTCACTGGAACTAAGGGGCCCAGCCCAAACCATGAAAAACAGCCCCAGACCATTATTCCTCCTCCACCAAACTTTACAGTTGGCACTATGCATTGGGGCAGGTAGCGTTCTCCTGACATCTGCCAAACCCAGATTCATCCGTCGGACTGCTAGATGGAGAAGCGCGATTCATCACCCCAGAGAACGCATTTCCACTGCACCAGAAACCAATGGTAGCGAGCTATTCACCAGTCCAGCCAACGCTTGGCATTGCGCATGGTGATCTTACGTTTGTGTGCGGCTGCTCGGCCATGGAAACCCACTTCATGAAGCTCCCAACAAACAGTTCTTGTGCTGATACTGCTTCCAGAGGCAGTTTGGAACTCGGTAGTGAGTGTTGCAACCGAGGACACGCGATTGTTACGCGCTAAGCGCTTCATCACTCGGCGGTCCCGTTCTGTGAGCTTGTGTGGCCTACCACTTCGCGGCTGAGCCGTTGTTGCTCCTAGACGTTTCCATGTTTTCACAATAAACCGGGGCAGCTCTAGCAGGGCAGAAATTTGACAAACTGATTTGTTGGAAAGGTGACATCCTATGACAGTGCCGTGTTGAAAGTCTCTGAGCTCTTCAGTAAGGCCATTCTACTGCTAATGTTTGTCTAGGAAGATTGCATGGCTGTGTGCTCGATTGTATACACCTGTCAGCAACGGGTTTGGCTTAAATAGCCTAATCCACTCATTTGAAGGGGTGTATACATACTTTTGTGTATATATAGTGTACTGCGTGTGTGTGTGGCACGCACGCACACACATTACTTTAACCTATGAGAAACACATACATTCTCCTCAATTCATGCTGACATGAATTGACCAAGTGGATGAGTTCTTTCAAAGAATTCACACATTAACTTTCAAAATAGTTGGCCTGGTCTCAGACTAGACGTAACATAGTAAACATCAATCCGGGGCAATCAAATCAGTATGATATGTTACATTTGGTATGGTTACATAAGACAAGGTACTTTAGGCAAATATGAAAGCAGGGTGGTTGGCTGGTTAGAACATCTAGCAACCCAAAGGTTGCATGTTTGAATCTCATCACGGACAGCTTTAGCTAATTTTCAACTTTGCATATAAGCTAACCCTTCCCCTAAACTTATCCGCTAGCCTACCTAACATCAGCCACCTCGCTAACATTAGCGTTTGCCACCTAGTTAACGTTAGCGACAACATATTGGAATTCATAACATATGTTACACATTTGCTAAACCTATTTGTAGGAATTGCAATTCTTAACATGTTGCACGAATTGTAATTTGTAACATATACAAAATGGATGGACATCCACGTAATTAATACATACCATATGAAACATAACATATACTAATTGGAGTCTCCCAGACATTTACTAAGTTGTGTACCCGAGTCCAGGTTGAAATCTAAATTAGACAGTGCCATTTAGATTGTGAGTAACTAGCACTGTGAACACTAACCCAGGGAGACAACCAACCCCGGTCTCTCCTACTTATTGAGGAACTGAAAAGCAGTGTTGGTTTCTTGTGTTCTGAAGCTATCCCAAAGCTTTTCAACCACATCTTCCTCTGTCTCCCTCCATCGCCCAGCTCTGTCCCCTACAGTCTCTTTCCCAGAGGAGTCCGAGCCTACAGAGCTGCAGGCCATAGAACAGGAGCTACAGGATCTGGTGGATAGAGAACAGGAGCTACTACAGATACAGACAGACAACATTGGACCTGATCACACCCCACTGTCAGGTACACACCTGCTCACTATACCAGTCCTGTACACAGCAAATACATTTTGAAACAAGCTGCCTTACCCAAGATATTTTAAGCTTGATTGTTTGCTTGAGCCTAAAGTGCAGCAGGGATCTTTGTCCTGTCTGTAAAAACGAATGATTGATTTATGCTTTCCATTCATGTTTGGATAGATGTCAATAGGATGTTTCATAACTTTATTTCCTTATGACTGACCACACATTTTCTTTATAGACTATACAGAGAAACTCATGGCCCCCTATCAAGGAGTGTATGTCCTACCGAGTAACACACCAGAGAACATGAAACAATATACACAACAGGCTACACCTCCTGCTGCGCCAGGTATGTGTGTGTGAGCATTGCTAGGATGAACAATTAGGTAGAGTAGACACATGAGACAAGCTCTGACATAAGCTCTACAGTACTTGTAATTTGTCCATCTATAGTATGTCCAGGTGAGCATAGATGGCAACTACAATGCCTGTTTTCTCCTCTCCTCCAGAGGACATAGTGGAGGTGGAGAAACTCAACAGTGACCCAGCGATCGTCCAATGCCCTATCTGCGAGCAGGTCGTCACCACGGAAACGTATCGCAAAATAGGCGGGGCAGCCTGGATGCTATGCCTCGTGTCAGGCATGTTAGGGTGAGTCTAGGGTGAGTCTAGTTCTAGTATCAAATGTAACAGAGTAGGAGTGATGATTTAGGAGCTGCTCCCCCATGTTCATGTGGTCTTACTCATTGTTATATAAAAAGCAAAACTGACCATAGGTCAGCACTCCTCTAAAACATCTGACCTTAGATCAAAGTCTAGGGGCAACTTTATCCTACAACCAAATAAGCAGAAACCAGATGTGCGCTCACTTTGGTCTGTCTTAATTAAGCAATAAGGCCCGGGGGGGTGTGGTATATGGCCAATATACCAGGGCTAAGGGCTGTTCTTATGCACAAAAATGCAGAGTAAATAGATACAGCCCTTAGCCGTGGTATATTGCACCCCCTCGAGATGCCTTATTGCTATTATAAACTGGTTACCAACATAATTAGAACAGTAAAAAGACATGTTTTGTCATACCCGTGGTATAAGGTCTGATATACCATGGCTTTCAGCCAATCAGCATTCAGACCTCGAGCCACCCAGTTTATAATACTGTATAAACCCCCTCTGCCAGGTGTGTGGCTGGGTGCTGTCTCATCCCCTTCTGCTTGGACAACCTAAAGGACGTCAGACATCGATGCCCTGAGTGTCACGGCAACATCTACACCGCAGAACGGATGTGAAGACAGAATGGTACTTCTACAGATACTATATCACTGGCTACTGTTTCTCTGGTGTTGGATGGAGAGGGACAGTGAATGGAGTGGTTGGATGGGCGTTATGCCCTCTGACCTGTGGGACATTAGAAGGCGAGAGACTGGACACAGCTCTTATGACACCTGGTGGCTGATGCTGTACAGTACTGTGTTACGATCACAGTTTGGGGGGGATGGAGATTGACTGTTGTTGGGGTGATAGTTTCTTTCTTGAAAAAGTTGGGAGGATGATCCGAAAAAGCACTGGGAATCTCGAGCCGTGTCCAGCTGTGACAGCATTTGGTTCTATCAACGGTGCAGATACCAACAGAACCTGAGAAGACTTTCTGACCAAAATTATGGACTGGAATAACACATACTGAAAGAATATAGCATTCCTTGCTTCATTATCTTTAGAACATATGTTTGTATATTCTTAAGAGAGAAAATGTTTCTACTCACCAGAGACCGTATGAGAACATGATCATTGAAGTCTAATCAACGCATTGGTCATGCAAATGTCAAAGGGAAAGCAGGTGATGCACTGACAGTAAGCCATTTACCACACAACCACCTAGGATTTATGAAAATGAAGACAAACATATACCAGCAAGCAACAATAGCCTTTATATTCTACTTCCCTCTTTCTTTACAGTGACAAAGGTCAACGTAAGTGAATTAACCTGGCAAATGTTTTGGACCAGGTTAGGACTATTTTCCTTTCAAGTGTTTTGATTAATCTTGTGGAACTACATAACATCAAATCTGATAATGCCTCAAATGCTTACTACTTTTATATAGTACAATTATACAACGGAGTATGATGCTGTGTTTGTTTTGACAGCTTAACATAATTTCAAAAGATATTCACAATAAAACTTTACTTTAACAATAATCTCAGCAGCCCAGGACTAAACTTCACGTGAGCGCTGACCTCCAGCCACAGATGTTAGGAGAGACTTTCACAATTCACCACATTTTATTGACACAAAAAGGCATTCAGTACATATACATATTTTTTCATATTATTTACAAAATAGATATAATGGATGTGCTACACATGTATAAAAATATGCATGACATTAATGTGTACACAATGTGCAAAACGTATGTATGGCGTACAGATGATGACAGAGACTTGACAGTGTGGGAGGGGGGGGGGGTTAGATGTCTTACTACACTGAACAAAGATATAAAAACGCAACATATAAAATGTTGGTCCCATGTTTCATGAGCTGAAATAAAATATCCCAGAAATGTTCCATACGCACAAAAAGCTTATTTCTTTCACATGTTGTGTTGGTGAGCATTTCTCCTTTGCCAAGATAATCCATCCACCTGACAGGTGTGGCATATCAAGAAGCTGATTAAACAGCATGATCATTACAAAGGTGCATCTTGTGCTGGGGACAATAAAAGTCCACTCTGAAATTTGCAGTCAAGTTTTGAGGGACTGTGCAATTAGCATGCTGACTGCTGGAATGTCCACCAGGGCTGTTGTCAGAGAATGGAACATTCATTTCTCTACCATAAGCAGCCTAAACGTCGTTTTAGAGAATTTGGCAGTATGTCCAACCGGCCTCACAAGCACAGACCAGGTGTTACCACGTCGGCCCACGACCTCCACATCCGGCTTCTTCACCTGCGTAACCGTCTGAGACCAGCCAACCGGACAGCTGAAGAAATTGTGGGTCTGAACAACCGAATAATTTATGAACAAACGGTCATAAATCGTCTCAGGGATGCTCATCGGCGTGCTCGTTGTCTTCACCAGAGTCTTGTTCGGGCATCGTAAAAAGACTGCAGTGGGCAAATGCGCACCCTCGATGGCCACTGGCACGCTGGAAAAGTGTGCTATTCATGGTTAAATCACGGTTTCAACTGTACCGGGTAGATGGCAGATGTCAACGTTGTGAACAGAGTGCCCCATGGTGGCGGTGGGGTTATGGTATGGGCAGGCATAAGCTATGGACAACGAACACAATTGGATTTTATTGATTGCAATTTGAATGCACAGAGATCCTGCGGCTCATTGTCGTGCCATACACAGCCCGTCAGAAAGATCTGTACACAATGGAAACTGAACATGTCCCAGTTCCTCCATGGCCTACAGAGCTGCAGGCCATAGAACAGGAGCTACAGGATCTGGTGGATACTCAGACAGGTCACCCATTGAGCATGTTTGGGATGCTCTGGATCGATGTGTATGACAGCATGTTCCAGTTCCCACCAATATCCAAAGGAGTGGGACAAGAGGATTGGGACAACATGCCACAATCAACAACCTGATCAACTCTATGTGAAGGAAATGTGTCGCGCTGCCCGGGGCGGCAGGGTAGCCTAGTGGTTAGAGCGTTGGACTAGTAACCGAAAGGTTGCAAGTTCAAATCCCCGAGCTGACAAGGTACAAATCTGTCTTTCTGCCCCTGAACAGGCAGTTAACCCACTGTTCCTAGGCCGTCATTGAAAATAAGAATTTGTTCTTAACTGATTTGCCTAGTTAAATTAAGGTTGAAATAAAAGAAAATGGTGGTCACACCAGATACTGACTGGTTTTCTGATCCACGCCAGTACTTCTTTTTTTTAAAGGTATCTATGACCAACAGATGCATATCTGTATTCCCAGTCATGTGAAATCCATAGATTAGGGCCAAATTAATTAATTTCAATTGGCTGATTTCCTTATATGAACTATAACTTTTATACTTTTGTTCAGTGTAGTTACGTTTCAGACTAAGAACCAGGGTTGAACAGGAGACCGTACCATACAGAAGCCACAGAATTAGGTAAGGCCCAAATCAATATTTGCTTGCAATGATCAACATGATGACATCTTGTTATAAGATAGTGACAACACAAATGCACCAGTACTGTAAGTGTAAGGCTATGGCCCTATTGCTTCACTAACATCCTATTAACAGTAGTAGTACACAGGTTTGACATGATTCAGAATGTTTTAGAATCCAACTATGATATTTTACAGCATACCCATGTATAGAGATGCATTTGGCCATATATTTCTGGTATGGGTGGTAAAAAAACATTTACAGTAATCTTCCTCTTGCATATATACAGAAAAAAACGATTGATTTTATAAACACAAAAATGTGATAAATACAATTTTAAAAAAGTGCCAACAATAGATATTCACCAATGTTTCACTGCCTTATTAGGCAACAATTGAAAAACAAATAATTCCTTGATAGCCCTAAAGTTAAAAGCATCTGGTTCCTAATGGTTACAGACAGTGTGTACAGTATTTGGCATTATTACCTGCCTATAGGTTTTCCTTAGTGTTTGACTTGTTGGATAAGAATGATTGTTCAAACATAAAAATAAAGCCATGATATTCCAAAGTGCTGTACAGTACAACCGTATTAGTTCTATACAATATTGATCAGAATAATATTTGGATTGAGATGCTGAATACTACTAAACTCGTTTGACATGATATGCCAGGTAGAACTACACAATGCAAATTTAAAAAGGCATTATACGTATAAACATCATCAAATTCAGCCACAAAATGGTAGCTATACCAGAAGCTTAATGTCGTCCCTTTTAGTTTAACTCTGTCACACCACTGTGGGTGTTTACTATGCGTTTTACCACATAACACAAACCAAACAGGACATATGGAACAGTCATACAAAGCTGTTCTGTGAGACAAACCTTTTTAAAACTCAGCCTATAAAAGTTGTTCATTTGTCTTATGAACATCCAACTTCATCAAAATAAAGACGACTCAAGTGAGTTGCAGCCAACTCAGTGACAGAGACAAATATAGCCCGATATCAGACATTGTTTAAAACGTGCATTCAACAACACAGAGACTTACAGAAAGGGCACACAGAGACACACATGCAGACAGACACATGCATCATTTCTCAGACAGAACCACAGACACACAGTGAGAGACAGAGACAAATGCAGAGATTTGACAGACAGAGAAGATTACAGTATAGCACCTCTTTCTGCCAGAGGTCATGCAGCCACATTAAAACATGTCACAAACACTTGTAGCATACAAAACAACTGGCACTTAGACTATCATGCCAACTTATTGTCACTCATTGTCATGTCAAACATGCTTGGCAATGAGCAATGGAGTTGGCAAGAGCACAGACAGACGTGGGACCAGGCTAGCATACAGTAAGTATACACACATTAACCTCTATGTAGTGTACCTGTGTGATAGCATAATTGTTCCCTTGCCACTGATACATCAGTTGTCTTTCAGAAGATAAAGCTGCCAACAATGTAAAGTCTCCATTTTCATTCAGACAGATCAACTTGGAATCTTTGAATTGAAAGTACACAAAGATAACCAACACGTGGATCGTCATTTTGTCAAGAAACGGTTCATTAAAATCTTTATCTGTGATTCAGATTTCCTTGTGTGAGGTGCAGGTGTAAGGCCCGCCTCCTTAGTGCATAGCTCATAGTGGGAGGAGTCCACTCCTCCTCATCCAATAGGAGTGAGTCTTTGTTCTCAGTGTCAGTTCATTGCTTAAATAGTCCACCTGACCATAGCGTCTGTTTAGTTCAGGAAAAAAACAGTCTCATCCAATACAATATGTAGCTATGTCGCAATACCAAATATAGGTATGTCGCAAAAAAAAGACCAGTGTAAAACAGCCCTGTACTCTGTCAGTTTTACTTGTGTCAGTTATGCTGTTTGTCGTGGCTTGTGCACAACAGATCTGTAATAAACAAACCACATTCTCAGACTGACTGTATGGCACAGCAGCATGCTTCCACAGAGCAGTGGCTGTAGATCCAGACCCTGTAGCATGACCGATGTGAAACGCATGCTAAGTTCACAGCAAGGAAAGCTGAACAGCGTTAGGCTGACTGCCATGTGTCGTGTAGTGAAGGCTTTGCCCAACTCAATAAAAACTCCCGCAGTGCTGAGGGAACATCTAACCTTGTTCTGGTTCAAATAACTCTCATTTACAGGATATTTACATACCGTCTGCCTCCTTGTTCATTTGGCTCTGGTCCCAGTACTCCTATGAAACATCAAATGCCCCGATCACCAGCTGGCTAATCTTATTATATGGCATAATTATTTTATTTTTTTAACGTTTTAAATACACAAGGAGGACTAACCTCACCAGGTCTGCATTTGTTACCTTGACTCCCTCTATCCCTACACCACTCCTCCCCTTCCTTCCTCACTCCATCCATCTCCTTCAGTCCCAGTGCAGCTGCAGGTCGTGTGTATCCAGGAAGTCTGAAGGAATCCCAAGGGGTGTGAGCCCCCCCGCGGGGTCGGACGGCATGGTTAGATCCAGCCACTCCATGTTGTCCAGGGCTGTGTCGGAGAGGCCCATGTTGAGGGAGGAAGGGGGAGACGTGGAGTCGCAGAAGGACAGCTCTGAGGTGTCCATGGGGGAGTAAGGTTGATCCAGGAGCTGGGACTGCAACTCCTCAATCAGACCCAGGGTGCGGGGGTCCGTGGTTGGGGACGGGTTGTTCAGAGTCCCCTCCAGGAAGGCCTCCAGCTGGTTGTCGGAGGCCAGGCTGGGGAGGGGCAGGGAGTCGAAGGGAGGGGTGGGAGGGGGAGCTACCTGGATCTGTGGAGGGGTTCTGGACAGGGCGGTGTTGACAGGGAGGGTAGTGATGTTGGCTGTCACAGGGACAGTCTTAGTGCTTATAGAAGGCAGGTCCTGCTGGATGAATGGAGTGATCTCTGAAGGAGAGAAGAGACAGGAATAGGATAGCAAAGATTATCCACCTGTATTATAACACAGGCTGAAATCTAAAAAGAAACTCCAACCTTATCACTGTTTGCAGACATGAAAAGACCAGATCGTTGTAACTTAGTAACTTCAGGGTTAGGACAAGGAGCTAAAAGGTGTAAATGTTTCTTCAAGCTGTAAGTTCTCACCTCCACTCTGAATCAGGATGTCAAACAGGTCGTCCATCTGCTGGCTGGTTGCCGTGGAAACCTGAGAAAGAGCCAATAAGGTAAGGGGGTGGAGATGCATGACCAATAACATGACTCTCTCGGGTGTGACCAATTGCATTACAGAGCACACATGATACATTAGTGAATGTGTTGGTGTGTGTGTGTCTGTCTTACTGTACGAGCGTGTGTGTTCACTAGGGTTGAATACTTTCCCAGTGTTCTACAAAATGTTTCATCCAGAGAATAAAATCACCTTTCTCCCATGTAACCCGGTATTTCCCGCCAAAATCAGAAGTGTCATTCAAAAGCATTAGAAAAGATATACATAGGCCTAGGTCTGGAATTGATTAGAGCTTTGAATGAAAATTCAAACCTGAAGCAACCTGAGCCCGTTTAAATACATTTATGAGCCCTACACTAAAAAGACATTTAATGAGCCCAAGCCCAAAAAAACTCAAATGATTGTGCCGTTACCCAATACATAGCCTATATGATATAGGCTACTCCACATTATACACGACAGAAAAACATAAAAGCACAGATGTAGCTAGCTATATGCTCTCTTGGGTAAATAAATTAAACTAGCTCCAGTAGGCTAATCTTTTTGAGTGTAGACTATCACTGTATTGTATTATATGGCCTGGAATTACACACCTCGTTCAAACCACGATAAAGCAGAGTGAGAACATTGAATTCTGGTGCAGCACAAGAGGCCTATAAAGTCACAAGTACAGGCTAGCGAGTTGGATTTACATTTCTCATAATATTTCCACGAACGTTATTAGCCTACCCCCTCTCTCTCTTTAGTGTTCTTTCATTCCTTCCTCGCTTTCAACAGTGAAATTAAATATGTTTTGTTGTCCTCATCTTCATCATTCTAATGACATGCTTGAATAATGTATGACTAGAATTAGATGCAGACGGCTTTCACTTCTCTTCACGGGCATTGAATGGTTATGGGTCTGAATAAATAACTGCTATAGTCTACCGCCATCGAGAGTTCGCGCTTCTTTCAAACTACCTGGGAGTTCTATTGGCTGCTGTATTTAACATTCAGAAAAAAAGACCTTCCGTCCCTCTTCAAATAGACTATACGTATAAGAGATGCTAAAAGCATAATGTCCAGCAAACTATTCTAGTCTAGCTTTTTTTGCATGGGACTCCAAGAGCTAAGGAGCCTTTTTTACAGAGAGGCCAACGGAGCACAGATGCTTGCGTATTGCGCAAGAGACAAGGCTATAAGTTAGAAGCTTATTATGCATAACCCATCATTAATTACCTAAATATAAGGCATTGATTGTATTACCTGGCCTCTGTAAAATGGTGAAGAATCAGCTTGATCACCCTCTGTCTAAGACACTTGGACCTTATTTTTCGATATTGTAAGTGATTTTGTTAACAAAACTCCCCCATAAGGAAAATTAGAATTAAAACAGGTTCAGCCCCTGGTTCGATCGTGATCTTGCAGAGTTACTCCACCACGAGAATTGCATTTGGCGAATGGCTCGGCACACGCATACTCAGGCATACTCTTGTTCAGGAAAATGAGAAATAAGTGCACTCAGGCTATCTGGAAGGCCAAAGTTAGTTACTTTAAGGAGCAGTTCTCCCTCTGTGGGCCTAACCCCAAGAAGTTCTGGAAAACGGTTAAAAGACCTGGAGAATAAACCCTCCGCCTCACAGCTGCCCATGTCCCTTAAAGTTGATGGTTTGGTTGTTACTGACAAGAAGCACATGGCTGAGCTCTTTAATCACCACTTCATTAAGTCAGGATTCCTATTTGACTCAGCCATGCCTCCTTGCCCGGCCAACATTTCCTCATCTCCCACCCCTTATAATGTGACTAGCCCCGATGCTCCTCCCTCTTTTTCCCCTGCCCCGTTACAAAGTTTCTCCCTGCAGGCAGTCACTGAGTCTGAGGTGCTAAAGGAGCTCCTTAAACTTGACCCCCAAAAAACATCTGGGTCACATGGTTTAGACCCTTTCTTCTTTAAGGTTGCTGCCCCTATAATCGCCAAGCCTATCTCTGACCTTTTAACCTGTCTCTCCTGTCTGGTGAGGTTCCCATTGCTTGGAAGGCAGCCACGGTTCGTCCTTTATTTAAAAGGGGAGATCAAACTGTTATAGGCCTATTTCTATTTTGCCTTGTTTATCAAAAGTGTTGGAAAAACTTGTCAATCAACTGACTGGCTTTCTTGATGTCTATAGTATTCTCTCTGGTATGTAATCTGGTTTCTGCTCAGGTTATGGATGTGTCACTGCAACCTTAAAAGGTCCTCAATGATGTCACCATTGCCCTTGATTCTAAGCAATGTTGTGCTGCTATTTTTATTGACTTGGCCAAAGCTTTTGATACGGTAGACCATTCCATTCTTGTGGGCCGGCTAAGGAGTATTGGTGTCACTAAGGGGTCTTTGGCCTGGTTTGCCAACTACCTCTCTCAAAGAGTGTAGTGTATAAAGTCAGAACATCTGCTGTCTCAGCTACTGTCTGTCACCAAGGATGTACCCCAAGGCTCGATCCTAGGCCCCACGCTCTTCTCCATTTACATCAAAATAGCTCAGGCAGTAGGAAGCTCTCTCATCCATTTATATGCCGATGATACAGTCTTATACTCAGCTGGCCCCTCCCTGGATTTTGTGGTAAATGCTCTACAACAAAGCTTTCTTAGTGTCCAACAAGCTTTCTCTGCACTTAACCTTGTTCTGAACACCTCCAAAACAAAGGTTATGTGGTTTGGTAAGAAGAATGCCTCTCTCCCCACAGGTGTGATTACTACCTCTGAGGATTCAAAGCTTGAGGTAGTCACCTCATACAAGTACTTGGGAGTATGGATAGACGGTACACTGTACTTCTCTCAGCACATATCAAAGCTGCAGGCTAAAGTTAAATCTAGATTTGGTTTCCTCTATCGTAATCACCCAGCTGCCAAACTGACCCTGATTCAGATGACCATCCGACCATCCTACCCTCTTAGGCCTCACTCCCCCCTATCTGAGATATCTACTGCAGCCCTCATCCTCCACATACAACACCCGTTCTGCCAGTCACATTTTGTTAAAGATCCCCAAAGCACACACATCCCTGGGTCGCTCGTCTTTTCAGTTCGCTGCAGCTAGCGACTGGATCGAGCTGCAACAAAACACTCAAACTGGACAGTTTTATCTCAATCTCTTAATTCAAAGACTCAGTCATGGACACTCTTACTGACAGTTGTGGCTGCTTTGAGTGATGTATCGTTGTCTCTACCTTCTTGCCCTTTGTGCTGTTGTCTGTGCCCAATAATGTTTGTACCCTGTTTTGTGCTGTAACCATGTTGTGTTGCTACCATGTTGTCGTCATGTGTTGCTGCCATGCTGTGTTGTCTTAGGTCTCGCTCTATGTAGTGATGTGTGTTTTGTCCTATATTTGTATTTCATTTATTTATATTTTTAATCCCAGCCCCCGTCCCGGCAGGAGGCCTTTTGACTTTTGGTAGGCCGTCATTGTAAATAAGAATGTGTTCTTAACCGACTTGCCTAGCTAAATAAAAATAAAACCTGAAAGAAGTAGGCTAGGATATCTATATATCAATCTTGAACAGGATGATCTGTTTTGGATGCAATTTCAATGGAGTTGGAGAGATAAAGACTGCAAGAGAGTATTTGCATGTGCACTGACTTAAAGCAATAATATTTCTATTTAATTTAACCTTTATTGAACTAGGCAAGTCAGTTAAGAACAAATTCTTATTTACAATGACGGCCTACCCCGGCCAAACCATAATCCGGACAACGCTGGGCCAATTGTGCGCCGCCCTATGGGACTCCCAATCACAGCCGGTTGTGATAGAGCCTGATATCCATTTGTTTTATTTAACCCTTATTTTACCAGCTAAGTTGACTGAGAACACATTGCCATTTACAGCAACAACCTGGGGAATAGTTACAGGGGAGATGAATGAGCCAATTATAAACTGGGGATGATTAAGTGAGCATGATGGTATGCCAGGACACCGGGGTTAACACCCCTACAATAAGTGCCATGGGATCTTTAATGACCACAGAGAGTCAGGACACCCGTTTAACGTCCCATCCCGAAAGACGGCACCCTACACAGGGCAATGTCCCCAATCACTGCCCTGGGGTATTGGGATAAAAAAAAAAGGGTGCCTCCTACTGGCCCTCCAACATCACTTCCAGCAGCATCTGGTCTCCCATCTAGGGACCTACCAGGACCAACCCTGCTTAGCTTCAGAAGCAAGCCAGCAGTGGAATGCAGGGTGGTATGCTGCTGGCATGAACCAGGGTCTGTAGTGACGCCTCTAGCACTGAGATGCAGTGCCTTAGACCTGTTTTAAAACTCTGCAGCTGCAATAAAATAAAAAATAATAATCTTCGATACAATTAAAAAATAAGTTGATCCCCGAAAGCCAGATGGAGATGTGTAAATGAGATGCTCATTCGGTCTTTATATTACTGTAGCATAGGCTACGCTGCAGCAAATGTAGGACTACCGGTCACAATAAAATGTTACCATGATGAGATGATAGGTCTTTATGTAGATGGGCTGTCTGTCCCCGACCTAAGCTTTGATGATTCATCCTGCATTGACCAGAGAGAGGGCCATAGAGAACTCAGATGTAGACATTGCATATCATTTAACTTCATGCTGTTCATACAAATTTGATTATAATTTACCGGTTTCTTGCAGTTATTTATGCCGGGAAAAGGGCGTGGTTTTGGGCAGTAAATCTTGGTAAATGCCATTCAACCCTAGTGTTCACCTGTGTGAGGTTGTTGGCCTGCTGCAGGTTGCGGGTCTGTTTAACTGCATCCTCGTAGCGGGGGGGCTCCCTGGTCTTGGGGGGCTGGTGGAGGATGAAGGCGGGCTGGGATGGAGAGGGGGACTGGAGGAATTGAGAGAAGAGGAAAACATTTAATACAACCTACCTGGTCTGTAACAAAGACTCATATACCGAATATAAGATTTGAAAGAGAAAGGTAGGATTGCAATATGTATTTTGCATCACATTTAGGTTAGAGTATGATGTTTTCCTAATGATAAATAGAGAAAGCGTACCTTGTTAACAGGCCCATTGGAAAGGTTGTGGATGGGTGAAGCCCCACGGGAAGAGAGCCTGTTATCTGGGGAGCTGCTCAGGAAACACTGGGGAGGCATGTCGGGCCTAGTCTGGTTCTCCACCATCCCAGAGCCAGGGCTGTTACAAACTGTAACAGTCTGTAGAAAAGACAGAAGGTGGTAAAAATACAGGATCGTAGTGTTAAAGAAACCAATGAACTAGCCTGCTAATATCAACGCACTTGCTAAGTCTTACGCCTAGTTAACTGGTCTGTAACCTGATTTAAGATGTGCATCAATGTGAGAAATCAGTGTATGTGCACCGTGACTTGAAATCACCTGCAAAATGTGGTTGTGATTAGTTATCTGCTGAGTGGAGGCTGTCTCCATCTTGGTGGTATGCAGCTGGGAGATGGAGGCTTGCATCAGACCTGGGGCTTGATTTGACAACGTAGCCTGGAGGACAGGAAGGAGGATCTGAGTAGAGCCATCCTGGGCCGTGAGTAGGGTCTGGGAAACAGGCTGGCCTAGAACCTGGGACACTCTCCCCTGGTGGCTGATGAAGAACTGGGGCAGGCTGGGGGCCGGATTGGGCTGGGAATGGGGTCTGGAGTTACAAATGACATCCTCTACCTTCACCACAGTGGGGATAGTCTGGGGGGCCAGGGTTGAGTTAACCATGGCTGAGCAGTTAGGAAGGACTCTGCCTTCCATTTTGACTGCGTTGGAGGTCTGGATTATGGGGACAGGGTCTGCGGGTCCCTGGAGAGGCTGGGTCTTCTTCTCCACCCCCAGCTGCATCTTGAGCTCCTCCACCAGCCTCTGCTCCTGCTCCAGCTTCCTCATCAGCTCCTCGATCTGACGTTCCTTCTCATGGAGCCGCCGGTCCTTCTCCTCCGGGACAACACCCAGCCCAAGGTGGGACATCCCAGTGCCTGTCCGACAGAGGCTCACCCTCTGGGGGTCGCAAAGGAGTGTGGATACCCTGGGCATCCCTCCATCGTCTCTGAAGGTGGCGAGGTCTGTGGGGATTGGGGACACTGGGGGTGTGGCGCTCATGCTCTCTGGTGCCACCTGGTGGGCAGGTAAGAGAAGTGCAGGGGATGAGCCAACCTCTATGGGAACTGAGGAGGGGAGGATTTTAGGGCTGGGGGTTGGGACTGTGGTAGGGGCCGGGGTGCTGGGACTCTCCTGGTAGGGCTTCAGCCTCTCGATGAGATCAGTCTTGGTCCCCGAGACAGGGAGGCTTCGCAATTTCAGCTCCAGTTTCAACTCGGCCACCTTCATGTCCTCCAGGTTAGGAGGCAGGTGGCCAGGCTTGCGGTTGGACAGGCTGTTGTTGGGACGGACAGGGGTGGGAGGAGGGACAGTGACATGGGGGGCAGGAGGCAGGGACAGCACTATAGAGGTTGGCAGGCCGCTCACGCCGCTGTTCTGACCCTCAGCTACAGGCCTGGAGGAGGAGAGGGAGGTGAATGGAGAGAGAAACAAGAGGAAAAGGGAGTGTAAAGAGGGTGGAGTGAGATATGGCGAAGAAGGGAGCGGGGAAATGTGGGGGAAAGAGGGGTGGAGAGAGAGGGAGAAGGGAAATGTGTTAGCAATATGAAAGGAATAAGAAGCTTCCTCTGCCCTGCACCTTAGTACACAATCAGTCAACAGAACAATGCAGAGTTCCAACAATAACTGACATACACAGTTCTAATGGGCCTTGGATCAACTCCCACTAACAGGGAAAATATAGAAAAGGCCAAAACAACATCCTGCAGGTTATTAATATCATTACAGAGGATTTGTTATTGGAAACTAGCTAATTGTCAGTTTGCCATTCAGGCCATTGGAAACAACAACAGTTGGTTTGCTTTTTAGGTACTTTCCAGCTAACATAATGCTCTCTTGTAAACCTTTGTTTGAACAACAGGTAGACAGATTTCGTCATTACGTCAAAGAGGTTATTAACCGAGTAGGGGGAAATTAGAGGTCTTCACGGGTCCAAATAGTTGGACTCGTTCTGAAATGGATCCATGGCTTTCCCACCCGAACATGCTTAAATATATATATATATATATTTTTAACAAAGTACAGTCAGACGTGTTCCGAAAAGGCCCGTGGAAAAACAGACCTGTGGTTAAAAACAGACCTGTGGTTAAAAACAGACCTGTGGTTAAAAACAGACCTGTGGTTAAAAACAGACCTGTGGTTAAAAAGAGACCTGTGGTTAAAAACAGACCTGTGGTTAAAAACAGACCTGTGGTTAAAAACAGACCTGTGGTTAAAAACAGACCTGTGGTAAAAACAGACCTGTGGTAAAAACAGACCCTTGCTGGTTTGGATCCGAGAGCAGAAAGAGAGGGAGGAAGAAACCTCCGACTGGGTGCTGCCAGCGCAATCAATAAACAAGTGATATTGGGCAAATAATCCACAGTTACGTGTCCTTAACTGCCTAGGACTATTTTTTTTTTAACTATTCGTTGCATTTCAATGTGTAGCATATTCAAAACTTTATAGCCATAAATGTCCACCTCACATTGGCTACGCATTGGCCTGTCTGCAATGAACTTGAAACATTGTATCAACTGACACAGCTGTAAGCCATTTGTGCAAGGGATAAGAAGTAAATCAGGTATTTTATGATGTTTCCATTATTTTAAGTGAACTGGTGTAAATTCTTTTTAAAACAGCTGGTTTAGATTCGTAAATAGGCCGACAATAATAATAAACAACAATAATGATCAAACAAATGAATACATCAAAGTTAGAAAATTGCATGAAACCTGAATAGCGAGTTGCACACAGTCCACTTGGCCGCACCAACGTTCTCCTCATCTTTGTCCACTATAATATTAAAACTCGTCACTGAGGACATTCCCCCTTGGCGGCTTCTTTTCACTATACTCCTTCTCTAACTTTCGTTTTACTTCAATGAAAAAGGCCTCCATCTTCGCAATCAACAGTAGCCTAGGCCAGTGGTTCCCAAGCAGGACTCATGAGACCATAGGCTTACTGGTAAAATGCACATGAGAGGGTTACTTTAGGGGTACTCCGGGCAGAGCCAAATACAGTTGGTGGTACAGTAACTGAAAAATGATGGGAACCACTGGCCTAGACCAAGGCTCCTATCACTCACATTCCCTCTCTCCCCTCAGCAGCAGGGGCATGTGAGGTGAGCAGCCGGAACCAGTTTCAAATGGACCTGAGCTATACATTTGATTGAGTTGCAATTGGCTGACACAAATAACAAGCTTGCACAGTTCTAATCACTTCATACGCAATTATATCAGACCCGACCACAATACGAGACAAAAGTCTGAATTTAGGACCCAGACCTAGTGTTGGGCGGCATCCAGATTTTCATACTGTCATACCGTTTTTGTACCCTACTGGGGTATAAGGTATTACTAAATATGCACACAAGGGGCGGTATTTCAAAAAAATGTATGCCCAAAACAATTTAGGCAACCAGGATCTTGATCCAAGAGGGGAATGAATGTGTCTGCTGTAACCAAGGTTAATCTTGAAATCTAGCCGCTTCGCTAGCAATTTAGCAAACCAAATACATAGCTGGAGCCCTGAGCTGGATATAATTTCACAGATTTCTTATAGTTATACTTCATTTAAAGGAAAATTCCACCCAAAAACGATCTTTTAGTATTTGTTTCATTAGTCCATTGTAGACATACACACAAAATGTTTTGCTTGTCAGCAATCAAGTTTAAGATATGGTGATGATTTCTGTATTTTGAAAGTTACATACAGTATCTTGAAAACTTGATCGCTGACAAGCAAAACATTTTGTGACTATGTCAACAATGGACTAAAGAAACAAATACCAAAATATAGTTTTTAGGTGGAATTTTCCTTTAAGTTACAAGCAGTGGTGTTAGCACGCACACCAGCGAGGCGGGGGTGCCGCCAACCCCCCGGTATTGAAAATCATACCATCTGTATTTTTTTAAATATACTGTTTATACCGTAAAACCAGGGTATCGCCCAAGCCTACCCGGACCCGCTCGGATCTCGGAATTTCAGGTCTGTTGAGCCTCTGGGGCAAATGCTAACTTAAATCACATTTTCACTTAGTCTCCCATTGACAAAGTGTAGATTGGACTTAAGTAGAAGTTTCGATTTGACCCCAGGAGTGTTATTTTTTTGCCCTGATATGACAGTAATATCCTACTTTAAGGGTGCTGGGAGGATGGTGTGGTAGTTGTAGTGCTGCTGCTGCTGTTGGTTGAGGATCTGCAGCTGGAGGAAGAGTTGCTGCTGGTGGAGGATCTTGGCATAGGATGAGTCCATGGGGGCATCGCTGGCCTCCTGTTTCTGGTCTGGGGGGACATACTGGTGGTACTTTAACTTTTTTACCCGGGGCTTTGGCTCCTTGCCCTTCTTACTGCGATTCCTCTCTCCCGGCTGTTTGGGCTGGCTCTGCTGTGGGATGAGAGAGGAGAAACATCAAGATAAAGAAGATGCACATGATTGAAAACTAGTCAGTCTGCCTTTTGTTCACCTGACTTAGAATTCCTCACAATCAAATGCCGACCGCATTATCTACCAAGAGAATTCTCTTCGATCATAATCACAGTCGTGTATATCCCCCCCAAGCAGACACATCGACGGCCCTGAAAGAACTTCATTGGACTCTATGTAAACTGGAAACCACATATCCTGAGGCTGCATTTATTGTAGCTGGGGATTTTAACAAGGCTAATCTAAAAACAAGGCTCCCCAAATTCTATCAGCATATCGGTTGTGCTACCAGGGCTGGCAAAACCCTAGACCACTGTTATTCTAACTTACACGACGCATATAAGGCCCTCCCCCGCCCTCCCTTCGGAAAAGCTGACCACAACTCCATTTTGTTGCTCCCAGCCTATAGACAGAAACTAAAACAGGAAGCTCCCGCCCTCAGGTCTGTTCAACGCTGGTCCAACCAATCGGATTCCACGCGTCAAGATTGCTTCGTTCACGTGGACTGGGATATGTTCCGCATTGCGGCGAACAACAACATTGACGAATACACTGACTGTGTGTGCGAGTTCATTAACAAGTGCATCGGTGATGTTGTACCCACAGCGTCTATTAAAAAACATTCCCCAACCAGAAACCGTGGATTGATGGCAGCATTTGCGCAAAACTGAACGCACAAACCACTGCTTTTAAATCAGGGCAAAGTAAAAGTGTAAAAGTTTAAATCAGGGCAGACTTTTACATGACCGAATACAAACAGTGTAGCTATTCCCTCCGCAAGGCAATCAAACAAGCTAAGCGTCACTACAGAGACAAAGTGGAGTCGCAATTCAACGGCTCAGACACGAGAGGTATGTGGCAGGATCTACAGTCAATCACGGACTACAAAAGAAAAACCAGCCCCCTCGCGGATCATGATGCCTTGCTCCCAGACAGACTAAACAAGTTTTTTGCTCGCTTTGAGGACAATACAGTGCCACTAACACGGCCCGCTACCAAAGCCTGCGGGCTCTCCTTCATTGCAGCCAACGTGAGTAAAACATTTAAACATTATAAACCTCGCAAGGCTGCAGGCCCAGACGGCATCCCCGGCCGCGTACTCAGAGCATGCGCAGACCAGCTGGCTGGTGTGTTTACAGACATATTCAATCAAGCCTTATCCCAGTCTTCTCTCCCCACATGCTTCAAGATGGCCACCATTGTTCCTGTTCCCAAGAAAGCTAAGGTAACTTAACTAAATGACTACCGCCTCATAGCACTCACTTCTGTCATCATGAAGTGATTCGAAAGACTAGTCAAGGATCATATCACCTCCACCCTACCTGACACCCTAGACCCACTTCAGTTTGCATACCGCCCCAACAGGTCCACAGACGACGCCATCTCCAGCACACTGCACACTGCCCTATCCCATCTGGACAAGAGGAATACCTATGTAAGAATGCTGTTCATCGATTACAGCTCAGCATTTAACACCATAGTACCCTCCAAACTCGTCATTAAGCTCGAGACCCTGGGTCTTGACCCCGCCCTGTGCAACTGGGTCCCGGACTTCCTGACGGGCCGCCCCCAGGTGGTGAGGGTAGGTAACAAAATCTCCACCCCGCTGATCCTCAACACTGGGTCCCCACAAGGGTGCGTTCTCAGCCCTCTCCTGTACTCCCTGTTCACCCACGGCTGCGTGGCCATGCACGCCTCCAACTCAATCATCAAGTTTGCAGACGACACTACAGTGGCAGGCTTGATTACCAACAACGACGAGACAGCCTACAGGGAGGAGGTGAGGGCCCTCGGAGTGTGGTGTCAGGAAAATAACCTCACAGTCAATGTCAACAAAACAAAGGAGATGATCGTGGACTTCAGGAAACAGCAGAGGGAGCAGCCCCCCATCTACATTGACGGGACAGTAGTGGAGAGGGTGGAGAGTTTTAAGTTCCTCGGCGTACACATCACGGACAAACTGAAATGGTCCAACCACACAGACAGCGCCTCTTCAACCTCAGGAGGCTGAAGAAATTCGGCTTGTCACCAAAAACACTCTCAAACCTTTACAGATGCACAATCGAGAGCATCCTATCGGGCTGTATCACCGCCTGGTACGGCAACATAACCGTAAGGCTCTCCAGAGGGTAGTGAGGTCTGCATAACGCATCACCGGGGGCAAACTACCTGCCCTCCAGGACACCTACACCACCCGATGTCACAGGAAGGCCGAAAAGATCATCAAGGACAACAACCACCTGAGCCACTGCCTGTTCACCCCACTATCATCCAGAAGGCGAGGTCAGTACAGGTGCATCAAAGCTGGGACGGAGAGACTGAAAAACAGCTTCTATCTCAAGGCCATCAGACTGTTAAACAGCCATCACTAACATTGAGTGGCTGCTGCCAACATACTGACTCAAATCTAGCCACTAATAATGGGAAAATTGATGTAATCAATTTATCACTAGCCACTTTATATTATTTATATTATATAATGTTTACATAACCTACATTATTCATCTCATATGTATATACTGTACTCTATACCATCTACTGCATCTTGCCTATGGCGTTTGGCCATCACTCATTTATATATTTTTATGTACATATTCGTATTCATTCCTTTACACTTGTGTGTATAAGGTAGTTGTTGTGGAATTGTTAGGTTATATTACTTGTTAGATATTACTGCATGGTCGGAACTAGAAGCACAAGCATTTCGCTACACTTGCATTAACACCTGCTAACCATGTGTATGTGACAAATAAATTAGATTTTTACAGACTTGTTTTAATGAACAGGGTCTGACAATCTGTGTTTAGAAGTGACTCAAGTACTGTTTTTTTTTCAATGACTGAAAGATGACAATCCAGATTTTAGTACAGAAAGATATATTTACCTTTATTTATTCAGCGATTTGGATTCAATGCTAGTTCAAAGACTGAGCTTTTGTTTCAATGTGAAGTTTGATGTTTAGAAAGTATACTTTCCTAAACAGTAGCCAGAACAATGTGTCTGCTTACTTTCACTAGGGTGGGCCCTGGCTTTGAAGGAACGACAGTGACGATTGGCTGAGACGCGGGTGCTGGGCGACTGACTGGCAGCTCTTTGGTGGAGAGAGCTTTGAGGAAGTCTGCCGTTGTCTGGGTGACAACAGGAAAGGGCTGGGACAGAAGACAGAGGAACAGATTTCAGTCATAACTGTAAGCCTATAACTTACATAACTAAGTTTCTTGTTAATAATTTGCATTTCTCTGAACATTTACCTAAATTATTACAATCATTCAGGGGTAGACAAAGAAAGAGGTATGATTAGGGTTGCAAAGCTACTGGTAATTTACCAAAGTTACTTTGGTCATTTATACTTGGATAATAAAAAAATAAAAAATGTATTCATATACATACAAATTTTTTATACACGTGTGTCCATATTTTCCATGAGTTTCTAGTCCAGGTTTCCCTACTCCAGTCCTCAAGTACCCCCATCAGCACACATTTTTGTTGAAGCCCCAGACAAACTCGCCTGATTCAACTCATTGAGAGCTTGATGATTCACTGACAAGTTGAATCAGGTGTGCTTGTCTGCGGCTACAACATAAATGTGTACTTTTGGAGGGTACCTGAGGACTGGAGTTGGAAAACACTGCTCTAGTGGATAGACCATATTGTTCAAGAGAAAATAGCCTAAGTAATGAAAAAAAGCATCTAAAATCAACAACAGCATTATTTTCAATTAACTGAGTCTTTCAACTATTAACTTTTTTCACAACTGCCACCAGTTTGGTGGCAAAACATTGATAAAAGACAATGACATAGTAAAATAAATAACAAAAGAAATATACAATATATTTCATGCTGAAGCCCTCATATTAAAACACCAATGGTATTCACTAAGTTGATGGTTTATATATAAGCTGTTTTACAGCTTTGTCATTAAATTGATTATTTTTTTATATTTTACACAGAGGACCAGACCTGTGATAATCTGTAGTACCCAAAAAGGCCACTAGATGTCATCTTATAAAATTCCCCCCCAAACTTGAAAGCTACCAAAATTCTGGTAGTTTACTGGTAAACTCTGAAAGTTTCAAGTAATATACCCTCCCTTTGCAACTCTAGGTATGATGAAGCATATGTATTGTCCTTCAAAAGGAAATTCAAGTGGATAAAGAACCTCCCTAGTCCTACCTGTAGGATTGTGTGATTGTTGGTGATTGTGGGCAGCGGTGGTGGGCAGGGGGCCTCCAGGGCCCGAGGTTCCCCAGGGGAGGGTGTGGAGGCCTTGGACTCATGGCTGGCCGGCTGCTCTGGAGACAGGGCGTCCCCGCTGTCCTCCTCAAACCCGTACGCGTCCAGTGCTTTGGGGTAGTTTACTGAGGGACCAACACATTCAACATTAACACAGCACATTAACCAAAAGGTCCACATCAAGTTTAGAACGAGGTAAAGGTGAACAAACAGGCCTCAGAATTCTGTGATTTAGGCAGGTTCAGGCTGTCCATCTAATCGTATTTATTATGATCTAAAACACAAAAGTGATCCTAATTCAGCACTCCTACACTCAGACTCCTGATACGGCTCTCTCTCTCTCTCAGGCCTTACCAATGATGGCCTCCTTGACGCTGGGTTCTACAGGCAGAATGTTCTTTTCTACCAGTTCCATGGGGCCGGGGCGCTGGGCCAGCTTCTCATTCAGGTCGTCAGCCAGCCTGGCCCTCTTCAGCTTCATCTGGGTGGCCTGCAGGGAGGGCTCTGCCCCAGTCTCCTTGAGGATGTGCATTCTGACCAGTTCAGATCTCTCTGGTCGGCTGCGGATCTTGTGTTTCAGGAAGTTTTCAGTCTGGGAAAGGGAAAACGGGGACAGGGCATTTTCAAGAAATGTCCATATACAAGAATACTGAATATATTGGGGAATGTATTTGCAAGGCTGAGCTCTTACCCTGGCTCTCTCTAGGCTGCGTATCTGCTCATGAAATGCCGCTGGGCTCTTTAGAGCTGCATGGAGAGAAACACATTGTCAGCTTCTCAACAGACACCTCTAACTCTAACACATAACTCAATTATGACTACATGAAGTGGCAGTGCCCATACTCACGAGGCATGATGCCCTGGTCTACCAGCTGCTCACGGGTACGTCTCTGCTGTAGCCTCAGCTGAAGGACTGTTGGGGGGGGAGAGCGAGAAAGAAATGTAGACTCTTCAGTAAACACAACCAGAAACTGCCTGCATCTGCGGGTCTAAAGTCATCATGAGTAACTGAGGAATCTGAGGTTCTGTTAGAACGCTAGACACACAGACCAGCAGAGTTTGGACTCCCACGGCCACCACAATTCACTTCCTTTACCACCAGCAGTGTGACAACAATGGAATGTCCGTCAAATCATTAACAAGCCTGGTTGGTTTCACTTGAATCCCTTTTCTGAACAATAATTAAATTACTTAAAACTGTTTCATTCTTTGTTCCTTTTAGCTGCAGCCAAGCCTAATCAAATCCAGCCTAAACTAATTTCAATAATCAAAAGCATTGGAAAATTGTACAGGAACAGATATCAGGGGGAATTGTGAATGATCTCAAATAGCTAAACAGGCAAAACATGATTTCAAACAGAAAAATCAGCTAGCCTACATGTACTTCATTAATAGGCTTGGGCGGTATCTAGATTTTCATACCGTCCTTCTCTCATCCCAGGATTTATGGTATTACCGGCATAGCACACAAGAAAAGCCCATTGGGCCTCTAGTACCAGAAAGCTAACAAAATTAGCACAAACTAATAGCGAGATCACATAGACGCTATCAGCTAAATGCTAACGAGTGGAAACGAACATAAACTAATTGCAAAGAGAGCAAAATCCAGATCATAAAGTTATACAAGCATAGCCAATAGCTACCGAATGTCATTTTCGGTGAGTGTGGACATTTACATGCGAAAGTGAATGAGAGAAATTGTGCAAATGAACAAAGTTGTGATGTGCTACTCTTCAGAAAAGCATGCATGTACAAGGCACAGATGGGAGAAGAAAAAAAAACACTATTAGGAAGCACAGGGAAGAAATAACTCATCCAGAGCTTTTTGATTTCTGGCATGAAGACATACGCTATCTACATTTAGTAGTGAATTACATACAAGTGTAACATCACCTCATGTGCACCGTACAACAGAGATTCACCAATAGACAGAATGCTACGGACTCACCAGGTCGCTTTCTCCCGTTGTGCTATTTACAAACAAACATGTGACTGGCTCATCTGAGATAAGCTTCATAATGTAAAGTAATGTGACAGGTGGAATGAAGAACGCAGTATGCTCAATCTCCTAACGTATGCACAAGTTGACCTCAGGTATTAACTTAAAAAGTAGCTACGAATATGAATATTTATAGAAAAACTTCAAAGAAATCATTGACAGTATTTTTATATTTACTTTTATTTTGACAGGGTAGACAAAGATACCTAGGTCTCTTTTCCAAATGTACCCTCTAGAATAAAATATGAAAATACAGAAACAATATACTGTGCATTGGGGAAGAATTCAGACCCCTTGACTTTTTCATATTTTGTTAAAAATCTCATCAACCTACACACAATACCCCATAATGAAAAAGCAAAACAGGTTTAAGAAATTTTAGCAAATGTATACATTTTTTCAACAGAATTGCTTTATTTACAGAAGTACTCAGACCCTTTGCTATGAGACTCCACATTGAGCTCAGGTGAATCCCGTTTCCATTGATCATCCTTGAGATGTTTCTACAACGTCATTGGAGTCCACCTGTGGTGAATTCAATTGATTGGACATGATTTGGAAAGACACAAACCTGTCTATATAAGGTCCCACAGTTGACAGTGCATGTCAGAGCAAAAACCAAGCCATCACATTTACGTAAGTATTCAGACCCTTTACTCAGTACTTTGAAGCATCTTTGGCAGTGATTACAGCCTTGAGTCTTCTTGGGTATGACGCTACAAGCTTGGCACATCTGTATTTCGGGAGTTTCTCCCATTCTTCTCTGCAGATGCTCTCAAGCTCTTGTCAGATTGGATGGGGAGCGTTGCTGCACAGCTATTTTCAGGTCTCTCCAGAGATGATGTTCAAATCGGGTTCAAGTCCGGGCTCTGGCTGGGCCACTCAAAGACATTGAGACTTGTATCAATGTCTTGTTCCGTTCATCTTTCCCTTGCTCCTGACTAGTCTCCCAGTCCCTGCCACTGAGAAGTAGCTTCCGTCTTGCCACTCTACCATAAAGGTCTGATTGGTGGAGTGCTGCAGAGATGGTTGTCCTTCTGGAAGCTTCTCCCATCTCCACAGAGGAACTGGAGCTCTGTCAGAATGACCATTGGGTTCTTGGTCACCTCCCTGACCAAGGCCCTTCTCTCCCGATTGCTCAGTTTGGCCGGGCAGCCAGCTCCAGGAAGAGTCTTGGTGGTTCCAAACTTCTTCCATTAAAGAAGAATGGAGGCCACTGTGTTTTTGGGGACCTTCAATGCTGCAGAAATGTTTTGGTACCCTTCCCCAGATCTGTGGCTCGACACAATCCTGTCTCGGAGCTCTACGGACAATTCCTTCGAACTCATGGCTTGGTTTTGCTCCAACATGCACTGTCAATTGTGGGACCTTCTATAGATAGACAGGTGTGTTTTTCCAAATCATGTCCAATCAATTGAATTTACCACAGGCGGATTCCAAATCAAGTTGTAGAAACATCTCAAGAATGATCAATGGAAACAGGATGCACCTGAGCTAAATTTCAAGTCTCATAGCAAAAGGTCTGAATACTTATGTAAATAAGGTATTTTTTATTTATTTTTTATTTTTAATCAATTTTAGAATAAGGCTGTAATGTAACAAAATGTGGAAAATGGGAAGGGGTCTGAATACTTCCCAAATGCACTGTAGGGTGTGTCTATATATGGAAAAACATACGTTTTAGAATTTCGACCAATCGATTGTCTGAAAAACCAGACAACTATCGGTCAACCAAGATTATTATTTAAAACAAATTGGGGATAGCCCTTATATGAGTGAACACGTTCCACTGGATAACCATCTAATGAGTGAACATGTAATCCATCTGAAACATTCTTACGTGAGTTTAAAAACAACATTTCATTTTGTTTTGCCATTATTAAGTACAAGTTTTAAATCAGCAAAGGATTTCTGCATAGCTATGAAATCTGACTGTAGTTTTGAAAAAGCTTGATCAACAGTCGGGGCAATAGCATCATCCGCATATTGATGAATTTGACCATTTTTAGCAGATTGACCAATGGTGTTTGTATAAATAGTGAAGAGAACAGGTCCCAAAAACGACCCGTGGTACACATTTATGCACTTCAAGAAATTCAGACTTTAACCCATCAATCCCGATGGCCTGAATTCTGTCACTAAGATAATCAAGAAATGATGAAGAGGCGTCAGAGCTCAGGCCTATAGAGGACAACTTATTAAATAAAATAGCATGATGAACATTATCAAAAGCTTTTGACAGGTCCACGAACAAAGCAGCACATTTCATTGTAGTGTCTGAAGCATTGACAAGATCATTAACAACTAAAGTGGTTGCTGTATTATGCCCAGGCCTAAACCCTGATTGGTTAACATTCAACATACATTTCTCAGATAAAAAAAGAGCAAAGTTGTACATTTACCAACGATTCGAGAATCTTAGCTAGACAACGAAGCCTTGAAATGGGGCGATAATGATTAAGATTCCTACTATCCCCGCCCTTATGGAGTGGCAGAACAAGAGCTGATTACCAGACTTCTGGAATATTTCCTGACAACAATGTTAAATAAAACAAAAGTGGGTTATTGAGCCAACAATGATGGGCGCTACGCACTTAAGCAGACCAGGATCCAATTGGTTGGCCCGTGTGGAATTCCTGTTGTCTATTGCTAGCAAAGCATCCAGGACTTATTATTCTGCAAATAGCCTAAAAGAAAAGCTGAGAATGTCATTTCTCTGATCATTCAGCATGTTTCCTTTATCAGCATCCAGACCAATAACATTGTGAACAGGCGTAGAAGTTCTTTCAAAGAGATAGCCTGCCGAAATAAAACGCATCAATGATGGCATTTCTTTCCGTAATGAGGCCAGTATCTAAATTCATTTGTTCTGGTAGAGGAGGATGTAGAACCCTTCAGGTATTTGACAGTTTTACAGAATTTAGCCGGGTTCCTATTACAATTTGAAGGAGCGGTTACATAATAATCATTAGCTTTTCAGTTTTTTTTTTTTTTTTTTTGCACAATGATTTGATTCCTCAGTTTTTAAAATCTTGCCAGTCTGGACCTAAGCCTGTGTACCCGGCCTTGACACAAGCGTCATCTCTTTTATGAATGACTTCTGATAAATCCGGAGTGTACAAGGCATTCGATCTTCATTTTTTTGAACGGAGCATGATTATCCCCAATAGTATTGACGACTTCTGCAAAGAGGCTAAATGCTATATCAGTTTCAGGGATAGCTGAAATACAATCAAGGTCACTAAAATAAAGAGTGTAAAAAAGCCTGTTCACTGAATTCTTTTTAGTTCCTCTTTGTGATGACACAAGGCTTAGATTTTTGTATTCTCACATGTATGACACAAACAACTGGGCAATGGTCACTAATGTCTTGGGCGAAGACACTAGTAGAGACATATTTCTCTGGTGTATTCGTTAAAATAAGACCAATCAGAGTTGACTTTGAAGGATCTTTAGGGTTGGGCCGTGTAGACTTAGCCACCAGCTGAGTGAGGTTTAGCTCATTACACGTCTTTTAGATTGTCTGAAGCCTGCATTTCACAATCATAATAATTCAGGTCACCCAGAATAATAACTTCTGATTTAGTAAAAGAAGGCAAACTAGTTAACTCCGCGAGTGCACAAAAGGTTAGCGGAGGGAGGACAGACTCCTATAACAGTTATGGACACATTCTTCTCCAGACAAAGGCTTAAAGATAGTAGATACAATTTCTGGGCAAGGGAAATGGATTTCACCAAAAAATGGCCACTCCACCACCTCTACCCTGTCTGTCAGCTCTGAACACATGATAACCATTAATATCAGAGTCCAGAATGTCCCCAGATATCCAGGTTTCAGTCAATACCAGAACGTCCAGATTTTTCTGCATAGCCCAGATTTCTGAATGAAATCTAGTTTAGGAAGTAAGCTCCTAATGTTCAGATGCATCAACCCAAGTCCTTTATGATTTTTAAAGTCCCATGGAAACTCCAACAAGCTACGTTCAATAGGTGGTTGTGGGCCTTGTCGGATGGTTGATATTGATAAAGTTGGTATGGCTATAAGATTGCACAGAACTGCACCATTTGGTCTATCCCTATTAGTAAAAGGAAGAAGAAATTTGAATTACTTTTTGAATTAAGGTTAGCACCATTAGGTCCTAAGTCTGCAGCCAATGTCAATACGAGGAACTCAGAGTAACCAATGATGGAATATAGTCTGGGTTGCCATTTCATTAGATTTCCTTGACTTCATTAGATGTTCAGGAGTCTTACGGCTTGGGGGTAGAAGCTGTTTTGAATCACGTTGAGGGAGAGGTTGTCCTGGCACTACCCCCCCCCCCCCCCCCCCTAGACCGCTGCTACTTTTACCATCTATGCATAGTCACTTTAAAAACTACCTACATGTACATGCTACCTCAACTAACTGGCGCCCACGCACATTGACTCTGTATTGGTACCCCCGTCTATAGTCACACTATTGTTATTTTACTGCTGCTCTTTAATTACTTGCTTGTTACTTTTATATCTCTTATTCTTATCCATATTTTTTTGAAACTGCATTGTTAGTTAGTGGCTCGTAAGTAAGCATTTCACTGTAAGATCTACACCTGTTCTATTCGGAGCATGTGACTAATACAATTTGATTTGAAATCGTCATTTAACTGCACCTCAGATTGCAGCCCAAATAAACGCTTCACAAAGTTCAAGTAACAGACACATTTCAACTGTTCAGACGAGACAATGAATCAGGCCTTCATGGTCGAATTGCTCCAAAGAAACCACAACTAAAAAGGACGCCCATAAGAAGAAGAGACTTGCATGGGCCAAGAAACACGAGCAATGGACATTAGACCGGTGGAAGTCGGTCCTTTGGTCTAGAGTCCAAATTTGAGATTTTTGGTTCAAACCGCCTTGTCTTTGTGAGACGCAGAGTAGGTGAATGGATGATCTCCGCATGTGTGGTTCCCACTCTTAAGTGAAGCATGGAGGAGGTGGTGTGATGGTGCTTTGCTAGTGACACTGCCAGTGACTTATTTAGAATTCAAGGCACACTCACAGCAATACGCCATCGCATCTGGTTTGCGCTAAGTGGGACTACCATTTGTTTTTCAACAGAACAATGACCCAACACACCTCCAGGCTGTGTAAGGGCTATTTGACCAAGGAGGAGAGTGATGGAGTGCTGCATCAGATGACCTGGCCTCCACAATCACCCGACCTCAACCCAATTGAGATGGTTTGGGATGAGTTGGACCGCAGAGTGAAGGAGAAGCAGCCAACAAGTGCTCAGCATAAGTGGGAAGTCCTTCAAGACTGTTGGAAAAGCATTCCAGGTGAAGCTGATTGAGAGAATGCCAAGAGTGTGCAAAGCTGTCATCAAGGCAAAGGGTGGCTACTTTGAAGAATCTCAAATATATGTTGATTTGTTAACAGTTTTTTGGTTACTACATGACTCCATGTGTTATTTCATTGTTTTGAAGTCTTCACTATTATTCTACAATGTAGAAAATAGTAAAAATAAAGAAACCTTTGCATGAGTAGAGGTGTCCAAACTTTTGACTGCTACTGTAGGTGTGCACACATGCATACACCGGCAACAAGTTTACATGCAATGAAGAGGCGACTCCGGGATGCTGGCCTTCTAGGCAGAGTTGCAAAGAAAAAGCCATCTCTTAGACTGGCCAATAAAAGATTAAGATGGGCAACAACAAAAAACATACACTGGAACTATGGCTTAGAAAGCCAGCATCCCGAAGTAGCCTCTTCACTGTTGACGTTGAGACTGGCATTTTGCGGGTACTATTTAATGAAGCTGCCAGTTGAGGACTTGTGAGGCATCTGTTTCTCAAACGAGACACTAATGTACTTGTCCTCTTACTCAGTCGTGCACCGGGGCATCCCACTCCTCTTTCTATTCTGGTTAGAGCCAGTTTGCGCTGTTCTGTGAAGGGAGTAGTACACATCGTTGTGTCAGATCTTTAATAGCCTTAATTTCTCAGAACAAGAATATACTGACGTGTTTCAGAAGAAAGTTATTTGTTTCTAGCCATTTTGAGCCTGTAATCGAAATCACAAATGCTGATGCTCCAGTTGCTCAACTAGTCTAAAGGCCAGTTTTATTGCTTCTTTAATCAGCACAGCAGTTCTCAGCTGTGCTAACATAATTGCAAAAGGGTTTTATAATGCTCAATTAGCCTTTTAAAATGGTAAACTTAGATTAGCAAACACAACGTGCCATTGGAACACAGGAGTGATGGTTGCTGATAATGGGCCTCTGTACGCCTATGTAGATATTCCATTTAAATTATATATATATATATATATATATATATATATATATATATATATATATATATATATATATATAATTATTTTTTTAAATCAGCCGTTTCGAGCTACAATAGTCATTTACAACATTAACAATGTCTACAGTATTTCTGATCAATTTGATGTTATTTTAATGGACAAACATTTTTTTTGCTTTTCTTTCAATAACAAGGAAATCTCTAAGTGACCCCAAACTTTTGAACAGTAGTGTAAGTATCGTAATATCGTATTCCTGCAGTTCCTGGAAATTCCCAGCCCGAACACACACACACAAAAACAGAGAGACAGAGAGAGAGAGAGACAGAGACACACTAAGCAGTGGTTCCTAAGCTGTGGGTCGGCTCAGTGACCACAGTTCAGGTCAGCTCAGAGGGTGAGAGATTCTGACTAGGATTCCAAGGAGGCTGACATGCTTGACACTTTCACCACTCCCCTGTGATTAAACTTTCAACAGTACAACGTCTGAAGTGCATGGGATGTATTGTTGGTGAATCAGAATCTGGGTTTACAGGAGACCTTGAATATGGAGATTCTGCTTTAAGCCTAGGAAGCAGCCATTAAATCTACCATTCACCAGCATTTCAAGCTAAATAATGTCAAAACCCATACAACGCTGTGAAGTGCAGAGCCTGAGCTATGACGTAATATATCGCATGTTACTGAGCTGGAGGGTTCCAATTTATACGCTTTTATCAGTACCCACATCTGCTATTTTCAACCCATATACGAGTGTTAAGGGTTAAAAGACCATCACAGTTGTAAACAAAGACACTATAAACATGATTATAGCAGGTTCACTGGAGTTCCATCTTCCAGGCTTTGAGTAGGAAGGTCTTCTCAAGCATAGCACTGCTCAAGTGACCAACCAATCAACCACATCTATCACAGTGGAGCAAAACAAAATGATCATTATGTATGAGAAACAGACTTCCTGTGTAGGGTGACCAATATAAAATCAGTCGGGCTGATATCCTTAAGCCATCTAAGCTGTCATTAGGAACTGGCAAACAGAATGGCGTTTCTAAAGCCCCATTCAAACCAGTAATCATGTGTTCATTCATCAGTGCCATAGCCATACGCATAGAGCTGCCAGAACAACAACTGTGCAATGTGAGTAGATTGCCTGCATGCTAGAAAGCTGATTACTTATTATTACCAGTCTGTTTCACTGTGAGTCAGCTGAGAACATCCAGTGAGTACAGATGGTCACAACTCAAAAGCAACAATCAATTTGACGATCACCATAGTGTGTGCTTGTTTCTCCTCCCCACTCACCGTTCTTGCGTTCGTTGAGGGGGGGCAGGTTGCTGCTGGGCTGCAGGGTCAGCTCCTCCAGCTCATGGGTGACCGCCTCACTCTGGGGACTGGGCACCAGCAGACCCAACATCTCATAATCCCCCTCTGCTCTGGGCAGCCCCTGGGGCTCCATCTCCACAGGGGAGGAAATCAGGGGGCTCCCTAGTAACCAGCAGGGGCAGTTACCGTCCCGGTGTGATGTCACGATGATCTCTGCATGGGAAGAGAGAATAGGATATTTTTTTCCCCCCCATGTTTTTTTTTTATACAAGACACAAAGAACAGTACAGGGATGTGTTCAAAGGCTAAATCAACTTTTACACTTATAAATGAGTAAAGAATGTTACAACATGCCCTGGGATAAGAGTGTTCTTCTAAACTCAACATGATTTCCAGGTTGACATCAATGGCATGACTCCTCAACCTACTGGGAGTGATGGTGTGGAATGTCTAATATAGAACCAACCACCTGGAAGAGTTCTAACCATATTATTCATTTAGGAGGTATTGATGTGTGTGTGAGTAAAATACCCGTTTTAACCAACAGTTATAAGAAAGAAGCTCAGTCACTAAGATGAATGAATCGTGTCCAGAGTTGCCTAACTGATGGTGGTTTGAAACAGTGGGAATGGAAAGACTTAACACTAGAACTGCCATTGGCCACTGAAAAACAACATCTGCCAAAACAAAATAAGCTGTCCTGCTCCTTCCATGACTTTTCCTAAATGTTTGTATTTTACACTGCTCATTTGTCTGAATTTTGAAATCACAAACAGAAAAGCATTTAGAGCCTTTTTACCAGTTTTCACACCTATTCCGAACTTAACCCCCCCATGACAATGTGTTATAGAACATTGGTACCCAGCCAGGCGCTAATGAGTCTCTCTCTCTCCTCACTGAATGACAAAACGGATGAATGGACGATAATTGTGCACCTTAATTCAGAATTACATTTAAATTTGGCCTAACTGAATGATGAGGGTAAAGGTTGATTTCATTTAGAAAGACACTAGTGTAATGAGGAGTTTGTGTATGCCTATTCATCAGCAAATCATTTGTCCACGCGCCTTACGGGTTCATACCATTCTCTTATGTTTTACTTTGTAAAAAGAAGCTGTTATGGAAGTGTTATATTTACTATAAATATTACTAATCAAATGTATTGTAAGGGAAACTAAAACACGCTGTGTTGCAGTAGGCCTTTAGAATAATGCAAAACATATCCTTTAACAAGTTGATGAGCGGGAAGAAAACGATGCCAGTCAGCCTGCACAGCCGGCTCATCAAAACTACACAGTTTCACACACAAGAGTTAGCCTATAGACTAGATTAAAGTGACAATCTGATGAGTGACTATTAGGCCTATCAGTTATCAAATTGTACATGAATAGATGGGTGCATCTTGTAATTGAGAGATGCAGGGAAAGGAGCATAACTTTATGAAATCCTCATTCCGATTCACATGCAGGTAAAACATTTTGATTTCTATATAGTATCACAAAGAGCTCAAAATTAAAGTGGCCCAGCTCGATTTCCAAATGTCACTTTTTCCAAGAATATCCATGCATTCAGCACATGACCACTCACGCAGCAGCATTGATCTGGCTACTACGCAAACACTAGTAACAAACTTAAAATGTAAATATGCTATTCTGTCGTCAATGGCTGAACAGGCGATAGAAACGCAATGGTGCATGTTACTTCAATGAACGGAATGATGAGGGTGATTGCTGGATTTGAATGATGAGAGTGAAAAGGATGATTGAATTTAGAACAATAGTGTAATGGTCTAATTATTTTATTATGAAAGGCTGGAAATGGTATATAATTTCCCCTTGGAGAGGCAAATCAGACACTGAGTACAACATACAATTATATATTTGCACAAATATTTCTTCATGCAATTCATTATTTCTAATAGTTTATGCACTATTTATCAAGTGTTGGTGCTTATGTTTGCACACCTTGCAGGTTGATATGCATCTGATGCAGTGGTGGATAAAGTACCCAATTGTTATACTTGAGTAATGACTCAAGTAAAAGTCACCCAGTAAAATACTACTTGAGTAAAAGTCTGAAAGTATTTGGTTTTAAATATACTTAAGAATCAAAATTAAATGTAACTGCTCAAATATACAGGATCAGTGTCCCTATACCGGGACAGTTGAGCTAATGTGCGCTAATGTGATTAGTATGACAGTTGTAACAGCAAACTTTCCAGGACATAGACATGTATTATATGGGCAGAAAGCTGAAATTCTTGCTAATTTAACTGCACTCTCCAATTTACAGTAGGTATTACAGTGAAATAATGCCATGCTATTGTTTGACGAGAGTGCACAGTTATGTACTTGAAAATATATAAATAAACCAAATTAGGCACATTTGGGCAGACTTGATACAACATTTTGAACAGTAATGCAATGGTTCATTGGATCAGTCTAAAATGTTGCACACACACATACACTGCTGCCATCTATTGGCCAAAATATAAATTGTGGCTAGACTCCTAAGTCATATAATGGCCTCTCTTTTGCATTTCAAAGAAGGAACAAAAAATAAATAGAAAAGTCACGTTTTTTTCTTTGTATTATCTTTTACCAGATTTAATGTGTTATATTCTCCTACATTCATTTCACATTTCCACAAACTTCAAACTGTTTCCTTTCAAACGGTATCAACAATATGCATATCCTTGCTTCAGGTCCTGAGTAACAGGCAGTTAGATTTGGCTATGTCATTTTAGGTGAAACGATAAAAAAAAGGGGGATACGATCCTTAAGAGGTTTTAAAGTAAAAGTATAAATTATTTCAAATTCCTTAAATTTAGCAAACTTGATGGCATAATTTTCTTGTTTTTGTATTTAGGATAGCCAGGGGCACACTCCAACACTCAGACATAATTTACAAACAAAACGTAGGGATGACCAGGAATGTTCTCTTGATAAGTGCATGAATTGGACCATTTTCCTGTCCTGCTAAGCATTAAAAATGTAACAAGTAATGTTGGGTGTCCGGGAAAATGTATGGAGTAAAAAGTACAGGATTATTTTTTGGAATGAAGTAAAAGTTGTCAAAAATATAAAATAGTAAAGTACAGATACCCCCAAAAACTACTTAAGTAGTACTTTATAGTATTTTTACTGAAGTACTTTACACTACTGATCTGATGCATATGCTAAATGGGTGGCCCAGCAACGTTCTCTAGCGGGTACTTATAGGCTGAAAGGCCAGGCGGTTCTAGTGTTAAGGGAGCAAAACAAACAGTTTGGCAACTATAGTTCCTAATAACCGGTTTATTATGATGGTTCCGGGTCCCACCATCAGCTCCATTCAGCCATTCAAACCACATCCATCTAGGGCTAAGGGGCACAATCCTGACATGTTGGTATTGGCATGGCACCATGCAGCTACGTTCTTACTTTGCCTCGCCTCTGGACTCAAGACGCAGCACCAACATTCCAACCAATGTACCAACTTAAAGGTCAAAGATTTTAAAAGCTTCTAGGTACATGGCCTCACACACACACACTTCATAACTTTTGTTCACAACCACATTTTTTTAAATGATCTGTAACCAACTTCAGAATACAATACTTGAGACCATATCTGGGATTTTCTGTGAATCCCTTGAGGATTGTTGATTCTCTACATGGAAACATTCCTCTCTTCGTTCATTACTGTTGCCATTCCGTTGCTGTAGTCCAATCCTTTCAATAACTTAATTGTTACATCTGTTGGATAATAAACATTATCTTAGTGATTTGAGCGCAGCCACTCCTTAAATGGCCACTGTTACTAAGAGACCCAGCAGTCTCACACACACACACACACACACACACAAATATACAAGAGTCACTGTGTACAGATACAGAAGACACAACCACTGTTCTGCCATGTTTGACTTTAGTGTGCCTCATGAGACAAATATCCATTATCAGTATCTACGGTTATGATTTCTTTTCCAAGAAGAAAAACTGGTGACAGTGGGGACACTAGATACTACAGACGTCGATGAGTAACCAAGCAGCTATCAACCAATTTATGCCTTATCCATTGGTTTACATGACCGCCAATCTACAGCAGTCTTTATTTCAGATCATATGTACTGGACCAAAGTGTCCCCGCAAGTACATCTAAACACACAAATATTCACATTTCAAGAGGTAAGAGCAGCAACTTATTTAATCTGGTCAGTCAGCACTCGCCTTCCACCTCTCCTCAGCCAAACAGAGGAAGTCGAGCCCACCACATGAGCCAGTTAAAATACAGTTCAGTTCAAATTAAATATTACTTTATCTTGAGGCTCTGGGTATTCAACGTATTATGTCACTGGAGACTGGACCCAGGTTAGAACAATAAAGTCAGTCTGTCTGGTGCAGGAAAGATGGGCTGGAGACTGACTGTGATATTAGGGTTGCTCTGAAGAGGGTGCAAGGTTCTGAACGTAGCAGAAAACCCATTAGAGATTCAATGAATAGAGCTGACACGATCCCCAACTCCACACCACACGATCCCCAACTCCACTCCACACGATCCCCAACTCCACTCCACACGATCCCCAACTCCACACCACACGATCCCCAACTCCACACCACACGATCCCCAACTCCACACCACACGATCCCCAACTCCACACCACACGATCCCCAACTCCACTCCACACGATCCCCAACTCCACTCCACACGATCCCCAACTCCACTCCACACGATCCCCAACTCCACTCCACACGATCCCCAACTCCACACCACACGATCCCCAACTCCACACGATCCCCAACTCCACACGATCCCCAACTCCACACCACATGATCCCCAACTAAGTTGTGTGTGTTCTAGGGTTGTGGTGGTCATGACTTTGTCAGCCGGCCAGTCATGCAAAAGACAATTGTTTTAGACGGTTATACCATGGATCATTTAGCTATTGGATTTAGAATTTTAGGACCCTTTCAGGTATCTGTTTCTAATTTGTAATACATTTGTAAAAACCTTTTTTTGCTTTGTCATTATGAGGTATTGTGTGTAGATTGATGAGGAAAACTCATTTAATCAATTTTAGAATAAGGTTGTTACACAACAAAATGTGGAAAAGTCAAAGGGTCTGAATACTTCCCGAATGCAAATAAAATGTTATTAGTGACATGTGCCGCATACAACAGGTGTAGACCTTACAGTGAAATGCTTATTTACGAGCCCCTAACCCGTTTCAAAAAATACAGATAAGAATAAGAAATAAAAGTAACTAGTAATTAAAGGAGGAGCAGTAAGAAATAACATGTACAGGAGGGTGCCGGTACAGAGTCAGTGTGCACCGGTTAGTTGAGGTACTATGTACATGTAGGAAGTGTTATTAAAGTGACTATGCATAGATGACAACAGAGAGTGGCAGTGGTGTGTAGAGGGGAGGGGGGGGGGCAATGTGAATAGTCTGGGTAGCCATTTGACTAGATGTTCAGGAGTCTTATGGCTTGGTGGTAGAAGCTGTTTAGAAGCCTCTTGGACCTAGGCTTGGCGCTCAGGTACCGCTTGCCGTGTGGTAGCAGAGAGAACAGTCTATGACTAGGGTGGCTGGAGTCTGCACTGTATAGGACTATGCGTATTAGAGCTTATGTGTCTGGGTCTTTCGAATGAATCATCACCTTAGAGAGCAGGGTCCATTTCATTGTGTTAGGCTTTGAAACAACATCCACAACGACCATGTTGCCTTACCTCCCTACTCTTCCACACACTGTACATAGATTTTCTATTGTGTTATTGACTGTACGTTTGTTTATGTGTAACTCTGTGTTGTTGTTTTGTCGCAGTGCTTTGCTTTATCTTGGCCAGGTCGCAGTTGTAAATGAGAACTTGTTCTGAACTGGCCTACCTGGTTAAATAAAGGTTAAATAAAAATACAAAATGTTGTTGAACTTCTTCAAATTGATCAATCACAGTGAGGTGAGTGTTAAAAACCTGATATTGTTTTGCAGTTAAATGCAATGAAAAATCACATCAAACACTTACATTGATGTCAGAGTGGTTAGAGGGACAATAGAGCCCTGAGTACCAGGCCATTAGCGACCTGATGGTCGTTAGCAAGTTGGCTACTATCTACGCATGTCCAGAGTGTAGAAGAGATTACCGTGACTCAACGGTCATGTGGAACTTTACTGTGGTCATGACTGCTGGTGTGGCGGTAATACGGTCACTGCAACAGCTCTGGTCTGTTCTACACAACATGAGTCTGAAAGTTCCAGCGTTGTGCCCTAGTGAGGGGAGTGCAGCCCGTCACAGCCGGTTCTGAGTTTCTAAAAGAGGACATTTCAAAAGAGGCTGTTGAGTCTCAGATTCAGCTCCTAAATTTTACCCGAACTCCCGTTTCTTCCAGATGTAAGTAGTTGCCCTTAATATCAGACTTAGGCCTAATATCATTGGAACCAACTCACTGTTCCTAGGCAGTCATTGAAAATAAGAATTTGTTCTTAACTGACTTGCCTAGTTAAATAAAAGGTAAAATAAATTTAAATGTAGGTTGATGTAGCCTAATCCTTCTGTTTGAATGGTGTAGGTACCTTTTCTACCATGGATTGTTAATTTTATTAGTAAAATGCCTACCTGTTACTATTGCTAGACAACTGAATGTTGGCCAAAATGTGTTTATATAGCATAATAGGAGTAATAATTAAAAAAAAAGTTGTTGATTTAGTAACATTCAGTATGGAAACGTTCTCTCATAATGCCATTCCTTACCACCGCTGGAAGAAGGGGTGAAGGAGAACGAGGAAGAGAGACTTCTGCCTGGGTCCAGCTGCTACAGCACACTAAGCCATGGCGACCTGGGAACAGAAGACAGAGACTATTTAAAATTACATTCTGCTACAAACCACAATTAATGCTCTACCAGAATTAACAAAGCATTTTGTGCAAATTTGAATGTCGATGACCTTGACCACCAACCTTTGTAAGATGTGTATCAGATCAGAAAATCATGAACGCATATGAACACAGTGGTCCCTGCAGTGTAGACTCAAACCGGTGTGATTAGAACGTGTAGTCACAACAGTCAGCATTTGAGCTGGCCACACTTTTTTTCCACAAAGTCTTTACAATGTTATGTCCTCAATGTGAGCAGTTTATTATGGATGCAATGCTCAGACAGTCACAGAAGTAGCATAACACAATTCTCATCCAAATCTGAAAATGTAGGCTACAATAATCCTAATGCTAACTGAGTAAAGAGTGAGCTAACACTAGCGGTCATATATAGCCAACTATCGGCTGAGAAACCATAAGTGAGTAGTTTCCCACGGTGAGTAGTTTGTGCGTGCCGCCATGTTCGTTTTTCTGCGTCAACCAAACATGAGGTGACAAGATGAGTTGGGTCTGTTTGCAGTATGCCTGTTGAAGGGAGTGCGTCATCTACCATCATTCACTTACGGAAGTTTACTTGAAAGACGAGTGAACCATCCCTTCTCGTTTTGCTATAAACATTGTTTGTCTGAGACATTTACGTGACACACAGAACGCATTGAATGATGTCAACAAACAAGGCTCCACACAGACAGCAAATGGCTTAGCATTAGCTCATCATAATCAGTACAACCTTCAAAAAATGACAAACAAAAATAGATACAACATGTAAAGTGTTGGTCCCATGTTTCATGAGCTGAAATAAGATATCCCAGAAATGTTCCATACGCACAAAAGCTTATTTCTCTTAAAATGTTGTGTTAGTGAGCATTTCTCCTTTGCCAAGATAATCCATCCACCTGACAGGTGTGGCATATCAAGAAGCTGGTTAAATAGCGTGATCATTACACAGGTGCACCTTGTGCTGGGGACAATAAAAGGCCACTAAAATGCACATCACACAACACCACAGATGTCTCAAGTTGAGGGAGCGTGCAATTGGTATGCTGACTGCAGGAATGTCCACCAGAGCTGTTGACAGACAAGTGAATATTAATTTCTCTACCATAAGCCACCTCCATCAATTTAGAGAATTTGGCAGTATGTCCAACCAGCCTCACAGACCACATGTAACCACTCCAGCCCAGGACCTCCACATCCGGCTTCTTCACCTGCAGGATCGTCTGAGACCAGCCACACTGACAGCTGATGAAACGGTTTGCAAAACCGAAGAATTTCTGCACAAACTGTCAGAAACCATCTCAGGGAAACTCATCTGCGTGCTCGTCGTCCTCACAAGGACCTGACCACAGTTCGGCGTCGTGACCGACTTCAGTGGGCAAATGCTCACCTTCTATGGCCACTGGCATGCTGGAGAAGTGTGCTCTTCACAGATGAATCCCAGTTTCAACTGTAGGCAGACGGCAGACAGCGTTTGGCGTCATGAGGGCGAATGTTTTGCTGATGTCAATGTTGTGAACAGAGAGTCCCATGGTGGCGGTGGGGTTAAGGTATGGGTAGGCATAAGTTACAGATAATGAACACAATTGCATTTTATTGATGGCAATTTGAACGCACAGAGATAACGGGGGGCCCATTGTCGCGCCAATCACCTGCCATCAGCTCATGTTTCAGCATGATAATGCATGGCTCCATGTCGCAAGGATCTGTACACAATTCCATGAAGCTGAAAAAGTCCCAGTTCTTCCATGGCCTTCATACTCACCAGACATGCCACCCATTGAGCTTGTTTGGGATGCTCTGTATCGACGTGTACGACACCGTGTCCCAGTTACATTTTACATTTTAGGCGTCATTTAGCAGACGCTCTTATCCAGAGCGACTTACAGTAGTGAATGCATACATTTCATATTTGTTTCTTTTTTTCCCCTCTGTACTGGTCCCCCGTGGGAATCGAACCCACAACCCTGGCGTTGCAAACACCATGCTCTACCAACTGAGCCACATGGGACCAGTTCCCGCCAATAGCCAGCAACTTCGCACAGCCTTTGAAGGGGAATGGCCAAATTCCACAGGCAACAATCAACAGCCTGATCAACTCTATGCGAAGGAGATGTGTCGTGCTGCATGAGGCAAATGGTGGTCACACCAGATACGGACTGGTTTTCTGATCCACGCCCATACCTTTTTTTTTCAAGGTATCTGTGACCAACAGATGCATACCTGTATTCCCAGTCATGTTAAATCCACAGATTATGGCCTAATTTATTCATTTCAATTGACTGACTTCGTTATATGAACTGTAACTCATTAAAATCTTTGAAGTTGTTACATGTTGCGTTTATATTTTTGTTCAGTGTATTTTAAAAACACCCGTCCATTACAATCTACGCAAGAATCGGAATGAAAGATTTATCACCACTACTTGAAAACGTAAATAAAACATTAAAAAAATGAAATGACTACCACACAAACCATTTTCTGATAGTGATTTATTGATACAAGTGGCGGTGATACTGATGATTTGTCACCACAGATGGTTTGTTTACATTTCTACCGTTGTGGCTAGATGGAGTAGCTAGTCCTACAACAGCACTATCTAGTGGTGGCAACTGTAGCACTATAGCTAAGCCCAACCCTTTTTGTAACCTTAACATCCTACATTAATTCACCTAACCTGCTTTGTTAGTTCTCCTAACCTGCCACGTTAATTATCCTAACCTGCTACGTAAACAAACATCTGTCGAGACAAATCATCAGTATAACCACACCGGTAGCCAATCACCCCTGATACTCACTTGGAGCCATTCAGTGGTTGTTGTTTATGTATGTAGCTAGCGGGCTAAGTTGTAGCATTAGCAATGTCTTTCAAAAGGAGATGACTCACAAATGATACAATTCTGGAGACTTTTGCAAATTCTGACAATGAATCCGAGTATGACAGTGAGGAATCAGGCTGAGAGAAAGATAAAACCAGACTATGTGCTTGACTATAATCACAAAATGGGGACTCAGAAAACCACCAAGTGGTATAAGAATACATTTTCTTCATCTGATCAACACTGCAGTGGTTTCTGAAAGTACAGAATAAAGAGGAATTATTAGTAATTAGAAAATAAATCAGGATATAGAAATAAAACAATATTACAAGTAACATAACTGAAGAGCTCCACAAGCAGGCAGGGCAGAGATACGCAGGCCAAATTAATACACAGGTCAATGCAATGGTCATGATACGACCAGGACATTTTCAAAGGATACAACAAAAGCTAATACTTATTTGATGCCATTAGCATTGTTTTACAGAACTATTAGAAAAATGTATGAAGGTTATGAAATCAGTTCCTTATGTGAAATAAGTTCCTTGTAAAACTAAACCATCTAGTGTTCAGCGAAATAACAACAATGCCAAATACTGGTAGGCTAGTCAAATCATGTACATCCGATCACATTAACCATTACTCTCTCGCGGGAATTTCACTAATGGTCCGTATGTAGCCAAACGTAGCTGCTGCTCATTCTGTTTGCTCGAAAATTGATAAAATGGTTAAAAATAAAAAAATAAAAAACGTATTTATTTATTTTATAAAAGGCCCATGTCCATAGAGACACATACCAGCTCTACTGGTAGTACTGCTACTACCAGCAGTACTACACCTGCACCTGTCGACAACACAAGTTGTTCTGCTTCCACGAGCACATCCAATGCTAACATTGAAAACACCCTAAAGTTTCTAAAACTGTTTGAATGGTGTCTGTGAGTATAACAGAACTAATTTGGCAGGCCAAAAAATGAGAAGATTCCAAACAGGAAGCGCTCTCTCTGACTATTTCTTGATCATCTCTAACCAAAACAGGGGATCTCTGGCATAACGTGACATTTTCTAACGCTCCCATAGGCTCTCAGAAGGCGCCAGAACGATGAATGGTGGCTTTGCAGGCCATGGCTGAAAAACATTAGCACATTTGGATAGTGGTCGATCTGAGGACAATGAGACTGAGGCGCGTGCACGAGCCAACACCATGTTTACTTTCTCTCTCTTTGAACGAAAACAACAACTCCCGGTCGGAATATTATCGCTTTTTTAAGAGAAAAAAATTGCATAAAAATTGATTTTAAACAGCGTTTGACATGCTTCGAAGTACGGTAATGGAACATTTTGAAATTTTTTGTCACGAAACGCGTCGGGCGCGTCACCCTTCGGATAGTGTCTTGAACGCACGAACAAAACGCCGCTATTTGGATATAACTATGGATTATTTTGAACCAAACCAACATTTGTTATTGAAGTAGAAGTCCTGGGAGTGCATTCTGATGAAGAACAGCAAAGGTAATCAAACTTTTCTAATAGTAAATCGGAGTTTGGTGAGTACCACACTTGGTGGGTGTCAAAATAGCTAGCCTGTGATGGCCGGGCTATCTACTCAGAATATTGCAAAATGTGCTTTCACCGAAAAGCTATTTTAAAATCGGACATAGCGAGTGCATAAAGGAGTTCTGTATCTATAATTCTTAAAATAATTGTTATGTTTTTTGTGAACGTTTATCATGAGTAATTTAGTAAATTCACCGGAAGTGTTCGGTGGGAATGCTAGTCACATGCTAATGTAAAAAGCTGGTTTTTGATATAAATATGAACTTGATGGAACAAAACATGCATGTATTGTATAACATAATGTCCTAGGATTGTCATCTGATGAAGATCATCAAAGGTTAGTGCTGCATTTAGCTGTGGTTTGGGTTTATGTGACATTATATGCTAGATTGAAAAATGGGTGTCTGGCTGGGTACTCTGCTGACAATCTAATGTTTTGCTTTCGTTGTAAAGCCTTTTTGAAATCGGACAGTGTGGTTAGATTAACGAGTCTTGTCTTTAAAATGGTGTAAAATAGTCATATGTTTGAGAAATTGAAGTAATAGCATTTCTAAGGTATTTGAATATCACGCCACGGGATTACACTGGCTGTTGAGTCCCACCTAGCCCATAGAGGTTAAGTGTTCCCTTTATTTTTTTGAGCAGTGTATATTCAATGTGCGGGACAAAATTGAGGCTATGATTAAGTTGGGGCTCTCTATGATTAAGTTGGAACACACAGGTATTCCCATCATTCTATGATTTTCTGTGTGCAATTGAACTCAAATTTACGGACAATGTCAAATGTGAGATTGCGAAGCATCCGAGTGAGTTGGGTACGCAATTATGCAGGTACTTTCCCGAAACGGCCGACACAAACAACTGGATTCGTTATCCCTTCATGCCCTACCTCCAGTCCACTTACCGATATCTGTACAAGAGAGCCTCATCGAAATTGCAACAAGCGGTTCTGTGAAAATTGAATTTAAATCAGAAGCCACTGCCAGATTTCTGGATTGAGCTGCTCTGAGCATGTCCTTCCTTGGCAAATCACACTGTTAGGACCCTGATAACCTTTGCAACCATGTACCTATGTGAGAGTGGATTCTCGGCCCTCACTAGCATGAAAACTAAATACAGGCACAGACTGTGTGTGGAAAATGATTTAAGACAGACTCTCCAATACAACCCAACACTGCAGAGTTATGTGCATCCTTTCAAGCACACCCTTCAAATTAACCTGTGGTGAGTTATTCAAAATTTTCGATGAACAAATAAGGTTTTATATGTAAGATGGTTAAATAAAGAGCAAGATTATTATTATTATTTGTGCCCTGGTCCTATAAGAGCTCTTTGTCACTTCCCAAAAGCTGGGTTGTGACAAAAACTTACACTCATTCTTATGTTTAATAAATGTATCGTATAGTGTGTGTGTGGCAGGCTTATAATTATGGCAAAAAAAATACATTTGTGAGTGCGATGACCCTGGTGCTAGAGGGGGTACGCAGCTGGAGGTTGAATGTTTGAAAGGGTACGGGATTCTAAAAAGTTTTGGAACCACTGTTCTGTGAATTAATGAGGCGGAACGTACCTCATTTCAAACTATAAAATTGAGAAGTTGAAACACACATTATTGATAATTAGCAGGCAGCGTGTCTCGGTTTGAGGGCAGTTGTCCTGTTGCGTCACAATCACATTTAGGAACAGTGAGTAAATTCTGACAACACTCGCATAACAAAACTCACGCTGGGGGGACCGTTAAGTGATATTTGAAACTCACAAGTAAGAAGGACAAAGGGATTCTCTGGTACAGCCATGTGCACCACATCATTGCGCTCTGGCTCTGTTGTATGTGATTCTTGCTAGCGGTCACTCAAATGGCGAGGGGCTGAATCTGATTGGCTGGAACTTGAATTGCTAGGGTGCTGGCCAATGTGGGGGGAAAATGAAGGAAAAAAATGGCACAGCACAGCTTACTGAAAACAGACGCTTCAAACTAGGGATTTCGTGACTAATTGAGGTAACTGTAATTCTGCATGTACAAACTAGACATTGACACACCCAGCCCAAAGTGGGGGGGGTTTAAAAAAAATACTTACTAGTCGCCAAAGTACCAAAGCATACAGGCTACCTGAGACAAAAACAGAGGTATTGCAAAAAAACACTGGGACTGCAGGGGCAAGCGACAGTTGCTATAGCAACAGCATGCTTCAGTCTTTGTGGCGATGGGATGAAGGGGTGTTCTGGAGGAGGGGGGAGAGAGAGAGAGAGAGAGCCTGAGAGCTTTGTGAGCGTAATGTTTACTGATCATTTTTATTGTTTATTATCTCCTTCACTTGCTTTGGCAATGACAACATATGTTTCCCATGCCAATAAAGGACTTACATTGAAATTGAGAGTCAGAGAACCAGGGAGAGAGACAGGGAGCCAGAGTTTGAGTGTAACGTTTACTATTAATGTTTGTTGTTTATTATCTATTTCACTTGCTTTTGCAATGTAAACATATGTTTCCCATGCCAACAAAGCCCCTTAAATTGAAAGAGACAGAAAGGAGACACACTAGCGGGACAAGCTCTCACCTACACGAGGGGCTCTTTACTGAAAGGCAAACTGTGACAGTAGCACCAACCAGTTCAAACAAGATACACAACACCTCAGAACTCAGTTTCTAAGCTACAGAGGATCTAGTGCACTCTCCTCAGGTCCTGGGCTGCCAATGGCCACAATCAATGCACCCAGGACAGATAGTGCGCGCACGTCATGTTAAAACACCTGATTCAACTCATCAAGGTATTGGTGATCGTTGAATCAGGAGGAGTTTTTATTGTTGGGCTGGAGCAAAATAGTGAGCATGCACAAAACTTGTTGCTCTCCAGGAGCGCAGTTGGTGACTGACCACTGAAGATCGAGGTCAACAGGTTTGTTTACATTCAAACAGAGGGAAGTACCTGGTCCCCTCAGAGGGAGAGCAAACATCATGCATGACTAGACAATGTGTTGTAAATATCAACCGTGCTCCTACCCAACTGCTCTGTCCTGCTATAGGCATTAGCAACGAGTACCATGTGTTCATCCAAAGGAAACCCACAGAAGGGACAAGGTGGTGCCCAGCTAGGCTTAATGGTAGATGGCTTTGGAGATTATAGGTGTACGTAAATGTGCTGGTGTTTACAATTCAGCTATAAAATACTGTTGTTTTGCGTTTTCATAAAACTGAAGGTTGTTGGGTGCAAAGTCTACAAGGGTCTAAGTGTGCTGTGCATGATAATGCACGAGGGTGTGTATGACAGATCGATGACCTTCTGCTCCTGCCTAGTAGTATTGTACTGATCCAGTATGTGGTGACCCAGCAGTCTTAAAGGAACGATACAAGGTCCATATCACCAACTATGGGCATACAGACACAGGATGGAAACATACACCTAACAGCAAACATAACTTTGCAATTAATATATCGTAATATTGCTTAATAGCAGTCAACAGCCTGGGATAACATAGTTCCCCAGAATATCAAAGAAACAATAAGTCAGCTTGGCCTGTATATCAAGAGCACAGATGAACTAAACACTTTCTCCCCACAGGTTCTGGGGGACTGCCCCTTCCTCATCATCACAAAGAAGAGGTCATAGGTCAGCTAAGTATCTATACACAACACAAGCCCCTCTCCAGTCTGTAAAGGGGTTATGCTACTCCAGGCTACTGCAGTGGTAACATGCTTCATATTCACTACAGGGAGGAACTCCTCCTCACACCGTCTTTAGGTAAATACCCACCCAGTATTCTCCTCTCTGTTCAGTCAGGGTGGTCTAGTCTCTCCTGGCAGACTTAAACACAATCTCCTGGTGTGTGTGTGTGTGTGTGTCAGATATAAAACCAGTCCCTTTGCAGCAAGTCACAGCCCAGTAACAGTATCTTGTGCTGTGGACATTATTGCCCCTCAATCCTAGCGATTTGAAGTTGGTTTCTCAGAGACTGAAATAGCCCACAAGTCTGATCCAACAAAAATGACTGCTTTTTCTTGAGATAAGGCCAATGCTGATGTTATTATGGTTCATGTCACAACTTGCAGACTTGTTTACGTGCTGCTGTGCGTTTTTGTTGCCAACCTTACTTTGCTACCTGACAACTTTACGGTTTTTACTTTTTAATTACCGTTTATATTTTTAGTTTTTCCCTCACTCAACTTTTTTTCAATCAACTTTTTCACTCCGGACGTTTTATCTGGACATGGTTCATCAGGACTTCCAACAGCCGAAGCTAAGTAACATTAACATGATGCCTTCTAATTGCAGTCGCTGTACTCATAAAATACAGGAGAACGACCGCCTTACGGCGAGGATAGCTGTGCTACAAGCCCAGCTTCAGACGCAATCGTTAGGCAAGGGTAATTTCAGTGTAGGAAAGGATGAAACAGCGTCTGTGCCACCAGTAAGTACAGATAGTAACGTTAGTATTAATCCCCTCGCACAGTCCCCGCAGCCAGACAACTTTCTCATGGCTTCTGGAGGGAAATGCTGTAGGAATGCTCAACCGGTGTCGCTCATTCAGCCGACAGAAACTTTCAACCGGTTCTCCCCATTAAGCAGCGAGTCGGAGTCAGAGGCCGAGCCTTCTCTAGCTCTGGTCTCTACTCCTCCCGTTACGGGGTCTGAGACGCCGAAGCCTCCCACCATTAGCTCTGACAAATTGAAAACCCTAGTCATTGGCGACTCCATTACCTGCAGTATTAGACTTAAAACGAATCATCCAGCGATCATACACTGTTTACCAGGGGGCAGGGCTACCGACGTTAAGGCTAATCTGAAGATGGTGCTGGCTAAAGCTAAAACTGGCGAGTGTAGAGAGTATAGGGATATTGTTATCCACGTCGGCACCAACGATGTTAGGATGAAACAGTCAGAGGTCACCAAGCGCAACATAGCTTCAGCGTGTAAATCAGCTAGAAAGATGTGTCGGCATCGAGTAATTGTCTCTGGCCCCCTCCCAGTTAGGGGGAGTGATGAGCTCTACAGCAGAGTGTCACAACTCAATCGCTGGTTGAAAACTGTTTTCTGCCCCTCCCAAAAGATAATTGGAAAATTGGCCCTCTTTCTGGGACTCACCCACAAACAGGACCAAGCCTGGCCTGATGAGGAATGACGGACTCCATCCTAGCTGGAGGGGTGCCCTCATCTTATCTACGAACATAGACAGGGCTCTAACTCCTCTAGCTCCACAATGAAATAGGGTGCAGACCAGGCAGCAGGCTGTTAGCCAGCCTACCAGCTTAGTGGAGTCTGCCACTAGCACAGTCAGTGTAGTCAGCTCAGCTATCCCCATTGAGACCGTGTCTGTGCCTCGACCTAGGTTGGGCAAAACTAAACATGGTGGTGTTCGCCTTAGCAATCTCACTAGAATAAAGACCTCCTCCATTTCTGCCATTATTGAAAGAGATTGTGATACCTCACATCTCAAAATAGGGCTACTTCATGTTAGATCCCTCACTTCCAAGGCAGTTAGAGTCAATGAACTAATCACTGATCATAATCTTGATTTGATTGGCCTGACAAACATGGCTTAAGCCTGATGAATTTACTGTGTTAAATGAGGCCTCACCTCCTGGTTACACTAGTGACCATATCCCCCGTGCATCCCGCAAAGGCGGAGGTGTTGCTAACATTTACGACAGCAAATTTCAATTTACAAAAAAAAACCCGACGTTTTCGTCTTTTGAGCTTCTAGTCATGAAATCTACGCAGCCTACTCAATCACTTTTTATAGCTACTGTTTACAGGCCTCCAGGGCCATATACAGCGTTCCTCACTGAGTTCCCTGAATTCCTATCGGACATTGTAGTCACAGCAGATAATATTCTAATTTTTGGTGACTTTAATATTCACATGGAAAAATCCACAGACCCACTCCAAAAGGCTTTCGGAGCCATTATCGACTCAGTGGGTTTTGTCCAACATGTCTCTGGACCTACTCACTGCCACAGTCATACTCTGGACCTAGTTTTGTCCCGTGGAATAAATGTTGTGGATCTTAATGTTTTTCCTCATAATCCTGGACTATCAGACCACCATTTTATTACGTTTGCAATCGCAACAAATAATCTGCTCCGACCCCAACCAAGGAGCATCAAAAGTCGTGCTATAAATTCTCAGACAACCCAAAGATTCCTTGATGCCCTTCCAGACTCCCTCTGCCTACCCAAGGACATAAGAGGACAAATATATCAGTTAACCACCTAACTGAGGAACTCAATTTAACTTTGCGCAATACGCTAGATGCAGTTGCACCCCTAAAAACTAAAAACATTTGTCATAAGAAACTAGCAAGCTTCCAGAAAATTGGAATGGAAATTTCGCCACACCAAACTGGAAGTCTTCCGACTAGCTTGGAAAGACAGTACCGTGCAGTATCAAAGAGCCCTCACTGCTGCTCGATAATTCTATTTTTCCAACTTAATTGAGGAAAATAAGAATAATCCGAAATGTCTTTTTGATACTGTCGCAAAGCTAACTAAAAAGCAGCATTCCCCAAGAGAGGATGGCTTTCACTTCAGCAGTAATACATTCATGAACTTCTTTGAGGAAAAGATCATGATCATTAGAAAGCAAATTACGGACTCCTCTTTAAATCTGCGTATTCCTCCAAAGCTCCGTTGTCCTGAGTCTGCACAACTCTGCCAGGACCTAGTATCAAGGGAGACACTAAAGTGTTTTAGTACTATATCTCTTGACACAATGATGGAAATAATCATGGCCTCTAAACCTTCAAGCTGCATACTGGACCCTATTCCAACTAAACTACTGAAAGAGCTGCTTTCTGTGCTTGGCCCTCCTATGTTGAACATAATAAACGGCTCTCTATCCACCGGATGTGTACCAAACTCACTAAAAGTGGCAGTAATAAAGCATCTCTTGAAAAAGCCAAACCTTGACCCAGAAAATATATTTTTTTAAACTATCGGCCTATATCGAATCTTCCATTCCTCTCAAAAATTATAGAAAAACCTGCTGCGCAGCAACTCACTGCCTTCCTGAAGACAAACAATGTATACGAAACGCTTCAGTCTGGATTTAGACCCCATCATAGCACTGAGACTGCACTTGTGAAGGTGGTGAATGACCTTTTAATGGTGTCAGACCAAGGCTCTGCATCTGTCCTCGTGCTCCTAGATCTTAGTGCTGCTTTTGATACCATCGATCACCACATTCTTTTGGAGAGATTGGAAACCCAAATTGGTCTACACGGACAAGTTCTGGCCTGGTTTAGATCTTACCTGTCGGAAAGATATCAGTTTGTCTCTGTGAATGGTTTGTCCTCTGACAAATCAACTGTAAATTGCGGTGTTCCTCAAGGTTCTGTTTTAGGACCACTATTGTTTTCACTTGATATTTTACCTCTTGGGGATGTCAGTCGAAAACATAATGTTAAATTTCACTGCTATGCGGATGACACACAGCTGTACATTTCAATGAAACATGGTGAAGCCCCAAAATTGCCCTCACTAGAAGCCTGTGTTTCAGACATAAGGAAGTGGATGGCTGCAAACGTTCTACTTTTAAACTCGGACAAAACAGAGATGCTTGTTCTAGGTCCCAAGAAACAAAGAGATCTTCTGTTAAATCTGACAATTAATCTTGATGGTTGTACAGTTGTCTCAAATAAAACTGAAGGACCTCGGCGTTACTCTGGACCCTGATCTCTCTTTTGAAGAACATATCAAGACTGTTTCAAGGACAGCTTTTTTCCATCTACGTAACATTGCAAAAATCAGAAACTTTCTGTCCAAAAATGACACAGAAAAATGTATCCATGCTTTTGTTACTTCTAGGTTGGACTACTGCAATGCTCTACCTTCCGGCTACCCGGAGAAAGCACTAAATAAACTTCAGTTAGTGCTAAATACGGCTGCTAGAATCCTGACTAGAACCAAAAAATGTGATCATATTACTCCAGTGCTAGCCTCCCTACACTGGCTTCCTGTTAAGGCAAGGGCTGATTTCAAGGTTTTACTGCAAACCTACAAAGCATTACATGGGCTTGCTCCTACCCATCTTTCCGATTTGGTCCTGCCGTACATACCTACATGTACGCTACGGTCACAAGACGCAGGCCTCCTAATTGACCCTAGAATTTCTAAGCAAACAGCTGGAGGCAGGGCTTTCTCCTATAGAGCTCCATTTTTATGGAATGGTCTGCCTACCCATGTGAGAGATGCAGACTCGGTCTCAACCTTTAAGTCTTTACTGAAGACTCATCTCTTTAGTGGGTCCTATGATTGAGTGTAGTCAGGCCCAGGAGTGTGAAGGTGAACGGAAAGGCTCTGGAGCAACGAACCGCCCTTGCTGTCTCTGCCTGGCCGGTTCCCCTCTCTCCACTGGGATTCTCTGCCTCTAACCCCATTACAGGGGCTGAGTCACTGGCTTATTGGTGTTCTTCCATGCCGTCCCTAGGAGGGGTGCGTCACTTGAGTGGGTTGAGTCACTGACGTGATCTTCCTGTCTGGGTTGGCGCCCCCCCATGGGTTGTGCCGTGGTGGAGATCTTTGTGGGCTATACCCGGCCTTGTCTCAGGATGGTAAGTTGGTGGTTGAAGATATCCCTCCAGTGGTGTGGGGGCTGTGCTTTGGCAAAGTGGGTGGGGTTATATCCTTCCTGTTTGGCCCTGTACGGGGGTATCATCAGATGGGGCCACAGTGTCTCCTGACCCCTCCTGTCTCAGCCTCCAGTATTTATGCTGCGGTAGTTTATGTGTCGGGGGGCTAGGGTCAGTCTGTTATATCTGGAGTATTTCTCCTGTCTTATCCGGTGTCCTGTGTGAATTTAAGTATGCTCTCTCTAATTCTCTTTCTTTCTCTCTCTCTCGGAGGACCTGAGCCAGCCCTAGGACCATGCCTCAGGACTACCTGACATGATGACTCCTTGCTGTCCCCAGTCCACCTGGCCGTGCTGCTGCTCCAGTTTCAACTGTTCTGCCTGCGGCTATGGAACCCTGACCTGTTCACCGGACATGCTACCTGTCCCAGACCTGCTGTTTTCAACTCTCTAGAGACAGCAGGAGCGGTAGAGATACTCTCAATGATCGGCTATGAAAAGCCAACTGACATTTACTCTTGAGGTGCTGACTTGTTGCACCCTCGACAACTACTGTGATTATTATTATTTGACCATGCTGGTCATTTATGAACATTTGAACATCTTGGCCATGTTCTGTTATAATCTCCACCCGGCACAGCCAGAAGAGGACTGGCCACCCCTCATAGCCTGGTTCCTCTCCAGGTTTCTTCCTAGGTTCTGGCCTTTCTAGGGAGTTTTTCCTAGCAACCGTGCTTCTACACCTGCATTGCTTGCTGTTTGGGGTTTTAGGCTGGGTTTCTGTACAGCACTTTGCGATATCAGCTGATGTAAGAAGGGCTATATAAATAAATTTGATGTCAGAGTCAGTGGTGTAAAGTACTTAAGTAAAAATAGTTTTCTGGGGCATCTTTACTGTCTTTTTGACAGTTTTTACTTCGATACATTCCTAAAGGAAATAATGTACTTTTTAAACCATACATTTCCTCTGACACCCAATAGTACTCATTACATTTTGCACGCTTGGCAGGCAAGGAAAATGGTCCAATTCACACATTTATCAAGAGAACATCCCTGGTAATCCCTACTGCCTCTGATCTGGTGGACTCACTAAACACAAATGCTTTGTTTGTAAATTATGTTAGAGTGTGCCCCTGACTACCCATAAATAAAAAATGTTAAAAGAATGGAGGGATCTGGTTTGCTTAATATTTATACTTATATTTAAAGTATATTTAAAATCCAAATACGTTAAGACTTTTTCTCAAGTAGTATTTTACTGCATAAAGTTCACTACAGTGGAAGTCTGCTCTATCACCTCAGCCAGCTGGACAGAGACCATTTCCTGCTAGACAGCTGCTTTCACCCCCCCACCAAATCAATACAGACAAGATAAAAGGTCCCATGTAGCTCAGTTGGTTGAGCATGGCACTTGCAACTCCAGGGTTGTGGGTTCGACTCCCACAATGGACTAGTACAACTCACTGCCGTAAGTCGCTCTGGATAAGATCATCTGCAAATAAGTAAAATGTCGAATGTAAATACCAAAGCACACTCACGTCCCGCATACTCCTTGAAGTAATTTTGTTTAGAGTAAAAAAGGTTATTGCGTGGAACGTGACAGTTGACTGTGACTCTTCTACCGACTTCTAGAGAGAGACAGGCACAACAAACCTAACCTAATCTGTGACCCATGAGGCCATATCACAACAAACAGAGAAAATAAGCAGAAGTCCAAGAGGAGAAGGCATATATTAATATATAGACCGAAGGTTACAGTTCATTGAGACATCATAAGAGGTTTAAATTGGGTGGATGGTTCAGGTTACTCTGGTGTGAAGGCTAGAACCGGATGAGATTTTTTTGTGTGCAGGAAAAACATAACCTAACTCTGGCAACCGATGAACCACCAAACAAGATGAGGAGAGGAGCTTTAAAAACTTGGCAACATCGGTTAGAAGTAAAACGTTTGGCAAGACAGATTATAATCACAATGTAGTATGCCAGAACAATTCACTATTGTTTTCCTCACCATCTGTTAGCTTCATAAGGCAGAGCCATATGTGGCTCTGACGAAGTCCGATGCCAAAATCTCAAATCTACCTTATCCCATTTCAAGCAAGACTGTTGTCAGGTGAGGTGTTTGTGTTGTGTGTGTCATCCAGTGATGTGTTGCAGGCAGCAACCACTTCACTCTCAGCCTCACTTTCATCTTTAGCTTCTTTGATCTGCCAGTCTCTCTCTTTGGTGCTAGTTATCTCAAGGACATATCCCAAGGGGCTGGCTCATCCTCACTCATCCATTTATGACTGAGACCCAAGTTGACCTCACCGAGTTACCTGTGTCTGTGTGTGCGCAGAGTCAAGCAATCCCAGTGCTAACAGTAGGCAAAAGATGTGGCAGCCCTTTAACAGATATACTTGCTGATGATGAAGCAAATGGGGTAGGATATCAAAGAGTTGACTTGCTAGCTGCTAACGTTACATTGTAACAGGTGGCATTACTGGGAGGTCTAGAGACAACACAGTATACACACAAAAAACATTGAGTTCAGTTCACTAGCGGTTACTGGTAGGCTGACTGATTAAAGGGAAGGCACTACAGTTAACTGCGAGACGTTGGTTTTAATTTGTGAGAAGTTAACGTTAGCTAGCTACCAACATCAGAGACAGCGTGTCAGTAGTGTTATCTGACTGGCAAGATAGCACGTAAACAGAAGAAACTGGGGGGGTGAAGGAAAAGACAAGAAACAATAGTCATCTTGTAATTTAAATCAGTTTACACATTGTCTACTGTGGCTTTAACTACTCGCACTGGTAGCTAACTAGCTCGCTGTGTTCTGCATGGCATGACTGCATCAACAACCTCTGCAGTCACCATCGTTACTCTGCTACTAGCCATGCTGCTAGTTCTGCTCGCACGTTAAAAACAAGACAGTCCTACCCAGTTCAAATGTCTTACCCAATTCCTTCGCATTGCCTTATGAAAAGGTTCACCATTCGATTCAACGACACACTGCAATTGATGTCGAGGAGAATCGCTAGTGTTTTTTAGGAAATCGAAGTTTCATTCCCGGAATAAAATGGCTCCTGCTGACATATTCCGATACATTTGGTGACGTAGTCAAGCCGAAGCTTTGCGTTACCTCACTTGCATTCAAGACACAGGGGGCGCTCAAGTCTTCAATTTACATGGCAAATCATTCTACACCCCCAAACCATACATAAATGTATAAATGAAGACTTATCGTTGGCATATAGCCTATAACTCTGACCAAACAAAGAATTAAAAATCATAAAGCACTTTCTGGTAAGTTTATTTTGGAAGAGATAAGACCAAACGATGAGACCGTATGTACAGCCAATGTTCAATGCCTGAATATTTTAATAGAGCCCTAGTTTAATAGAGCCCTAGTCTAGTTTTGACAAACAGTATAAAAATGTTTCAATACCAACATTATCAGACAATTCATTCATCATAACAAAACCTAGCATTTGAACACTGCATTGTTGAGTAAGAGCTTGTAACTAAGCATTTCCCCGGACAGTTGTAATACCTGTTGTATGCTGTAAACGCAACAAATAAACTTTAATTTGTTTTAAAACAGGGGTGTCAAACTCATTTTGCCCCGGGTGCCGCATTCGACCTTTAATGAGGTTCGGAGGGCCGCACTGAAAATGTGTTATATTTCCTTGCTGTCAAAACTGGAATTTTTGATGCTCCAGTTTCTATTTGGTTTTAGTAATTTGAAAGTATATTGACTTCGTTCCTCCCACACTAACCTCCAGACGAGCTTCAATGCCATACAACTCTCCTTCCGTGGCCTCCGTACCTGCCCGCCCGTCCAGCATCACTACTCTGGACGGTTCTGACTTAGAATATGTGGACAACAACAAATACCTAGGTGTCTGGTTAGACTGTAAGCTGTAAACTCTCCTTACAGACTCACATTAAGCATCTCCAATCCAAAATTAAATCTAGATTCGGTTTCCTATTTCGCAACAAAGCATCCTTCACTCATGCTGCCAAACATACCCTTGTAAAACTGACTACCCTACCGATCCGTGACTTTGGCGATGTCATTTACAAAATAGCCTCCAACACTCTACTCTGCTAACTGGATGCAGTCTATCACAGTGCCATCCATTTTGTCACCAAAGCCCCATATACTACCCACCACTGCGACCTGTACGCTCTCGTTGGCTGGCCCTCATGTCATACTCGTCGCCAAACCCACTGGCTCCAGGTCATCTATAAGTCTCTGCTAGGTAAAGCCCAGCCTTATCTCAGCTCATTGGTCACCATAGCAGCACCCACATGTAGCACACGCCCCAGCAGGTATATTTCACTAGTTACCACCAAAGCCAATTCCTCCTTTGGCCGCCTTTCCTTCCAGTTCTCTGCTTCCAATGACTGGAATGAACTGCAAAAAATCCCTGAAGCTGGAGACTCATATCTCCCTCACTGACTTTAAGCACCAGCTGTCAGAGCAGCTCACAGATCACTGCACCAGTACGTAGCCCATCTGTAAATAGCCCATCCAATTACCTCATCCCCATTCTGTATTTATTTTGCTCCTTTGCACCCCAGTATCTCTACTTGCGCATTCATCTTCTGCACATCTATCACTGCAGTGTTTAATTGCTATATTGTAATTACTTCACCACTATGGCCTATTTATTGCCTTAACTCCCTTATCGTATCTCATTTGCACACACTGTATATAGAGTCGTGGCCAAAAGATTTGAGGATGACACAAATATACATTTTCCCAAAGTCTGCTGCCTCAGTGTCTTTAGATATTTTTGTCAGATGTTACTATGGAATAGTGAAGTATAATACAAGCATTTCATAAGTGTCAAAGGCTTTTATTGACAATTACATGAAGTTGATGCAAAGAGTCAATATTTGCAGTGTTGACCCTTCTTTTTCAAGACCTCTGCAATCCGCCCTGGCATGCTGTCAATTAACTTCTGGGCCACATCCTGACTGATGGCAGCCCATTCTTGCATAATCAATGCTTGGAGTTTGTCAGAATTTGTGGGTTTTTGTTTGTCCACCCGCCTCTTGAGGATTGACCACAAGTTCTCAATGGGATTAAAGTCTGGGGAGTTTCCTGGCCATGGACCCAAAATTTCTATGTTTTGTTCCCCGAGCCACTTATCACTTTTGCCTTATGGCAAGGTGCTCCATCATGCTGGAAAAGGCATTGTTCGTCACCAAACTGTTCCTGGATGGTTGGGAGAAGTTGCTCTCGGAGGATGTGTTGGTACCATTCTTTATTCATGGCTGTGTTCTTAGGCAAAATTGTGAGTGAGCCCACTCCTTTGGCTGAGAAGCAACCCCACACATGGTCTCAGAATGCTTTACTGTTGGCATGACACAGGACTGATGGTAGCGCTCATCTTGTCTTCTCCAGACAAGCTTTTTTCCGGATGCCCCAAAACATCGGAAAGGGGATTCATCAGAGAAAATGACTTTACCCCAGTCCTCAGCAGTCCAATCCCTGTACCTTTTACAGAATATCAGTCTGTCCCTGATGTTTTTCCCAGAGGGAAGTGGCTTCTTTGCTGCCCTTCTTGACACCAGGCCATCCTCCAAAAGTCTTCCCCTCACTGTGCATGCAGATGCACTCACACCTGCTTGCTGCCATTCCTGAGCAAGCTCTGTACTGGTGGTGCTCCGATGCCGCAGCCGAATCAACTCTAGGAGACGTTGCTGGCGCTTGCTGGACTTTCTTGGGCGCCCTGAAGCCTTCTTCGCAACAATTGAACCGCTCTCCTTGAAGTTCTTGATGATCCGATAAATGGTTGATTTAGGTGCAATCTTACTGGCAGCAATATCCTTGCCTGTGAAGCCCTTTTTGTGCAAAGCAATAATGACGGCACGTTTCCTTGCAGGTAACCATGGTTGACAGAGGAAGAACAATGATTCCAAGCACCACCCTCCTTGTGAAGCTTCCAGTCTGTTATTGGAACTCAATCAGCATGACAGAGTGATCTCCAGCCTTGTCCTCGTCAACACTCACACCTGTGTTAACGAGAGAATCACTGACATGATGTCAGCTGGTTCTTTTGTGTGCAGGGCTGAAATGCAGTGGAAATGTTTTTTGGGGATTCAGTTCATTTGCATGGCAAAGAGGGACTTTTCAATTCATCTGATCACTCTTCATAACATTCTGGAGTATATGCAATTTGCCATCATACAAACTGAGGCAGCAGACTTTGTGAAAATTAATATTTGTGTCCTTCTCAAAACGTTTGGCCACGACTGTAGACTTTTTCTACTGTATTATTGACTGTATGTTTGTTTATTCCATGTGTAACTGTGTTGTTGTATGTGTCGAACTGCTTTGCTCTATCTTGGCCAGGTGCAGTTGTAAATGAGAACTTGTTCTCAACTAGCCTACCTGGTTAAATAAAGGTGAAATAGAAAATAAAATAAAAAAATATATTTTATTGTTTTTATTTTTATGAAACCACCCACAGACCGGATGTTTCACACCTGATTTAAAACACTTTCTGCTTACTGACTTCTCTGTATCAGCAGTTTTCCACTATAGTACTGCAAGTATCAAATCCAACAGCACAACAGAGCACAGCAGGATCCTAAATATAGCTCATGTAAGCAAAACATCTATTTACATATTCAAAGATTTACAAAGTCAAAGTTCGATAACAAAATTAGAAAATTCATGATATCACATATCAGCCTCTGATCCTTTTAAGTGTATGACTATTTACTTTTCTGTGCAGGGGCAGGGATGTCCACAGTATTATGCAGGAACTCATAGAGCGACTTCCCATTGCCAGCATGCCCCAGAATCTGTGCTAGCCTTTCCTGGCTCAGTTTGGCTAGGTGTGCCAGGCTATCTGCGTGTTTAACCAGAGCCCTGTAGTTCTTCGCATTAACCCCTGGCATCCGAAGAAGGAAGTCGTATGGCCCAGGGTTGAAGAGGTCAACTGACTCTGCCACCGTGTCCGACTCGGCCGTAATGGCCTGGGCGGCGGCGGCATCCGGCTCGGGTCGACCTTTCTTCAGCTCCTGGAAAAGTTCTGCGGTGGCGTGTGGGGAGGGGCACCAAAGAATCCTGAGGCGGGGGAAGTGCAGGGTGAGGAGGGTCAGCTTGGAGGTGACGTCGTTAGCTGAGATCTCCTGGCGGAAGTCGGTGCGGGCCACCAGGGAAAAGGGCTTGGCCGAGTCGAACTCGATCAGCAGGACGGGCTTCCGGTAATACCGCGTCATGGACAGGCACTGGGTGTAGAGGCGTCCGCTCTGAAGCGAGCCAATCAGGTCACTGACGCTCTTGCGCTCCACACAGGTGTCGGCAGTGAGGATGTAATCACCCACCTCCAGGGTGACAGGCTCGATGTCCAGGCCGCGCCGGTGGAGGAGGGACGGGAGCTCACTGCGGAACTCACGCATGTCCACAATCACACGGGATGGCTCCTTGGGCTGCTCCTGGCCCCCTGATTGTAGAAACATGACATAACTTTAAATTACATCAACCAATCAGACTCAGATAGATGATGTGGACTGTAAGACCTAAGCTGCCCACAGTGTAATGAATCAGATAAAATGTCATCACATCACTTACCTGCTTTGCGTGTGTTGGTGGTAGAGTAAGCAGGCTCCTGACTCCTGCTCAGATCCAGGTTGGTGTCTTCTCTTCCCTCTCTCTCCTCAGGAACCACCATAGTGGCCTTCTCCCTGCAATCACACAGACACCCAGTCAGTCAGCACAGCTCACAAACTAACACATGGTATGGAAACTGCAGGATGATCATAATATAATGCAGCAGATGTCTGACCTGATGAGGTGTTCAAAGGCTTGTTTCTCTTTAGCCAGACCAGTCAGGTACCTCTGCTCCTCTGTGGAGCCACCATAGATCAGGAAGTACACCCTGAGAGGAGGAGTAAATGCTTCATGAGTGACTTCATCTGGGAAAAAAACATGTAATTCACAAGATCTGTGTAAAATGAATAAGGGGATAAAGGTTTTGTTTGATTACCTCAGTGGTTTCCCCGGTCTGGAGGCTTTGTAAATCTCCAGCTGACGAACAAAGCTGAGCTCGGCGTCATAAAGCACCACGAAACTGGGCTCCACCTCGTGCAGTACCCGCGTCAGACTGTAGGGGTCAGTGCAACCCCTCAGAGGGTGGATAACCGTCAATGGCTCTTTCAGAACACCGTAGTAGGCGTCAGACGACAAGTCTAACTTTAGCTCCTCCTCCTCCTCCTTTTCCAACAGGCCTCCCTCATCCCCACTGCTGCCCATCACTTCTCCCTCATCCCCCTCTCTGTTGCCAACCATTTGAGTCAGGGTCAGAGACGGCCTCTTTTTACTCTTTGAGTTTGGCTTGGTTGCCACCTTCCCTTTGGCTTTTTTGCCTTTGGTCTCTTTCTCAGGCTGTTGTTTCCTGGACCAACCCTGGCCCTGTTGTTTGTGTGCGTCTGGGTCGAACAGGGCATCTCTTTTGCCAATGGTGCGAGCGTAGAGTCTATTGAGTAGGGAGTCTGAGCCACGACTGATGTACTCATGAAGCTGAGCACAGGTTCTGTCATCACTGGCACAGATCAAGATGTGGCCTGGGGAATCAGACAAAGAATAGTGAGATTGACCACCTAGGACTGAACAGTTTACCAACGCATGTCATAGCTTTGGTAGGAATATGTTACGCTTTCTGTGTCCATATACAATACTTTATCTAGATTGTAATCTGCTAGTGGCTGACCTGGTTTGAGTTCAGAGCTCTTGTTCTCCTTCTCTATCTCCTGCAGCACCTCTGTCAGAGCCTCCCACTTTGGGTTCTGCTCCAGCACCAGCACCCTCTTCACCTCTGGGGCAGACACACAAAAATAATTTTCCTCAGCTCCAGAAAGCATAAAATTAAATTGTATTGTTCGCATACACATTTTTTGCAGATGTTATCGCGGGTGTAGCGAAATGTTCATGAAGCTCTTCCTCTGAAAGAAATAGAATTACATATAATATAGCCATAGAGACTGTGCTTGAATGTATATTTTGAGAGCAGTTAGTTACCTGAAGTGCTTTGCTGTTTTTCTGTGTCAGCTCCCACCTTGAGTTTCTTCTTGGACTCAGGAATGCAGTACACCCGACTCCTGGCGTTAATAAACATGGAGGTGCTGGAGTCCAGGAACAACCAGCCTGTTGAAATGAACCACAGTCAAGTGACATTTTTCCTTGAATCAGCATCTAGGGCTACCAACATAATGGAAGGGGAAACACAGAGACCTTAATATGATAGCTCTCCAATGAAACTAAGCAATGCAGTTAGCTATTCATATTCTCTTACTCGCCAAGGACAGTTCTTACAACTTCTTACCAGAGTTGCTTCCAAAGTGTTTCTGGCTGGAGCGGAGTGACTCGAGGAGGTTGAGGAAGGTGACACAGTCATACTGGGTGAGGTAGAGCAGCAGAGTACGTAAGATTTTCAGGTCCTGGACCAGAGACTTGGTCTTGGCTCCCAGCTGGTGCCACAGAGGGTCCAGGTAGTGACGGATGGTCTGGGGGTCAAACAGGCACAACAAACAGGAATATGAGAGGAAATCTGCAAGTGGTCAATAGAGTACAGTGAATGCCTTGATTTAAGTAATGTCTGGAGTAGAGGTCGACCGATTAATCAGAATGGCCGATTAATTAGGGCCGATTTCAAGTTTTCATAACAATCGGTAATCGGCATTTTTGGACACCGATTATGGCCGATTACATTGCACTCCATGAGGAGACTGCATGGCAGGCTGACTACCTGTTACGCGAGTGCAGCAAGGAGCCAAGGTAAATTGCTAGCTAGCATTAAACTTATCTTATAAAAAACAATCAATCTTAACATAATCACTAGTTAAACTAGTAATATCATCAACCATGTGTAGTTATCTGGCTTGTCCTGCGTTGCATATAATCGATGCGGTGCCTGTTAATTTATAATCGAATCACAGCCTACTTCGCCAAACGGGTGATGATTTAACAAGCGCATTTGCGAAAAATAGCACTGTCGTTGCACCAATGTGTACCTAACCATAAACATCAATGCCTTTCTTAAAATCAATACACAAGTATATATTTTTAAACCTGCATATTTAGTTAATATTGCCTGCTAACGTGAATTTTTTTTAACTAGGGAAATTGTGTCACTTCTCTTGCGTTCTGTGCAAGCAGAGTCAGGGTATATGCAGCAGTTTGGGCTGCCTGGCTCGTTGCGAACTGTGTAAAGACCATTTCTTCCTAACAAAAACCGTAATTAATTTGCCAGAATTGTACATAATTATGACATAACATTAAAGGTTGTGCAATGTAACAGAAATATTTAGACTTAGGGATGCCACCCGTTAGATAAAATACGGAACGGTTCCGTATTTCACTGAAAGAATAAACGTTTTGTTTTCGAAATGATAGTTTCCGGATTTGACCATATTAATGACCTAAGGCTCGCATTTCTGTGTGTTATTATATTATAATTAAGTATATGATTTGATATTTGATAGAGCAGTCTGACTGAGCTGTGGTAGTTAGCAGCAGGCTCGTAAGCATTCATTCAAACAGCACTTTCCTGCATTTTCCAGCAGCTCTTCGCTGTGCTTAAAGCATTACGCTGTTTATGACTTCAAGCCTATCAACTCCCGATATTAGGCTGGCAATACTATAGTGCCTATAAGAACATCCAATAGTCAAATGTATATGAAATACAAATGGTATAGAGAGAAATAGTCCTATAATTCCTATAATAACTACAACCTAAAACTTCTTACCTGGGAATATTGAAGACTTATGTTAAAAGGAACCACCAGCTTTCATATGTTCTTATGTTCTGAGCAAGGAACTTAAACGTTAGCTTTTTTACATGGCAAATATTACACTTTTACTTTCTTCTCCAACACTTGTTTTTGCATTATTTAAACCAAATTGAACATGTTTCATTATTTATTTGAGACTAAATAGATTTTATTGATGTATTATATTAAGTTAAAATAAAAGTGTTCATTCAGTATTGTTGTAATTGTCATTATTACAAATATATACAAATCGGCCGACTAATCGGTATTGGCTTTTTTTTGGTCCTCCAATAATCGGTATAGGCGTTGAAAAATCAGAATCGGTCGACCTCTAGTCTGGAGACGAGCAGTGTGCAGTCATATTTTTATATCACTAACGCTAATATGAAGAACACTAAATGTACATTCACGTTGAGTTGTGTTATGTATACAATAGTTATTGCTGAACTGCAAGAAGTTGTAGTTAGTTTACTCCAGTGGGTATTGATGCTTAATTCCTATGTAGCCTACAAGTCTGACCTTTTCGAAGGCATTCCCAAGGGTATTCTCCAGGGAGAGGTCCTCTGCCTCCAGCGTGGGGTTGTAGCGCTTCAGCTCCTTCAGACAGGCGTTCATGATGTCCAGGACAGAGCTCTGGATGGCCCTCATGGCCGGGGTCAGAGACACATGCAGCTCCACCACCTCTGGCTTGTGTCTGTCCAAAACTGAGTTCACTGACGCCTGGAATCTGAGAGAGGCGGGGAGACAGAGAGAAAAAGAGAGAGGTGGAAGCAGAGAGAGAGAACTATCCATCATCATCAATAATCCAAGAAGTTACCACACAAAGGAGTAAAAAATGTCATAAAATGGGCTCCCCCACCTACCTGGGCCAGAGGAAAAGTTTCTTGACAAAGAGGTTCCTCATGACTCTCTCCACCTGACAGAAGCCTGAGGAGAAGGAGGTGGCCTTGTCTGTGAAGGCCTTGATGAAGCCTGTCTTATTCTTCTGTCTGAACAGTCTCAAGATGAAGGCCTCCTGGCAAGACTCAATTATCTTATGAGCCCGGTACACCAGTATACCTGGGGAAAACAGAGAAAGTTGTGGGTCGATGTAAACAAGGTAAATAAATAAAGTGAAGCAGCACAAACAGAGAAAGGATAGTGCTTAGACAGAGAGAGCAATACGAGTGTCCTTTTGAGCAACTCCATCGTAGGGCATTATTTTCACCCATCCCAGTCTGATTTGTATCCAGGACCGTTTGGTACCATTATCCATACTAATATAACATAACTGGTATGTCAAAACTCTAGTTTTGCCTACACTATATACTGACCCGAGATGAGGTGTGCAGGTATCCTGTCAGTGAGGAAGTCCACCACTAGGATACGGCTGGTGACGAACAGGACCCCTCCCTGTGTATAAACTTCGTAGCGCTCTGTACTCTGGACATCACTGGTCACTGTCTGGGGCAGGTGGCTCACTCCCTCAGCTCGCAGCTGCTCTGTGAAGAACTCCTAGCAGAGGAAATAGAAGCACAAATAGGAACATGGGTTATTGGTTACTGTTACAAACGTTCTACATAGAAAGACATGTAACGTTACTCAAACTTCACCTAGAGTTCGTTTCATGCAAGATCTGCAACCAAGATCTCCATCATAGCTGAAGCCCTCCTGATACAAGCTTGAAAGTCAAGCAGGTGATGACAAGTAGCCGCCTATGATCGTTGTGTAACGTTGCCCCCTCCTGAACTGGGCCCCTGACCATTCGTTCCCCTAGCACCGCTATTATTCACCCACCTGCTCGGGCGTGGTAGTGTTCAGCAGCAGCACCAGACTCCCCTCCTCGGAGTACACCCGCATGAACTGCAGCAGGATGCGGTCTATCCCCATGCCCTCCGCAGTCACCAGCAGCCCGTCCGAGCCAAACAAACTCAGGAACATCTCCGTCTCAAACTCAAGTAGTTGACCAGCCATCTCCCTCCGTGTACTGTGAGTTGTTGTCCGTAATAATGTTGCTCAGTCAGTCAGACAATATAGCTTGAATGCTATCTAGCTTGCTAGCTATACAACATGGAAGTATTATGCAAGAACGAGTCGGTAAAGAAAATACATTTAACTTGTTTGCTAACTAAACCTGCTTTCGGTATACCTGCATATCATCAGTTGTAAGAAAGTAACCACAGGTGCATAAATTAGGAGTTATTCGGAGCTTCATTGTATTAGCCTGCACATCCCACCAATGTTTTGGAAATCGCATATCCGGTCACCGTAACGGTGAAGCGGGAACAAGCTACAGGATCTTTAGCGCCATCTGCTGTAGTGGAATAGTAACTATATACAGTAGGAATGTGTACATTATCCATCATACATACTGGACATGTACCGCACAGGAGCCTAGTGAGAGGAGGACGGCTCATAAATGTCTTGGATGGAGTAAATAGATTGGTATCAAACTCATGAAAATCACGTGTTTGATGTGTTTGATACCATCCCATTCATTTCGTTCCAGCAATTACAATGAGCCTGTCCTCCATAATTAAGGTACCACCAGCCACCTGTGATGTACTGTACAACCCACCTTATTATCATGCATAGTGTCCACCTTCAGGGGATTTTGAGAGCCAGCAGGGAAATGCAATCAGCTGACAAAATCTACAATATTTACCAATAACAAAACACAAATGATTCCTCTGGTGAGGCATAGGGGAACACAGCAGTGAAAAGACAATGACAAGGTAGAGTGGTTGCATAAGTGTGTATGTTGTGCTGCTAAATTGTACCCAGTCGGGCTATGTTCTGTGCTATGTCCTGCCAACCCACGTTTCTCCATAATCAGTGAAGAGGCAGTGTGTAATCGTAGCTCAGAACAGGACAGGCTTGTAAATGGCACTGGAGGAGGAGGATAAGGAGTGGGGGAGGGTTCTGTCTGCTTCAGACAGCACAAACACCCCCCCCCCCCCCCCCCCCCCCCCACAAACACACACACACACACACACACACACACACACACAGCTCTTGCTCCTCCAACCCTGGCTCTCCTAGTCAGATGGAGATGTTGTTGACATGACTCACCTCAGTACTGTAGCTATTTAACACTGTGACCTGCATTTACATGCTTTAATATTTACATTCGTACCGGTATTCACATTTTGGTGCACGGTGAGACCTACAGAAAATGATTTATCCTCAGAATAGTCAGTTTGTTTCACCTCCACCATAAAATATGGGTAAATAGCTGTGAAGCACTTCCACTTAACAACACAGAAATAGATAGTTCCTTTCTCTTGTTTTTCTTAAAGTGAAGTGGCCACAGAGACGGAACTTAGGCAGGTGTGAGGCTTAAACCGTGCTTGTGGAATACCTCAATGGATCACAGGCATCAATGTTTCAATAGGTTAATCTCCGTGGTGCAGTCAAACATATGATCCTCCAGGGTAAACAAACTATCTGCTGCCTGACTGCCCTAAAAGTCTGTTACATCACTGTCATTGTGGGCCTCTTCTGGCAGGAGATCCTTCTCTCGCACGACATCATTGAACTTCAGTCAGCTTCAGTCAGCAGTTAACCTGGAAACTAAACTGAATATCACTCCATTTCATCACTATTCAGTGTTGATTCCAGGTCATACAGCAGCAGGCAATGTAAGCAATGTGTATAGAAAGCATACAGTATGTAAAGTAAGAGAAGTCATGCCCTGTTCCAGAATGGCCTTTAGAGAGCACTAGAGCACTGTTTTACTGTTGCTCAATCTCCATAGTTCTCTAGTCTACTGCTTTGTTCCACGATGTACTGTAGAACTCTAATGTTTACAGTCTGCACTTCTCTAAAAACCCTTTTCCTGTTCTGAGGATGTATTCAAGTGTGTAATGTCAAACATGACGAGACTTGATGAGGGTTTGATGAGAGCAAAAAGTGATTAGGATTAAAGAGACAGAAAGACTAGGGAAAACTAGGCAGCTGATCACATCTTGATTACATTTCCCTTCCTGTTTCATGAAGTGGGATCAAATGATCCATAAACATGCTACTTATGACTGTATAGGTCCCCAGGTCCCAGGGGATGTTATAGATGCAAATGGATGTGATAGATGCATCTATCACATCCATTTTCCACTCAAATTTATCTCCCTATAGGATGAGTAAAAAAAATACTATTTGTCAGCTCGTACCTTGCAGTTTCCTGACATCATTACTGATTGTGTGCCAGTGTAAATGACACGGGAACAGCTTAAAATGTAAGTCACGCAGGCTGGAGGGGGAAGTAAGAGGATATTTAATGATGACTAGAGAGAGAGGGAGAGAGAGACAGAGAGATGGAGTAAACAGCAGCAGCACTCCCCTCCAACCCTCATTAGGAAGGTCGCAGCTGTGGGAGATGGCTAAAACGGGTGTCTACTGCTCTACAAGTCTGATAACTGTATGGCCTTCAGAACTGGCTGGTTTTTATAGGGCATTTTACATTATTTCCTCCACATATGACTGGAAGACATTTAAAACGGGTGTCTGAAAATGTGTGTGTCCCAAATGGCATCCTATTCCCTATATAGTGCACTACTTTTGACCGGGGTTGATAGGTCTCTGGTCAAACAGTGCTCTATATAGGGAATAGCGAACCATTTTGGAAGCACCCCAAGTCTTGAGGACTATTATAACTGTATTGCCTCCAGATCTGTCTAGTTATTATAAGGCATTATGACTAATGCCTGGGGAATTTTTAGGTTTCTTCATGTATAGTACCTGTGAAGAAATGGATCATCGGATGTCATTTCTATGAGAGCAACAGAGAAGGAGAGATGTGTAGGTCTTGAATAGGCAGAGCATTGTTAGATAAAGGAACCAAAATATACTGGGCTACTTATAGTAGATGTTTCATGTAGAGAGAAGGAGAGAGAGAGACAGAGAGGGAGAGAAAGAGAGAGAGAGGGCTAAAAAAGAAAAATAGGACAGAAGATTTAGAATTTTCAAGCAGCCCACTTTTTCAGGGCACAGTGACATACAGTATCAAGCACAGTGACTCTCCCTCTCTGGTTCAACAATGGTAGCCTACAAACCAAAAACAAGTCCCTATAATTCATTCATTGAGCTTATTGCTTTCTCTGTACACTAAAATATAGATGAGGAGAAAGCATATTGGCAGAGTTAGGCTGCTCAAACAAGTCAGGCAGCCTGAGAGTAGCTGCTGGGAAACAATGATACACTCCAAGTTAATTGCTTTGTTTATGTAAACAGGAGCTGATTACCAAAAAACTAAGATACTTACTTTTCAAGGGCTACCATTTGCACATATACAGTACCAGTCAAAAGTTTGGACACACCTACTCATTCAAGGGTTTTTCTTTATTCTTACCATTTTCTACATTGTAGAATAATAGTGAAGACATCAAAACGATGAAATAACACATATGGAATCATGTAATAACCAAAAAAGTGTTAAACTAAACAAAATATAATTTATATTTGAGATTCTTCAAAGTAGCCACCCTTTGCCTTTGCCTTGATGACAGCTTTGCACACTCTTGGCATTCTCTCAACCAACTTCATGAGGTAGTCACTTGGAATGCATTTCAATTAACAGGTGTGCCTTGTTAAAAGTTAATCAGTTGTGTTGTGACAAGGTCAGGGTGGTATACAGAAGATAGCCCTATTTGGTAAAAGACCAAGTCCATATTATGTCAAGAACAGCTCAAATAAGCAAAGAGAAACAACAGTCCATCATTACTTTAAGACATGAAGGTCAGTCAATATGGAACATTTCAAGAACTTTGAAAGTTTCTTCAAGTGCTGTCGCAAAAACCATCAAGCGCTATGATAAAACTGTCTCTCTTTAATTATTTGTTACTTTTATTTCTTTTTTTGTTGGCATTTTTCTTAAAACTGCATTGTTGGTTAAGGGCTTGTAGGTAAGCATTTCACTGTAAGGTTACCTGTTGTATTCGGCGCAAGTGACAAATACATTTTTATTTGATGAGGACCGCCACAGGAAAGGAAGACCCAGAGTTACCGCTGCTGCAGAGGATGAGTTCATTAGTTAACTGCACCTCAGATTGCAGCCCAGATAATTGGGGGGGGGGGGGTGAACGGATAACCTCCGCATGTGTGGTTCCCACCGTGAAGCATGGAGGAGGAGGTGTGATGCGTGGGGGTGCTTTGCTGGTGACACTGGCAGTGATTTATTTAGAATTCAAGGCACACTTAACCAGCATGGCTACCACAGCATTCTGCAGCAATACGCCATCCCATCTGGTTTGCGCTTAGTGGGACTATAATTTGTTTTTCAACAGGTAAATGACCCAAAACACACTTCCAGGTTGTGTAAGGGCTATTTGACCAAGGAGAGTGATGGAGTGCTACATCAGATGACCTGGCCTACAGGACCGCAGAGTAAAGGAAAAGCAGGCAACAAGTGCTCAGCATATGTGGGAACTCCTTCAAGACTGTTGGAAAAGCATTCCAGGTGAAGCTGGTTGAGAGAATGCCAAGAGTGTGCAAAGCTGTCATCAAGGCAAAGGGTGGCTACTTTGAAGAGTCTCAAATAGAATATATTTTGATTTGTTTACAACTTTTTTGGTTACTACATGATTCCATATGTGTTATTTTATAGTTTTGATGTCTTTGATGAGTAGGTGTGTCCAAACCTTTGACTGGTACTGTATATGCAAATGGTAGCCCTTGAATTCCTGTGACAAACTAAAATAAAACATCTTACTAAAAGAAGCATCCTCATGGTCAAGACAAATGCATGAAAACCGGAGAGAGAGAAAATGGAAAGGGAAGAGAAATGTCCATTAAACCAAATGTATGGCTTTATAAGAGGCATGAACAAGCTTCTCCCCTGTCACATCCAGTTTAGCAAATCTGTGCGACAGTGAATGACAATAAGGAGAATGAAATATGGTGTTTGGGGGCATAGAATAGGGGAGAGAAAGAAAAACCAGTCAGAAAAAAAGGAATATACATATAGTGAGTGTTGAAATACTGCAGTGATGGGACTAATCAGAAAGCATATTGTATGAATAATTCAGTAAGGCTTGCCACATACGAGACAGAGAGACAGACAGACACACAGAGAGATGGCGAGACAGACAGAGTTGAACAGAGAGACAGACTGAAAAAGAGACAAGAGTGGGAAGGTTTGGAGGGTGTTAGCAATGATGGATTACATGGGAGCCACTTTACACACTACAGTTTGTCAATGACTCATTACAATGGGGGAGAGTGTGTGTGGTGGGGGTGAGGGTGAGGCAAGACGCTCAGGGAGAGTATCAGGGAACATTTACATATTTCCACAGTCACTCTCCTCTCAGGACGAATCAACCAGCTCTAGGAAAATGTTGAATGTGTGTTTCAACTTGGGTCCCTATGTCATCTCTCTTTGGACCCATTTTATAACAAAGCTTCCTTTTGAAAATCAAGCCCTATCATGTAGGAGAGGATGGAGAAGGCAGAGAACAATAGCCCTTCCGCCCCTCCTTCTCTTCTCTCTTCTTCCTTCCACCAGATATCCTCATTTTCTCCTTTGCCTCTTCACTTCTGCCCCATTACTCTTTGGTTTTAATAACCATCTGGAGATTCTAAAGGAGACCATTCAGGGACAGAAAAATCCTCTGACGGAACTCGGAAAGAATCTACAGAATAATGGAATCATTCCACTGCTCTGAGTTGGAACACAGAACTGACTGACTAGGGTTCCAACCCACAGGGAAGCTCCTGCTAATATCTGTGGCATATTTTTGGGTAACATACTATATAAAACCCCACAACACAGCATGTTAAATCCCTGATAGCTGTCAAGCGGCTGATACACGATGAGTCAAAGGCTAAGGAGGATTTAAAACATTAGTATTCCTGGGTAATTCCACTTAATTCAAACACTAACATTGCAGTATGAAGGTAAATCTAATTGAAGAGGGGAGCCAGGGCTGATGTATCCAGTGTGGGAAAAGATAGTGTGATTAATTAGCATTGTTGAAGGGATTGTTTGATGAACAGTGAGAGGGATTTATTTCTAAATGTGTGCTGTACATCTTTATTGAATAGTTAACCTCATCTGTGGACTTGCATTAAATAAGCATATTTGATTGGATTTCCGTTTTTAAATCATGCTACTATTTCTGCTCGTTCAATTAATAATATGGAGGAATTAATTGTCAGTGACAGCATCCAAGCACATGTAATCATGTGTAAAAACACCATAGATGGGGGGGGGGGTGTGGGAGAATTAAAGAAACAGAGCACCATAAAGGACGACAGGTGAGACTGCCTGATTGGCTACATTACAACACAGTGTTTTTTTCACGTCTTCAACATGAGCCGTTGCCTTCCGTCTCGTTACTCTATCTCTTGGTGAATACATGTGGTTTATTTCTTTCATTTTTCCCCCTTCTCAATTTAATAGTATTATTTGGAATAATAATTTCCCCTTGGAGGCCTGGGGGAGACATCTTAGCGATGTGCCGCACGTCAGCTACTCTTCATTTCAGTGTGTTCCCCTCTGCATCTCAGCTAATGTTCCCCACAGTTTATTGCTTTCTGAAATAGCTCCATTAGTGTCAAAAGAAGCCTACAGTAATGGCATGCAGATGGGCTGGCGACTCAGCAAGCTGGCCATGTGTTATGCAGAGATGACTGACAGATTTAGAAAAACAAACCTAGGCTACCTGTTCTGTTTCTGTGTTTTTTATTCCCCTGAGGAAGAATACATTTAATAGAGTTTAAGAGTTCATAACTGCAAAACCAACTGCTGTAGGGCTATTGAAGCTGCAGTCTATACAAGACTGGGGAAAGTCGTGACAGTTTGTTAGGCTGGTTGAAATGGCAAAGACAAGACAAGACATCCATCTAATTTCCATAAATCAGTCACAAAGAGCAAACCATTGAAAAAGCGCAAATAAAATAAATACAATTTGTTATTGAAACTAAGTAAACAGGTGGTTGTTTGGCAAGAAAAAAGTTGTTATAACTTGCTGTTAAAAAGCCCCACTGACTTTCAAAGAGTGGGAGTCCAGTCAGTGGTGTGAAAGATGACAACGTGTTAAATGTTACTCAGCCTTCTGTTCCCAGGCCGACTAACTGAACAAACACTGAACATTCTTCAGGCACAGAACTGTGTTGCTGAAACTTTTGGTGCAAGGTGAGTGGCAGGTCTTTATTTGAAACTCACACCCTTCTCCCTTGATGCCTTCTCCTGTTTATCCACAACTAGACAGCCTTTTATCCATACATATATGGGAACCTCACAAATAGTTACCTGTTTGTTACTACTCAGACAGGGAGCAGAAAGTGACAGTGAAAAACTGTTTACATTGCGAGCTCCAACGCCCCTCGGCAAATGAAATGTATTTTTTTCTGCTGCCCTGCATCCCACTCCTAAGTCTAGGAGGAGATGGGGATGATCAGGCATGTCAGAGAGTTGTTTACCTCACTGTGGTGTGTGTGTGTGTGCAGTGTGTCATACTGTACGTGCTGCAGGGGGGCGATGACACACTGAATTACAGCTTACACGGAGGAGGCCAACAACCCACCCAGACAGATGAAGTCACAGAGTTTTAACTCCCTGTGTGTGTGTATGGATGTGTGTTCTCTCTGTCAGTTGTGTTCATGCCCACCGGCGGCAATCAGCCCTGGAACTGCACTGTGACAATTCAGAGGAAGTAGAGGGAAGGAAATAATGGAAAACGCTAACACCTCTCCTGCCGCAACATCACTTTGGTACAGTACACTCACCGGACAGTTTATTAGGTACACCCTTCTAGTACCGGGTCGGACCCCCCATGCCTCCAGATCAACCTGAATTTTTCTGGGGGAATGTATTCTACAAATTGGAAATGTTCCAAAAGGATGTTGGTCCATGCTGTTTGTGGCCCGCACGTCAGCTTGCATGATTCTTTTTTGTTTGTCGCACCATTCTCGGGAAACCCTAGACACTGTTGTGTGTGAAAAGCCCAGGAGGGCGGCTGATTCTGGATCCGGCGTGCTTGGCACCGACGATCATGCCACGCTCAAAGTCCCTTAGGTCACTCGTTTTGCCCATTCTAATGCTCAATCGAACAGTAACTGAATGCCTCGATGCCTGTCTGCCTGCTTTATATAGCAAGCCACGGCCATGTGACTCACTGTCTGTAGGAACGATCCATTTTCGTGAACGGGGTGGTGTACCAAATAAACTGGCTAGTGAGTGTATGTCTTCAGCCTGCAGACTGTGTTTTAGTACAGAATTTGTCCAGAGATATGAAGAGCTTTAATTAATAGTTACATTGTTTTATGGATCCACACTATACACAGAATAAAAAGTAAAGTATCAACAGAGTTTACATATCTTAACCATGTCGTTATCCAATTTGAACCATGGTTTTTCCTGAGTGGCTGTTTTCTATGAAGGTCTGAGGGCAGGGTGATGAGGGGCTGGTGGGGGTAGAGGTGAGGGCTCTGTGGTCCCCAAATGGTGCGCTCTGTGGGCATGGGGCCAGTGGGGTGGAGGGTGGTTCCCTAGTACCGGGCCATGATTGGATACGAGTCTAATCTATACTGAACAAAAACATAAATGCAACATGTAAAGTGTTGGTCCCATGTTTCATGAGCTAAAATAAAGTATCCCAGACATTTTCCATATGCAAAAAAAGCTTCTTTCTCTCACATTTTGCACACAAATTTGTTTATATCCCTGTTAGTGAACATTTCTCCTTTGCCAAGATAATCCATCCACCTGACAGGTGTGGCATATCAAGAAGCTAATTAAACAGCATGATCATTACACAGTGCACTTTGTGCTGGGGACAATAAAAGGTCACTTTAAAATGTGCAGTTTTTTCACACAACAGAATGCCACAGATGTCTCAGGTTTTGAGGGAGCGTGCAATTGGCATGCAGACTGCAGGAATGTCCACCAGAGCTGTTGCCAGAGAATTGAATGTTCATTTCTCTACCATAAGCTGCTTCCGACGTTTTAGAGAATTTGGCAGTACGTCCAACCGACCTCGCAACCACAGACCACGTGTAACCACGCCAGACCAGGACCTCCACATCAGGCTTCTTCACCTGCGGGATCGTCTGAGACCAGCCACCCTGACAGCTGATGAAACTGTGGGTTTGCACAACTGAAGAATTTCTGCACAAACTGTCAGAAACTGTCTCAGGGAAGCTCATTTGCTGATGTGAACTTTGTGAACAGAGTGCCCCATGGTGGCGGTGGATTTATGGTATGGGCAGGCATAAGCTATGGACAAGAAACACAATTGCCTTTTATCGATGTCTATTTGAATGCACAGAGATACCGTGATGAGATCCTGAGGCCCATTGTTATGCCATTCATCTGTCGCCATCACCTCATGTTTCAGCATAATAATGCACGGCCCCATGTCGCAAGGATCTGTACACAATTCCAGGAAGCTGAAAATGTCCCAGTTCTTCCATGGCCTGCATACTCACCAGACATGTCACCACCCATTGAGCATGAAGAGGGCACGACAACACCTTTTCCCCCTCAGGAGACTAAAAAGATTTGGCATGGGTCCCCAGATCCTCAAAAAGTTCTACAGCTGCACCATCGAGAGCATCCTGACCGGTTGCATCACCTCCTGGTATGGCAACTGCTCGGCATCTGACCGTAAGGTGCTGCAGAGGGTAGTGCGTACGGCCCAGTACATCACAGGGGCCAAGCTTCCTGCCATCCAGGACCTATATACTAGGTGGTGTCAGAGGAAAGCCCAAAAAATTGTCTAAAGACTCCAGTCGACCAAATCATAGACTGTTCTCTCTGCTATCGTACGGCAAGCGGTAACGGAGTGCCAAGTCTAGGACCAAAAGGCTCCTTAACAGCTTCTACCCCAAAGCCATAAGACTGCTGAACCATTACTTAAATGGCCACCAGGAATATTTACATTAACGCCCCCCACCCCCCATTTATTTTTACACTGCTGCTACTCGCTGTTTATTATCTATAGTCACTTTACCCCTACCTACATGTACATATTACCACAACTAACCTGGACCCCCGCACATTGACTCGGCACCGGTACCCCCTGTACATAGCCTTGTTATTGTTATTTTATTGTGTTACTTTTTATTATTTTTTACGTTAGTTTATTTGGTAAATATTTTCTTAACTCTTTCTTGAACTGCATTGTTGGTTAAGGGCTTGTAAGTAAGCATTTCATGGTAAGGTTGTTGTATTTGGCGCATGTGACAAATAAAGTTTGATTTGATGTTTGGGATGCTCTTGATCGACTTGTATGATAGTGTGTCCCAGTTCCCATCAATATCCATTGTTGCGTTTATATTTTTGTACAATGTAGAACTGTGGAACTTAACGAAATAAAGAGCTTTAGTTCCGGTGAGCATTGTGTCACACTCATTCTGGCTTCTGCAGCTTCTACAGAGAGATAATAGCTGTGTCTAGAACCAAACCAGGAGGGTCACTGCTGTTTTCAGTAGCCAACGCATTAGAGGATGAGATACTATAATTTGTTATTTTAAGAGGGAAACAATGCATTAGCATTTTACACAGGTGACAATTGCCTATCAAACTGAATCATTTAACAAAAAGGAGTTCCTCTTTTCCACCACTTAAAGGTGCACTATGCAGAAATAGCTCTGGTTTTCAGTGTATTAAACTAGCTAAGCATATATAGTCTTGTTGATTTGATGATGTTTACATGTTTAAGTTGAAATGGTGCTTGAATTGTCGAGGCACTGCTCCTGTTGTCTTTGTGCTGACTTACAGTAACTTTGTTGTTCTAAATCAGTTGTTGTTTAGTAAACTGTCAAACATTAACTTGCTTGACCATGCTGCAGGTGATATAACTGTTTGTTATATGCAATATTTGGGTTGTGGACTTCACTGGACAGATGCTGCTATCCGGTTTTGTGATGAAACAAATGTATGTGTTATTGAATTTATTCCGCTACTGTGTGACTGTTGTCTTTTTGTTGTCACAGCATTATTGTATATCACGGTGGCGTATGAACGAATGGGTTATAGAGCAAACAACACAATTATCACAACATAGGTTGTAATATGCCTTTTTTACTGGCTTGGCTTGGCTTCCTCATTGATTTTACCTAGGCACTGCTACAGATTTTCAGCTGTTTGAAGCTGGTTTACACAACCGAAGGTAAAATATTAAAAAATGTAACTTTAAGAACCGGAAGCATAGAAATAGTGCACATAGAATAGATCTGATGCTTATTTTAGACTTGCTTTCAATAAGAATGACAGGTCTATAACTCACATTTCTATATGCATTTGGCCAGGTCACCCAAAAAGTTACATATTGCAGCTTTAAATCCGCAACATTAAATAATTTGGAACACTTCTCTTCTCCAGCAATGTATTGTAGCTCCTCATGCTTTAAGTGTTTTTGGTTTGGAAGCTGTTCGTTAATGGCCTATATTTCACAAGGAATCAAATACTGTAGCTAATGTAAGATCATTCTCGTGAGATTAGTGAACAGAGGTACCACAGGATCACTTATGAAACAGAATGATTCATGTCACCCCTCCCTACTCTGTTCCTTACACTGTACCTCCTGTACTTCCCTGACAGAAGTCCACCCCGTAAGTCCCTCCCTGATCAACTTACCTTCCACCATGATGACCACAGAGATATGAAACATGGCTTCCTTTTCATATTGACATGTTGTTTCCTAAAAGCTGCTGTGATGGTTTGGTCCAGTAATTCATGATGCGTTTAGGGGCTCGGGGACACAGAGACAGGGCAGGTCTGATCAATAAACAACGGCTAGCTTTCATCTGCCAAGGGAGGGCTTGCATCACAAATGTCAACCTATTTCCAACATAGTGCACCACTTTTGATCATTAGAACCCTATGTGCACTGGTCAAAAGAAGTGCACTATGGAGGGAATAGGGTGCCATTTGGTATGCAGTTAGAGATAATCCCATGGATCACTACAGAGTAGGCTCCCTGTCAACACATTAACACAGTACAAGACCTCTGTTGGGAGGGTATGGGTAGGCGCACTGTGAAGAGGAAAGTGCAAATAAAACGCCTTGTTAATACCTGGTGCTGATCTTGCGCACATTCTGATTGTGCCCACATTTTTAGACAGGTGTAGACGATTAAAAGACGCATTGTGATCTGATTGTAATCTGATCTTACTGACCACCTCCAGCTAGGCTTGGGCAGTATACCATATATACCCACGGTATGATAAAAAAAAATCCTGCAGTCACCTTGTGCCGATATTGTAGATCGTGTTGTTAATTTTGCCTGTTGCATTATTTGTTCATTATGAAGCCGTTCCCCAAAGCAGCTGATTGAGCCAGTCACATGGTATGTTTGTTTACAAAGAGCACACAGAGAAAACGGAAGCTTTCGAGACCAGTAGTGTAGCCAGAAGTTTGTTGGTGCTGAAATTTGCTAAAACTTGTGTGGGCCCAATAAAATATGGAAAAATTCTACACATTTTGTCATGGGGCAAAGAATAAAAAGATGCAGTTTTATTGCTAATCTCATGCTATTCTACACATTTTGCCATGAGGGTGAGAGAACATTTGGCATTTCTAAAGCTTATTAAAGCTAAAATATAGGTGTGTTGACTGTGATAAAGGCACTGGATTATGTTTTGTTTGCTAAATGAACAAATGAAGTAGGCATTGGCATGGTGCATATAGCCATAGAAGCACAGTGGCATATGCCGCAATGCGGTCATATTCGTGGCTTATTGGGGGTGTGGCTTTCGGTTAGTTATTTTTGGCCACCCATCAACTCAAACTTTATTTGTCACCATGCGCCGAATACAACCTTACCATGAAATGCTTATTTACAAGCCCTTAACCAACATTGCAGTTCAAGAAAGAGTTAAGAAAATATTTACCAAATAAACTAAAGTAAAAAAATTATAAAAAAGTAACACAATAAAATAACAATAACAAGGCTATATACAGGGCAGTATCAAGTCAATGTGCGGGAGTACAGGTTAGTCGAGGTAATTTGTAAAGTGACTATACATAGATAATAAACAGCGAGTAGCAGCAGTGTAAAAACGAAGGGGGAGGAGGTGTATTGTTCAGCAGTCTTATGGATTGGGTATAGAAGCTGTTAAAGAGCCTTTTGGTCCTAGACTTTGCGCTCTGGTAATGCTTGCCGTGCAGTAGCAGAGACAATAGTCTATGACTTGGGTGACTGGAGTCTTTGACAATTTTCTGGGCTTTCCTCTGACATCGCCTAGTATATAGGTCCTGGATGGCAGGAAGCTTGGCCAGTAGTGATGTACTGGGCCATATGCACTACCCTCTGCAGCGCCTTACGGTCAGATGCCGAGCAGTTGCCATACCAGGCAGTGATGCAACCGGTGAAGATGCTCTCGATAGTGCAGCTGTAGAACTTTTTGAGGATCTGGGGACCCATGCCAAATCTTTTCAGTCTCCTGAAGGGGAAAAGGTGTTGTCGTGCCCTCTTCACGACTATCTTGGTGTGTTTGGACTGTAATAGTATGTTGGTGATGTGGACACAAAGGAACTTCAAACTCTCGACCCGCTCCACTACAGCCCTGTTGATGTTAATGGGGGCCTGTTCGGCCTGCCTTTTCCTGTAGTCCACGATCAGCTCCTTTGTCTTGCTCCTTTGTCTCCTCCTTTGTCTCATCGTTGTCGGTGATCAGGCCTACCACTGTTGTGTCGTCAGCAAACTTAATGATAGCGTTGGAGTCGTGCTTGGCCGCGCAGTCGTGGGTGAACAGGGAGTACAGGAGAGGGCTGAGCACACACCCTTGTGGGGCCACAGTGTTGAGGGTCAGCGTAGTGGAGATGTTGTTTCCTACCTTCACCACCTGGGGGTGGCCCGTCAGAAAGTTGATGATGAGCTTGGCCCGTCAGAAAGTTGATGATGAGCTTGGAGGGTACTATGGTGTTGAATGCTGAGCTGTAGTCAATGAACAGCATTCTTACATGGTATTATTTTTGTCCAGATGGGATAGGTCAGTGTGCAGTGTGATGGCGATTGCATCATCTGTGGACCTGTTGGGGCGGTATGCAAACTGAAATGGGTCTAGGGTGGCCGATAAGGTGGAGGTGATATGATCCTTGACTAGCCTCTCAAAGCACTTCGTGATGACAGAAGTGAGTGCTCCCTGGCGGTAGTCTTTTAGTTCAGTTATCTTTGCCTTCTTGGGTACAGGAACAATGATAGCCATCTTGAAGCATGTGGGAACAACAGACTGGCATAGGGAGCGATTGAATATGTCCGTAAACATACCAACATGACCAGGAGGCCGCTCCGTCTGCCACTTCTGCGGCGCCGTTGTTTTGAGTCGGCTACTAGGATTAGATCCATTGTCCTGGGTGGTGGTCCGAACAGAGGATCCTCTTCAGGAAAGTCGTATTCTTGGTCGTAATGTTGGTAAGTTGACGTTGTTCTTATATCCAAAAGTTCTTCCTGGCTGTATGTAATAAGACTTAAGATTTCCTGGAGTAACAATAAAAAAACAAAATACTGCAAAGTTTCCTAAGAACTCAAAGCAGGCGGCATTTTGTATGATGGGAATGGAGCTTACCAAAAAGCAACTTTTTCAAATCATCCTTCATGCAGGTAAGACATTTTAGTTTCATAACCTATCAAAAAATGCAGGTTCTAAGGTTTCTAAAACACACACATTTGCCAAACAATTAAGGCATGGGTTCTATTACAAAATATATCCTCAATTTCAGGAGGTGAGGTGCAGCCCCAAAAACCTTTGAGGGGGGGGCATACGGGGAGTTGGGCTAAGTCAGGGGGAGCCCTGACCTAACTTCCCGGGCGTACAGGAGAGAGCCGTGGAGCAAAAAGGAGCCAGTCAAGGAATCAAGCGAGGAGCTTGACGCGAGATTCCGGAGAGAGGTACTGGCGGAAAGGGCACGAAGGAGCACCTGTGCTTACTATGGGGAGCGACGGATCAAGCAAGCACCATGTTATGCGGAGATACGCACGCTATCGCCAGGGCGCAGCTACAGCCCGGTGCGCTTGGTGAAAGCTCCTCACATGTGTCATGCTAGAGCCAGCATCGAGCCAGGACCGGTAATGCAAGTTGCAAGCATCAGACCGCCAGTGAGGGTTCATGGCCCAGTGTATCCTGTTCCTGCTCCTCGTACTCTTCCTCCAGTGCGTCAGCCCAGTCCAGTACGTCCTGTTCCTGCTCTCCGCACTAGCCTTGAGGTGCGGGTTACTAGTCTGGCGCCTCCAAAGCCAGCCCCACGCATCAGGCCTCCAGTGCGTCTGCCCAGTCCGGTATGTCCTGTTCCTGCTCCTCGCACTAGCCCTGTGGTGCGTGTTACTGTTCTGGCGCCTCCAAAGCCAGCCCCACGCATCAGGCCTCCAGTGCGCCTGCCCAGCCCAGTACGTCCTGTTCCTGCTCCTCGCACTAGCCCTGTGGTGCGGGTTACTAGTCTGGCGCCTCCTAAGCTAGCCCCACGCATCAGGCCTCCAGCGCGCAGTCCCCATCCAGAGCTTCCGGCGACAGTTCCCCGTCCAGAGCTTCCGGCGACAGTTCCCCGTCCAGAGCTTCCGGCGACAGTTCCCCGTCCAGAGCTTCCGGCGACAGTTCCCCATCCAGAGCTTCCGGCGACAGTTCCCCGTCCAGAGCTTCCGGCGACAGTTCCCCGTCCTGTGCTTCCGGCGACGTCCTACAGTCTGGAACCGACAGAGACGGCCTACAGTCTGGAACCGGCAGAGACGGCCTACAGTCCGGAACCTGCAGAGACGGCCTACAGCCCTGAGTCTCCAGCGACGCTCCTCCGCCCTGAGTCTCCAGCGACACTCCTCCGCCCTGAGTCTCCAGCGACGCTCCTCAGCCCTGAGTCTCCAGCGACGCTCCTCAGCCAGGAGTCTCCAGCGACGCTCCTCAGCCAGGAGTCTCCAGCGACGCTCCTCAGCCAGGAGTCTCCAGCGACGCCCCTCAGCCAGGAGTCTCCAGCAACGCCCCTCAGCCAGGAGTCTCCAGCGACGCCGCGCAGCCCAGAATTTTTCAGAATGGGGACTAAGCCCGGAGCCAGAGCCACCTCCGTAGTTGGAGGATTGGGGGGGGGGGGGGTGTAGCACGGGAGCCGTCGTTGATGGTGGCCACCCTCCCTTCAAGTTTCTTTTTTTTTTTTTTTTGGTTTAAGGTGCATTCGGGGTCTGCACCTTTGGGGTGGGGGGGTACTGTCACGTCCTGACCAGTAAAAGGGGTTATTTGTCATTATAGTTGGTCAGGGCGTGAAAGGGGGGTGTTTGTTTTGTGTGTTTGGGTATTTTGGGTTTAGGTTCTAGTTTTCTTATTTCTATGTTTAATCTAGCTTTTCTATTTCTAGGTGAGTTTTGGCAATGACCTCCAATTAGAGGCAGCTGGTTGTTGTTGACTCTAATTGGAGGCCATATTTAGTTGTGTTTGTTTTCACTTGTGTTTGTGGGTGGTTGTTTCTAGTATAGTCTGTGCACCTTACTGGACTGTTTTTGTTGTTTGTTTATTTTTGATTAAGTGTTTTCTTTAATAAAATAAGAAGATGAGCACTTTACCCGCTGCGTTTTGGTCCAGTCAATACGACCCCTGTGACAATCCTACTACAGCGCACGCGAAACAATGTGCTGCGTCAACCTCTCTCTTTAATCTAACGTTTAATGGATGATGCGATGGATGGTATCAAATCATTCGGAATTGTTTTTGACATCCCAGAAAAGATGTTCAGCATGTAAAGCATTGTAACGTGCAATTACAGGCGGCTTGATGATAGGCTCCCTGTTAACCAGCTATACATTTGATACCAGTTGGTATTGAACGCTCTCACCTTTTCATCCTTCTTCATGAAACTGATCTTTGGCAGAGGTCGACCCTCACTTTTAATTCACACCTTTTCCATGTACCCAAGAGAATGGAAGGGGTTCTTCAACAAAAAGTCCCCAACATCTTTGGCAGCGTTGGACATTCTACCATTCTGGCGGAGAAAACTACACACTCGCGCTGGTAGCTAGTGAGCTACTGAAGTTAGCAAGGCAACTTTAAATAAATTGCCCTAACTGGACACAAAAATAAAGTTATAAACCCAAGAAAACAACTTATAATGTACCCCCTCCATCTCCTGTAATTTGAAAAAACTAATTTGAATTGAATACTGTCCCAAAAATGCTCAACTCTCACTCTTCACTCTTAATCTATATCCAACAATGTCCCCAAGCTTCTCAACACATAGAACCCTCATAATGCTCTGTGGCACAATCCCAATACAACACACTAGGTTTGTTCTCTGATCCTATATCTATGATTGGATGGACAACATGTCAGTTCATACTGCAAAAGCTTTGATTGTTTGGAGGACGTCCTCAGGAAGTGGTCATAATTACCATCTATGTCTATGGAAGGGGGTCAGGCCTACCAGCCTCCTAGGTTTTGTATTGAAGTCAATGTAGCCAGAGGAGGACGGAAGCTAGCTGTCCTCCGGCTATGCCATAGTGCTAGCCCAGACAGTGCTGTTGAAGTTATTGTAGACCTTCATTGCAAAACAGTGTATTTTAACCAATTATTTGGTGACATATGAATATATTTAGTATAGTTTTATCTAAAAAGGATACATTTTTTAATGTTTCACTATTTAAAAAAAACTAAATTTCACTGAGGAGGATGGTCCTCCTCTTTCTCCTCTGAGGAGCCTCCACTGACGGAGATCATCTGTTCACCTACTCTGCGTCTCACAAAGACACGGGGTTGGAACCAAAAATCTCAAATTTGGACTCATCAGGCCAAAGGACATCTTTCCACCGGTCTAATGTCCATTGCTCGTGTTTCTTGGCCCAAGCAAGTCTCTTCTTCTTATTGATGTCCTTTAGTAGTGGTTTATTTGCAGCAATTCGAACATGAAGGCCTGATTTGCACAGTCTCCTCTGAACAGTTGATGTTGAGATGTGTCTGTTACTTGAACTCTGTGAAGCATTTATTTGGGCTGCAATTTGAGGTGCAGTTAACTCTAATGAACTTATCCTCTGCAGCAGGAAGTAATTCTGGGTATTCCTTTCCTGTGGCCGTCCTCATGAGAGCCAGTTTCATCATAGCGCTTGATGGTTTTTGCGACTGCACTTGAAGAAACTTTCAAAGTTCTTGGAATATTCCGTATTGACTGACCTTCTTGTCTTAAAGTAATGATGGACTGTCATTTCCCTTTGCTTATTTGAGCTGTTCTTGCCATAATATGGACTTGGTCTTTTACCAAATAGGGCTATCTTCTGTATACCACTCCTACCTTGTCAAAACACAACTGATCGGCTCAAACACATTAAGAAGGAAAGAAATTCCACTAATGAACTTTTAACAAGGCACACCTGTTAATTTAAATTCTTTCCAGGTGACTACCTCATGAAGCTAGTTGAGAGAATGCCAAGGATGTGCAAAGCTGTCATCAAGGCAAAGGGTGGCTACTTTGAAGAATCTCAAATATAAAATATATTTTGTTAGTTTAACACCTTTTTGGTTACTACATGATTCCATATGTGTTATTTCATAGTTTTGATGTCTTAATTATTATTCTAAAATGTAGACAATTGTACAAATTAAGAAAAACCCTGGAGTATAATGTATAAAAAAAATTAAAATACTTGTTTACAGAAGTATTCAGACCATTTGCTATGAGACTAGAAATTGAGATCAGGTGCATCCTGTTTCCTTTGATCATCCTTTAGATGTTTCTACAACTTAATTAGAGTCACCCTGTGGTAAATTCAATTCATTGGCCATTTGGAAAGGCACTCACCTGTCTATAAGGTCCACAGTTGACAGTACATGTCAGAGCAAAAACCATGCCATGAGGTCGAAGGAATTGTCCTTAGAGCTCCGCAACAGGATTGTGTCGAGGCACAGATCTGGGGAAGGGTGCCAAAAAATGCCTGCAGCATTGAAGGTCCCCAATAACACAGTGGCCTCCATCATTCTTAAACAGAAGAAGTTTGGAAACACCAAGACTGTTCCTAGAGCTGGCCACCCTGCCAAACTGAGCAATCAGGGGAGAAGGATCTTGGTCAGGGAGGTGACCAAGAACCCGATGGTCACTCTGACAGAGCTCCAGAATTCCTCTGTGGAAATGGGAGAATCTTACAGAAGGACAATCATTTCTTCAGCACTCCACCAATCAGACCTTTATGGTAGAGTGGCAAGACGAAAGCCACTCCTCAGTAAAAGGCACAAGACAGCCCACTTGGAATTTGCCAAAAGGCACCTAAAGACTCTCAGACCATGAGAAACCAAATTCTCTGGTTTCATGAAACCAAGATTGAACTCTTTGGCCTGAATGCCAAGCGTCACATCTGGAAGAAACCTGGCCCCATCCCTACGGTGAAGCATGGTGGTGGCAGCATCATGCTGTGGGGATGTTTTTCAGCAGCAGGGACTGGGAGACTAGTCAGGACTGAGGGAAAGATGAATGGAGCAAAGTACAGAGAGATCCTTGATGAAAACCTGCTCCAGAGTGCTCAGGACCTCAGACTGGGGCGAAGGTTCACCTTCTAACAGGACAGCGACCCTAAGCACACAGCCAAGACAACGCAGGAGTTGCTTCGGGACAAGTCTCTGAATGTCCTTGAGTGGCCCAGCCAGAGCCTGGACTAGAACCCGATCGAACATTTCTGGAGAGTCCTGAAAATAGCTGTGCAGCGACAGTCCCCATCCAACCTGACAGAGCTTGAGAGGATCTGCAGAGAAGAATGGGAGAAACTCCCCAAATACAGGTGTGCCAAGCTTGTGGAGTCATACCCAAGAAGACTCAAGCCTGTAATCGCTGCCATAGGTGCTTCAACAAAGTACTGAGTTAATTTGCAAATATTTCTAAACACCTGTTTTTGCTTTGTCATTATGAGGTATTTTGTGTAGATTGATGAGGGGAAAAAACTATTTAATCCATTTTAGAGGCTGTAACATAACATAATGTGGAAGAAGTCTAGGGGTGTGAATACTTTCAAAATGCACTGTATATACATATTTTTTTGCCTGTTTTGCACGTTATTTTGGCATTAATATGTGCCACATATCAGTGTGCATACAATGTAATTTTTTAAATAATCTTTGAGTTAATAAAGCCGCATACATTTTTGCTTTCTTGAGTAAGGCAGCTCCAAAATGCAGGTGTTTCAGCCTAGCTCAGTGCTTTCTGTGGCGGTGGTGGGGCAGCCAGCGTAAAATATGGAGCATAGGGGTTGGTAATGTTCTCTAGTTGCGCCGTGATTGGCTCAGTGTTCTGTCACTCATGAGGACACCACATGAACGCAAAATCTACGGGTAGAGCAAAAACATTCAAGCCCCTTGGGTGCTGCCATAGGGTTACATTAGAAATTCCTATCCAAGAAGGCTCAAGGTCATTGGCCACAGATAAAATGATCACGTTATATCTACAGTAGCTTTGATTGGACTGATGATGTCAACATCATACTTTCAAAATCTTAGCTAGCAAGCTAGCAGTCATCATCATGAATGAAGTCGACAATCTACTGGCAAATTATTTTTGATCCTTGTCATATGAAGGGAAATAATGAAGAGAAATTATAGGTAAAACTTATCAATCAGCCATTGGACATAAACATTACACAACGAATTGGAAATCTCAAATTCAACAATGAGTGGTTTGGAAGGAATCAGTGGCTAACTGCAAGCATTTCGAAGCAATCACTAGCCTGCTATTCAGTAGATTGGGTGTGTGGTCCAAGTCTGGGTTTAACGGTCTATTTTCCAAGCTTAAAAGGATAAACATTCAACATTGGCCATGCTGTCAATCCAGCATGACTTCTGCCGCGTTCAAAACAACTGGAAACCAGGAACTGGGAAATCTCAGACTTCAGTGAGTTCAAGACAACTGGGAGCTTGGAAAAAAACGAGCTCTGACTGGGAAAATATATTTTCAACGGTCATCCATCTCAGAATTGCAATTCGGTAACTCGGGCCTCTTTCTAGAGCTCCGACCTGAAGATCCCTGACGTCATCATGATTCAACGAAGGACCGCTGTGACACCTTCCTGTTCAAGTGAGCACAGCATAACAAGGTGAGTCCAAAAGTGTCTTGTATGCTGCTGCACAAATGATGTAATATGCCAGGGAGATATGTATACCGAAGCTAGGAAAGTAATACTAAGTGTATGTTGTGTAGTAAGCGGTTAGTAGCCCATGTGCTTCACCTTCATCATTAGGTCAGTTTTCCCCTCATAATTTAGCCTACTGTTCTGACTTGGTGGTGCACATGTAACCTATGGCCTGTTTTAGAGAAATGTAATCATTGAATATTGTAAGAGCTTTTATTGTCTCCTTATATACCCCTTTATTTATCCTACGGCTCTGACTTGGTGTACAGGGAGAATACAGTAAGAACGGCCCATGTTCTGAATTCTATTGCATTACATTTAAAAAGTGCTGAACAAATGTGCTGAACAAATAGTTATATTGACTATGTCCGTCCTAGCTCGCTCATTAATGTCTTAATCGAAATTACTGATCGCCTCATATGCGCTCATCGTCCTCTTTTGCCATAGTTTGCACATCTCATATGTCAGTAGAAACCACATTTGTTTAACCTGTTTGGGATAGGGGGCAGTATTTTCACGGCCGGATAAAAAACGTACCCGATTTAATCTGGTTACTACTCCTGCCCAGTAACTCGAATATGCATATAATTGGTAGATTTGGATAGAAAACATTCTAAAGTTTCTAAAACTGTTTGAATGGTGTCTGTGAGTACAACAGAACTCATATGGCAGGCCAAAACCTGAGAAGATTCTATATGGAAGTACCCTGTCTGACCATTTCTTGTCCTTCTTTAGCCTCTTTATCGAAAATACAGGATCTCTGCTGTAACGTGATATTTTCTAAGGCTTTCATTGGCTCTAGGAAGGCGCCAGAACGTTGAATGATAGCTCTGCAGTCTCTGGGTGAAAAACAGCAGGGGTTTTGGAGAGTGGTCCTTCTGAGAACAATGACACTGGTGCGCGCGTGCATGTGACGACTCCATGTTTTTCTTTCTCTCTTTGAACGAATACGTCGTCGCCCGGTTGGAATATTATCGCTATTTTATGAGACAAATCGCATAAAAATTGATTTTAAACAGCGTTTGACATGCTTCGAAGTACGGTAATGGAATATTCTGACATTTTTTGTCACGAAACGCGCCGGTGCGTCACCCTTCGGATAGTTACCTGAACGCATGAACAAAACAGAGATATTTGGATATAAAAATGGATTATTTCAAACCAAAACAACATTGGTTGTTGAAGTAGAAGTCCTGGGAGTGCATTCTGACGAAGAACAGCAAAGGTAATCCAATTTTTCTTATAGTAAATCTGAGTTTGGTGAGTGCCAAACTTGGTGGGTGTCAAAATAGCTAGCCGTGATGGCCGGGCTATCTACTCAGAATATTGCAAAATGTGCTTTCACCGAAAAGCTATTTTAAAATCGGACACCGCGATTGCATAAAAGAGTTCTGTATATATAATTCTTAAAATAATTGTAATTTTTTTGTCAACGTTTATCGTGAGTAATTTAGTAAATTCACCGGAAGTTTTCGGTGGGTATGCTAGTTCTGAACAAAACATGCTAATGTAAAAAGCATTTTTTTGATATAAATATGAACTTGATTGAACAAAACATGCATGTATTGTATAACATAATGTCCTAGGAGTGTCATCTGATGAAGATCATCAAAGGTTAGTGCTGCATTTAGCTGTGGTTTTGGTTTTTGTGACATATATGCTAGCTTGAAAAATGGGTGTGTGATTATTTCTGGCTGGGTACTCTCCTGACATAATCTTAAGTTTTGCTTTCGCTGTAAAGCCTTTTTGAAATCGGACAATGTAGTTAGATAAAGGAGAGTCTTATCTTTCAAATGGTGTAAAATAGTCATATTTTTGAGAAATTGAAATTATAGCATTTTTAAGGTTTTTTGTATTTCGCGCCAGGCGCTACCATTGGATATTGGCTAGCGGAACGCCTGTCCATAAGAGGTTTTAAGCAAGTCAGCCATATCAGCTGTTTTTTTTTCAAAAGGCAGTAAATGAGGCAGAATTAACGGTTTTGCTTCCAGCAGTGGTAAGGTGTTGGTACTGCTGTTGGGACTCTGCTGTTGGGACAGCAGAGTCCCAACAGTTTGTGGGCACCGTTTGTTACCCTTATAGTGCAATTCATGAATTGTTTAGTGTTTTGTTGTGTAGTGGTTTTGCTGGCATGCATCAAAAACAATCTATATTTTTTTGCCCCATCAAGATTTACATGCTAAAATCGCCACTGCGTATGAGAACCTAAAAAGTAATTTTGTTTAGAAGTAATAAAAACGTGAATCTAGGCTATGTTGAAAGTGTGCAGATGGCAATGGTTTTCTTACTGCTGCCAAGAGTTGTGCGCATCTGTGCGTGACGTCAGTGTGTCGTGTACTGGAAAGGGGTCTATTGAATATCATTATAGAATGTGCATAAAAATGCACTCTCCAATTGCAACGTCTGATATGCCCACACATATTGTCTCAGAACATTTAATATTTTTAATACACTCAAACACCAAGTTAGGCATACCTAATTTCAAAACAGGCCATGGCAACATCACTGTCAATCATGAATGATAATTCTTCACATTTTACCAGTGAAATGTCCAAACTATGTCTACATACCAATCATTTGATCTCAATCAGTTTCATGGGAATATGCATTTAGACCTGTTTGAATTACTCTTTCATGAGCAAATTAGAGCAGATGTCGTTAACAAACTATATAGCCTTCCTTTTTTTTGTTTCAATCAAAACACATTCTGCCTAGTTGTGTTTTTGGAATCACAGTAACGTTATGTTATAATATTTTATTATGTTATGTAAAATACTAATTAATCATTATGTGACCGTCGAAGACATTGATTCAGCACCATTGTTAGATGTGGCTGGGTGAAGCTTTGGCAGCACTACAGCCCTGGAGTTGGTCTCATCGAATGTAAAACAGGAAGGGACACTTTTAAAACGAGATTGAATGAAGTAGCAGAAAATATGTTGTAATGTGCAGCTAATGAATGAACGTGGAGAGCCTCACAAGTTTGACGAAATTAACTTATATCTTTCAGTCTAATATTGCTATTTACTTACTTTTGTAGCTCTTCATCAAAAGCATGTAAGTAGTTAGATATAACTGGAATTTTGCCCGAAAGGATTTGAGAAATATGATTGTGTAACGCCCTGGCCATAGAGAGGGTTTTTTTGTTCTTTATTTTGGTTAGGCCAGGGTGTTACATTGGGTGGGCGTTCTATGTTTATTTTTCAATGTTGGTTTGTTTCTTTGGGTTGGCCATGTGTGGCTCCCAATCAGGCACAGCTGTAGTTCGTTGTTGCTGATTGGGAGTCACACAGAAGTAGCCTGTTTTTCCTTTGGGTTTTGTGGGTGATTGTCTTCTGTTAGTGTGTTTTCCTGACAGGACTGTTTTGCTGTCGTCTTTGGTTTATTTTTGTCAAGTGTTCTCTTTTTTCAATTAAAATTCTAATGATGAACACATCCTCCGCTGCACCTTGGTCTAATTCTGACGACGGCCGTTCCAGATTGGTTGAATAGGCCTATGACATTGGCATACATTTTGTCTTGCGCTGTGCAGAATATCAGATCTCAACAACCATTGGAGAACTGTTTAACATCACCAGTAGGCTTAGGCTACCACATCCTTATGATATAGGCTACTGTATATATTTTAATAAATGCAACATTATTGCAAAAGACAGGTCGGACTGTCTGACTGAAATACAGGACAAATCAAACTTTTTTTCTAAATGAGGGGTGTTTGAATTTGTTGATAAAATGAGGGAAATTATTGTTTGGTTCTGGGACAAAGGGCTAAAATGCTAGATTGTCCCACACAATCCTTGACATTTGGTCACCCCACCTACAGTAACATAAATGATTGAAAATGCATTTTTCTTTATATTATAATGTTACCTAAGACCTTCATTAACATAAACACAACCAAATGACACAACCAAATTATTATATTTATTAGACTTTTAGAATGCATTGGTTCAGAACGGGATTGCTCAGTTTCCATATTTTCTAGTGTTAAAATAGTTGGAGTAGAGAAACACACAATTTTGTATGACTGTGGGTCAAACTTTTACAAAGATCCAGCTAAAAAAGGACAATATACATTACAGGTGAAATAACACAATGTTCATCTCCCAGGACAAATTAGTTAGCAATAGCAAGATAAAGGTCCATTAATGTTTCACCATGCCCCCAAATTAATATAGTTGGTTCACAGTTGGTTTTGATATTTTAACCTGCGTGTTAAGATGGTGTCTGGTGTGGATAGATAAAATCAACATGTGTGATGGCGCACGCGGACCCACTCATGTTGCCGGTGTAGTCAGCATGTAATGTGGACAAGATCAGGACAAAGGACACATGCTACCACTAGTTAAAGCCTAACAGGGCTTCATATAACACGTTCACAATTAGGTCAAGAAGATTTAAGACATAAATAAATAAGTAATAGGGACCATCAAGTTCTCAGATAGGACAAAACTGAACTGAAGAGTCTTGTTTATCCCACCCATCTCCACTAGTGTCAGGCCAGTTTAACTGATGGGGGTTTTTCTTTGTGAAGAAGGATGGGTCACTGCGGCTGTGTGTGCATAGACTTCCGTGGGCTGAATAATATCACTGTTAAGAACAGTGGTGCCACAGTGTTTACCAAACTCGCCCTCCGGAATGCCTACCACCTTGTCCGCATAAGAGAGGGGGACGAGTGAAATACTGCGGTCAACACAATGCTCGGTTACCAGAACCTAGCCAATGACGTGCTAAGGGATGTGATTGGACACTTTGTTTTTGTCTATTTAGATGACATCCTGATTTTTTCCAAGGACTCTGAGGCTCACCAGCAACACGTTCGCCAAGTTCTTCATGGGCTGTTGGCGTTTTTGTTAAAGCTGAAAAATGTGTATGGACCCCGCCAAAATACGTATGGACCCCGCCAAGGTCATGGCAGTCACAGAGTGGCCTGCGCCCTCCAACCTGAAGCAGCTACAGCGTTTCCTGGGGTTTGCACATTTTTACAGACGTTTAATCCACAGCTACAGCCATCTAGCAGCACCTCTCACCACTCTCACCTGCACCTCTTCTCCGTTCCACTGGACTCCTGAGGCAGAGACAACTTTCCTGGAACTCAAGCGTCGCTTCACCTCCTCTCTGGTCCTTACTCAACCCGACCCAGAACTCCAGTTCATCATGGAGGTGGATGCCTCTGACACCGGGGTAGGTGCTGTTCTTTCTCAACGTTCACCCTCTGATCAGAAGGTCCACCCTTCTGCGTTCTTTTCCTGTAAGCTTTCACCTGCAGAGAGGAATTTTGACATCGGAAACCGGGGACTCCTAGCAGTTAAGCTGGCTCTGGAGGAATGGCGTCACTGGCTGGAGGGCTCTGTAACCCCCTTCATCGTATGGACTGACCATAAAAACCTGACCTACATCCAGACCGCCAAACGTCTGAACTCCCGGCAAGCCAGGTGGGCCTTGTTCTTCGGTAGATTCAGTTTCACACTCACTTATCGCCCCGGTTCAAAGAATACCAAGCCTGATGCCCTCTCTCCCCAGTTCACCACCGACAACACGGGTACCGAGCCAGAAGCCATTGTGCCATCCACCTGCATCGTTGCCGCCGTCACCTGTGAGATTGAGTCCCGTATCCGCCAGGCTCAGCAGAACCAGCCTGACCGGGGTAACGGTCCTAGTAATGCTCTGTTTGTTTCAGATTGTGTTCGTTCTAATGTTCTTCAGTGGGGCCATTCTACCCACCTCACCTGTCACCCTGGTATGAACCGCCTTCCTGCATCAGCGCTTTTGGTGGCCCACCATGGAGAGAGATGTCCGGGAGTTTGTCTCAGCCTGTTCGGTTTGTGCCCGGAACAAAACCTCCACTAAACCCACTTCCGGTCTGCTCCTCCTTCTTCCCATACCCAGTCGCCCCTGGTCACACACAGCTCTGGACTTCGTCACTGGCCTTCCCCCATCTAACGGTAACTCTGTCATCCTCACCATTATTGACAGGTTTTCCAAGATGGCTCACTTCATTCCCCTCTCCAAGCTACCGTCCTCCAGGGAGACTGCGGCCCATGTATTTCATCTGTATGGTATCCCCACTGACATAATTTCCAACAGAGGAACCCAGTTTACCTTCCAGGTATGGAGATCCTTCTGTTCAGTTCTTGGTATGAATGTCAGTCTTTCTTCTGGATATCACCCCCAGACCAAATGGGCTGCGTGACTACACTGCGTGCCTCTGCCAATCTTCTTTGGCAGAGGTCACGCTCAGCTACCCTGGGTGGAATATGCTCACAACACCCTCACCAATGCCTCGTCAGATATGTCACCCTTCGAGTGTGCTCTGGGTTAACAACCCCCCTTGTTCCCCGCCCAAGAGGTTGAGGTTGTGGTTCCCTCTGTCCAGGACCATCTGCGCCATTGTCACCGTACCTGGAGGAAGCCCCAGACTGCCCTGCTTCGTGCCTCCAACAGGACTCAGTCCCAAGCCACCCGTTGCCGGGCCTCAGCCCCAGTCTACACCCCGGGGCAAAAGGTATGGCTCTCATCGAAGGACCTGCCATTGAAGGTGGCATCAAAGAAACTTTACCCCCGATTCATTGGTCCCTTTGAGATTGACCATGTCATCAACCTCTCTGTGGTGCGCCTGAAACTCCCAGCCTCTCTCAGGATCCATCATACCTTCCACGTCTCTCTAATTAACTTCATTGGGATAGGGGGCAGCATTGGGAAGTTTGGATGAAAAGCGTGCCCAGAGTAAACTGCCTGTTTCTCAGGCCCAGAAGCTATAATATGCATATAGTTAGTAGATTTAGATAGAAAATACTCTAAAGTTTCAAAAACTGTTAAAATAATGTCTGTGAGTATAACAGAACTCATATGGCAGGCAGAAACCTGAGAAAAATCCAACCAGGAAGTGGGAAATCTGAGGTTTGTAGTTTTTTTAAGTGATTGCCTATCCAATATCCTGTGTTTATGGGGTCAGATTGCACTTCCTAAGGCTTCCACTAGATGTCAACAGTCTTTAGAATGTTGTTTTCAGGCTTCTATTGTGAAAGGGGAAAGAATAAGACCACTCACAGTAAGTGGCTCAGCTGAAAGCCTTTAGTTGTTTATCGCTCGCGGCCGTGAGTGCGAGCTCCGTTCCCTTTCCTTTCTAATGACAACGGAATTGTCCGGTTAGAATATTATTGAAGATTTATGATAAAAACATCCTAAAGATTGATTATATACATCGTTTGACATGTTTCTACGAACTGTAATGGAACTTTTTGGACTTTTCGTCTGGACTTGTGCTCGCGCTTTGCATTTGGATTACTGGACTAAACGCGCGAACAAAAAGGAGGTATTTGGACATAAAGATGAACTTTATCGAACAAATCAACATTTATTGTCTAACATGGAGACCTGGGAGTGCCATCAGATGGAGATCATTTAAAGGTAAGTGATTAATTTAAACTTTTGTGACACCTCTCCTTGGTTGAAAAATGGCTGTATGGTTTTCTGTGGCTAGGCACTGACCTAACATAATCGCATGGTGTGCTTTCGCCGTAAAGCCTTTTTGAAATCGGACACTGTGGCTGGATTAACAAGAAGTTCATCTATAAATGGTGTATAATACTTCTATGTTTGAGGAATTTTAATTATGAGATTTCTGTTGTTTGAATTTGGCGCCCTGGAATTTCACTTGCTGTTGGTGAGGTGGTCCCAGAGAGGTTAAACCTGTCTGCTCCAGTCCCCTGTCTCCTCCTGCTGCAGCTCCTCCATCCCCCCGGATCATCGATGACCATCCTGCCTATACTGTCCGGCGGCTTCTGAACGTGCGCCATTGGGGTTGTGGCTGGCAGTACCTAGTGGACTGGGATGGATACGGGCCTGAGGAGCATTGCTGGGTGCCCCGCCGCCACATTCTGGACCCCTCCCTCTTATGGGATTTCTATATCTCACACCCAGATAAGCCTGGTCGGGCGCCAGGTGGTGCCCGTAGAGGGGGGGGGTACTGTCACATCTACTCCTGCAACGCCCTCTACTGGTCATCCTGTGTCGCTTTTAACCTGCCACCTCCCCCAGTGCTCTTTCCCTCTCTGTGTGTGCGTGATTGTGTGGGTGGAGACAGGTGTGCTGGAGTTAGAGCAGATCCCCACCAGCTGCAACCCGTTCCATAATCAAGACCTCTACAAATACTCAGTTCTGCCACTTCCACACTGCCAGATCGTAATCTCTGCTCAGTCAGTCTACGCATCTAGCTATTTGTTACTACTCAGATCCTGTTTCCCTGCCTGATGCTGTTTTCCTCTCCACTACAGTTCTGCCCGCTCTGACTCTGGTCCCTGTCTCGTCATCCTGCTACTCTGTCCTGGATTCCCCACTCCACTACTCCCCTGGATTCATCCCCGGACCTGCTTACCCTATCTCAACCCCTCTCGCTCCAGCCTCAGCCTCCGCACCTGATCTCCAGAAACCCGCCCGAAATTCCCCTGACCTGCACTCCATCTTCCCCCTGTGTTCTAATAAATACCTTGGTTACTTCATCCCCGTCTCCTTGTCCGAGTCTGCTCTTAGGTTCATCATTTCCACTCTGCCTAACAGGTTCAGGTAAAAGCTGCTGTGATGTTTTGGTCAAGCGATACATGTGTGATGTGTTTAGGGGGTCTGGGGCACAGAGATAGGCCAGTCCTGATCAATACAGAACACAGTACAATACCTTTACTGGGAGGGGATATGTGGGTGCACTGGGGAGGGGACGGTGCAAAAAACGTGTGTGTGTGTGTGTGTGTAGCAGATATGGACTGATGATCAACAATTCAGCAACATGAATTACATAATCATTGCAGTAGTTAAACTCCAATGTTTATTTATAAAAAAATACAACAGAACAGTAAATGTAATTGTAGTGCAAGTAAACGAACTCGTGATGGAATTATCCTGACCAAACCCCATCTTATTAAGTAGTAAATCAATTCACAAATCTAATTATAACACATTTTCAATGAGGTCAAGAAGAAAGTTGAAAAAATAATTAGTACAGAACATCACTTTCACAGGCAGGACATTGCTGTAAAGGGAACTAAAAAGTATTGTTTATCTTATTACAGTCTTTTCATTGCAGAGTTGTTGTTGGCCCACCCAGCACCACCATCAAACCCATTCAAGGAGGACAACGGCTGTTGCCATGATGATTTGTTGAGTTGAGGATTGGATGAGTGGGGTTGAAGATAGAGCCATACAGGGAGTCGTCTCAGGGCTATAGAGAGTCATAATATTACCACAGGAGGTTGGTTGCAACTGAATTGGGGAGGATGGGCTCGTGGCAATGGCTGGAGCAAAATAAGTGGAATGATGAAATACATCAAACACATGGTTTAATGCCATTCCATTCGCTCCGTTCCAGCCATTATTATGAGCTGTCCTCCCCTCAGCAGCCTCCACTGACTAGTATTCCTCATCAGTAAAGACATTCAGTGCTGCTACTAGACTAGACAAACAATATCCCCCCCCAAGCGATTTCTCAGGCTTGATATTAAAAATACAGACAAATGACAACTAACACAAGACATGGTCATTGGATTAGTTTGCATAATGAGTGTTACAGACAGTGACTTTGTAAGACATAAGGTGTGTTCCATGTCATGCAAGCCACCAACCACACCAATCCCACCCCAACAATGAGTATATGGTATCAGTTCTGTATGTTTGACAAGTAGTATGGAGCTGCAGTTCGGAGTAGTTTTTTTTCATCCTATGCCATGTATTCTCAGTGAATTGGGTGATGCGTTTTTCCCCGTTCAGATAAATTAGTCTAAAGAACTAGCTATTTCTAAAGTCAGTTTTGTTTATAAATTCAGTAAAAATTTTAACAGCAACTAGTCTCTTGTATGCACTGGTCCAATAACGTCCACTTCACTTTCATGCGCATATCACAGCACAGCTGTAATCAGCTAGCAGCATCCACTTCCAGCCATCACTCACCTGCTTCTCTCCATCCACTCTTCCTGCTCATCTATTCCTCCATCAGTTTCTAAAATATAATTTAGCTGTGATGGCAAGTGGGGATGCAGACCCTGATCAGTATTCTGTTACATTTGTAGGAGCAGCACGGAGAGCAAGCAAAGATGATACATTGTATATAAATTAATCCCTGGTATAACCAGTGCATAGGCCAGTCTGAGTAGGCTTTGCAAGATCGCCGTCACGCAGCAGTGACAGAGAGGAAAAGGAGGCCACTGTGTTCTTGGGGAATCTTCAATGCCGCAGACATTTTTTGGTACCCTTCCCCAGATCTGTGCCTCGACACAATCCTGTCTCGGGGCTCTACAAACAATTCCTTCGACCTCATGGAATGGTTTTGCTCTAACATGCACTGTCTACTGTGGGACCTTATATAGACAGGTGTGTGCCTTTTCAAATCATGTCCAATCAATTGAATTTACCACAGGTGAACGCCAATCAAGTTGTAGAAACATCTCAAGGATGATCAACGGAAACAGGATACATCTGAGCTCAATTTCAAGTCTCATAGCAAAGGGTCTGAATACTTATGTAAATAAGGTATTTCTGTTTTAGATTTTTAATAAATGTGAAGAAAAAAAAGCTGTTCGCTTTGTCATTATGGGGTATTGTGTGTAGATTGCTGAGGATTTGTTTTTAATTAATGAATTTTAAAAAAAGGCTGTAATGTAACAAAATGTTGAAAAAGTCAAGGGTCTGAATACTTCCCAAAAGCACTGTAAGCCTAAACTATGAGTATATCAAAATCAATCTCTTTCTTGTGCTTCTTACATTCTGTTTGGTGACTAACGTCACATTTTTAAAGTTGGGAGAAGTGTGTGTGTGTAAGTGAGAGAGAGAGCAAAAGTGAGCAGGTTGCAGGCAGTGTTTTTTCCTTGCTGCCACACCAACCGTGTTCCCATCCAACAATTTCATGCAGATTAATTACCTGACGCATGAAAAAAGTCACAACCGGTGTCACGCTCGTTTGTAGAGAAGGACCAAGGCGCAGCGTGTGTATCGTTCCACATCTTTATTAATATGTGAAACTATGCAAGACATACAATAAACTAAACAAAACAACAAACCGTGACAGAGGTGCAACATGCACTAACTCAAAATAAGATCCCACAAACACAGGTGGGAAAACTACTTAAATATGATCCCCAATTAGAAACAATGACCAGCTGCTTCTAATTGGGAATCATACAAAAACCCTAACATAGAAAAAAGAAACTAGAACACAACATAGAAATAAATACACTAGATAAACCCCCCCAGTCACACCCTGACCTACTCTACCATAGAAAATAAGAGCTCTATGGTCAGGACATGACAACCGGGCTGATGGAAACGTGAAATGCCAACAGACAATTTGTTCATTCGGTATGGTGGGATCTTTTTGTGTTGGTAAAATGTACTATATGAGAAATGGCTGTTGAAACACCTTTATGCTCAAATAGATATACCACTGAACAAAAATGTAAACGCAACATGTAAAGTGTAGGTCCCATGTTTCATACGCACAAAGAAATTATTTCTGTCTGCAATAAAGCCATTTTGTGTGGAAAAACTAATTCTGATTGGCTGGGCCTGCCTCCCCAGTGGGTGGGCCTGCGCCCTCCAAGGCCCACCCATGGCTGCACCCCTGCCCAGTCATATGAAATCCATAGATTAGGGCATAATGAATGAATTTCAATTGACTGGTTTTCTTATTTGAACTGTAACTAAGTAAACTCTTTGAAATTGTTGCATGTTGCGTTTATATTTTTGTTCAGTATAATAACCATCATATCGAAGCAGACATGGAGTCTATGATATATGTTGTGTGGTCCTCCCACTATGACTTGTTGGGAAAGCATGCAGGTTATTAGGCTACATATTAAATCATTTATGATTTACGTTACAGGGTGGTGAATGTGCAAGGTGATGAGCTTGATGCTCCTTTTCAATAAATATTGAGTATGTTATTCTGGTAACATGATAACATTACTCAGTCTTTTATCCGCAAAAAGTCACTTTGATGGAAGCACAGCTCTGGTGGGAAAATGTGCATATTGTTTTAGGCAGATTTTAGAATATTTGCATGAAAATCTGTCACAAATTGAATGGAAACCAAGCTACTGACATGCAGATCATTGTGCATGTACAGTATATTCCTTTCTCCCAATCCGCCGGCCAAATCACAGGTAGGCCTTAGAAAATCTGCCATTTTATGCAGTATTCTATTATAGCGAATAGTGTGAAGTTAAATTCAATAACGGCTTGTTTCGAGTAGAAGTGTTGTCAAATTATATAAATGATTGGAGACAGGCGCAGGAATACGTAATAGGGAGTTTTACTACTCCATGCAAAAATATAACATGCCATGAAAGGCACGGGGCCGAAGCCCAAAACAAACACGTATACAAAAACACAGGGATGTAACCCAAACAAAACTGCTAATAAATACACGGGACGAGACCCATAATAACAATACACGGGACGAGACCCGTAATAACGAGTACACAATACACGTAAGCCAAAACAACAACGCACAGGTACTCACAAGACCAACTGACATGGGAGCAATAACCGACAAAACAATGGTGAACAGAGGGCACATATATGCAATTACTAATCAGAGGGAATGGGAACCAGGCGTGCGTAATGAAATAGTTCAGTGACGCCTATAGGCCGATGATATAAACCTCTGGAGCTTGTGCACGGAATGAGCATCAGTACCAGGGGAATTCGTGACAAGTGTGAACGTCACTAGGCAGGTTTCCATCGACCCAGTTTTATTCTATAAAAACAATGTCGCAAAACAAAATCATTGGACGTGTACTGGAAACGGCAGATATAGGATATATTTTCTAAAGATATTTTCTAAAAATTTGTTTAGCGTTTGACAAGGGTGGATTTTTCTTGTGTCAAACTTTCTTTATTGCGACAAATGATGATGGAAATTGACGAATCATTTTGAAGGTAGGACTGCGCGGGGCACGTGATGTCACTGGTCACAATAAAGATCCACTCCATAATTCATTCTAAATGCCTACAACTTTTCACTATAAAATAGTGTTTTCTTTGCAGGACAAGGATTGTCCTGACTTTCAAGAATGCTTGAATTGCTTCGCCTTGCTTTTCTGTTTGGCTGGCAAGTTTCACCATTGCACAGACCCTGAAAATATCTTGGCACATTATAATTATTAGAATATGGCAAATATTAGTCAATTATTCCATTCTATCCATGCTGGCTTTCGCGGCTACCTGAGACATGAAATTTGAGGTGGGAGGGGGCATACAGGCTGTTTCCAATTTATTAATGCGCAATTTGCTTAAACGGGCAATGAAACACTTCAACCACTACATTTTTATTAGACACTGTAGTTTTCTTTTGGTGGTGGGGGGGGGGGTGACATCATTAAGTTTAATCGACACAAGGTAGTTAAATGGAAACGCACCCTAGCAAATGTCGTAGCTATTTTCAATGCAATACTACTCGGTATTGTGATTCTTGGCCTATGTCGTTTCGTTAGTAAAATGTTTGTATCGTGACAACACTATTTTTAGATACTTTAGAATGATTTGGACATGAAGCATGAATATGCTAAATAGTAGAACAGTTTTTTCTCTCTGGAGTAAAGGTCAATCCATTCTGCGACTGATGACCTTGTACAATACCAAGTAGTATTGCATTGAAAATAGCTACGACATTAAACTTAATGATGTCACCCCCCCCCCCCCAAAAAAAACTACAGTGTCTAATAAAAATGTAGTGGTTGAAGTGTTTCATTACCCGTTTAAGCAAATTGCGCATTAATAAATTGGAAACAGCCTGTATGCCCCCTCCCACCTCAAGTTTCATGTCTCAGGTAGCCCGCGAAAGCCAGTATGGATAGAATGGAATAACTGACTAATATTTGCCATATTCTAATAATTATAATGTGCCAAGATATTTTTAATGGGCCAGTGCTTATTCACAATAGGCTACAGGTCTTAAGACTTGTCAAACTTTATCTCCACTTTCTGGAGTTCTGGTCCTCAGCCTGTATTCACAGTCAGAGTCACAGTGCTGTTCTAGGATCAGTTTTTCTTTTGAAATCATAAGGAATTAAAAGGGGGACCTGATCCTAGGTCAGCACTCCTACTCTGTGATGCTTTATGAATCGGGCCCTGGTGTTTTATGGTCCGGAGCGTGTCCTCTCCTCTGATTGGCTCAGACCTGCAGTGGTTTCCTGAGGTCCTCGTCCATGCCCCGCCCACTGAGCTGCTCCAGGCTGTGGTAGCGATGGACGATCTGGTCGGCGGTCACTACCACCACCCTGGCAACCTATAGCGGAGCTCACCAGCATGTCCAGGCCATTTTGCCCCCCCCCCCGCGTTCCGTTGGTAGTGGCCTGAGAATACCGCTTTCACTCCTACACAGCACAACACAGAGAGAGAGAGAATGTGAGGAGAAGAATGGTTATCATTGACAGTATCAATGAATCATTTATTAGCATTGATTAACCTTAGGCGACATGGTGTCTGGCGGGTGTCTGTCTCTGTTGGTGTTGTTGGAGAAAAGCCTGTTCTGATCCTCCCTACAGCTCCAGTCTGCATCCTGTTTACATGCATATGCAGAGCTAAATGTAACATATGCAAATTGTCCCTGATAAGGGTATCTACTCTGCATATAATAGCAATATATTAATGTTAGCTCAATATAATTGCATAATGAGATCATTGGCTATGCCATATCTGTCAGATAGACTGAAAACGAACGCCTGAGAAAGTAGAGAGGGAGGGAGAGGGGAGTCTGAGAGAGCGAGAGAAAGAAAGAAAGAGAGCGAGCAAACAGAGAGAAAGTGAACTCATTTTTAGAATATTTTTGGAAAATGTAGAAACTTTTACTCGGGGCTAAGTTTTTCTTTTCAATTTATTTTCCATCACAGTCGTCATCGTCATTATTGAAATGATTGCTATCGCTTCCCCTGAAGCGGTGTTTCTGCAGCAATCTGTTTCTGCAGCAAAATAGAAGGCAGTGAACTGATTGCACACTCACACTGGTTGGCCAAGCAAGCCCCAGTCTGAATAAGAAGCGTAAATGAGTTCTTCCCTTTTTGTAGAGGTGTGTGTGTGTGTGCGTGCTCTACTGTGAGTTCAATCCAGGTTTTGGCAGACAGAGGAAGTAAGATGTTCCATTTCTAACAGTAGAGCAGTAGCTAGACTTCTTCTCGCTTGCTGCCATTCCTCTGAAGAAATACACCATAAACACAACAAATGCGAAGGATATAATGAAAACGGGCAAAAGCTGGCAACAAAGAACCTCAATTCCGGTCTACAGTACAAATGAAGACATCACTCATGTCCTGGAAATGGATCCGTAACACTAAAATAACATCCAGAAAACCACAGAGTTGCTTTCCAAGAACAGCCTTTTTTTTCTGGTCAGCAACATTCAGATTCTACAGACATTTGTCCTGAACAGTGCATATCACAAGAAACACCCTGGGGATTATCACAGAGAATAAAAATATAAATGATATAAATAGCCAAACAGTGGCTGCACACACTGCACCATTGAATAATTAATCGAACATAGATGATGATTAACATCTTATTTTTGCAGGCTAAGTTCATTTGCAATCAAAACCCAGAGGCTATGGTTCTAGCATATAGTTATGCCAATGCACCCCTCTGTTTTCCTGTGGTACCCCACGGCACAGTCATTTAGGATACTACGGCAGCTCCCACTCAACCACAGAGGGTCTGCCAGCTAAGGTGTGTGCGTGTGTGTGTGTGTGTGTGTGTCTATGTGTGTGTACACTGCCAATACTGCAGTCCTCTAACAGTCCAAAAGAACTACAATTAGACAAGCCTTCCAAACCTTAACAGAGAGAAACCGAAAACAACAGAGGGTAACGTTTGATCTAGATTTTAATCACTAGGGTGAATCATACTGTAATTACATGGGGGGGGAGAAACATTCTCAAAAGTTGAACATCACTCATCAACATATCAACCAGCACGCAAGTACTGTACTGTATGCATTTCTCAACCTTTCTGCACCCCTAATAGATTAAGAAAATGCAAATGACAGCAACATGACGTAAGCATCAGAGAAATAAAAAAATGTTATTATCAGGAGGAATAATACGTGAATCAGCTAGACGAAAGAAGAAAAACATCGATGTACTTTTTAAACCAGTATAGTTTCCTCTGAGGACCATCTCAGTAGAGCTGAATCCAGAAGACTGTCATAATTGAACACATCAGAAAGAGAGGGAAGAGGGACGGAGAGAGAGAGAGCTAGAAAGGAGGGAGAGGGAGGGAGAGAGAGCTAGGAAGGAGAACGAGGGAGTGAGAGAGAGAGAGCAAGGAAGGAGGGAGCGAGAGGGAGGAAGAGAGAGCTATGAAGGAGAGAGAGGGAGGGAGGGAGAGATAGTGTGAGAGAGAGGGAAGAGATGGGGAGATAGAGAGAGAGAGAAAGCTAGGAAAGAGAAAGGCAGTGCAGTAAGCTATTAATGACAGCAGGCAACCAGCCAGCCCAGTCTGAATCAGCTATACATCTCTCTCTTTACATCTCTCTCTCTCTTTCTCCCTCTCTCTTTCTTTGCGTGAAAGATGTTTCCCATTGTGATGTCCTACCTTGAGTGAGACAGAACCAGTTCAGAATGTTCAGATAGAAATGTATTGTAAACATTATTTGTAATTCATTGTTGTTGAGAAGAGGGAGTCGTAAGAGCTCTATTAGTATGTTTTCTATCTTCAGTTGGCACAGCAGGACAGGAACTGTGCCTAACCTGCCGAATGCTTGAAGGGTCTCACAATCTGAGAGTTTGGCTGTCACAAACCTTACACCTGCCAGCTTAGTGGAGTCTGCCACTAGCACAGTCAGTGTAGTCAGCTCAGCTATCCCCATTGAGACCGTGTCTGTGCCTCGACCTAGGTTGGGCAAAATTAAAGATGGCGGTGTTCGCCTTAGCAATCTCACTAGTATAAAGACCTCCTCCATTTCTGCCATTATTGAAAGAGATTGTGATACCTCACATCTCAAAATAGGACTACTTAATGTTAGATCCCTCACTTCAAAGGCAGTTATAGTCAATGAACTAATCACTGATCATAATCTTGATGTGATTGGCCTGACTGAAACATGGCTTAAGCCTGATGAATTTACTGTGTTAAATGAAACAACAACGACGTTTTCATCTTTTGAGCTTCCAGTCATGAAATCTATGCAGCCTACTCAATCACTTTTTATAGCTACTGTTTACAGGCCTCCTGGGCCATATGCAGCGTTCCTCACTGAGTTCCCTGAATTCCTATCGGACCTTGTAGTCATCGCAGATAATATTCACATTTTTGGTGACTTTAATATTCACATGGAAAAGTCCACAGACCCACTCAAAAAGGCTTTCGGAGCCATCATCGACTCAGTGGGTTTTGTCCAACATGTCTCTGGACCTACTCACTGCCACAGTCATACTCTGGACCTAGTTTTGTCCCATGGAATAAATGTTGTGGATCTTAATGTTTTTCCTCATAATCCTGGACTATCGGACCACCATTTTATTACGTTCGCAATCGCAACAAATAATCTGCTCAGACCCCAACCAAGAAGCATTAAAAGTCGTGCTATAAATTCTCAGACAACCCAAAGATTCCTTGATGCCCTTCCAGACTCCCTCTGCCTACCCAAGGACGTCAGAGGACAAAAATCAGTTAACCACCTAACCGAGGAACTCAATTTAACCTTTCACAATACCCTAGATGCAGTTGCACCCCTAAAAACTAAAAACATTTGTCTTAAGAAACTAGCTCCCTGGTATACAGAAAATACACGAGCTCTGAAGCAAGCTTCCAGAAAATTGGAACGGAAATGGCGCCACACCAAACTGGAAGTCTTCTGACTAGCTTGGAAAGACAGTACCTGCACAACCCTGCCAAGACCTAGGATCAAAAGAGACACTAAAGTGTTTTAGTACTATATCTCTTGACACAATGATGAAAATAATCATGGCCTCTCAACCTTCAAGCTGCATACTGGACCCTATTCCAACTAAACTACTGAAAGAGCTGCTTTCTGTGCTTGGCCCTCCTATGTTGAACATAATAAACGGCTCTCTATCCACCGGATGTGTACCAAACTCACTAAAAGTGGCAGTAATAAAGCCTCTCTTGAAAAAGCCAAATCTTGACCAAGAAATTATAAAAAACTATCGGCCTATATAGAATCTTCCATTCCTCTCAAAATTTTTTGAAAAAGCTGTTGCGCAACTCACTGCCTTCCTGAAGACAAACAATGAATACGAAACGCTTCAGTCTGGTTTTAGACCCCATCATAGCACTGAGACTGCACTTGTGAAGGTGGTAAATGACCTTTTAATGACGTCAGACCGAGGCTCTGCGTCTGTCCTCGGGCTCCTAGATCTTAGTGCTGCTTTTGATACCATTGATCACCACATTCTTTTGGAGAGATGGGAAACCCAAATTGGTCTACATGGACAAGTTCTGGCCTGGTTTAGGTCTTATCTGTCGGAAAAATATCAGTTTGTCTCTGTGAATGGTTTGTCCTCTGACAAATCAACTGTACATTTCGGTGTTCCTCAAGGTTCCGTTTTACAACCACTATTGTTTTCACTATATATTTGACCTCTTGGGGATGTCATTCAAAAACATAATGTTAAATTTCACTGCTATGCGGATGACACACAGCTGTACATTTCAATGAAACATGGTGAAGCCCCAAAATTGCCCTCGCTAGAAGCCTGTGTCTTAGACATAAGGAAGTGGATGGCTGCAAACTTTCTACTTTTAAACTCGGACAAAACAGAGATGCTAGTTCTAGGTCCCAAGAAACAAAGAGATCTTCTGTTGAATCTGACAATTAATCTGAATGGTTGTACAGTTGTCTCAAATAAAACTGTGAAGGACCTCGGCGTTAATCTGGACCCTGATCTCTCTTTTGAAGAACATATCAAGACTGTTTCAAGAACAGCTTTTTCCATCTACATAACATTGCAAAAATCAGAAACTTTCTGTCCAAAAATGACGCAGAAAAATGAATCCATGCCTTTGTTACTTCTAGGTTGCACTACTGCAATGCTCTACTTTCCGGCTACCCAGATAAAGCACTAAATAAACTTCAGTTAGTGCTAAATACGGCTGCTAGAATCCTGACTAGAACCAAAAAATGTGATCATATTACTCTAGTGCTAGCCTCCCTACACTGGCTTCCTGTTAAGGCAAGGGCTGATTTCAAGGGTTTACTGCAAACCTACAAAGCATTGCATGGGCTTGCTCCTACCTATGTTTCCGATTTGGTCCTGCCGTACATACCTACACGTACGCTACGGTCACAAGACGCGGGCCTCCTAATTGTTCCTAGAATTTCTAAGCAAACAGCTGGAGGCAGGGCTTTCTTCTATAGAGTTCCATTTTTATGGAATAGTCTGCCTACCCATGTGAGAGACGCAGACTCAGTCTCAACCTTTAAGTCTTTACTGAAGACACATCTCTTCAGTAGGTCCTATGATTAAGTGTAGTCTGGCCCAGGGGTGTGAAGGTGAACGGAAAGGCTGGAGCAACGAACCGCCCTTGCTGTCTCTGCCTGGCCGGTTTCCCCTCTTTCCACTGGAATTCTCTGCCTCTACCCCTATTACGGGGGCTGAGTCACTGGCTTACTGGTGTTCTTCCATGCCGTCCCTGGGAGGGGTGCGTCACTTGAGTGGGTTGAGTCACTGACGTGGTCTTCCTGTCTGGGTTGGCGCCCCCCCTTGGGCTGTGCCGTGGCGGAGATCTTTGTGGGCTATACTCGGCCTTGTCCCGGGATGGTATGTTGGTGGTTGGAGATATCCCTCCAGTGGTGTGGAGGCTGTGCTTTGGCAAAGTGGGTGGGGTTATATCCTACCTGTTTGGCCCTGTCCGGGGGTTTCATCGGATGGGGCCACAGTGTCTCCTGACCCCTCCTGTCTCAGCCTCCAGTATTTATGCTGCAGTAGTTTATGTGTCGGGGGGCTAGGGTCAGTCTGTCACATCTGGTGTATTTCTCTTGTCTTTTCCGGTGTCTTGTGTGAATTTAAATATGCTCTCTCTAATTCTCTCTTTCTCTCTTTCTTTCTTTCTCTTTCTCGGAGGACCTGAGCCCTAGGACCATGCCTCAGGACTACCTGGCTTGATGACTCCTTGCTGTCCCCAGTTCACCTGGCCGTGGTGCTGCTCCAGTTCCAACTGTTCTGCCTGCAGCTATGGAACCCTGACCTGTTCACCGGACGTGCTACCTGTCCCAGACCTGCTGTCCCAGACCTGCTGGAACCCTGACCTATTCACCGGACGTGCTACCTGTCCCAGACCTGCTGTTTTCAACTCTCTAGAGACAGCAGGAGCGGTAGAGATACTCTCAAAGATCGGCTATGAAAAGCCAACTGACACTTACTCTTGTGTTACTGACTTGTTGCACCCTCGACAACTACTATGATTATTATTATTTGACCATGCTGGTCATTTATGAACATTTGAACATCTAGGCCATGTGCTGTTATAATCTCCACCCGGCACAGCCAGAAGAGGACTGGCCACCCCTCATAGCCTGGTTCCTCTCTAGGTTTCTTCCTAGGTTTTGGCCTTTCTAGGGAGGTTTTCCTAGCCACCGTGCTTCTACACCTGCATTGCTTGCTGTTTGGGGTTTTAGGCTGGGTTTCTGTATAGCACTTTGAGATATCAGCTGATGTAAGAAGGGCTATATAAATACATTTGATTTGATTTGATTTGACAACCATCCTATCATAGTCTGGAACACTGGAGTTAAGAAAACTCTATGTACCCTAAAATAAAAATCTATTCATGTTACAATAGAATTATCCTAAATTAATTTGAGTACATCAGCTTTACACTATCATGTAAAGAGCTCATAAACTAAAATTATTAGAATGAATTATTATGCATAAAACAATCAATGTCACTTTTAATATATCTGTCAATGTTAAGGAGGAGCATTCAGCCTACTCTGCTCTGCTCTTCTTGATAGCATGTTGAAGAATCAGGATTAATTGGAGGTGATCACTGATCAACAGCCAGTGTTCCTTGCTCCTTCATATCTCCAGCTAGAGTCAGGCCTGCTGGGAATCTTAAGAGAAAAATAATGACTTGATAAACATTTTCACACTCAGTCTGTCGGTCTGCACTCACAAGTGTTATTAGTCACTGGCTCTAATGTCCCAGTCAGACAGTCCCACTCAACACCAGACAGGGAAACTCAAGAGCTCTGGCTCTTTCACTTAGGAGTTTTTCCTGACCTCTTTATATTTGATTAATTTATTTGATTTAACCTTTATTTAACTAGGCAAGTCAGTTAAGAACAAATTCTTATTTACAATGACGGCCTACCCCGGCCAAACCCGGACAACGCTGGGCCAATTGTGCGCCACCCTATGGGACTCCCAATCACGGACGGTTGTGATACAGCCAGGAATCGAACCAGGGTCTGTAGTGACGTCTCTAGCACTGAGATGCAGTGCCTTAGACCCCCCGAGCAGCACAGCGGGAGCTCGGGACCACTCGGGACCACGCAGCGGGAGCTCGGGACCAGCTCAGGACCACGCAGCGGGAGCTCGGGACCACGCAGCGGGAGCTCGGGACCAGCTCAGGACCACGCAGTGGGAGCTCGGGACCACTCGGGACCACGCAGCGGGAGCTTGGGACCACTCGGGACCACGCAGCGGGAGCTCGGGACCAGCTCAGGACCACGCAGCGGGAGCTCGGGACCACTCGGGACCACGCAGCGGGAGCTTGGGACCACTCGGGACCACGCAGCGGGAGCTCGGGACCACTCGGGACCACGCAGCGGGAGCTCGGGACCACTCGGGACCACGCAGCGGGAGCTCGGGACCACTCGGGACCACGCAGCGGGAGCTCGGGACCAGCTCAGGACCACTTCAATTAAAAGGATTGGATAAATAAGTGATCCAACCTGTTCAGATCAGTGATTTCTTCAAGGGCAAATCTCTTACCTCCATCTCTATACTCTCCAAGTAAGGACCCTGTAACTCCCGCTCTCACACGGTTCACCCCCAACAGAGATGTCACTGACACATCTGTAAGACATGTGCAGAGTGTGTATGTGTGCACGCGTGTGTGAATGCGCGTGCATTCGCACCCTGTGTGTGTGCGGTAGAGCGCAGGTGTCATTAGAATATTGAATAATTATTAATGAAAGCGTGTCTAGCTGTAGATACATTGCATGACAGAGGGAGGTACAAAATGAAGTAGCTAGTGTGGGGATTCTCATCTATAGCCTGGGGCTGAGAGATAAATCACTCATCCAACATATCACTCTCTTCTGTGTCCCAAATGGCACCCTATACAGAGGACTACTTTTAACCAGTCCTTTTCATGATGAAAAGTAGTGCAGTATATAGGGAATGGAGTGCCATTTGGGACACAGACTCTGTCTCAGGATCCCTTTCCAATGTCCTCACCCCACACACACTGCTACTGTAACTACTACTGTACTGTGTGTTACTGTGGTGTCTAGATCAGAGGTGCATAGCTTCAGTCCTTGAAGGCTGCAGTCCAGCTGTTTTCCGTCCTTGCCTTTTATCCAGAGATTCCTAGGTGATTTCTCTATCAGTAACATCAATGCAGTGTTAGAGAAACACAGTATACATTTCCACCTGCCTGGGAAACCAGATATGTACATTCTCCAGCTCTCCACTCTCAGTAACGTCAATGAAAGGCCAGGGAGAAATGAAAAACCAGTTCATATCTGAGGGGGAACTACTGTGTGGCTCAGTTGGTAGAGCATGGTGCTTACAATGACAGGGTTGTGGGTTCAATTCCCATGGGGGACCAGTACAGAGAAAAACAAGTGTGAATAATGTATGCACTTGTTACTGTAAGTTGTTCTAGATAAGAGTGTCTGGTAAATGTGAAACATCCATCATTTATTTATTTATTATGGATCCCCATTAGCTGTTAATCTTCCTGGGATACAGCAAAATTAAGTCAGTTTATACAATTTTAAAAACATTACAATACATTCACAACATATTTCACAACACATTAAGTGAGTGCCCTCAGGTCACTACTCCACTACCACATATCTACAACACAAAATCCATGTGTACGTGTGTGTGTGTGTGTGTGTGTGTGTGTGTGTGTGTGTGTGTGTGTGTGTGTGTGTGTGTGTGTGTGTGTGTGTGTGTGTGTGTGTGTCTCTCTGCCTGTGTTTGTGTCTCTTCACAGTCCCCACTGTTCCGTAAGGTGGATTTTTATCTGTTTTTAAATCTGATTCTACAGCTTGCATCAGTTACTTGATGTGGAATAGAGTTCCATGTAGTCGTGGCTCTGTGTAGTACTGTGCGCCTCCCATAGTCTGTTCTGGACTTGGGGACTGTGAAGAGACCTCTGGTGGCATGTCTTGTGGGGTATGCATAGGTGTCCGAGCTGTGTGCCAGTAGTTCAAACAGACAGCTTGGTGCATTCAACATGTCAATACCTCTCACAAATATAAGTCAATCTCTCCTCCACTTTGAGCCATGAAAGATTTACATGCATATTATCAGTGTTAGCTCTCTGTTTACATGCAAGGCCCAGCTGTGCTGCCCTGTTCTGAGCCAATGGCAATTTTCCTAAGTCCCTCTTTGTGGCACCTGACCACTTGACTGAACAGTAGTCCAGGTGCAACAAAACTAGGGCCTGTAGGACCTGCCTTGTTGATAGTGTTGATAAGAAGGCAGAGTAGCGCTTTATTATGGACAGACTTCTCCCCATCTTAGCTACTGTTGTATCAATATGTTTTGACCATGACAGTTTACAATCCAGGGTTACTCCAAGTAGTTTAGTCACCTCAACTTGCTCAATTTCCACATTAGTTATTACAAGATTTAGTTGAGGTTTAGGGTTTAGGGAAAGATTTGCCCCAAATACAATGCTTTTAGTTTTAGAAATATTTAGGACTAACTTATTCCTTGCCACCCATTCTGAAACTAACTGCAGCTCTTTAAGTGTTGCAGTCATTTCAGCCGCTATATTAGCTGGTGTGTATATTGTTGAGTCATCCGCATACATAGACACACTGGCTTTACTCAAAGTGGCATGCTGTTAGTAAAGATTGAGAAAAGTAAGGGGCCTAGACAGCTACCCTGGGGAATTCCTGATTCTACCTAGATTATGTTTGAGAGGCTTCCATTAAAGAACAACCTGTGTTCTGTTAGACACGTAACTCTTATCCACAATATAGCAGGGGTTGTAAAGCCATAACAAATAGGTTTTTCCAGCAGCAGACTATGATCGATAATGCCAAAATCCACACCGAAATCTAACAAAAGAGCCCCCACAATTGTTTAGTCATCAATTTCTCTCAGCCAATCAGTCACTTGTGTAAGTGCTGTGCTTGTTTAATGTCCTTCACTTTAAGCCTGCTGAAAGTCTGTTGTCAATTTATTTATTGTAAAATAGCATCGTATCTGGTCAAGCACCATTTTTTCCAAATGTTTACTAAGGGTTGGTAAAAGGCAGATTGGTCGGCTATTTGAGCCAGTAAAGGTGGGCTTTACTATTCTTAGGTAGCTGTAATCGGCCTGTGTGTAGTTGGTGTGGAGGAGTCAAGCGCAGGACAGCAGAAATTAGTAAGGGACGTAATTTACTCAAGGAATCAATAAATACAACACAATAAACTAGCCCACAATAACGGACCATATACATACAAACAATCACTCACAAAAAAACCATGCGGTAACAGAGGGTTAAATAATGAACAAGTAATTGGGGAATTGAAACCAGGTGTGTAAAACAAAGACAAAACAAATGGAAAATGAAAAGTGGATCGGCGATGGCTAGAAGGCCAGTGACGTCAACCGCTGAATGCCGCCTGAACAAGGAGAGGGACCGACTTCGGCGGAAGTCGTGACAGTATGAGCCGCGCGCTGACACCGACCTCTGGGATGACCCGGAGGACGAGGCGCAGGGCGATCGGGTGGAGACGGTGGAACTCCCGCAGCAACAAAGGGTCCAGGACATCCTCCACTGGCACCCAGCATCTCTCCTCCGGACCGTACCTCTCCCACTCCACGAGGTACTGAAGGCCCGTCGCCCCGAGTCCAGGATTGCTTGAACAGCATTCGCTGGGGCCCCCTCGATGTCCAGAGGGGGTGGAGGAACCTCCCGCACCTCAGACTCCTGGAGTGGACCAGCCACCTCCGCCTGAGGAGAGACACATGGAACGAGGGATTAATACGGTAATCTGGGGGAAGCTGTAACCTGTAGCATACCTCATTCAGTCTCCTCAGGACTTTGAATGGCCCCACAAACCTTGGCCTCACTGCGTTGGCGGTCGGTGCTCGCCTTCTGTCGCCTCACGGCCCATTGCAGATGCACATGAGCAGTGTCCCAGGTCTCCTCCGAGCGCTTAAACCATTCATCCACCGCAGGAGCTTCGATCTGGCTCCGATGCCAAGGTGCCAGAACCGGCTGATACCCCAGTACACACTGGAAAAGGGAGAAGTTAGTGGAGGAGTTGCGGAGTGAGTTTTGGGCCATCTCTGCTCAGGGGATGAACGCCGCCCACTCCCCCGGCCAGTCCTGGCAATATGACAGCAGAAACCTACCCACATCCTGGTTTACTCTCTCCACCTGCCTGTTACTCTCGGGGTGAAAACCTGAGGTGAGGCTGACCGAGACCCCCAGATGTTCCATGAATGCCCTCCATACTCTGGACATGAACTGGGGACCCCGATCAGAGACTATGTCCTCAGGCACCCCGTAGTGCCAGAAGACATGAGTGAACAGGGCCTCCGCAGTCCGTAGGGCCGTAGGGAGATCGTGCAAAGGGAGGAGACGGCAGGACTTAGAAAACCGATCCACAATGACCAGAATCGTGGTGTTGCCCTGTGAGGGAGGAAGATCCTTCAGGAAGTCCACCGACAGGTGCGACCACGGCCGTTGTGGAACGGGGAGGGGTTGTAACTTCCCTCTGGGCAGGTGCCTGGGAGCCTTGCACTGGGCGCACACCGAGCAGGAGGAAACATAAACCCTCACGTCCTCGGCCAAGGTGGACCACCAGTACTTCCCACTAAGGCAACGCACCGTCCGACCGATGCCAGTATGACCAGAGGAGGGTGACGTGTGGGCCCAATAGATCAAACGGTCGTGGACAGCAGACGGAACATACAGACGCCCAGCTGGACACTGGGAAGGAGTGGGCTCTATGCGCAACGCCCGCTCGATGTCCGCGTCCAACTCCCACACACCGGTGCCACCAGCCAAGAGGCCGGAAGTATGGGAGTATGATCTATGGACCGCTCCTCTGTGTCATACATCCGGGACAGTGCGTCTGCCTTAGCGTTCTGGGAACCTGGTCGGTAGGACAGAGTGAAAACAAAACGGGTAAAGAATATGGCCCACCTTGCCTGGCGAGGGTCTCCTCGCCGCCCGGATGTACTCCAGATTGCGGTGATCAGTCCAGATGAGAAAAGGGTGTTTAGCCCCCTCAAGCCAATGTCTCCACGCCTTCAGAGCCTTGACAACAGCCAACAGCTCCCGGTCCCCCACATCATACTTTCGCTCCACCGGCTGATTTTCTTTGAAAAGAAAGCACAGGGGCGGAGCTTCGGCAGCGTGCCCAAGCGCTGAGAGAGCATGGCTCCGATCCCAGCCTCGGACGCGTCCACCTCCATTATGAACGCCGAAGAGGGATCCGGATGAGCCAGCACGGGAGCCGAGGTAAACAGAGCCTTCAGGTAACCAAAAGCCCTGTCCACCTCAGCCGACCACTGCAGTCTCACCGGTCCCCCCTTCAGCAGTGAGGTAATGGGAGCCGCTACCTGGCCAAAACCCCGGATAAACCTCCGGTAGTAGTTGGCAAACCCTAGAAACCGTTGCACTTCCTTTACCGTGGTGGGAGTCAGCCAATTACGCACGGCTGAAATGCGGTCACTCTTCATCTCCACCCCTGAAGTGGAAATGCGGTACCCTAGTAAGGAGACAGACTGTTGGAAGAACAGACATTTCTCAGCCTTGACATACAGGTCATGCTCCAACAGTCTACCAAGCACCCTGCGCACCAGGGACACATGCTCGGCGCGTGTAGCAGAGTATATCAGAATGTCGTCGATATACACCACTACACCCTGCCCGTGCAGGTCCCGGAAAATCTCGTCAACAAAGGCCTGGAAGACTGATGGAGCATTCATCAACCCGTACGGCATGACGAGGTACTCATTGTGCCCTGAGGTGGTACTAAATGCTGTCTTCCACTCATCCCCCTCCCGGATACGCACCAGGTTGTAAGCGCTCTTGAGATCCAATTTTGTGAAGAAGCGCGCCCTGTGCATTGACTCAATCGCACTGGTGATAAGGGGCAGTGGGTAGCTGTACCTCACAGTGATCTGATTGCTACCCCGATAGTCAATACACGGGTGCAGACCTCCATCCTTCTTCTTCACAAAAAAGAAACTCGAGGAGGCAGGTGAAGTGGAGGGCCGAATGTATCCCTGCCCCAAGGATTCGGAGACATATGTTTCCATAGCCGCCGTCTCCTCCTGTGACAGAGGATACACGTGACTCCTGGGAAGTGCTGCGTCTACCAGGAGATATATCGCACAATCCCCCCGTCGATGGGGTGATAATTGAGTCGCCTGAGAGCCAAATCGGCATATACTGAGGGGATGTGCACGGTGGAGACTTGGTCTGGACTTTCCACCGTAGTCGCACCGATGGAAACCCCTACACACCTCCTTGAGCACTCTCGTGACCACCCTTTGAGAGCCCTCTGTTGCCACAAAATAGTGGGAGGCCCAGCACCACGGGAAACGCAGGAGAATCAATAAGGAAGAGACTGATTCTCTCCTTGTGACCCTCCTGCATAACCATGTCTAGTGGAGCGGTGGTCTCCCTAATCAGCCCTGACCCTAATGGTTGACTATCTAGGGCGTGCACAGGGAAGGACATATCCCCAGGAACCAGGGGAATCCCTAAACTATGGGCAAAAGAACGGTCAATAAAATTCCCTGAATCTATGAGCGCCTTATGCTGGGCATGCGGGGAAAACGTAGGAAATTTAATAAACACATACATGTGAGCAACAGGGGGCTCTGGGTGAGCCTGGTGCCGACTCACCTGGGGTGACACGATAGTGCCCTGCCTGCTGCCCCGACTCCCTGAGGAACCTCCCCAGCACCGACCAGCAGTGTGCCCTCTGCGGCCACAGATGGTGCAGGGAATGGCCCCTCCTCCGGTCACCCTAAGTGCAGCACCTCCCAGCTCCATGGGCGTCGGAGCAGAGGTGCTGGGGGATGGAACTGACAGGCCCCGATCCGGACATCCGCGGGCAGTCAGCAGGTTGTCCAGCCGGATGGACAGGTCCACCAGCTGGTCCAACGTGGGGGTGGTGTCTCGGCTGGCCAATTCCCGACGGACGTCCTCGCGCAGACTGCACCGGTAGTGATCGATCAGGGCCCTGTCATTCCATCCCGCGCTGGCGGCCAGGGTCCGGAAGTCCAATGCAAAATTCTGCACGCTCCTCATCCCCTGCCTCAGGTGGAACAGTCGTTCACCCGCCGCTCAACCCTCAGGCGGGTGGTCGAAAACTGCCCGAAAGCGGCGGGTGAACTCTGCGTAATGGTCCAACGCTGCGTCTCCCTCACTCCATATGGCATTGGCCCACTCCAGGGCTTTGCCTGAGAGGCAGGAGATGAGGGCGGACACGCTCTCACATCCCGAAGGAGCCGGGTGGACGGTCGCCAGGTAGAGCTCCAGCTGTAGCAGGAATCCCTGGCACCCGGCAGCCGTCCATCATACTCCCTCAGGAGCGCGAGCCGAATCCCGCTGGGACTGGGTGAAGGAGGGGTGGACAGTGGGGTTGACGGTAGTGGGGCTGGTGGAGGCGCTGGAAATCCTCCTCCTCTCTCCCAACGATCCATCGTCTGCAGCACGCGATCCATGGCAGTGCACAGACGTTGCAACATGGTCGCGTGTTGCTGGACGCGCTCTTCTACCACAGGGAAGGCGTCTGCTCCTGCTGACTCCATTCGTTTTGGTGAGTGATTCTCTAATCGGCCTGTGTGTAGCTGGTGTGGAGGAGTCAAGCGCAGGACAGCAGAAATGAGTAAGGAACGCAATTTACTCAAGGAATCAATAAATACAACACAATAAACTAGCCCACAATAACGGACCGTATACATACAAACAATCACTCACAAAAAAACATTTGGGAACAGAGGGTTAAATAATGAACAAGTAATTGGGGAATTGAAACCAGGTGTGCAAAACTAAGACAAAAGAAATGGAAAATGAAAAGTGGATCGGTGATGGCTAGAAGGCCGGTGACGTCGACCGCCGAACGCCGCCCGAACAAGGAGAGGGACCGACTTCGGCGGAAGTTGTGACAGTAGCGGAATTACTTTTGCTTCCCTCCAGGCCTGAGGGGACTCAATTTCTAGTAAGCTTAAATTGAACATATGGAAAATAGGAGTGGCAATATCGTCCGCTATTATCCCCAGTAATTTTCCGTCCAAGTTGTCAGACTCCGGTGGCTTGTCATTGTTGATACACAACAATCATTTTTTCACCTCTTCCACACTCACTTTACGGAATTCAAAATTACAATACTTGTCCTTCATAAATTGGTCAGATATACTTGGATGTGTAGTGTAAGAATTTGTTGCTGGCATGTCATGCCTAGGTGTGCAAACCTTGCCAATGAAAAAAAACATTAAAGTAGTTGGCAATATCTATAAGGGCACAGGGCGAGACCCAGATGCAGGAGGCAGATGATTCGAGTCAGATATTTATTATAATCCAAGGGGCAGGCAAGAGAATGGTCGTGGACAGGCAAAATATCATAAACAAGGTCAGAGCCCAGGAGGTACAGTGTTGCAGGCAGGCTCGAGGTCAGGGCAAGCCGTATCGTCAGGCAGGCGGGTTCAGAGTCAAGGCAGGCAAGGGTCAAAACCTGGAGGACTAGCGAAAGAGAGATAAGAAAAAGCAGGTGCATGGGAAAACACACCGGTTGACTTGAACAAGACAAGACAAACTGGCAACAAACAAACAGGGAACACTGGAATAAATACCCAGGGACTAATGGGGAAAATGGGTGACACCTGGAGGTGGGTGGAGACAATCACAAAGACAGGTGAAACAGATCAGGGCGTGACAATATCAGTGGGTTTTGTGATGAATGAGCCATTTGGTTCAATGAATGATGAAGCTGAGTTTGCCTTTTTGCCCAAAATATCATTTAAGGTGATCCAAAGCTTTTTACTATCATTCTTTGTATCATTTATCTTTGTTTCATAGCGTAGTTTCTTCTTCTTTTTATTCAGTTTAGTCACATGTTTTCTCAATTTGTAGTACGTTTGCCAATCGGTTGTGCTGCCAGACTTATTTGCCATACCTTTTGCCTCATCCATCTCAACCATACCATTTTTTAAATTCCTCATCAGTCCAAGGGGATTAAACAGTTTTTACAGTAATTTTCTTAATGGGTGCATGATTATTAGTAACTGGAATAAGCGATTTCATAAGTGCAGCATCTGGCTGCCCCTCATTACACACCACTGACCAGAAAATATTATTTACATCATCAACATAAGAATCACTTCTTGTATGACCTCTTATACACTATATTAAGCCCATCCTTTGGAACTTTGGTTTTCCTAGATATGGCTACTATATTGTGATCACTACATCTGATGGATCTGGATACTGCTTTAAAGCAAATTTCTGTAGCATTAGTAAAGATGTGATCAGCACAGGTTGATGATTTCCTTCCTGTGTTGTTTGTAACTACCCTGGTAGGTTGACTGATAACCTGAACTAGGTTGCAGGCACTGGTTACAGTTTGAAGCTTTTTCTTGAGTGGGCAGCTTGATGAAAGCCAGTCAATATTGACATCACCCAGAAAATATGCGTCTGTCGATATCACATACATTATCAAGCATTTCACACATATTATACAGTTACTGACTGTTAGCACTTGGTGGTCTATAGCAGCTTCCCGCAATAATGGGATTTAGGTGAGGCAGATGAACCTGTAGCCATATTACTTCAACAGTGTTTAACATGAGATCCTCTCTAAGCTTTACAGGAATGTGGTTCTTAATATAGACCAAACACTGCTCCCACTGGAATTGCTGTCTTTTCTGTATATGTTAGAACCATGTATTGCTCCCACAGTATCATCAAAGGTATTATCTAAGCGAGTTTCTGAGATAATCAGAATATGAATGTCATCTGTTACTAGCAAGTTATTGACTTCATGAACCTTGTTTCTTAGGCTACATATGTTAACATGGGCTATTTGTAGCACTTTTCTGGGATGCTTGATTGTTTTCATTGCTTTACTGGGAAGCTTAGCAGAAGTAGACATGCTCATGTTATTTATGTTAGCTTTTTACTATCATTCTTTGTATCATTTATCTTTGTTTCATAGCGTAGTTTCTTCTTCTTTTTATTCAGTTTAGTCACATGTTTTCTCAATTTGTAGTACGTTTGCCAATCGGTTGTGCTGCCAGACTTATTTGCCATACCTTTTGCCTCATCCATCTCAACCATACCATTTTTTAAATTCCTCATCAATCCAAGGGGATTAAACAGTTTTTACAGTAATTTTCTTAATGGGTGCATGATTATTAGTAACTGGAATAAGCGATTTCATAAGTGCAGCATCTGGCTGCCCCTCATTACACACCACTGACCAGAAAATATTATTTACATCATCAACATAAGAATCACTTCTTGTATGACCTCTTATACACTATATTAAGCCCATCCTTTGGAACTTTGGTTTTCCTAGATATGGTTACTATATTGTGATCACTACATCTGATGGATCTGGATACTGCTTTAAAGCAAATTTCTACAGCATTAGTAAAGATGTGATCAGCACAGGTTGATGATTTCCTTCCTGTGTTGTTTGTAACTACCCTGGTAGGTTGACTGATAACCTGAACTAGGTTGCAGGCACTGGTTACAGTTTGAAGCTTTTTCTTGAGTGGGCAGCTTGATGAAAGCCAGTCAATATTGACATCACCCAGAAAATATGCGTCTGTCGATATCACATACATTATCAAGCATTTCACACATATTATACAGTTACTGACTGTTAGCACTTGGTGGTCTATAGCAGCTTCCCGCAATAATGGGATTTAGGTGAGGCAGATGAACCTGTAGCCATATTACTTCAACAGTGTTTAACATGAGATCCTCTCTAAGCTTTACAGGAATGTGGTTCTTAATATAGACCAAACACTGCTCCCACTGGAATTGCTGTCTTTTCTGTATATGTTAGAACCATGTATTGCTCCCACAGTATCATCAAAGGTATTATCTAAGCGAGTTTCTGAGATAATCAGAATATGAATGTCATCTGTTACTAGCAAGTTATTGACTTCATGAACCTTGTTTCTTAGGCTACATATGTTAACATGGGCTATTTGTAGCACTTTTCTGGGTTGCTTGATTGTTTTCATTGCTTTACTGGGAAGCTTAGCAGAAGTAGACATGCTCATGTTATTTATGTTAGTGCAGGGTGAACTGTGTTATAAATATATTTGATAAGCTGGTCTATTGCGCAACACTTATCTGCTGATACAAAAGACACATTCTGTGTTGTACTGATACTAGCTATACACGCACACCTAGAAACAGATTGGCCGAATTAGACCTTACACAGCACTGATAAAATAGGAAATGACCTGATCACAGGGGTCAACGTCCAGTCTCGCAATAATATCTTGTGACTACAGAGATACACAGACAAGGACTCAGTACAAAGTACACACACACACACAAACCCATCCCAGAGGGCTGGGTCAGCGGAACAAAGAACACACTCATGGACCAATGGGGAGTCGATCCCGACCCGAGACCAGATCGTCACTCCACTCATCGACCAGTCAGGAGGACGAATCTACAAGACTCAACATACGTCATTACATTACAATCATGTTGTATAAAACAGATGCACAATATGTTTACGGGGCTTGCTTCCGCTAGTTCCCTAAGAACTGAAAGAACGAGCCCGTGCACGTTTTACCAAATATCTTTGTCTCTTAATAAAGATGCCTTACGATAATTGAATCCACCCGGTCCAGCGTCTTGACTTGGTCTCCTTCTCAAGTAACTGTTCATCAACAAATGCACACAGTGGACTTCCTACTAGGACACACTGCCTCAGTGCTAACAGTATAACTCTGGTTCATAGGCACATGACAACTGCATAAAATAGCTGTGGGATCAGCAGAGGCATTCAGGGCAGTTAGAGGGACTTAAATTAGGTTACTTACATTGTGTTTTCCAACGCCCCTGGGGTAATGTACATTTGCTGAAGCATTATGGCAACTCAGCGAGACAACGGTATGGATTAACTGAGCTGGGCTGGGGTCATTGATAAGTAATTCTCTCAACGCAGCCTTATAATGGTGTGAAAGGATACAGAAACCCAAATGATTTGGGTGCATCCCGTCCTCCTGATAAAACAAGCTTTGATTCCAGAAGTTATCAAAATTGTCAATACATTTTATCACCCACAGGAGCTACAGTTATGGAGGGCTACAAGTCTGCTGAAACATTCAATGCAATGATTTGGGGAGGGCAGATTGCCAGGTATTATGGGCCCAATGGGTAAACACACAACTCATCTTGGTCATAGTAGTATTACTTGCCTTATGTCAATTCACATCATGCTTGACAACACAAAGGAAACATGGATTCAACTAAAACCTTACATCATATTATACATAGTTAAAGGGATACTGCGAGCAATGCTACAGTACCTGTAGAGTTCAAGTCACTGCGCTAATGCTAGTTAGCATTGGCTCGTGAAACTACCACTAACTTCCTTCATACAGCACACATAGACATAAAAATGGGATCCACGAGTACTCTGGGTAAGTAAAATCTTGCAGTATCCCTTTAAATGTCTCCCATTCTGAGAGTGCAAGGAACAACAATGCTCATGCATCTACAATAGAAATTACTTCAGAGTATGACACAATACAGTAGAGAGAGAACCCTCATCTTTCCCGGTCCGTAAACACAACGAAACCTACATCACCTAAATTAAACAGTGAGAGTCTATGGGTGTGCAACAAGTGACACATTCCCCAGAGGACACTGGACATTTAACAGCTTCATTTTGGTTCCCGTCCTCTGGGCTCTGAAACACAACTTGGTGCTACACCATACATTACATTATCACCAACCTCCATCTCTGTTCCCACGGCTATACACCTGCTAACTCCATCCCTCACCCTCTCAGGCTTAAAACAAGGGGGTTAAAGTCTTATCTCCTGCCTCTAATCAAATCCCTGGGGATGATAAATGTTACCTTAGTTAAGAGAAAAGGTTCCCCTGCTGTTAGATAGAGACTAGGATTGCGTCCCAAATGACACCCTATTCCCTATATAGTTCACTACTTTTGACCAGGGCCCGTAGAAGTGCACTATGTAGGGAATAGAACCAAAAAATTTGATCATATTACTCCAGTGCTAGCTTCCCTACACTGGCTTCCTGTTAAGGCAAGGGCTGATTTCAAGGTTTTACTGCTAACCTACAAAGCATTACATGGGCTTGCTCCTACCTATCTTTCCGATTTGGTCCTGCCGTACATACCTACACGTACGCTACGGTCACAAGACGCAGGCCTCCTAATTGTCCCTAGAATTTCTAAGCAAACAGCTGGAGGTAGGGCTTTCTCCTATAGAGCTCCATTTTTATGGAATGGTCTGCCTACCCATGTGAGAGACGCAGACTCAGTCTCAACCTTTAAGTCTTTACTGAAGACTTATCTCTTCAGTAGGTCCTATGATTAAGTATAGTCTGGCCCAGGAGTGTGAAGGTGAACGGAAAGGCTGGAGCAACGAACCGCCCTTGCTGTCTCTGCCTTGTCGGTTCCCCTCTTCCCACTGGGATTCTCTGCCTCTAACCCTTTTACAGGGGCTGAGTCACTGACTTACTGGTGTTCTTCCATGCCGTCCATGGGAGGGGTGCGTCACTTGAGTAGGTTGAGCCACTGACGTGGTCTTCCTGTCTGGGTTGGCGCCCCCCCCTTGGGTTGTGCCGTGGTGGACATCTTTGTGGGCTATACTCGGCCTTGTCTTCGGACGGTAAGTTGGTGGTTGTAGATATCCCTCTAGTGGTGTGGGGGCTGTGCTTTGGCAAAGTGGGTGGGGTTATATCCTGCCTGTTTGGCCCTGTCCGGGGGTATCATCGGATGGGGCCACAGTGTCTTCTGATCCCTCCTGTCTCAGCCTCCAGTATTTATGCTGCAGTAGTTTATGTGTCGGGGGGCTGGGGTCAGTCTGTTACATCTGGAGTATTCTCTTGTCTTATCCAGTGTCCTGTGTGAATGTAAATATGCTCTCTCTAATTCTCTCTTTCTTTCTTTCTTTCTCTCGGAGGACCTGAGCCCTAGGACTACCTGGCATGATGACTCCTTGCTGTCCCCAGTCCACCTGGCCATGCTGCTGCTCCAGTTTCAACTGTTCTGCCTGCGGCTACGGAACCCTGACCTGTTCACCGGACGTGCTTGTTGCACCCTCGAGAATTACTATGATTATTATTATTTGACCATGCTGGTCATTTACGAACATTTTAACATCTTGACCATGTTCTGTTATAATATCCACCCGGCACAGCCAGAAGAGGACTGGCCACCCCTCATAGGCTGGTTCCTCTCTAGGTTTCTTCCTAGGTTTTTGGCCTTTCTCAGGAGTTTTTCCTAGGGAGTTTTTCCCAGCCACCGTGCTTCTTTCACATGCATTGCTTGCTGTTTGGGGTTTTAGGCTGGGTTTCTGTACAGCACTTTGAGATTTCAGCTGATGTAGGAAGGGCTATATAAATAAATTTGATTTGATTTGATTTGAATAGGGTGTCATTAAGGACGCAGAGTAGCTCAGCCTGGGAACCCGTGGCAGGGTAGGGTGGATAGGAGAGGAAAGGAAAGGAGGAGAGAGCAGGGTAATATACTTATAACAGGCTTATCTATCTCCGCTAAGTAGTTACTGTATATGCAACTGTAGCGCCGTTAGCTATGTTGGGAATTCCAATGTCTTTTAAAGAATACAACAGGGCTGAATGCTAACGACGGTAGCATGAATCTGTGATGGGAGCTAGAGATCCTTCCCGAGACTGCTGGGGGCATCTTTATTATTACTCTGCATGTGGAGGGAAGGGGTGGGGGGCTCTAACTATACTAAAGGGAAATTAACCAAAATATACTTATGAGACTTTAACGACCTGAACCCTACTTTTTAGAAAATAATTGTTTATTTGAATGATAGAGACCTTTCCATTCAAATTCGTCACTAATACCATTTCAAAGGGGATTGAGAACCACAATTGTTATTACAGCTGAACAGAAACTGGGTTAGGAGCAGTATACTAAGGTAACCTGCCTAAATGACTACCGACCCGTAGCACTCACGTCTGTAGCTATGAAGTGCTTTGAAAGGCTGGTCATGGCTCAAATCAACACCATTATCCCAGAAACCTTAGACCCACTCCAATTTGCATACCGCCCCAACAGATCCACAGATGATGCAATCTCTATTGCACTCCACACTGCCCTTTCCCACCTGGACAAAAGGAACACCTATGTGAGAATGCTTTTGATTGACTACAGCTCAGCGTTCAAACCCATAGTGCCCTCAAAGCTCATCACTAAGCTAAAGACCCTGGGACTAAACACCTCTCTCTGCAACTGGATCCTGGAATTCCTGATGGGCCACCTCCAGGTGGTAAGGGTAGGTAACAACACATCCTTCACGCTGATCCTCAACACGGGGGCCCTTCAGGGGTGCATGCTAAGTCCCCTCCTGTACTCCCTGTTCACTCATGACTGCATGGCCAGGCCCGACTCCAACATCCTCATTACATTTGCAGATGACACAACAGTGTTAGAATTGATTACTGACAACAATGAGACAGCATGTAGAGAGGAGGTCAGAGACCTGGCAGTGTGGTGCCAGGACAACAACCTCTCCCTCAACGTGATCAAAGCAAAGGAGATGATTGTGGACTACAGGAAAAGGAGGACCGAGCATGCCCCCATTCTCATCAACAGGGCTGTAGTGGAGCATGTTGAGAGCTTCAACTTCCTTGGTGTCCACATCGCCAACAAACTGTTATGGTCCAAACACACCAAAACAGTTGTGAAGAGGGCACGACAAAGCCTATTTCCCCTGAGGAGACGGAAAAGATTTGGCATGGGTCCTCAGATCCTAAAAAAGTTCTACAGCTGCACCATCGAGAGCATCCTGACTGGTTGCATCACTGCCTGTTATGGCAACTGCTCGGCCTCCGAAAGCAAGGCACAACAGAGGGTAGTGTGTACGACCCGGTACATCACTGGGGCTAAGCTGCCTGCCATCCAGGACCTCTATACCAGGTGGTGTCAAAGGAAGGCCCTAAAAATTGTTGCAGACTCCAGCCACCCTAGTCATAGACTGTTCTCTCTGCTACCGCACGGCAAGCGGTACCGGAGCGCCAAGTCTAGGTCCAAAAGGCTTCTTAACAGCTTCTACCCCCAAGCCATAAGACTCCTAAACAGCTAATCAAGGACTACCCAGACTATTTTCATTGCCCCCCCCCCTCTTTTACGCTGCTGCTATACCCGGCACAAGACCCACTGGTTGATGATTATTTATAAAACCCTCTTAGGCCTCACTCCCCCCTATCTGAGATATCTATTGCAGCCCTCATTCTCCACATACAACACCCGTTCTGCCAGTCACATTCTGTTAAAGGTCCCCAAAGCACACACATCCCTAGGTCGCTCTTCTTTTCAGTTCACTGCAGCTAGTGACTGGAACGACCTGCAATAAACACTCAAACTGGACAGTTTTATCTCAATCTCTTAATTCAAAGACTCAGTCATGGACACTCTTACTGACAGTTGTGGCTGCTTTGTATGATGTATTGTTGTCTCCAGCTTCTTGACCTTTGTGCTGTTGACTTTGCCCAATAATGCTTGTAACATGTTTTTGTGCTGATACCATGCTGTGTTGCTACCATGTTGTTGTTATGTTGTGTTGCTATCATGCTGTGTTGTCATGTTTTTCTGTTATGTTGTTGTCTTAGGTCTCTCTTTATGTAGTGTTGTGTCTCTCTTGTTGTGATGTGTGTGTTGTCCTATGTTTATATTGTATTTAAAAAAAAAAGTTTTATCCCAGGCCCCTGTCCCCGCAGGAGGCCTTTTGCCTTTTGCCTTTTGGTAGGCCGTCATTGTAAATAAGAATATGTTCTTAACTGACTTGCCTAGTTAAATAAAGTTTAAATAAAAAATAAGTACAAAAATTAAATAAAATACTCTCTGTTTATTATCTATGCATACACAGTCCCTTTAACTCCACCTACATGTACATATACCTTGATTACCTTGACTAACCGGTGCCCCCGCGCATTAACTCTGTACCGGTACCCTCTGTATATAGCCTTGCTATTGTTATTTTACTGCTGCTCTTTAATTATTTGTACCTTTTTTTATAATTTTTTATTTACTTATCTATTTTTTACTTTACACTTATTTTTCTTAAAACTGCGTTGCTGGTTAAGGGCATGTAAGTAAGCATTTCACTGTAAGGTCTGCACATGTATTTGGCGCATGTGACAAATAACATTTGATTTGATTTCATATGCTGAATCGTATGTATGTGTTAAACTGAACAGTATGTATGTGTTATACTGAACAGTATGTATGTGATATACTAAACAGTATGTGTTATACTGAACAGTATGTATGTGTTATACTGAACAGTATGTATGTGATATACTAAACAGTATGTGTTATACTGAACAGTATGTATGTGTTATTCTGAACAGTATGTGTGTGATATACTAAACAGTATGTATGTGTTATACTCAACAGTATGTATGTGTTATACTGAACAGTATGTATGTGATATACTAAACAGTATGTGTTATACTGAACAGTATGTATGTGATATACTAAACAGTATGTGTTATACTGAACAGTATGTATGTGTTATACTGAACAGTATGTGTGTGATATACTAAACAGTATGTATGTGTTATACTCAACAGTATGTATGTGTTATACTGAACAGTATGTATGTGATATACTAAACAGTATGTGTTATACTGAACAGTATGTATGTGATATACTAAACAGTATGTGTTATACTGAACAGTATGTATGTGATATACTAAACAGTATGTGTTATACTGAACAGTATGTATGTGATATACTAAACAGTATGTGTTATACTGAACAGTATGTATGTGTTATACTGAACAGTATGTGTGTGATATACTAAACAGTATGTATGTGTTATACTCAACAGTATGCATGTGTTATACTGGACAGTATGTCACACCCTGATCATTTGCACCAGTCTTTGTGCTTGTCTCCAGGTGTTGCCAATCTTCCCCATTATCCCCAGTGTATTTATACTTGTGTTCTCTGTTTGTCTGTTGCCAGTTTGTTTTGTTTTCGTGAAACCTACTAGCGGTTTTCCCCTTGACCCTGTCTGTCCTAGTTCCTGTTTTCTAGTTTTTTCCAGGTGTGACCTTTCTGCCTGCTCTGACCCTGAGCCTGCCTTCCGTTCTGTACCTTGCCACACCACACTGGATTATTGACCCCTGCCTGCTCTGACCCTGAGACTGCCTGCCGTTCTGGACCTTTTGAACCCTATCTGGATTACTGACCTCTGCCTGCCCTTGACCTGTTGTTTTTCCTGCCCCTGTATTAGTCATACACTTTTGTTACTTCGACACAGTCTGCATCTGGGTCTAACCTGAAACGTGATACAGTATGTATGTGAACAACTGAACAGTATGTATGTGAACAACTGAACAGTATGTATGTGATATACTGAACAGTATGTATGTGATATACTGAACAGTATGTAGGTGTTATACTGAACAGTATATATGTGTTATACTGAACAGTATGTATGTGATATACTGAATAGTATGTATGTGTTATACTGAACAGTATGTATGTGATATACTGAATAGTATGTATGTGTTATACTGAACATTATGTATGTGTTATACTGAACAGTATGTATACAATATACTGAATAGAATGTATGTGTTATACTGAACAGTATGTTGTGTTATACTGAACAGTATGTATGTGTTATACTGAACAGTATGTATGTGATATACTGAATAGTATGTATGTGTTATACTGAACAGTATGTATGTGATTTACTGAATAGTGTGTATGTGTTATACTGAACAGTATGTATACAATATACTGAATAGAATGTATGTGTTATACTGAACAGTATGTATGTGTTATACTGAACAGTATGTATGTGATATACTGAATAGTATTTATGTGTTATACTGAACAGTATGTATGTGATATACTGAACAGTATGTATGTGTTATACTGAATAGTATGCATGCGTTATACTGAACAGAATGTATGTGATATACTGAATAGTATTTATGTGTTATACTGAACAGTATGTATGTGATATACTGAACAGTATGTATATGTTATACTGAATAGTATGCATGCGTTATACTGAACAGAATGTATGCGATATACTGAACAGTATGTATGTGATATACTGAACAGTACGTATGTGATATACTGAACAGTACGTATGTGATATACTGAACAGTGTGTATGTGTTATACTCAAATCAAATTTTATTGGTCACATACAGTACACATATTTAGCAGTTATTGAGGGTTTAGCAAAATGCTTGTGTTCCTAGCTCCAACAGTGCAGTAGTATTTAACAATTCACAACAATACACACAAATCTAAAAGTAATAGAATAGAATTAAGAAATATATAAATATTAGATCGAGCAATTTCGGAGTGGCATTGACTAAAATACAGTAGGATAGAATACAGTATATACATATGAGATGAGCAAAGCAGTATGTAAACATTATTAAAGTGACTAGTGTTCCATTATTAAAGAGGCCAGTGATTCCAAATCTATCTATATAGGGCAGCAGCATCTAAGGTGCAGGGTTGCGTAACCGGGTGGAAGCCAGCTAGTGATGGCTATTTAACAGTCTGATGTCCTTGAGACTTAAGCTCAAGCAAACTTGATAATTGAGTTGGAAGTGTGCGTGGCCACGCAGTCGTGGGTGAACAGGGAGTACAGAAGGGGGCTGAGTTGAGGATCAGCAGAGTGGAGGTGTTGTTTCCTACCATCACCACATGGGGGCGGCCCATCAGGAAGTCCAGGACCCAGTTGCACAGAGTGGTGTTCAGACCCAGGACCCTGAGCTTAATGATGAGCTTGGAGGGTACTATGGTGTTGAATGCTGAGTTATAGTAAATGAACAGCAATCTTACATAAGTATTGCTTTTTCCAGATGGGATAGGGCAGTGTGCAGTGCGATGGCGATTGCATCGTCTGTGGATCTATTGGGACGGTAAGCAAATTGAAGTGGGTCTAGGGTGTCAGGTAAGGTAGAGGTGATAGGATCCTTAACTAGCCTCTCAAAGCACTTCATGATGACAGAAGTGAGTGCTACGGGGCAAGTCATTCAGTTCAGTTACCTTTGCTTTCTTGGGTACAGGAACAATGGTGGACATCTTGAAGCAAGTGGGGACAGCAGCCAGCTGGTCTGCGCATGCTCTGAGGACGCGACTAGGGATGCCGTCTGGGCTGGCAGCCTTGCGAGGGTTAACACGCTTAAAATGTCTTACGTTGGCCACGGAGAAGGAGAGGCCACAGTCCTTGATAGCGGCCGTGTCGGTGGCACTGTGTTTTCCTCAAAGCGGCCGAAGAAGGTATTTAGCTTGTTCGGAAGCAAGACATTAGTGTCTGTGACGTGGCTGGTTTTCCCTTTGTAGTCCGTGATTGTCTGTAGACCATGCCACATACGTCTCATGTCTGAGCCGTTGAATTACGACTCCACTTTGTCTCTGTACTGACATTTTGCCTGTTTGACTGCCTTACGGAGGGAATAACTACACTGTTTGTATTCGGCTATATTCCCAGTCACCTTGCCATGGTTAAATGCGCTGGTTCGCGCTTTCAGTTTTGCGCGAAGGCTGCCATCTATCCCCGGTTTCTGATTTGGGTAGGTTTTTTTTTTTTGTAACAGTATTTTTTATTGGAGTTTCACAATTTTCACCCATATTAAGAGATACAACAACAAAGACAAGGCAAAAAAAAACAGCACTCGCTTACACATATCCGTATGTATGCACGCACGTACACACACACCCACCGTTTCCCTCTCCCCGCTTCTCTCACCCCATCCCCCTCATTGCATCCCTCAATACATACATTTTAAACAAACATAAACAGAAAGAAAATAACAATAAAGACATAATAAATAAATAAATAAAATGCTCAGTTTAAACCAAGAAGTTGAGTTCCCCACACAGACCGTACAGTGTAATTCTGGAATGCATAGATCACCATTCTAAGAGAATCCTTGCAGCATAATAGCTGATACTTCAGGTTCTAGGTAATTTAGGTAAGGTTCCCATACTTTGTAGAACTGATCTGTCTTAGAGTGCAATGTACATGTCAGATATTCCAGCGGCACCCATTCAAATAGTATCTTATGCCAATCTTTAATAGAGGGAACCTTATCACTAATCCACTGTAAAAGTATGTTTTTCCTCGCTGCGAAGGTGAGGATGTTGTAAAGTTACATGCCTACTAGGGAGACCTAACAGTAGAGAAACTGGGTCCAATTCTAGATCGACCCCTAGGATCTTTTCAATCTCTTGCAGAACACCAGACCAATATCTTTGTATTTTGGGACATGACCATAAACAATGTGTTAGGGTGCCTGTATCAGTTTTACATTTGAGACACTGAGGAGAGGAGGAAGCGGGGCTAAATGCATGTCTGCGATTTGGGGATAAATGCAATCTGTGTATTATTCTTAATTGAATTGCTCTAGTACGATTACATATAGATATTGTTTTTGCATATTTCCAAATGTCCTCCCACATCTCTTCGTCAATGGTAACAGACAGTTCTTTCTCCCACACTTGTTTCACCCTCTGTGTGTCGACAGCGGAAAAGGACCTTCAAGCATCATAAAACAGACTTACAGACATTTTCCTTTGTGGGGAAAAAAGCATTCTTTCAATGACGGACATATCAGGGTTACCAATTAAGGTGGTGCTCTTCAGAATATAGTGTCTTACTTGTAGGAAACGGAAAAAGTCCTGCTTTGGGAGTTGATATTTCTCGACCATCTGCTCAAATGACAATAAAATCTTATCCGCAAATAAGTCATTTAGTCTGCGTATGCCCTTATTAAGCCAAACGTTAAAGCCAGCATCCAGCAATCCTGGGACAAAATCTGGGTTGTTAAGAATTGGGGTAAGAGCAGAGGTTAGTTTGGACCTTCCCAGGAAACGTTGAACTGACCTCCATACTTTGAGTGTGTTAAGTGTAATGGGGTTGTTACAGCGATCTTTTACAGACTTGAAACTTGAGAAAAACAAAAGGTCCTGTAAAGGGTATTTTGAAAGAGAAGTCTCAATGTCTAACCAAATAGAGGAGTCATCGTTTGTGATCCAGTCTGAGATATAACATAGGTGGGCACACCACTGATAGAGCCTGATATTGGGTAGATCCAAGCCACCCATAGAATTTGGCAGCTGTAATATTGCCATCTTAAGTCTTGGCTTGCGTTTACTCCATATAAAGGAACTTAGCCATCCATTTACATCCTTTATTACCTTATTGGAGAGTAATACTGGGATCATTTGGATTGGGTAAAGTAGCCTAGGTAAAATGTTCATTTTCAAGAGGGATATTCTACCCAACCATGAAATCGGAAGAGAGTTCCAGCGCTCCAGATCCTGTCTTATTGTGTCAAACAAGGGAACAAAATTGGCTTTGTACATTTGTTGGAATTTAGGAGTTACAAATATACCCAGATACGTAAAACCTGAGGGAGACCATTTAAAAGGGAAGGGGAGAGAAGTGTTAGGTACAGAGTGAAGGTTACCAAGTGGCATAGCCTCTGATTTAGTTAGGTTAATCTTGTAGCCTGAGAATTCGCTGAATAACTCAATAGTGTTAATCAGAGATGTGATTGAAGTCTCGGGAATAGAAATAAATATCAGGACATCATCAGCATACAAGCTTATTTTATGGTGAACATCACCAATGAGCAGCCCCTGTATAGCAGGCGTTACCCTGATGGCCTCGGCCAGTGGTTCCATAACAAGTGCAAATAGGAGGGGGGACAGAGGACAGCCCTGTCTGGTACCTCTGTGTATAGAGAAGCTATTTGACCGTAGTCCATTAGTAAGGACAGCAGCCTGAGGATCATCATATAAAACTTTCACCCATTTTATAAAGTTGTCCCCCAGACCGAATTTATTTAGAGCAAAGAATAGGTAAGACCACTCCACACGATCAAATGCTTTCTCAGCATCTAGGGAGAGCACAAGACCATCCATAGCACTTTGTTGGTAGACTTCAATTACATTAAGGAGCCGTCTGACATTGTTACATGACCTACGTCCCTTAATGAAGCCAGTTTGGTCTCCTTTCACAATTAGTGGCAGTGAGTCCTCTAATCTTGTGGCTAGAATTTTAGAAAGCAATTTTCTATCCACATTCAGAAGGGAAATTGGTCTGTACGAGGAACAAGACTCCGGACATTTTCCCTTTTTGAGAATAAGTGATATGTTGGCTTCTCGCAGCGTTTGGGGGAGCTGGTCATTTGAAAATGAGTGGTTAAACATATCACGCAATGGCTCAAGGATCAGGCCAGGGAACTCTTTATAGAACTCACTACAAAACCCGTCCGGTCCTGGGGCCTTACCATTTTGCAGATTCTTAATTGCGGACATTATCTCTTCCTCAGTAATAGGGGCATTAAGGAGAGACTTCTGTTCTTCGGAGATAGTAGGGAGCTCAATCTTAGAAAATAAGTTCTCCATTAACTTGGGTGCGTCATTTGGCAGTTCTGAGGCGTAAAGATTTGCATAAAATGTCTTAAATGAGTCATTTCTCAATTTATTTTCATATAAATGATTGCCATCAGAATCAGTAATAGCCGCAATTGACTGTGAGTCAGCTCTCTTTTTAGCTAGGTACGCCAAGTACTTTCCTGGCTTATCGCCATGTTCATATAGCTTTTGCTTGACAAATCTCATTTTCTTTTCAGCGTCCTGTGTTAGGAGGGAGTCCAGCGTTGATCTAATGACTGCTATTTCCTTTAATAGGGCAGGAGTGGGAGTTTTAATGTAGTCCTTCTCTTTAGTTCCCAATTCACCCTCTAGTGTTTTTTGCTTTTCACGCTTTTTCCGCCTCTTAGTGGCTGCGTATGACATAATCAGACCCCTGGCGTACGCCTTACAGGTTTCCCAAAGGAGTGAGGGGTTATCTGTTGATTGAGAGTTAATAGAGAAAAATGCTTTAAACTCTGTAATAAAATATGATGTGAATGTATGGTCTTTAAGAATGGTTGTATTCAACCTCCAATGTCTTGACTGATTGAATGCCCCGTTGAGTTTTATGTCCAGGATCACCTCCGCATGATCAGATATGACTATGCTTCCTATCCTAGCGGATAAAACAGACTGCAGCGACGTCCTGGGCATAAAAAAGTAATCTATTCTAGTCTGACATCCATGAGGTGCAGAGAAAAAAGTGAACTCTCTGTTGGAGGGATGAAAAGCTCTCCAAACATCAGCATACCCCAGATCATCACAAATGGCTGTAAGTGACTTAGCTTGAGGAGAGAGTGAGGCTTTACCACTGGGAAGCTTATCAATAAGGGGGTTCAACAAACAATTAAAATCCCCTCCGACCACTGCAGTGTCTGAGTTTAATTCTGAAAAGTCTAGAAATACCTTAGTGAGGAAGTCAGGGGGGTGGGCAGGGGGGAAGTAAATATTCATTATGGAAATGCTCTGCCCTTGTAAAGTACCATTAATTATAACAAAGCGACCCAATTTATCTTTCACACACTTCAAGACCTTAAGTGGTAGGTTCTTTTTCACAAGAATTGCTACACCTCTACTTCTGGATGTAAATGATGAAAAAAACACTTGACCAAACCCCCCTTGTTGTAATTTCAGATGCTCCTTATCATTCAAATGGGTTTCTTGTAACAGGGCAATATCAATATTTTCTTTTTTCAAAAAGGATAGTATCTTCTTCCTTTTAATGGGGTTATGGCTCCCTCTAATGTTCCATGTACATACACGTAGTCTGTTACCTGCCATTGCGCTTTGACCATTCAATATCCAGACTGAATCCTACTGTAAAAATGGGGTGGTACCTTTTTCCATGTGTTGAACTCTCCTCTATCTCACTGAGCGTAAACAAACGATATGAACCCTGAACTTGAACTATACAAAACCCAAAAAATAAACATGTAAAAATCCAAAAGGGGGTTTTCCCACTAGCTAACATGCAGGGGATTTCAACTTTCCAATGTAGACTCTTAAGTCCGCATTGCCACTCAATAGCCTCATCCTTTATATATGTGGAAATTAAAATCAATAGAAGAAGATTGAGGCTCTTCCACCTAAAACCAAGCCTGGGCACCAATATAGGTTCACACATATCTCAGTCTGAGCTACGGCGGCAGTTACTTTAGCAAGAAAAATAATACCGATACGAATATTACTCAACAGGAGCACATGAGAACTTACACCACTGTTTCATGATCAGATTCAAAATAAAATAAGACGTTATCCTATGCTGTGGAGGTGCAGCTTAAGGTTATTTACCCGAGAGAGTCAATAAACGCAGCAACCTCTTCAGATGTGTAGAGTTTTTTAGGCGATCCGTTGACCATAATCTTCAATGTGGCCGGGTACAGCAGTGCGTAGTCGATCTTCATTCTCTTGAGTCGAGCCTTCACCTCATCAAACGCTTTGCGCCTTCGTACAACCGCTGTGGAATAATCATTGAAGAATGAGACCTTTGGACCTTTACGTTGACTACCGTCAGAACCGATGTTTCTAGCCGCATCCATGACGCGCTGCTTGTCGGTAAAGTTGTGGAACTTTATAACCACTGGTCGTGGGCGCTGATTGGGACCGGGTATCGGTGCTTGAGAGCGATGTGCTCTGTCTAGCTTCACACGACCAGCCTTAGTGTCCATTTGTAGGTAGCCAGGGATCCATTCCTCAAAAAAATTTACTGAACGTGTCCCTTCAGAATTTTCCGGGAGTCCCACAACACGGATATTTCATCTGCGTCCTCGATTATCCAAGTCGTCAATGTGCTCCGCCATTTCGCGCACCTGCTTCTCAAGTGCTTTTATCTTAGTGTCCATGGATGTAGTTGAAGTTTCCACAGTAGCAATTCTTCCTTCCGCCTCATCAACACGTTTGACAACCCTCTGTAGTTCAGCTGAATGGCCTGCTATTGCTTCCAGGACCGTTCTTATCTTAACATCGATCACTTTAGTAATGTTATCTGTCATCCTTTGAATCACCAGGTCCATTGTGCCTGGATCCGCAATGTTGTTAGATTCGCTAACGTTAGCTAGCTCCTCCTGCACCTCTACAGGGATGGCGGTTTTGGTCGACTTCTTAGTAGCTCTGTTGGGCATGTTGTCGGAGATTTTTGAGAAATAGTCGCCAAGACTCATTATAGGGTAACTTATTTAGCCAATTCTACCACTTTTTCAATCTAGGAGATTAATGTAAGAATATAAATTTACGAATACCGCGTGAGCTCGCTGAAACACCGTGTTCTCTCTACGGCGCCATTTTGTTCCCCCCGGGTAGGTTTTAATAGTCACAGTGGATACAACATCTCCTATACACTTCCTGATGAACTCAGTCACCGTATCCGTGTATTCGTCAATGTTATTCTCAGAGGCTAGACGGAAGATATCCCAGTCCGTGCGATCAAAACAATCTTGAAGCATGGTCAGTCCAGCATTGAATAGACCTTAGCACTGGTACTTCCTGCTTGAGTTTCTGCCTATAGGAAGGGAGGAGCAAAATGGAGTCATGATCAGATTTGCCGAAGGGAGGGCTGGGGAGGGCCTTGTAGGCGTTTTAAAAAGTTGAGTAGCAGTGTTCCAATGTTTTTCCAGAGCGAGTACTACAGTCAATGTGAGTACTGCAGTCTAACTTCGGTAGTGTTTTCCTCAAATTTGCTTTATTCAAATCCCCAGCTACAATAAATGCGGCCTCGGGACATGTGGTTTCTAGTTTGCATAAAGTCCAGTGTAGTTCTTTGAGGGCCGTCATGGTATCGGCTTGAGGGGGAATATACACGCTGTGACTATAATCGAAGATAATTATCTTGGGAGGTAACATGGTCGGCATTTGATTGTGAGGTATTCTAGGCCGGGTGAACAAAAGGTCTTGAGTTTCTGTATATTATCAGAATCACACCATGAGTAGTTAATTGTGAAACATACACCTCTGCCTTTCTTCTTCCCAGAAAGTACTTTATTCCTGTCTGCGCGATGTACTGAGAACCCAGTTGGCTGTAAGGATGGGGACAGTATATCCCGAGAGAGCCATGTTTCAGTGAAACAGAGTATGTTACAATCCCTGATGTCTCTCTGGAAGGAGATCCTCTCCCTGAGCTCGTCTACTTTATTATCCAGAGACTGAACATTATCGAGTAATATACTCGGAAGCTGTGGATGTTGTGCACGCCTCCTGAGTCGGACTAGAAGTCCACTCCGAATACCTCTTCTCCGCCGTCAGTGTTTTGGTGCAGCCTCTGGAATAAGTTCAGTTACTCGGGGGGGGGGGGGGGGGGGGGGTACGAACAAAGGATCTAATTCGGGAAAGTCGTATTCCTGGCCGTAATGCTGGTGACTTACCGTCGCTCTGATATCCAAAAGTTATTTCCGGCTGTATGTAATAATACAAAAAATGTTCTGGGCTAATAATGGAAGAAATAACACACACAAAAACAAAATACTGCAAAGTTGCTTAGGAGCTAGAAGCAGAGCTGCCATCTAGGAAATAAGACTATTTACCATGAACAATACGAGTGTGAAAACCCCCTCTTACCCTCTTCAGTTTTTCCAAACATATGGAACATAATACTTAATTTGAAATTGTGCTTTATTTAGTTACTTTTAAATAATTAGCTGTTTTTCCAAGCAGAAAAATGTTTAAGCTTGGTCAGTTGGTCAGGATATTTGTCACGGTTGTCTAAAGGATCGGACCAAAATGCAGCGTGTGTTTCGTTCCACATATTTATTAGACTGTGAAACTTTATGCAATACAAAATAAACTGAAGGACAAAACAACAAACCGTGAAGCAGAGGAGAAACAAACACTACTCACAAAATATAATCATCCACAAAAACAGGTGGGACAAACATCAGCTTAAATATGACCTCCAATTAGAGACAACGACGACCAGCTGCCTCTAATTGGAGATCATACCAAACAACACCAACATAGAAATACAAAACATAGACAAACACCCCCTGTCACACCCTGACCTACTCTTCCATAGAAAATAACAACATACTATGGTCAGGAGGTGTTTTTACCAGACGCCCACATCAGTGAAAAACGGTTCATATGTACTTAGCCAATTTCCCAATAACAGGAACAAATTGTCTGTAAAAATGCAATATTTCCTTTGGAGTCTTAGTACCAAAATACACTGCAGCCTGCCTGCCTACTGCTGTATAATGCACCCAGAGCAGAATAAACAAAGCACTGTGTAAACAATAGCTTAGAGATCCTAACCCGTATCTCACCCTGATGATTAGGAACGATAGGAATAGCAGCACCTCCTGCTTACACACAGAGAGAGGAGGCTGATCACAGCTCAATTCCTACAGGCTAGAACAGACAGTCTAACTCACAGAGAGAGGAGGCTGATCACAGCTCAATTCCTACAGGCTAGAACAGACAGGCTCCTTTGAATAGACAATATGTACAGTACACAATATAGTAGCATTGTACATCAATCAATCAATCCATCAAATGTATTTATAAAGCCCTTTGTACATCAGCAGATATCACAAAGTGCTTATACAGAAACCCAGCCTAAACCCCAAACAGCAAGCAATGCAGATGTAGCAGCATGGTGGCTAGGAAAAACTCCCTAGAAAGGCAGGAACCTAGGACGAATCCAAGAGAGTAACCAGGCTCTGAGGGGTGGCCAGTCCTTTTCTGGCTGTACCGGATGGAGATTACAAGAGGACATGGCCATTTAAAGCCAGTATTGTTCTTCAAGATGTTCATGTCATGCCTGCTCCCACTCCCCCTCTCTGGCGCTTGAGGGCGCCAGCCAGCCCATCATTACGCACACCTGTCACCATCATTACGCGCATCTGCGCAATATTGGACTCACCTGGACTCCATTACTTTGTTGATTGCCCCTCTATATCTGTCTGCTTCTCAGTTTGTTCCCTGTGTCAGCATTAATGTCATTATGTTTTTCATGTCCAGACGCTGTCCTGTTTCATGTCTGTTTATTAATTAAAAGTTCACTCCCTGTACTTGCTTCTCGTCTCCAAGCTGCTGTCCTTACAGAATGCTGATGCCACAATTTGAAGCATCAGGGAGTGGTTTTGTTTTTTTGTTTTTGTTGGTGATGTCAGGTCCAGAGGAACTAGGGTTGCCTCAGCGGACTTCCACACCTTACGATGGCTCGAGAGGTTTCCTTGCTTCGGTTGGCTCGGCAGGCTCCCATCAAACGTCATGCCTCAGCCAGCTCGTCGGGCTCCAACGCCTCAGCAGGCTCATCAGGCTCCCATTCCACATCATGCCTCAGCCGACTCGTCGGGCTTCCACGCCTCAGCTGGCTCGTCCGGCCCGTCAGGCTCGCCCAGGTGGGACGCCGGGTGGTGCCCCTAAAGGGGGAGGGTACTGTCAGCCTGCTCCCTGTACCTGCTTCTCGTCTTCAAGTGTCTGTCCTTACAGTTCATAGATGACCAGCAGGGTAAAATAATAATCAGTGGTTGTAGAGGGTGCAACAGGTCAGTACCTCAGGGGTAAATGTCAGTTGGTCAAGACAGCAGGTGCAGTAGAGAGAGAGAGTCAAAAACAGCAGGTCCGGGACAAGGTATCACGTCCAGTGAACAGGTCAGGGTTCCCTAGCCGCATGCAGAACAGTTGAAACTGGAGCAGCAGCACGACCAGGTGGACTGGGGACAGCCAGGAGTCATCAGGCCAGGTAGTCCTGAGGCATGATCCTAGGGCTCAGGTCCTCAGGGAGGGGAGGGAGAGAGAGAAAATCAGAGGGAGCATATTTAAATTCACACAGGACACCAGATAAGACAGAAGAATTACACCAGATATAACTAGCTGACCTTATCCCCCCGGCACATAGACTATTGCAGCATAGATACTGGAGAATGAGACAGGGGTGGGTCCGGAGACACTGTGGCCCCGTCTGGCGAAACCCCCGGACAGGGACAACCAGGCAGGATATAACCCCACCAACTTTGCCAAAGCACAGCCCCCACACCACAAGAGGGATATCAACAGACCACCAACTTACTAAGCTGAAAAAAGGCTGAGTATAACCCATGAAGACCTCCTCCACCATACGAGCCTGAGGGGGTGCAAAACCGGACAGGAATATCATGTCTGTGACTCAACCCACTCAAGTGACGCACCCCTCCTAGGGACGGCATGGAAGAGCACTAGTAAACCAGTGACTCAGCACCCGTAATAGGGTCAGAGGCAGAGAATCCCAGTGGAGAGAGGGGAGCCAGCCAGGCAGAGACAGCAATGACGGTTCATCACACCTGGAAGCAGGAAGCCCTGCCTCCAGTTGTTTGCTTAGAAATTTTAGGGACAATAAGGAGGCCTGCGTCATGTGACCGTAGCGTATTTGTAGGTACGTACGGCAGGATTAAAACAGAGAGATAGGGAGGAGCATGCCCATGTCATGCTTTGTAGGTTAGCAGTAAAACATTGAAATCAGTCCTAGCCTTAACAGGAAGCCAATGTAGAGAGCCCTGGAGTAATATGGTCAAATTTCGTAGTTCTAGTCAGGATTCTAACAGCCATGTTTAGCACTAACTGAAGTTTATTTAGTGCTTTATCCGGGTAGCCTAACCTAGAAGTGAAAAAAATATGGATTAGCTTTTCTGTATAATTTTTCGACAAAAAGTTTCCGATTTTTGCAATGTTACGAAGATGAAAAAAAACGCTGTCCTTGACATATTCTTGATATGTTCGTAAAAAGAGAGATCAGGGTCCAGAGTAATGCCAAGGTCCTTCACAGTTTTATTTGAGATGACTGTAAAACCATCAAGATTAATTGTCAGATCCAACAGCAGCTCTCTTTGTTTTTTGGGACCTAGAACTAGCATGTCTGTTTTGTTCGAGTTTAAAATGTAAAAATATGCCGCCATCCACTTCCTTATGTCTGAAACACAGGCTTCCAGGGTAAGCAATTTTGGGGCTTCACCATGTTTCATTGAAATGTACAGCTGTGTGTCATCCACATAGTAATGAAAGTTGACATTCTGTTTCCGAATGACATCACCAAGAGGTAGAATATATAGTGAAAGCAATACTGGTCCTCAAACAGAACCTTGAGGAACGCAGAAATGTACAATTGATTTGTAAGAAGAAAAACCAACTTTCCAACAGATAAGATCTAAACCAGGCAAGAACTTGTCCGTGTAAACCAATTTTGGGTTCTAATCTCTCCAAAAGAATGTAGGTTGATGGTGTCAAAAGCAGCACTAAGGTCTAGGAGCATGAGAACAGATGCAGAGCCTTGGTCTGACACCATTAAAAGGTAATTTACCACCTTCACGAGTGCAGTCTCAGTGCTATGATGGGGTCTAAAACCGGACTGAAGCGTTTCATATACATTATTTGTCTTCAGGAAGGCTGCGCAACAGCTTTTTCTAAAACATTTGAGTGGAATTTGAGGTTCGATATGGGCTGGTAGTTTTTTACATTTTCCGGGTTAAGATTTGTTTTTTTCAAGAGAGGCTTTATTACTGCCACTTTTAGTGAGTTTGGTACACATCTGAAGGATAGGGAGCCATTTATTATGTTCAATATAGGAGGGCCAAGCACAGGAAATAGCTCTTTCATTGGTTTAGTTGGAATAGGGTCCAGTATGCAGCTTGATGGTTTAGAAGCCATGACTATTTTCATGAATGTGTCAAGAGATACATGATTGAAAAACTTGAGAGCTTCCATTGATCCTAGGTCCTGGCAGTTCTGTGCAGACTCAGGACAACTGAGCTCTGGAGAAATACGCAGATTCAAAGAGGTGTCCGTAATTTGCTTTCTAATGATCATGATCTTTTCATTTAAGAAGTTCATGAATTTATCACTGCTGAAGTGAAAGCTATCTTCTCTTGTTGAATGTTGCTTTTTATTTAGCTTTGCGACAGTATGCACATTTTTTGGGGGATTGTTCTTATTCTCCTCAATTAGGTTGGGAAAATAGGATGATCGAGCAGCAGTGAGCACTCTTCGATATTGCACGGCACTGCCTTTCCAAGCTAGTCGGAAAACTTCCAGTTTGGTGGAGCGCCATTTCCGTTTTAATTTCAGGAAGCTTGCTTCAGGGCTCGGGTATTTTCTGTATACCAGGGAGAAAACTTCCTGTGACAAATGTTTTTTGTTTTTAGGGGTGTGACTGCATCTGGGGTATTATGCAACGTTAAATTTAGATCCTCAGTTAGGTGGTTAACCGATTTTTGTACTCTGACATCCTTGGGTAGGTGAAAGGAGTCTGGAAGGGCATCTAGGAATCTTTGGGTCGTCCGAGAATTTATAGCACGGCATTTGATGATCCTTGGTTGGGGTCTGAGCAGATTATTTGTTGCAATTGAAAATGTAGTAAGATGGTGGTCCGATAGTCCAGGATTATGAGGAAAAACATTTAGATCCACAATATTTATTTCACAGGACAGAACTAGATCCAGGGAATGAGAGTGGCAATGAGTAGGTCTGGAGACATGTTGGACAAAACCCACTGAGTCGATGATGGCTCCAAAAGACTTTTGGAGTGGGTCTGTGGACTTTTCCATGTGAATATTAAAGTCACCAAAAATGTGAATATTATCTGCCATGACTACAAGGTCCGATAGGAATTCCGGGAACTCATTGATGGAAGGCTGTACAGTCGTGACCAAAAGTTTTGAGAATGACACAAATATTAATTTCCACAAAGTTTGCTGCTTCAGTGTCTTTAGACATTTTTGTCAGATGCTACTATGGAATACTGAAGTATAATTACAAGCATTTCATAAGTGTCAAAGGCTTTTATTGACAATTACATGAAGTTGATGCAAAGAGTCAATATTTGCAGTGTTGACCCTTCTTTTTCAAGACCTCTGCAATCCGCCCTGGCATGCTGTCAATTAACTTCTGGGCCACATCCTGACTGATGGCAGCCCATTATTGCATAATCAATGCCTCTTGAGGATTGACCACAAGTTCTCAATGGGATTAAGGTCTGGGGAGTTTCCTGGCCATGGACCCAAAATATCGATGTTTTGTTCCCCGAGCCACTTAGTTATCACTTTTGCCTTATGGCAAGGTGTTCCATCATGCTGGAAAAGGCATTGTTCATCACCAACCTGTTCCTGGATATTTGGGAGAAGTTTCTCTCGGAGGATGTGTTGGTACCATTCTTTAGTCATGGCTGTGTTCTTAGGCAAAATTGTGAGTGAGCCCACTCCCTTGGCTGAGAAGCAACCCCATACATGAATGATCTCAGGATGCTTTACTGTTGGCATGACACAGGACTGATGGTAGCGCTCACCTTGTCTTCTCCAGACAAGCTTTTTTCCGGATGCCCCAAACAATCGGAAAGGGGTTTCATCAGAGAAAATGACTTTACCCCAGTCCTCAGCAGTCCAATCCCTGTACCTTTTGTAGAATATAAGTCTGTCCCTGATGTTTTTCCTGGAGAGAAGTGGCTTCTTTGCTGCCCTTCTTCACAACAGGCCATCCTCCAAAAGTCTTTGCCTCACTGTGCGTGCAGATGCACTCACACCTGCCTGCTGCCATTCCTGAGCAAGCTCTGTACTGATGGTGCCCCGATCGCGCAGCTGAATCAACTTTAGGAGACGGTCCTGGCGCTTGATGGACTTTCTTGGGCGCCCTGAAGCCTTCTTCACAACAATTGAACCACTCTCCTTGAAGTTCTTGATGATCCAATAAATGGTTGATTTAGGTGCAATCTCACTGGCAGCAATATCCTTGCCTGTGAAGCCCTTTTAAGTGCAAAGCAATGATGACGGCACGTGTTTCCTTGCAGGTAACCATGGTTGAGGAAGGAAGAACAATGATTCCAAGCACCACCCTCCTTTTGAAGCTTCCAGTCTGTTACTCAAACTCAATCAGCATGACAGAGTGATCTCCAGCCTTGTCCTCGTCAACACTCACATCTGTGTTAGCCAGCCTGCCAGCTTAGTGGAGTCTGCCACTAGCACAGTCAGTGTAGTCAGCTCAGCTATCCCCATTGAGACCGTGTCTGTGCCTCGATCTAGGTTGGGCAAAATTAAAGATGGCGGTGTTCGCTTTAGCAATCTCACTAGTATAAAGACCTCCTCCATCCCTGCCATTATTGAAAGAGATTGTGATACCTCACATCTCAAAATAGGACTACTTAATGTTAGATCCCTCACTTCAAAGGCAGTTATAGTCAATGAACTAATCACTGATCATAATCTTGATGTGGTTGGCCTGACTGAAACATGGCTTAAGCCTGATGAATTTACTGTGTTAAATGAGACCTCACCCCCTGGTTACACTAGTGACCATATCCCCCGCGCATCCCGCAAAGGCGGAGGTGTTGCTAACATTTATGATAGCAAATTTAAATTTACCCCCAAAAAAACAACAACGAAGTTTTCGTCTTTTGAGCTTCTAGTCATGAAATCTATGCAGCCTACTCAATCACTTTTTATAGCTACTGTTTACAGGCCTCCTGGGCCATATGCAGCGTTCCTCACTGAGTTCCCTGAATTCCTATCGGACCTTGTAGTCATCGCAGATAATATTCACATTTTTGGTGACTTTAATATTCACATGGAAAAGTCCACAGACCCACTCCAAAAGGCTTTTGGAGCCATCATCGACTCAGTGGGTTTTGTCCAACATGTCTCTGGACCTACTCATATCCACAGTCATACTCTGGACCTAGTGTTGTCCCATGGAATAAATGTTGTGGATCTTAATGTTTTTCCTCATAATCCTGGACTATCGGACCACCATTTTATTACGTTCGCAATCGCAACAAATAATCTGCTCAGACCCCAACCAAGAAGCATTAAAAGTCGTGCTATAAATTCTCAGACAACCCAAAGATTCCTTGATGCCCTTCCAGACTCCCTCTGCCTACCCAAGGACGTCAGAGGACAAAAATCAGTTAACCACCTAACCGAGGAACTCAATTTAACCTTGCGCAATACCCTAGATGCAGTTGCACCCCTAAAAACTAAAAACATTTGTCATAAGAAACTAGCTCCCTGGTATACAGAAAATACATGAGCTCTGAAGCAAGCTTCCAGAAAATTGGAACGGAAATGGCGCCACACCAAACTGGAAGTCCTCCGACTAGCTTGGAAAGACACTACCGTGCAGTATCGAAGAGCCCTCACTGCTGCTCGATCATCCTATTTTTCCAACTTAATTGAGGAAAATAAGAACAATCCGAAATGTCTTTTTGACACTGTCGCAAAGTTAACTAAAAAGCAGCATTCCCCAAGAGAGGATGGCTTTCACTTCAGCAGTGATGAATTCATGAACTTCTTTGAGGAAAAGATCATGATCATTAGAAAGCAAATTACGGACTCCTCTTTAAATCTGCGTATTCCTCCAAAGCTCCGTTGTCCTGAGTCTGCACAACCCTGCCAGGACCTAGGATCAAGGGAGACACAAAAGTGTTTTAGTACTATATCTCTTGACACAATGATGAAAATAATCATGGCCTCTAAAACTTCAAGCTGCATACTGGACCCTTTTCCAACTAAACTACTGAAAGAGCTGCTTTCTGTGCTTGGCCCTCCTATGTTGAACATAATAAACGGCTCTCTATCCACCGGATGTGTACCAAACTCACTAAAAGTGGCAGTAATAAAGCCTCTCTTGAAAAAGCCAAATCTTGACCCAGAAATTCTAAAAAACTATCGGCCTATATCGAATCTTCCATTCCTCTGAAACATTTTAGAAAAAGCTGTTGCGCAGCAACTCACTGCCTTCCTGAAGACAAACAATGTACACAAAATGCTTCAGTCTGGTTTTAGACCCCATCACAGCACTGAGACTGCACTTGTGAAGGTGGTAAATGACCTTTTAATGACGTCAGACCGAGGTTCTGCGTCTGTCCTCGTGCTCCTAGATCTTAGTGCTGCTTTTGATACCATCGATCACCACATTCTTTTGGAGAGATTGGAAACCCAAATTGGTCTACATGGACAAGGTCTGGCCTGGTTTAGGTCTTATCTGTCGGGAAAGATATCAGTTTGTCTCTGTGAATGGTTTGTCCTCTGACAAATCACTATATATTTGACCTCTTGGGGATGTCATTCGAAAACATAATGTTAAATTTCACTGCTATGCGGATGACACACAGCTGTACATTTCAATGAAAGATGGTGAAGCCCCAAAATTGCCCTCGCTAGAAGCCTGTGTCTCAGACATAAGGAAGTGGAAAGCTGCAAACTTTCTACTCTTAATCTCAGACAAAACAGAGATGCTTGTTCTAGGTCCCAAGAAACAAAGAGATCTTCTGTTGAATCTGACAATTAATCTGGACGGGTTGTACAGTCGTCTCAAATAAAACTGTGAAGGACCTCGGCGTTACTCTGGACCCTGATCTCTCTTTTGAAGAACATATCAAGACTGTTTCAAGGACAGCTTTTTTCCATCTACGTAACATTGCAGAAATCAGAAACTTTCTGTCCAAAAATGACACAGAAAAATTAATCCATGCCTTTGTTACTTCTAGGTTGGACTACTGCAATGCTCTACTTTCCGGATACCCGGATAAAGCACTAAATAAACTTCAGTTAGTGCTAAATACGGCTGCTAGAATCCTGACTAGAACCAAAATATTTGATCATATTACTCCAGTGCTAGCCACCCTACACTGGCTTCCTGTTAAGGCAAGGGCTGATTTCAAGGTTTTACTGCTAACCTACAAAGCATTACATGGGCTTGCTCCTACCTATCTTTCCGATTTGGTCCTGCCGTACATACCTACACGTACGCTACGGTCACAAGACGCGGGCCTCCTAATTGTTCCTAGAATTTCTAAGCAAACAGCTGGAGGCAGGGCTTTCTCCTATAGAGCTCCATTTTTATGGAATAGTCTGCCTACCCATGTGAGAGACGCAGACTCAGTCTCAACCTTTAAGTCTTTACTGAAGACACAGCTCTTTCTCTTCCTTTCTTTCTCTCTCTCGTAGGACCTGAGCCCTAGGACCATGCCTCAGGACTACCTGGCTTGATGACTCCTTGCTGTCCCCAGTTCACCTGGCCGTGCTGCTGCTCCAGTTCCAACGGTTCTGCCTGCAGCTATCGAACCCTGACCTGTTCACCGGACGTGCTACCTGTCCCAGACCTGCTGTTTTCAACTCTCTAGAGACAGCAGGAGCGGTAGAGATACTCTCAAAGATCGGCTATGAAAAAGCCAACTGACACTTACTCTTGTTTTACTGACTTGTTGCACCCTCGACAACTACTATGATTATTATTATTTGACAATGCTGGTCATTTATGAACATTTGAACATCTAGGCCATGTGCTGTTATAATCTCCACCCGGCACAGCCAGAAGAGGACTGGCCACCCCTCATAGCCTGGTTCCTCTTTAGGTTTCTTCCTAGGTTTTGGCCTTTCTAGGGAGTTTTTCCTAGCCACCGTGCTTCTACACCTGCATTGCTTGCTGTTTGGGGTTTTAGGCTGGGTTTCTGTACAGCACTTTGAGATATCAGCTGATGTAAGAAGGGCTATATAAATACATTTGATTTGATTTGTTAACGAGAGAATCACTGACATGATGTCTGCTGGTCCTTTTGTGGCAGGGCTGAAATGCAGTGGCAACGTTTTTGGGGGATTCAGTTCATTTGCATGGCAAAGAGGGACTTTGCAATTAATTGCAATTCATCTGATCACTCTTCATAACATTCTGGAGTATATGCAAATTGCCATCATACAAACTGAGGCAGCAGACTTTGTGAAAATACATTTTTGTGTCATTCTCCAAACTTTTGGCCACGACTGTATATGGCCCAGGAGACCTGTAAACAGTAGCAATAAAAAGTGATTGAGTAGGCTGCATAGATTTCATGACTAGAAGCTCAAAAGACAAAGTCTTTTTTTTGTAAATTGAAATTTGCTGTCATAAATGTTAGCAACACCTCCGCCTTTGCGGGATGCGAGGGGATATGGTCACTAGTGTAACCAGGAGGAGAGGCTTAGTTTAACATAGTAAATTCATCAGGCTTGTGCCATGTTTCAGTCAGGCCAATCACATCAAGATTATGATCAGTGATTAGTTCATTGACTATGACTGCCTTGGAAGTGAGGGATCTAACATTAAGTAACCCTATTTGAGATGTGAGACATCACAATCTCTTTCAATAATGATAGGAATGGAGGAGGTCTTTATTCCAGAGAGATTGCTAAGGGGAACGCCACCATGTTTTGTTTTGCTCAACCTAGATCGAGGCACAGACACGGTCTCAATGGGGATAGCTGAGCTGACTACACTGACTGTGCGAGTGGCAGACTCCACTAATCTGTCAGGCTGGCTAACAGCCTGCTGCTTGGCCTGCACCCTATCTCATTGTGGAGTTAGAGTAGAGTAGACAACATGGCTCACATCATTGGCTGTGTGTGTGTGTGTGTGTGTGTGTGTGTGTGTGTGTGTGTGTGTGTGTGTGTGTGTGTGTGTGTGTGTGTGTGTGTGTGTGTGTGTGTGTGTGTGTGTGTGTGTGTGTGTGTGTGTGTGTTTGTTATATTACTATACTGTACATCTCAGGGCTCTAAAGGGACAAGGGTATGAGCACAGATAGAACAACAAGACAGATATTTCACTGGATGTATAAATGTGAAGCATCCGGTTGGCGTTTCCACTCACTACCAAATACGGTAGTGAGAGGAAGCCTACAGGCGGACAATGGGAGAAGAGGGAACAAGATGGATTTTGGCCGACATTCTGCATATTTTCTCATCGATAAAACATTTGATCTCAATACAGTTTTCTGTTCCCAAAACTAAAACCTGTTATGAATGGAGTGAACTAAGTTTTGTAGACTTTATCTTTTGCAAAAGTTTTTAAAAACCATGCTGTTTAGGAGTGCAAAGGCGAATTGAGTTATTGCACATACACACTTCACAGAGTAGGCGTTCCCTAACGGAAATATGCAGATGTATACTAGAATGCGCCAATAGGATATCACTAACGCGTACTTGGTTCTGCCCACCTCCTTGCTTGTTCTGCCCACTATGACTAATTTGTTCCCATTGGAAACGACAAGCTGTGGTCTATCTTAGTTATAAAAATCTGTGGTATGAGTGTGATTGTTAAAGGCTCAGCGCAGTCAAAAACATGATTTCCTGTATTTGATGCATATATTTCCACACTAAGGTTGTAATAATACTGTGAAATAGTAAAAATTATGATAATACCCTTTTAGTGTAAGAGCTGTTTTAAAATAACATCTGTTTTGGTGGGATGGAGTTTTGGCCTGCCTGGTGACATCACCAGGTGGTAATTTAGTTAATAGACCAATACGAAAGAGTTACAAATCTCTCTGCCAATAACAGGTAGTTTTCCGTTATCCTCTCCCCACTTAGACCACTCAAGCAAGATTTTTTCCTAACAAACTTCTTGCTTAAGACATTGCTCTTGCTAAGAAGCTATTTTTGTTCATTTAAAAAAATAATAATAATTGAAAACAATCACAGTAAGGAACTTAAATGTTACCCAGAAATGATTTGATATTGAGATAAAGGCGGTTGCATTGGGCCTTTAACACTTCCATACCCTAGGCTCTAGTCTATCACTGTACTAGTTAAACAGCTTGGGAAACATTAGTGCGGATGAGTTGAATAACTTCCTCTTGATATTATTTTTATAAGAGCTTGACAGCAGAACCTGACATCATTCTTTAAATCTTACACAATCTGTTCCTGAATAGAAGTGTTGAACGTCTGCACTCAGGCTAGAATGAATGGTGGCCAGTGCTTGAGAGAAAAAATATCTGAGTTAAAAAAGTACTCGCACTCAATCCACAAAAAAAAAGGAGGCCGAAATGCAAATATATATTTAATGTAATCCATGCTCTAAAGAATGCAAACGGAGAAAGTGCAACGTGCCAAACAAAAAAAACTGCATACATTTGGACTTTTACGCCTTCATCAGTGCTATACAAACTAATTAAGACGAGACACATACTTAAGACGCACCTGTCACAGGTGCAACAGGTGCAGGTAACGAGACGCACAGGTGCGTCTTCTTAAGTATGTGTCTCGTCTTAATTAGTTTGTACAGCACTGATGAAGGCGTTAAAGCCCAAATGTATGCTGTTTTTTCTTTAGCACTTTTTAGCACTTTGCACTTTAGCATTTTGTATTATTTTTGAGCATGGATTAAATTAAGTATATTTGTGCATCTCTGCCTCCTTGTTTTTTTCCTCCTTCATGGTTTGTATAGAAGTGTTGAAAGTAATTTAATCCCTACAATCTTCCCTTTTAATTTGGATGTTTTTCAAAGAGGAGTAACTTTCCTCTTCTTCTGAGCAGTGTAAGCAAAAAAAGCACTCAAACAGCTCCTTATAAATGACAACAGCGGTTGAACATACAGTACTGGAGGAGAAATACGGTCTGGCTGTCCATGCTGCTTTTAAATAAAATGGCATCATCAGCCATGAATCAAATCTCTGCATTCCTACCATACTAATTATACAAACTGATGAAGGATGTACTGTACAGAACAGAAGGCTGTCATCAATAATAAAAAATATGTACAGGCCATATACGTAGTCTGAATTTATAATTAACACCAGAACATGTATGAACAAGTGTACGGAAGAGAGAGAGAGAGAGAGAGAGAGAGAGAGAGAGAGAGAGAGCATATAAGAGGTGATATAGGAGTGTATGATGCAAGGTGCTGTGTCCCAGGTCTTATCATGTTTTGTGAATCTTTAACTAGTGTTCTACAGGAAGTAGTGTGACCTGGTGGTGTACAAGTACAGTAATTATCTTGTCACATTATAGAAAGGTTGGTTCCACTATAGACCATATACTAGGGTAATGTGATGGTTATATTCATTTAAGCTGAAAACAGGTATAAGAGTTGTGAAAAAGTACTATTTAGCTACCTGCAATGTAATTACACAGTACTTACATGGGTATTACACTGTAACTACTAGGGGAAAAAGAGTACGTTCAGTAAAGTGGTACTGAAGGGGTGAGGAAGGAAGTTGGCCTGTCCAGATAAGAGATGAGATACTCTCCTTCAAAAGTTAGTTACCCTTGTCTCGAACCCTATAATCCAATAACAACCGGCCCTGATTGGTGTATCACTGCCAATAGCGAGTGAGTGCATTGATTATTCCAGTTACTGTACTGTGTTCCTCCTTTGTCCTCCTCACTATGACTCATCAAGAAGTAAACCTGTTGATACACTAATCCGATCTCTTCCTGCTGTGAGGGCTGTGTTGCACAGCTAAATCTGGGCTGTGCTCAATAAGCACAAAACAGAAGGAAACCACTTCCTACCTGCTAGTGTTGAGCGATTAACCGAAATGTTCATTTTCATTTTTTAAACAACTAATTGACCAACATCAGTTCAATTATTTAAAATCCATTTCATTTTTTCTTCTTTTTTCTGTGAGCTCAATGCACACATTGCACAGTTTCTCTAGAAATAAATCAGATCCAGCCCGAACTGTGCAATGTAGTAGGGAGTTCTAGTTTCCAACAAGCAAATATACTACATAGTTAAGCGCATAAAACGTGGTAATTAACTACAATGATCATAATCCTTTGAGCATCTACTTGTCCGGTCTGTGTTTCTTTTACGCCTGCTATGGAAGAGACAGAAGAATGCATGATCATGAGGTGATATAGAGAGCAGTTGTTGCTTCATGAGGTACACTATATATACAAAAGTATGTGGAACGCCCTATCAAATTAGTGGATTCAGCTATTTCAGCCACACCCATTAATGGCAGGTGTATAAACTGGAGCACACAGCCATGCAATCTCCAAAGACAAACATTGCCAGTAGAATGGCCTTACTGAAGAGCTAAGCGACTTTAAACGTGGCACCATCATAGGATGCCACCTTTCTAACAAGTCAGCTCATCAAATTTCTGCCCTCAGCTGCAAAGTGATAGGCCACACAAGCTCACAGAACGGGACCGCAGTGCTGAAGCACAGCGTGTAAAAATCATCTGTCCTCGGTTGCAAAACTCACTACCGAGTTTCAAACTGTAAGCACAAGGGCTTTTGGAAGTAACGTCAGCACAAGAACTGATCATCAGGAGCTTCATAAAATGGGTTTTCATGGCCAAGCAGCCGCACACAAGCCTAAGATCACCATGCGTCGGCTGGAGTGGTGTAAAGCTCACCATTAGACTCTGGAGCAGTGGAAACGCATTCTCTGGAGTGATGAATCACAACCTCTACCCCATCGAACACTTTTGGGATGAATACCGATCAGTGCCCGACCTCAGTAATGATCTTGTGGCTTAATGTAAGCAAGTCCCAACAGCAATGTTCTAACATCTAGTGGAATGCCTTCCTAGACATCAATGCATGAAGTGAAAATATGTTTTTAGTGTAAGTTAAGATTCTCTCCTAAATAAAGTTTAAACCAAGTTAAATTACTAAAATTAAAGGCTTGTTTGGGAGTGACCCCAGGCCCCTGGGAGGCCTTCTGCAGCTGGCCCTCTAACCAGGCCTCCTGGACGTCTCTCAGGTCCAGGCAGGCCGACACACCAAAGAACAGCTGGGTTGGGATTACAGTATAGGTTAATGTAATTTAGATAATGTCATTATCAAGCTTTATGTATACAGCACATTTCAGATATGGAATGCAACGCAATGTGCTTCACAGGAAAAAACGAATAAAAAACAATGAAACTTTTACTACACAACAAACATAAGAGGATAAAAAAACTAAAGAATACCAATAAAAACTGAACGACTAAAAAGCACACTAAGATCTCTTTAAATTTCCACAGTTTTGGCCCCTTCAATTTCTCTGGCAGGCTATTCCAGAGGCTGGGGTCATAGTAACTAAAAAGCTGCCTCTCCATGCCTCTTGGTCCTAGGCTTCAGGATAGTTAAAAGGCCAGTGCCAGAGGACCTGAGGGACCTACTGGGTACATAACTTTAAACCATGTCTGACATGTATTGGGGTGCACAATTGTGGATTGATTTAAAAACCCATAGAAGAATCTTAAAATGAATTCTAAAACTCATAGGCAGCCAGTGCAGAGACCTTAAAACCGGTGTCGTGTGCTCTCTGGTCTTGGTCAGTATCTGTGCTGCAGCATTCTGTATGCTTTGCAGTTGACCAATGGCTTTCCTGGGTAGACCAGACAGGAGACCATTACAGTAGTCAAGCCTGCTTGTAATAAAATCATGGATGAGTCTCTCTGTATCAGCCTGAGAGAGAAACAGCCGCACAATCGAAATTGAGTTCAGAATCTATAATGACACCTAGGTTTTTTACCTGTTCAGAGCATCATTTGTGTGACTGTCCTTGTCTATCCGTTTTTTGTTACTTGTCATGTTTTGTGTTATTTGTGGACCCCAGGAAGAGTAGCTGCTGCTTCTGCAAAAGCTACTGGGGATCCAAATAAATAAACAAAATAGCAGTAGCCTAATTCACATTGGATTAATGTGTTAGGTAAGGGGTGGCACTCTGTCCCTACCATTCATGCTACAGGCCAATTGTTTCTATCCGGGTCAAAATGACCAGTGTTTATATAAGGGACTGTAAGGGTTTTGTAGAATCTCCTTCTACAGTATGTTTTCATCTCACTCTAGCCACCCACCCAGAAGCTGAAGTAGTCGTCTCCCCAGGTGTTGCAGAACTGGGCTGCAGTCTCCGGGGTGGGTGTGTTACCCAGGTCATGGTTCTCACTGACAAACACCAGAGGGATGGAGGGGTCTGTACCCCTCAGAGCCACCTTCAAGTCCCGCGCCTGCCCCTCCCGGGAACGTGGTGCCTGCATGGGGGAGAGAGGACACACTCACTGTTAGGGGTCGGCAAGTGGCGACCTGTGGGCTAGAAAAAGCCCAAGCCTGCCTTTCATCCGGCTTGAGAATTGGTGGTATTATTTTTAACTTCCAAGGTAGTTTTTTTCCCCATTTAAAGTTTGGATGGATATTATGGCCCCCTGCCTGTTCACAACATTCATTACCATCCACATATTAAAAACTGAGAAATTGAACAAAGTGAATATATCTGCTCTGTGAATAAAGTAAGGAGAAAGAGTAAAATAAGTCTATTTATAATTTACAATCAAACAAACCCATCAATACATAGCAAAGTATTTCTTCCGGTTTTTATTTTTTCCATTTAATTATTTTACTGCCCTACTTTTGGAGATAAAAATTCCTTAGAAGTTTGGATAGGGTTGGTTTCATAAGACAAGAGCATTTCCGGCAATACGAATTGTGCTTGAAGTAGAGAATAATAGTTTAGTAAAAAAATTAAAAAGATTAAAAAACCAGTGACTTTTACCATCCCTGCTATAATTAAGTGAACCTTTCTATATTCTGACACACACACACACACACGCACAAGCACACACACACACACACACACACACACACACACACACACACACACACACACACACACACACACACACACACACACACACACACACACACACACACACACACACAAAGAAATGGGAAAATTAGGATAGCTCCTTCTGTCATTTTAATCTGGTGCTTGTATTCCCCATTCAAGCAGCTGTGGTGTCTGTACTGTATCAATGCCTGCATGCATTGGCTTTATTAACATTTGGGGATCCTCGTGGGGTAGGGAGCCCAATCAGCCCATATGTCCTGCAGAAAGGAATGGACGAGCAGCTAATTATCTGATGACTGATGTGGAGACCGGAGAGACTAAACCAAATCAGAGAGCCATCTGGACTAATAGTTACAATACACTAACATGATTTAGACGAGAGGAACATTTATCGTATAGAGCAACAAAATCAGTCAAGTAAGAAAGAATAACAATCAAATGAGGTACAATGACTGCCAACTGACTGCTGATTGCTGCTGTGAACAATGGGGACAATACAGGGAGTCTGGTCTGAGGCTTTCAACAATTTGTGTCATTATGTTAAATACAACTAGTAAATAAATGCTTCTGTCCTCTTAAATACATTTTCAAAAGAATACTACAATTATAAAAAAAGGAGCCCTCACATACAGACACAGATAGACATACAGGCTACTGTTGTTAGATCCACCACACTACACCATACAAGGCTACTGTTGTTAGATCCACCACACTACACCATACAAGGCTACTGTTTTTATTCCCACCACACTACACCATACAGGCTACAGGTGTTAGATCCACCACACTACACCATACAAGGCTACGGCTGTTAGATCCACCACACTACACGATACAGGCTACTGTTGTTAGATCCACCACACTACACTATACAAGGCTACGGCTGTTAGATCCACCACACTACACCATACAAGGCTACTGTTGTTAGATCCACCACACTACACCATACAAGGCTACTGTTGTTAGATCCACCACACTACACCATACAAGGCTACTGCTTTTATTCCCACCACACTACACCATACAGGCTACAGGTGTTAGATCCACCACACTACACCATACAAGGCTACGGCTGTTAGATCCACCACACTACACCATACAGGCTACAGGTGTTAGATCCACCACACTACACCATACAAGGCTACGGCTGTTAGATCCACCACACTACACCATACAAGGCTACGGCTGTTAGATCCACCACACTACACCATACAAGGCTACGGCTGTTAGATCCACCACACTACACCATACAAGGCTACTGTTTTTATTCCCACCACACTACACCATACAGGCTGCTGTTGTTAGATCCACCACACTACACCATACAAGGCTACTGTTGTTAGATCCACCACACTACACCATACAAGGCTACTGTTGTTAGATCCACCACACTACACCATACAAGCATTAGCTTAATGACACGTCCATGAATCAGCAGCCCCAAACCTGCTCAGCTGCAGGTCCTGACAGAGATCATTGTGGCGCGGTCAGCATTTTTCATGCAGCAGTTGGGAACGGGCGTTCAGACAGACAATTTTGGGATTCAAATATTTTTGTTGTCCTGCAGATTATTTGGAAACAGTCAACTTTGTGATTGGAATGCGTTAGCCTAGGCCTAGGAGCTATTGAAATTAGAAAGTTAAACAAATTAATGTAAAAACGTGTGAGATGAAAATGGACAAACTAAAGGGTGTGCAATATAGAAGGGTAGTCAGTGGACATTCTGAACCTTGTTTGAGGTCAGTAGGTCACATGACCAAGGAGCTATTGAAATTAGAAACATTGAAAATTAATGTAAAAACGTGTGAGATGAAAATTGACAAACTAAAGGGTGTGCAACATAGAAGTGTCACAGATCCCTCTGGAACTTTCATTGCGCACACCTGGCCCCTATTCCCACTGATTGTATTTGTATATATGTGTCCTTTGTTCACCACGGTGCTGTCCATTATTGTTACTATGTCCGTTGGTGCGTGTGAGTACCTGTGCTGTGTGTTTTGGGCTTTCGTGCCCTTGTGGATTGCGCAGATGATTACGGGTCTTATCCCGTGTGCTAATCATCGTGCGTGTGTGTTCTTTATTCAAGGTACTTCTCGCTCTTTTGTTTGGGTTTCAACGCTGTGTTTCTGTTACGTGTTTGTTTGGTCTTCGTCCCCGTGACTTTACACGGCACTCCGTAATTTGGGTGGAATAAAAAACCCTATTAGGCATTTTTGCGCCTGTCTCCCGAATCATTCATGCCAACGTGACGAGAAGGGGAGTCAGTGGACATTCTGAACTTTGTTTGAGGTCAGTAGGTCACATGACCAAGGAGCTATTGAAATTCTAAAATGTAAATAAATAACTTAAAATAGTGCGAGATGTAAATCGACAAAAAAAAAGTGTGTGCCATGTGTGCCTATGCCATCGGGTTAGCTATAACCAGTTTGGAAAGTTTTAGGAGTAATGGTTAAAGAGCTATTGAAATTTGAAAAATGTGATTTGTCACTATGTTGACGGTCCCTAACTTCTGTTGGTAGACATAAGGGAAACTACAGGTGAATATCCGTCAAATATCCAACCTGATATCCAAGTCTTTACCTCGGTGGTGGGAGTCAGACAGAAAGCCAGAGGGTGTGGGCAGGTGCGATATGAAAAGTTGCGGGATGAATAAATCAGTTCTGTGCAGCTGTAGCTCCAGTCCTGCTACAGTTATACCTCATCAATCTGCATTTGGGACAAGTCAATACCATGGTAGCAGAGTGATGATGAGACTAAGATTTTTCACATTAGGGTACTAGGGGGTAACTAGCCGCCCCTAACAACAGTGTCTAATTGCTGACACAAAAAAAGCAATGTTTAGAAAAAAATGTGTATCTGAATGAAGGTCATGCTTTGGCGAATAAACTATAAATGGACATAAATGTCTATTTAATCAGTTTTATTTAGAAATTCTTAAGTAAGTAATACTTAAAATCTAAGTCTAGTTGTCATATTTTAATTATTTAAATCAAATTTGGGGGAAAATGGTGTTGCACATGTCACTATTAATATCTGCACTATGAGGAGATTTTATGTAAAGTCCCTCTTTTTAACTCACAGGCACATTCATTTTCTTTGTTGTTCCTTTTCCTTACAACCCATTATGTAAAATTGCAATAAATATCTATTTGAATAATGCAAGATTTTAAATCCCAGCAGCCTTTAAAATGACATTCAGGAGAAAAAGGTTTTCAATAGTTGTTTAATTCATTAAAACATATAGTCATTGGAATATGATATTGGAATGGAATATAACTAATAACATTAAATAACATTGGAATATAACAATAAAACATAACTTAACTAATTCAGTGTAACATCGATGTTGCATCTCTTATGCTCTGCTATTGCACAATTCTAATTTGTACCTAGGTCACAAATGAAGCCAGTAAAATCTCCAGTAAAATTGGAGCACAACTCATGAGCCCACCTCCTGCACTGCTCACACCTAATCCAGTCCCCACCTGTGACTGAAAACAGCTCCTCACAGAAAAGACATTCCGCATCCCCTTCTTTGGTGGCTGATGTGGCTTGTTGTGCTGCAACAACCTTCTTTGAGACAACTTATTTGAAGAACCTGCATCATTTTCTTACTTTCTCTCTCTTCTTGTTGATGTTTCTGTCGAGCCTTTTCCTCCAGCAACCTTTTGTAAGGTGAGGCTGTCAGTACAGCCGCAGACTCTGCCTTCCTCTTCCTCGGACTCGACTCCTGGAGCCTCGGCCTCAGGGACAACTCCAATAGAACTGCTGCAGCTGTTGGTTGTTGGTTTAAGCAAAAACAAACAAACAACAAGAACACATGAGTATTGGTACAATAAACACTTCTAACAGACTTTTTAATTTTCTTACCAACATTTGGACACGGGTAGGCTGCAGGGTGGAGGTTGTGGCGGAGGTAGATGTGGTGGAGGTAGAGCTGGTGGCAGTGGAGGTAGAGCTAGTGATGGTGCCGGTAGAGGTGGCGGCGGTAGAGCTGGTGGCAGTGGAGGTAGAGCTAGTGATGGTGCCGGTAGAGGTTTTGGCGTTAGAGCTGGTGGCAGTGGAGGTAGAGCTAGTGATGGTGCCAGTAGAGGTGGCGGCGGTAGAGCTGGTGGCAGTGGAGGTAGAGCTAGTGATGGTGCCGGTAGAGGTGGCGGCGGTAGAGCTGGTGGCAGTGGAGGTAGAGCTAGTGATGGTGCCGGTAGAGGTGGCGGCGGTAGAGCTGGTGGCAGTGGAGGTAGAGCTAGTGATGGTGCCGGTAGAGGTGGCGGCGGTAGAGCTGGTGGCAGTGGCGGTAGAGCTAGTGATGGTGCCGGTAGAGGTGGCGGCGGTAGAGCTAGTGGCAGTGGAGGTAGAGCTAGTGATGGTGCCGGTAGAGGTGGTGGAGGTAGAGCTGGTGGCAGTGGAGGTAGAGTAGAGCTAGTGATGGTGCCGGTAGAGATTTTGGCGTTAGAGCTGGTGGCAGTGGAGGTAGAGCTAGTGATGGTGCCGGTAGAGGTGGTGGAGGTAGAGCTGGTGGCAGTGGAGGTAGAGCTAGTGATGGTGCCGGTAGAGGTGGCGGCGGTAGAGCTGGTGGCAGTGGAGGTAGAGCTAGTGATGGTGCCGGTAGAGGTGGTGGAGGTAGAGCTGGTGGCAGTGGAGGTAGAGCTAGTGATGGTGCCGGTAGAGGTGGCGGCGGTAGAGCTGGTGGCAGTGGAGGTAGAGCTAGTGATGGTGCCGGTAGAGGTGGTGGAGGTAGAGCTGGTGGCAGTGGAGGTAGAGCTAGTGATGGTGCCGGTAGAGGTGGCGGCGGTAGAGCTGGTGGCAGTGGAGGTAGAGCTAGTGATGGTGCCGGTAGAGGTGGCGGCGGTAGAGCTGGTGGCAGTGGAGGTAGAGCTAGTGATGGTGCCGGTAGAGGTGGCGGCGGTAGAGCTGGTGGCAGTGGAGGTAGAGCTAGTGATGGTGCCGGTAGAGGTGGCGGCGGTAGAGCTGGTGGCAGTGGCGGTAGAGCTAGTGACGGTGCCGGTAGAGGTGGCGGCGGTAGAGCTGGTGGCAGTGGAGGTAGAGCTAGTGATGGTGCCGGTAGAGGTGGTGGAGGTAGAGCTGGTGGCAGTGGAGGTAGAGCTAGTGATGGTGCCGGTAGAGGTGGCGGCGTTAGAGCTGGTGGCAGTGGAGGTAGAGCTAGTGATGGTGCCGGTAGAGGTGGCGGCGGTAGAGCTGGTGGCCATATCGGTAGAGGTGGCAGCGGCGGAGGTAGAGCACTGTGGTTGAATGAATTCTTTGCATTGAAAATAAACAACAAAAACAATACATCGGTGTTAGTACAATAAACACTTTCTACCAAGTACATGCTGCTTCTGCAACTTTTCGTTAATTTTGATTACTTTTTCTTACCGGCAATGGGCCCCTCTATAACCTCAGCGGACACAAAGTCCGCTTCTGTGAAGATGTCCTTCTCCAAAGGCCACAGCCCACAGACCACTCCTCTCTCCACACTGGCCAACTTGTTATAGGCCTTTGCGAAGAGGCCAGCCATTTGATATATACCTATCGTTTTCCCAGGATGGGTCGTCATACTGCTGCCCTGTTGTAAAAGGCCTTCAGACCCTTGAAGACAGTACGGTCTAACAGCTGCATCTTGTGGCTGCAGAGTGATGAGAGTCACTCCCTGGCTTCTTACATTTACATTTTTGTCATTTAGCAGATGCTCTTATCCAGAGCGACTTACAGTAGTGAATGCATACATTTCATTTAAAAAATGTTTTTTGTTGTACGGGCCCCGGTGGGAATTGAACCCACAACCCTGGCGTTGCACACACCATGCTGGCTTTGCAAACACCATGCTCTACCAACTGAGCCACAGGGAAGACTTGCCATCAGAACAGCCTCCAGGTCTAATGGGAGGGGTGCCCATCGGGGATGAGGATGTGGGGTTCCTCAGGGATGCAACCAACACTATGGGTGAAGTGGTGGAGCCAGACGACAAAGATGATCCTGTCGACCCAGCCTGAGTCACTCACCCTTCCAACGGACCCTGGAGGTGCTCCAACCAGCAGCTGTTCTTTCATCCTCTTCTGGGGGAAGATGAAGATGGGCAGTGCGTACTGCCCCGCTGCACTGATAGCACAAATTACTGTGACTGTGAAGCCCCTCTCTGCGCTGGTCATCCGTGCAACCTGTTTTGCTCCCTGGGTGGCCACCACAGGCAATGGTTTCTGGACACTTTGTATTCCCATCTCATCCATGTTCCAAATCCTCATTGGCCCAACATCCCTGATGCTGTTTAAAAGAACTGGTCAAACTTAAGCTCATTAAAGCTCATTCAACCTCACAAGACCGGTTGTTTACAGTACTCAAACTGATAGTTGAGAGTTGCGCTTCATGAAGCCACTGCACCAATCTACCCCTGCATACCCCGTTCCTTTGCTGAACCTGTGCTTGATTCCCATCCTCTCTGTCAGATCGAAGGCGAGTCTTCTCACGTCCCATGATGTTAGGCCAAGTAGGGCTCTTTCCATTTGTTGAATGTGGTTGACAAGGTCACTTTCATACGTGGAAGAGAAGGCTGGCACCCCGCCCATTTGGCTGAAGCCTGGGTTTTTCACCTCCTTTCCTCTGTGGTGCTGTAGGGTTCTTGGTGGAATGTTGAACACCCTGGCAGCCTCCTTTAAGGTCTGCCAATTTTCTACTGCCTTCAGGGCATGCTGTATCACCGAAGAGCCATAGCTTCCACGGTCTGTTTTCTTCTTGTATGTTCTCATCTGCAAATAAAAACAGGAAATTATTTTAGGAACTGTAAGGAACTGACCCCTAATCTAACAGATGGCCCCTAACCCTAACTACCCCACACAGGACTGTGTAACTTTTGACAAGTCGGTTTCTTTCAAACCACCTGACTCAAAGTATTATTATTAACCTGCAGAGGGAAGAGGTGCCAATTCAAAAGCCCTCTCTTAAAAACGTAGCTTGCTATCTAGCAATATGACATAAAATTCTGTGTAAAATAGCTAAAAGGCTATAAAGTAAGATTAACTGTAAAGCTATCAGTCACTAGTGCAAACATTTACAACTGCTATTTAGTTATGTTATATCTTTTTATGTATTGTTGGAAATTGTTGGAAAAATGACTTGTGTCATGCACAAAGTAGATGTCCTAACCGACTTGCCAAAACTATAGTTTGTTAACAGGAAATTTGTGGAGTGATGGAAAAACGAGTTTTAAGGACTCCAACCTAAGTGTATGTGAACTTCTGACTTCAACTGTATATATATATATATATATATATATATATATATATATATATATATATATATTATTATTTTTTTAAATATAAAAAAAAATTACAAAATTGTTTTCTTGAAATATATCCAAAAGTTTTGATGACACAGATTACATTTTTGGTTGAGCAAGAGCAGTGGCAGCCAGGGAAAGTGTTGGGGAAATAATTTGGTGACATCTTGTGGTCTTAATTTGAATTACAGGGGGGGGGCAGTTACCCCCAGGGGGCTAGTTACCCGCCTAGTACCCTAAAATGTGAAATTATTACAAAGTTAAACAAACCATACAACTCTATGCACAATGACTACTTTTTTCAATTTCCACTGCAAATTTTACAAAAACATATTTAGGCTTACTTGAAGAACAATGCAGATGCAAAGATGGGTATCAGGATGAGAGTTTGTGTTGTTTTAGTGCCGTCATTCTGTTACCAAACTTTGCATCTGCACTGTTCTAAAAAAAATGAATGTGTAATACATTTTAAAGTGAAATATCGGAGTCTCAGCATTATTACCATGAAATTGCCCAACACGTCAACTGAGATTCATGAACCATGGCTAGCTGTGATTTCTGTAGACACAACCCCATTAAGGCATTGACAGCAGCTGTAACCAAGAACCACATGTCTAGCTGTGATGCTGGTTTTCATCCACCCATTGATTTCTGATATTAAAGTTATGATATATGTGGACCGCAAGAAGAGTAGCTGCTGCTTTTGCAGCGGCTAATGCGGATCCTAATAAATACCAAATATTGCAACGCTAAGGCCACTAGCTTCAATGATGGTATCATTTTATTTAGACAGCGAAAGGCACACTTTAATAGGCTGAGCTGAGCTCAGAGAATATCTGAGAAAGAGAGGATTTTGACAGGTCTGGATAAACACATTCCCATGGGACTCTGCTGAGAAAACTATAGTCCTGTACTGTATACCGCATCATTGGCTCAAGCATTTAGGAGATTGAAGGGTTCTCTAGCTGCTAGTCCATCAGTCTAGCCAAATACTGTATATAACCTATGTATCCATATTCATCAGACTGCATACTTAACTTCATGTGCGTACAACCTTGCCCTTGAGAAAAAGTACAAAAATTTGCATCACAATTAGTCTAAAAGATTAAAACTATATTAAACTGAATACATAATAGGCAATTCACAAGAGCTATAACAAAACAAGGGCACAGGCAGTATTACAAAGTACTGTATTGACTTCACTATGAATCAACTGAGCCAGCCAGTACATTCTGACACAGATGTACCAGAGACAGTTAGTTCTAACTCTTCTCTGTAGGGGTCCCCCCCTCCATAGTCTCCTCTCTCCTTTCCTCTCCGCTGTCCCCAAACCCCTCATAAGCCCATTAGAAGCTCTTCCCATTGGACGTCCCCATCAGCAAAACACACACACACACGCTCACACACACGCACACTACGCCTCCTCACAGAGCCTGATTTCCCCACTCTCTCTCCTGTCCAAATGATGTGCTGCTGCTGCTCAATTCCACAGAGTCCCACTTTATCTGCCTTCAACTACAATTAGGAGGCTTCCGCATGGGTGGAGGGGGACTGTATGGCTCAGTTGGTATAGCGTGGTGCTTGCATCACCAGGATTGTGGGTTCAATTCCCGGGGCCACCCAGACGTAAAATGTATGCACACATGACTGGATAAATGCATCTGCTAAATGGCATACAGCATATTATTATATTCTATACTACTGTGAGTCAGAGACTAACCTCACTCTTACCTTCCCCCATTCATGTGCTCTTCTGTCGTCCCCTAACCAACCCCTGAAGTCCTTTGTAGTGCTCATTAGGAGTGTGTTTAGTCCAGCATGTTGCTTTAATCTAATCATCCTTCCTTCTCTGAACGTTTCACGGCTCTTTATTCTCTGTGAGAGAAAAGTCCTTGATGGGTCTCTCCCTCAGTCTCTCCTGGGATGGGATTACATTTTAGTCATTTAGCAGACACTCTTATCCAGAGCGATTTACAGGAGCAATTAGGGTTAAGTGCCTTGCTCAAGGGCACTTCAAGGGATTTGAAAGAGCAACCTTTCGGTTACCGGCCCAATGCTCTTAACCACAAGGCTACTTTCCACCTTGGGATCACAGCGAGATCTGTCAATAATAGCAGCACGGAATGGGATGGTGACAGGGGATATGTTTCCTCTGACAGCTGCTAGTTAGGGAAGAAGACCTGTGGATTGCTGGAGTAGGGGGTCAGGGATGGGCATTTTCATTGGGCCCAGCATGGAGCCTTGTGGCACACCACAGGTAGTTAACAAAGGTGATGGATGATCAAACTGTCAGTTGCTGAGTCCTTCAAGCCCATGTGTTTTCCTGATCACTACAGTGATAATGTACGGTGTTGAATGATACAAGTAGAGAATTTAATTAATTATGTAGCCTTTCTCCCTTCGTGGTGACTGAAGAATGGTGAAATAAGAGATGTATTTTCACACAATAAAGTGAGGTATCCTAACAAGTTGGGAAGGGAGATGTTTACTCAAAGACACACCCAGCCAGGAGACATTTGGGGCCAATTTCCTGTCTTTCCCTGACAGCACTATTTGTGGACAGGCAACTTCCTCTGGCCAGCAAAATACTTTTTTTCTGTTTGTAAATAAACACAAACAGTTTTTGGGGGATTTCAAATGTAATTTGGGCAGTGTTGTCTGGCGATACACCCCCCCAGCAGTGGGAGCCGTGGAAACGGCTGTGCGTGTGACGGACGTAGCTTGTAATGCACCTGGCACACACAACCTGCTCAGGCTGCCTGACGGTAATTAAGAGAGACGGCAGGCCATTTAAAATGTCCCCAAACCCTGGGCGGTTAGACTATCACTATGCATTTGGTAGGGACATGTGAAATCACAGTGACCTATAAATGCAACTGATCAGGGAGGGAGGGAGGGAGGGACAAAGGGGAATGAGAGGGAATCGTGCCCGACTTAAACTGTACAGTCAGGGAAAATATTAGTTACTTACCGAGCACTCAGAGGATTGTGCAGGAGTGGAATGTGTTTAATGTATAAATGTATCCATTATAGTGTTTGTCAGCAGAATGTACAGTACAAGGCAAATTGGAGGTCATTATTACTAAGCATGGACAAAAGGAGAGGAAGAGGGTAGCTCTGGGGTTATCTGTATGCACAGGATTTCTTATGTAAGCAGAAGTAAGATTTTTTCCCTCGTCATTTAGCTAAATGTGCATTCTGCAAAATGTGAACAAACAATACAGAAAAATGATACCTTTCTATATAGTCATAATAAAATGATGTTCATGAGAACTATATTGGTCACGTATAGTACACATCCCAGAGAAGACAGACAGACAAGCCTGATGACTTCTGCAGATGCACATCTGAGCCAAATATTCCACAGATCCACCCTTGGAAGGCAAAGCACCCCACAGTCCCTAATTGTCAGGCAAAGATAGTTCCATTGGGAAGCAGCACGTTGGCGTGCAACAATATAATCTCTGCAGTGGGTCTAGCCTGACAATTCCTCTTACCCTGTTATCAAATTAGTCAGCTGGACATCAAACACTCACCAAGCTATAGCCGCTCACTTAATTGCATTCACCACCAGCACCTGTTTCCCCGCTAATGCCTCTCAGGCATACAGAGAACACCACTCTAACTTGTTCTCCTCTTTAAAACCACACAGGGAAGGATTGGGTTTTTCTGCATTTTTTCTTACATTGACAAATGGGAGTTTAGTTTTCCTTGAGGCCCAACAAACCTCTGCTCTGCTTTCTCCCAAGCCAGACTCCGATCTATTTGAGTAGATAAAACTAATCAATTTTCCAAGATCTACCATTTGGGAAAAATTTCCTAGAGGCAAGCTTCCCTCATATATTTTTGATAAAACATCACACAGATACAGTAGTGGGAGGGAGTCTACTGCTAAGTCCGCCGGTATCAAGATGCGGCTCATTCTTCTGCCTCTCATAGAGAACATTCTGTAATGATTCCAAACGCTCTAACGTTCTCAAGAGTGCATACATTTAATCAGAACAATCTCAGTGGGGAAGGGGACTCCATGAATCATTATATAACAGCCATATTCCATTCCCTTTATAGACCCATATAATATCAGAGACTTTCAAACTGATTTATCAGAATGTCAGTAACAGTGCATCTGCATAGCTGCTGGACATAAAACTGTTATGGTCACACAACTGCAATGAAATGTGCCGTAGCAAAACTATACTCGTCCACTCCCAGTTGTTTTTATGAATACAAACGATGGCATCATGTCAGGGACAGTGACTCAAAAAGGATCCCATCACTGTCAAAGCATGATTGGACTGCTCTCTTCTATACAGTATGTCTACCATATGAATACAGGAGGTCTGCAAAAGATGAAGCAGAATGGACCTGTCCATTCCTTCTGCTCTCCTGGGAAGGTAGGAGGAGAGGAGAACAGGGGAGAGTCATGCCAGAGACATTTGATAAAAGATACACTCAACATACGTTTTTTGACACCCAGTCTCTCCTCTGTTCGTGAAAGTAATGCCGGAGTTATAGTCCTAATAGCAGTATTCTTACAGAATGGTCCTGTAGACCCAAAGGGGATTTTGTTCAAGCCCTTACTAATCAATTAATCATCAAGCCCTTGAATCGTTCAGTCTGGTATGTTACTACTGTCTGTAACAAAAAGCCTACACACCCTGTGGGTCCAGGACCAGGAGTGGAGAACAACACTGATGTAACAATTATTGTCATAGTCGTGTTTCCCCTCTCAATAAAGAAAAAGGTTCAATAATTAGGCCTAACAGAACTATGGATATTGATGTGTGCATGGCAAAGTGTTTTAAATAATCTGGACATTACATAACGGGCCCATAACCTACAATAATCTCACTCAAATATTAATTTCAAAAGGAATTTGTTTTCACAGAGATAGGTAGGCATGCTGCGCCGCCAGTGAGTAGCAGTCGGGAGGACCTAAGACAGATCTAACATTGTTTTTAATGGATTGCCCTTGTTGCATGAAAATGGCCAGCAGAAACACACATCCACTGTTTGTACAATGTGTTAAGAGGAAGGACAAACAAACTCTCTAGTCTGGTCTGCATCCCTCATTCTGTTCTAGAAGCTCAAAAAGCTATACGCTGTGTATACACACATAGGACTACACACACACACACACACACACACACACACACACACACACACACACACACACACACACACACACACACACACACACACACACACACACACACACACACACACACACACACACACACACATGGCCGTACACAGCAGGACTTCCTTTCTCATCAGAATCTTCAATGTTTAACAAGCAGCAAATTAATGATGGTGAATCACAGTACTTGGAACAACAGAAAAGAGCTTTGTCTTTGGTCTTTGTATCTTCGTTTAGGAAATAATGGGGATCATTCCTTGCTTCTATGGTTAACAGTAAGGGCAATTCTGCTACATTTTGACCTCATATTCATTATCTCCAGCACCATACCAGTGTTTACATAATGTGACAACAGCACGTTTCTATGATCTGTTGTTAAAACAATAAGAAGAAAGGTCCTAAAAAATGCTTCTCTGTGACTTCACATGGTAGAATTAAAAGTAAGGAAAACTGTGATTTTTAAAACCTGCAACAAGTTTCTAGCCAGAGGGAGGGTATTTTCTTGCTCCCCAAGTCACCACGAATGTCATAGTTTGGAAATCACTGGTTTAAAAATATTGTATATTTTGATGATGTCATCAGGTAAAACTTTTCTTATTACAAAAAGTATAAATATACCGTTTTCATATATGTAGACTGGTATTGTGCTGGAGATAATGAAAATGAAGTTGAAAAGAGTTGGAATTGGCTTAAAACATCAGATTTATTAAACACAATACCAATTAGATGTCTTACTTGATGACTATAAATGCACAATCATGGCATGGGAAATAGCAGGGTATTTGGAGGGATCAAGGTTAAGGCAATGTAATGTCTGCTTCCAACTCACACCCTCAAACACGTAGATCCCCTGAACGCAGCTCACTTTCCAGCTCACTTTCCAGCTCACACTCAAACACCTAGATCCCCTGAACACAGCTCACTCTCCAGATCCCAATCACCTGAATTCTGATCACCTGTTCACACACCTGTATCTCTTTGTCACACACTATTTAATTCAGTTCTTTGCACCCCATTACTGTGAGGTATTGTTTGTTTTGTAACACATGGCTTTTGGAGTGTTGGGTTTCCTGTGAGTTACGCTTCCCGTGTATGGTAGTTTTGCTTATTCCCTGCCTGTACGTTAGCCTATTGGATTTCCTGTTATCTACCTATTGCCTGATCTCTCGGACTATGTTACTAGCCTTTTCCCTGCCTGTACTATTGCCCTTTTTGGAATCCCTGTGCATGACCTTCTGCTTGCCCCTGGACCCAGCTACCTGCCTCCTCCTGTGTATGACCTTCTGCCTTCGCCTGGACCCAGCTACCTGCCTCCTCCTGTGTATGACCTTCTGCCTGCCCCTGGACCCAGCTACCTGCCTCCTCCTGTGTATGACCTTCTGCCTGCCTCTGGACCCAGCTACCTGCATCCTCCTGTGTATGACCTTCTGCCTGCCCCTGGACCCAGCTACCTGCATCCTCCTGTGTATGACCTTCTGCCTGCCCCTGGACCCAGCTACCTGCCTCCTCCTGTGGGCCTTTACCAATAAACACCTGCTGTGCCCTGCACTTGAAACCAGCTCTGTCTCCCATCGTGTTCATTACAGGCAAATGCTCTTATTTTGACATTACAATTTTCAGTCTAAGTTTATCATTTTCACTGAAGACAGAATGTTGCTTGGGTACTTTTCATAGGTTGAAAACTTCCCTGAACTTCTACAATTCAGCAAAATCCTTACGGTGTTAAGGTTTATGCAGCAATATAATGGAATATCCTGCATCAGCATATGGGCCTTAGTTCACTGATCTCTCAATCACCAATTGGATATGTGTTTCCTCCCAACCCTAGATATGTAACAGGCTAAGCCCTCTCTTTTTTTTACTGCCTCATGAGACAGACGTGTGATTTGCAAGGCTTTCATACTAGCCTAGCCTTTAATCTCTCATTCTAGCCAAGCCGGGTACCTTTTAACACTAAACAAACTTTACACTAGTGTGCGTCTCAGGAATCGCTGCTGTGTGAACTATTTTAGAGGCAACTTAAAAAAAAAAGCATAAATAGTTTTTTACACAAGGAGCCAAAGCTCCCATGACCGCTGAAAAGTACACGCAACTTTGTGCGGATTCGCTGAGCGAGCGCCACTTCAAACATAAATCGGTGAGATTTCTCAGGTGGCAGATGGTATGTTCAAACAATGCTAATCATAGTTCAACATGAAGCACTGAGGGCCTTTTTAATAAAATTTTAAAAAATGAATAAAATCTGGAACCTATGTGGAATTGTCACTTGAAGAGGAAAAACCTATTAATTCCACCATCAGTTTGAGGTGCTGAAAAACTAACAAGGTTTGTAGAGATGTGATGGCGCAATCAGCAAAGCTGTCAGAGGAAGAGATTAGTCTGAACACTCAAATGCCTCTGTAAACCTGGCCAGAAATTGGACTATTCAGCCCAGTCTGTTCACTGGTCTAAGGTAGATAGGGTCTTCACTAGTTACCACAGCTACAAAGTCATTAAGGCTAAACTTAACTTTAACATTTTAGTCATTTAGCAGACGCTCTTATCCAGAGCAACTGACAGTATTGAATACATACATTTCATTTTCATTTCATGCATTTTTATTTCTATATTTTTTTGTACTGGCCCCCCGAGGGAATCAAACCCACAACCCTGGCGTTACACACACCATGCTCTACCAACTGAGCCACAGGGAAGGCTGCACTTCTACCTTATGCCTAACCTTAAATTAATGCCAAAAACAAATTATTTGTTTTAATACATTATGATATAGCCAATATACACCAAACAAAAATATAAACACAACATGTAAAGTGTTAGTCCCATGTTTCATGAGCTAAAAAAAAAAGATCCCAGAAATGTTTCATATGCACAAAAAGCTTATTTCTCTCAAATAAAATGCTCAAATTTGTTTACATCCCTCTTAGGGTTGGCATATCAAGAAGCTGATTAAACAGCATGATCATTACACAGGTGCACCTTGTGCTGGGGACAATAAAAGGCCACTCTAATGTGCAGTTTCATCACACAATGCCACAGATTTCTCAACTTTCGAGTGAGTGTGCAATTGGCAAGCTGACTGCAGGAATGTCCACCAGAGCTGTTGCCAGAGAATTGAATGTTAATTTCTCTACCAATGTCGACTACATCATCTATCTATTAATTTTGCTTGGCTGCATAACTTTTCTGTAGCAACCCGTGTGACTGGCTGACTGCATCTGGGAGCTGTCCCTTAACTTTCTCTCTCTCTGTCAAGTGTCAATGTGCAGCGGGTAGGACGGAGTCAGGCGCAGGACACAGAACTGAGTAAAAAAACGTACTTTACTCGAATAAACCACAAAAATAATTCCACGCAGGGAACATACTCCAGCTCACAGAAATAGCGAACACTTAACAACGAACAAACACGCACAAAACCATGTGGGAACCAGAGGGTTAAATAGGGAATAAATAATAATGTAATGGAAACCAGGTGTGTACAATAAAGACAAAACAAATGGACAATGAAACGTAGATCGGTGGCGGCTAGAAAGCCGGTGACATCGACCGCCGAACACGGAGAGGCACCAACTTCGGAGGAAGTCGTGACACTCTCTCTCTCTATATATAAACTCAGCAAAAAAAGAAACGTCCCTTTTTCAGAACCCTGTCTTTCAATGATAATTCATAAAAATCCAAATAACTTCACAGATCTTCATTGTGAAGGGTTTAAACACTGTTTCCCATGCTTGTTCAATGAACCATAAACAATTAATGAACATGCACCTGTGGAACAGTCGTTAAGACGCTAACAGCTTACAGACAGTAGGCAATTAAGGTCACAGTTATGAAAACTTAGGACACTAGAGGCCTTTCTACTGACACTGAAAAACACAAAAAGAAAGATGCCCAGGGTCCCTGCTCATCTGCGTGAATGTGCCTTAGGCATGCTGCAAGAAGGCATGAGGACTGCAGATGTGGCCAGGGCAATAAATCCGAACATCACACCTACGGGACAGGTACAGGAGTGCAACAACAACTGCCCGAGTTACACCAGGAACGCACAATCCCTCCATCAGTGCTCAGACTGTCCGCAATAGGCTGAGAGAGGCTGGACTGAAGGCTTGTAGGTCTGTTGTAAGGCAGGTCCTCACCAGACAATGTCACCTATGGGCACAAATCCACCGTCGCTGGACCAGACAGGACTGGCAAAAAGTGTTCTCCACTGACGAGTGGTGGTTTTGTCTCACCAGGGGTGATGGTCGGATTCGCGTTTATCGTCAAAGGAATGAGCGTTACACCGAGGCCTGTACTCTGGAGCGGGATCGATTTGGAGGTGGAGGGTCCGTCATGGTCTGGGGCGTTGTATCATAGCATCATTGGACTGAGCTTGTTGTCATTGCAGGCAATCTCAATGCTGTGTGTTACAGGGAAGACATCCTCCTCCCTCATGTGGTACCCTTCCTGCAGGCTCATCCTAACATGACCCTTCAGCATGACAATGCCACCAGCCATACTGCTCGTTCTGTGTGTGATTTCCTGCAAGACAGGAATGTCAGTGTTCTGCCATGGCCAGCGAAGAGCCCGGATCTCAATCCCATTGAGCACGTCTGGGACCTGTTGGATCGGAGGGTAAGGGCTAGGGCCATTCACCCCAGAAAGGTCCGGGAACTTGCAGGTGCCTTGGTGGAAAAGTGGGGTAACATCTCACAGCAAGAACTGGCAAATCTGGTGCAGTCCATGAGGAGGAGATGCACTGCAGTACTTAATGCAGCTGGTGGCCACATCAGATACTGATGTTACTTTTGATTTTGACCCCCCCCCCCCCTTTGTTCAGAAACACATTATTCCATTTATGTTTGTCAAATGTCTGTGGAACTTGTTCAGTTTATGTCTCAGTTGTTATGTTCATACAAATATTTACACATGTTAAGTTTGCTGAAAATAAACGCAGTAGACAGTGAGAGGATGTTTCTTTTTTTGCTGAGTTTATATACACACTACCGTTCAAAAGTTTACGGTCACTTAGAAATGTCCTTGTTTTCCATAACAATATACATGAAATGAGTTATAAATATAGTCAAGACGTTGACAAGGTTAGAAATAATGATTTTAATTTAAATAATAATTGTGTCCTTCAAACTTTGCGCTCGTCAAAGAATCCTCCGTTTGCAGCATTTACAGCCTTGCAGACCTTTGGCATTCTAGTTGTCAATTTGTTGAGGTAATCTGAAGAGATTTCACCCCATGCTTCCTGAAGCACCTCCCACAAGTGTAGACATTGTTAATGTTGTAAATGACTATTGAACCTGGAAACGGCTGATTTTTTTATGGAATATCTACATAGGCGTACAGAGGCCCATTATCAGCAACCATCACTCCTGTGTTCCAATGGCACATTGTGTTATCTAATCCAAGTTTATCATTTTAAAAGGCTAATTGATCATTAGAAAACCCTTTTGCAATTATGTTAGCAATTATGTTAGCACAGTATCTGGAGCATCAGCATTTGTGGGTTCTATTGCAGGCTCAAAATGGTCAGAAACAAATAACTTTCTTTGGAAACTAGCCAGTTATTCTTGTTCTGAGAAATGAAGGCTATTCCATGCGAGAAATTGCCAAGAAACTGAAGATCTCGTACAATGCTGTGTACTACTCATTACAGCGCAAACTGGCTCTAACCAGAATAGAAAGAAGAGTGGGAGGCCCCGGTGCACAACTGAGCAAGAGATCAAGTATATTAGAGTGTCTAGTTTGAGAAACAGATACCTCACAAGTCCTCAATAGTATCCGCAAAACACCAGTCTCAACATCAACAGTGAAGAGGCAACTCCGGGATGCTGGCCTTCTAGGCAGAGTTCCTCTGTCCAGTGTCTGTGTTCTTTTGCCCATCTTAATCTTTATTTTTATTGGCCAGTCTGAGATATGGCTTTTTCTTTGCAACTCTTCCTAGAAGGCCAGCATCCCGGAGTCGTCTCTTCACTGTCACTGTTGATGTTGAGACTGGTGTTTTGCAGGTACAGACATGGTTCTGCACAATATTTTGATGAGGTGAGCTTTTTGAGCAGGTGAAAGTGAGTAGAATATGATAGCATATGGGAAATATGAATTGGATATAAGGGAAATTATTCCTAAAGGAAATCAATCCACAGAACTCTATAATCCAACATTTGTGAGGCATAACAAATATAATTTTGTGATGAATAGAGAAACGTCTCTGTGTATGATGTCACTGTGCATGGAAAGAAACCAGTGTTTGTGTGGACTCTTAGTCAGGCCAGTGTATAAAAGCATTAGCCTTCGAGTGTAAAAAATAAATACATACGTGTAGCCTATGCTCTTCGGGCTGGCAAAACAACCCCCCTATAACCCTCTCTCTAATCTCATTTGGAAGTTACCATAACGAAATGTCTGCATCCCGTGACCATATTTTGTCCGTGCGCAAATTATAAGGAACAAACTGAATTGCTAGGCAGCACAACTCGACCCACAATTCGTAATGCGCGTTTTGGGCCGCCACAGACATGTTTAACAATACAGTGATTTCTCTTTCTTCTTCGGAATTCCTCCTTACCTTCTCTCCTCCTATCTTTTTGCGCACCATGCTCTCCCACCTCAGCTCTTATTCGCTCACTCCCGCTCAAAACATTTGTGCAGTTAGTTCTAGCTCCATCGACTCCTGTGTGTGAGAGCGCGCTGATGGATGTGAGAAGTGAAGTAGCCTAGATTTGATAACATCATGGAATTATTTTTCTAAGAACACCTGTAGAGAGATTGTGCACTGGGGAACTATTCTAAGGACAATATCCATATAAATGCAACGTTTTATTTGGAGAAAAAAATAACAACAAATGGTTCTCTTTACCTTCATGGATGTCGAGGACATTAGTGAAAACGCTCACCAACACTGATGGCAGTGTTCTGCAATTTGCATGTATGTTTTTGGACTTTTCATAATACCAAGACCGTACGCTCTTCTTCTGCTTCTTCTTCTTCTTCGAGTGTCTTCTGAAATGCGCTAGAGGAGCTGAAAGGAAGGGGGAGAAGGACAACACAATGAGGGGGAAATACTTTCTGCTCGGTTACTTGTTAGTCAAAGTTATGGCGCTGGTCTGCAAGGCGGACGGAGAACCAGGACAACTGGATGGCTTTGTCATGATGACGACGTCCAACGGATCTAGGGAGGACGAGGGCGCAGGCTTCTCAGAGCCCCCACACACGGAGGACCGGTGCCGCGGGTACTATGATGTGATGGGCCAGTGGGACCCGCCGTTCGTTTGCAAAACGGGCGATTATCTGTATTGCTGCGGCACCTGTGGCTTTCGGTTCTGCTGCTCCTACAAGACCTCGCGGCTGGATCAGAGCACCTGTAAAAACTACGACACTCCGGTGTGGATGATGACAGGTCAAACCCCGTTTAAGAAAAACGACCTCCGGCACGACCCCACCAAAGATAAAACTAATTTAATCGTGTATATAATCTGTGGAGTAGTTGCTATCATGGCACTTGTTGGGATATTCACCAAACTCGGCCTGGAAAAGGCGCACCGACCCCAGAGAGAGAATATGGCTAGGTGGGTTTCTGGGGTTCTGCTGCTGTTGAGCGCGCCGCGAGCTCCTTTCATGCGCTTGTTTTTATGGAGCTCGCTTGGTGCGCACATGTAGGCTAGAGCGCGCGCCACAATAATATTTAAAGCTTGAGTTCTAGACTCGTGCTTGCCAGTATTAGATTGGTAAACGACTCTATTGTAATAGCCTTGTCACTGATAGTAGGAAGGATCCAATCTAAATGTGGTTCTTGTTTAAAATTATAATAAGAAATCCACCCAATATATTACTTTTACGCGCCCAATAAGACCTCTTCGGTGGACAGAAAGTAGCTGTCATCGACAGTTTATCAATTGGACTAGATTGCATAATGTAATCAGACACTTGGCTCACCTGTGTGGGTTGCTTGCCTGCTTCACTCGCAGAGAGCACGGGGGCGTGTGTCTCTTGCAGTTGTGAGCGAGGCCACAATGCCATCCACAACATGCGCATGCTATGCCTCTATTTGGAGATCTTTCTCGAACAATGGACCAATTATGTCCTATTAGTTTTCATCATCACGTCTTATTTATTCTTAGAATTTAATATTTTCGAATTAATGTGGAACCCGTTCAATTAACTAGTCAAATTAACTTATTCATTTGAAAATGTTAAATTTTGCTTTCTCTTGAACTAAATTTTGCTTTCTCTGATATGTCTAGTCTCATAGACTAGACATATCATAGTAAATGTAAATCTGAGACACTAAAATTAGCATGATATGTTATGTTTGGTAGGGTTACATAAGACAGATGGTTACGTGTTTGGTCAACTTTAGCATTTTAGCTAATTAGCAACTTTTCAACGTCTATTTTTTCCTAATTTGCAACTACTTAGCATGTTAGCTAACCCTTCCCCTAGCAGTAACCATTTTAGCTAACCCTTCCCCTAACCGTAACCCTTTTAGCTGACCCTTCCCCTAACCCTAACCGTAACCCTTTTAGCACAGCCAGAAGAGGACTGGCCACCCCTCATAGCCTGGTTCCTCTCTAGGTTTCTTCCTAGGTTTTGGCCTTTCTAGGGAGTTTTTCCTAGCCACCGTGCTTCTACACCTGCATTGCTTGCTGTTTGGGGTTTTAGGCTGGGTTTCTGTACAGCACTTTGAGATATCAGCTGATGTAAGATGGGCTTTATAAATACATTTGATTTGAGCTAACCCTTTAACCTAACTCCTAAACTTAACCCTAACCCTAATCCCTGGCCTAGCTAACGTTAGCCACCTAACCACCTAGCTATTATTCGTAACATGTCACACGTTTTGAAAATTCGTAACATATTGTACGTTTTGCTAATTCATAACATATAATACGAATTGTAATTCGTAACATATACAAAATGGATGATGGACATCCACAAATGAATACACACTATACGAAACATAGCATATCATACTAAATGGATTGTCTCAGATTTCCTTACAGAATAATACGAAATGCTCTGAGACCAGGTTGCAGAGCAGCGGTGTTTAGCATGAAATCAAGCATTAGGCACAATTCTTCATTCAATCTATCTATCTCTCTCGCTCTCTTCTCTCTCTCTCTCCCTCTCTCTCTCTCTCTCTCTCTCTCTCTCTCTCTCTCTCTCTCTCTCTCTCTCTCTCTCTCTCTCTCTCCTCTCTCTCTCTCTCTCTCTCTCTCTCTCTCTCTCTCTCTCTCTCTCTCTCTCTCACACACACAGGGCTGTCCAAAGCGTGTTACAGGTCGGCTGTCCAGGTGAGCAGTTCCAGGGGGAGGACACCCTTGGCATGCACGCACAGCACTATGACACAAGGTCCAACAACCTCCGTAAGTTTCACAGTTTTGGCCCCTTTAAGCAGAAGTTTTTGGTGGTGATTGTTGTGGACAGCTGTGTGTGGATGTATCTGCAACTTCAGAGAAATTTGAGACTGGGAGGGTTGGCCATGAGGGCCCCAAACAGATAATAGCAAACGTAATGTGGGCAGGTTGCATTGTTGCATATTGTACACTGACTCTCAATGAAGCATTTGGTCTCTGTAAGGGTATGGGTATGATGCTTGTATCATAGCCAGATGTATTCGTTTCAAGTGTGGCATTCATTTTATAATCTTAGATGGAGTCATGTGGAGGGAAACAAACTGCCTTATGCTTTAGAAATCCAGTGGTAATTCACAGTTTTATTTTGTCCCATGCCTACATGATTCAAAATGTGTAGGAGAGGGAGAGAGAGCGAGAGAGAGAGAGAGAGAGAAAGAGCGAGAGAGAGAGAGAAAGGGAGAGAGAGCGCGGTGTGAATGGCATCTATTTCTGTTGCATCATGTGGGCAGCACAGTTATAGGCTTTGTGTAAACAACTCAGAAACACAGAAGAGGCTTAATCTGGAGTATTTCATACACATTCCATACTGCTGTACCAAGTGATTCTGATTCCAGTATGATTACATCACCATCTTTTGTGGCTGGATGTGTTTCATCCTAAAAATTGAAAAATTATTAAAACACAAAGCCAGCGGCACATCTAAGCCCCCTCCTACTTGAAAGGATGTATTTTGAGACGTATTGACTGAAACTGAGAGTGTAGCTGACAGTGCTGTTGTCAGTGGGATTTGTCCTATTTTCTTGATACTATCAAACACAATCTGACTGACACACCTTATCATCTGGTGTGACTGTACTGGGCTCCTAACAGCTCTCCTTCGAATCATTTTAAAGTAGTGTCCTTTGTCTCTAATGTCTTCTGGGGTGCTGGTGTCTTCTGTCATCAACTATATCTATAAATAACTGCCACTGATGTTTCAAAGAGGCAGATGTACCAGGTCTACCTCAAAATAAATGAAGGTAAAATATATATAGATAGAAGTACCAAACATGGGGAGACGTGTGTGGAAATCTTAAACAAGGCTCTAGTCTAAAGCCAGGCTCTCTGAAGTATGCATAGTAATATATGTCTTCTGCTGCTGTGAGGGAACACAGAAATAGGATAATATCACCTGGGAGGCCTGGCTGGTGAAATAGTGATTATTATTGATGTGGAACCCTGCTCCACTCTTTAGTCTGGGGTCTTGTGGGTAATCATGTGGAGTGTTATTAACCCCTGTGATCTGATTAGATCCCCAGAGAGGCTTCATATGGGTTTAGAGGTCTCGACCAGCCAGCAGACAGATTTATCATAGCGAGAGGGATGGATGAAGGGAGTTCAGCTGTGTACGTGTCTTGTTGATCACATTCTATTTTTAGAGTAGACCATCTATTGATTATAGCTTATGGCCAGATTACCCTATTACTGACATTATCAGTAGATCCCATCTTAGCTGTCCTCACCCAGCTTTGGAAAAGAATGACGAGGGCAGTTTGTATGGCTGATAGTCATAACAATGCCTCTTTCAGCAGGGCAATGGTGGATAACAGCTTGGGATGAGCTACTTTCTCCCCCAAGCATTTTCTTCAAGCACCTCTGAGTATTAGCTAAGGACAAGACTAGAGCAAGCGTTTTGCTCCTTACGTTGCTTTGTTTTGACATCATATGGGATGTAATGCGTTAAAACCCTTTATCATGTATCACACATGTGAGACATGTCTCACACACCACATCAGTGAGTAATACGTCAGATCTCTCCATGTTATGTTAGACCCAATGAGGACTGGGGCCTCTGCTCTGTACCCCTCTACATATGAAAAATTAACAGTTTAATCTTGGTGGCTCCACGGCCATGAACCAAGCAGCCCTCCCAAGCCCTGCTGTGCTGGTGATAACACTTTCATGTCATCTCAAAACGGGATACTTTAAAAAAATTCTTAAAGAGCTCAAAATCCCATGTCTCCGAGCCTTCAGCATCAAAGCACAAAGTGAGAAATGGGGTGAGAGACGGAGACAGAAATAAAGAGGCAGCCAGACACAGAGAAGGAGAAGGGGAAATGGGGAGAGAGAATGAAAGAGAAGGAGAGAGAGAGAAAGGGAGAGAGGACAACATGTCAAGACTGTCGGAGAGGATCAGTGCAATGTCAACAGTCAAATGTCTTTAGAGTGACAAAGTTGACAACCTGCAGGCAGAATGTAACCTCGTTTACATCTGTGAAGGGAAAAGTGTCATACAAACGATATAAAGTCACTGCTGCTTCTGGTAGATTTTTCCCACCTCAACCTAAACTCATGAGGTGGGTCATTGAGAAAATAGAAGATAGAAATGGTACTCTGAAAAAAATGAAATATTATTACATGAGAGCCCCAGGAAGAGAGCAGGGTAGGCTTTCCATCCGTGAGCTGACTGAGAGTGATCTGTATTTACAACTCACGTTCACAAAGGTAATTACCTGCCCAGCAGTTCTAATCTTCCCTTAAACATCTCCAGATATGAAGTATGAAATTGCTAATAAGTAATTGCTTGGAGATTACAAAGCATGAAGAAAGGCTCTGTCTCCAAAACACTCTCCACTCTTGGATTTCTCTAACCTCATCTACTGTTTATTAATTATGCTAAAAATGTATCACCTGCAGCAATAGTGTGTGTGTGCGTGTGCGTGTGCGCGTGCGCGTGTGGGTGTGTGTGTGTGTGTGTGTGTAAGTGTGGGTGTGTGTGTGTGAGTGTGAGTGTGTCTAAAATGTAACACTACTGCTGGGTTTATCAGATCACACAGTTCTGTTGAGAGATACAACTTTACCCTGACCTCTAAGTCACCCATCACCTAAGACTCCAGACTCTTTCATCCTGAATCCTACACAGACAGGCGTCCAGGGAAGCAGCTACAGACAGGCACAAAGCAAAGGAAAGGAAAATAAAGAAAATTGTAATTTTCCAATCAAGGTGCAGGAACAGGAGCAAGCTAAGAATAAAAAAATATTCAGCAACTCTAGGGAGGACAATAAGAGTTCACATCAAAAATAGTTCTTTATTTTTGGCAAAAAAACATAACAATAAAGAAAAAATGTGACCCACCACCTGGATTCGGTCCTATGTAGCAAAATTTGAAATTGTTTTTTACATTGGATAAAAGTCCCGAATCCGAGCTAGAAAATGGTATATCATACTCTGCAGTTGAGGAACAATGAGAAAGTAATTCTGCTTCGAAAGTTGATAAACTTGTAGCCTGGTTTTGAGAAAATGGCCTGTGAATAGGTTGGTACACCTACTGGAGAAGCTCTTCTTTGTCTACACCCATTCAGCAACGTTCACACCCATCTCTTTAAGGATTCATAGTGTAGTAAACAACCAAAGATTTCAAGTAGTGAAAGTAGTAGCAAAAAGTAGCAGTAAAAATAAACTTTATCTAGTCCTTGGCCTATATTCTAATCTGACTTTGGTGCAGGTCATGTTCTTCTTCACATTACCATTTCTGGTAAACACACACTATATCAAATAAAATCAAAGTTTATTTGTCACATGCCAAGGATACAGAAGGTGTAAATGCTACAGTGAAATGGTTACTTGCATAATGGAGTCTTTTTGGCTAGCTAGCTAAACAGTGAACCATAATCCCAACTCTAATGCCGCATTCAAAACAACTGGGAAGTCAGAAGAAAAAAACTCTACCTGGGAAAAATCTATTTGAACGGTCATCCAACTCGGAATTCCAACTCAGGAACTCTGGCCTCTTTCTAGAGCTCCTACACAGATCATACACGTAACTTTAGCTAGCGAGCCAGCCAGCTAACATTAGCTAGCTAGCTAACAGCACGCTTTAACTTTTTTTTTACTCAAAATTTGAAATGTATAATATCTGAAAATGTAGCTAGACTCTTACCCGTATACATGGATGGACGCTTCTCCCTCTGTCATGGATGCCATGGTTGCCCTTAGTTTGAAGATGTAATCCAGAGACAGGTGTTTTATACAACAGCCTTCTTTCTATGTTCTCTTTTTGGACTCTCTCCGCATTTGGCAATCATCTCTCTGCTTCACTGGGCATTCCACTGATTTCAAAACTCGGTTAACTTATTCCCTGACAACGACACCGTTTCATCCCCAGCATTGTCATCAGAAGACTATACAATGTCTGGTTCAATGAAAATGCTTTTACCTAAATCAGGGATTTCCTCATTCTCTGGTGAGAGTCAGCATGGCACGATCATCTTCCAGAAAGTAGTCCATCACAACGTTTTCCCACTGATCTGTCGATAGCGCTGTTAACTTCAGGGCAGCAATGTTGAGAGCAAATAGCAAAACTTTTTCAGTTCTTCATGATATCTTAAAAAAAAATCTGCTGTAGACAGGATTATCCACACATACTTAGCAGCTCATGTTAAAGACAGAAGCATGCTACATGGCAGACCAATCCGAACTCATCTCTTGGCATGTCCAGCCCATCCATTATCTCAGCCAATCATGGCTAGCGGGAAGGTTCCTGTATTTTTCCTTGGCTAAACCAACTATGCTCATTATTTAACAATTTTATTCGTATTTACTGATGGCATACAAGTTTGTTATTAAGGCACATGAAAGTTTGCATGTTCCAGAAGGCATTTCTGCCCCCCGCAAAAAACTTTCAAATGCTTCTCCTGTGAAGTAGTAATGAGCGACATACGCCTAGTTTCTTGAAACAGGTCACAAGTGTATACCGTGAACTTCCATTGTGTTTTTTTAATCCATTGTCCTCCTAAAAGTTGCAGAATGTTTTTTAATCTACAGACAGACCCAGGTCCAGACGTGCTCCTCCCGGGCCTCGTTCCCGTGCCCTTGCTCAGGCTAATTACACTAATATGGGTCCCCTCAGCAGCACCGGAGATCCATTAGGCTGTGTTCATTAGGGCTGTGGGTCTCCCAGCCTCCTCAGACGGCTCTGATCGACCAGACACAGTAATCAGCTCAGAGTCATACACATGGGGAGGCTGGGACTCACTGCTCCTTGGAAGAAGTCGAGTAGAAACATAGAAAAAGGAAGTGAACTAAAGTTGAACAAGGGAAGTAGAATAGCCGCACGCTGTTTAAATGCTTTTAGGGAGTATTTAACCATCTAAGGATTTTTTTTCATGGAGGGAAGTTCCCCTGTATGTCCTAATTGTCCTCTATCTGACTGATTACTGGACTTGGTCTTAACGTATGACTTTGTTCCTATGTACTGTATAATCTGCCATCTTGTTGTCATCGTGTAATAACAAAATAAGCTGTAAGGAGGCTGAATATCTCAGGGTGTAATCAGCGGGCTGCCCATTTCCTTGTACGACCCTGGGGAATATTAATCAGTTCATTTACAGCTAGAGACTCAAAATAAAAATGTTGACAGATAATTACGTGTGTGTGTGGCTTCTGCATGTGTGCGTGTTTGGCTTGTGCGTGCGTGAGTGGGTGTGTGCGTGCATGTGTATCTGCTCGTGTGTGTGTGGATTGGGTCTGAGGAGGGCAAGTGGATAAGAGTCTGTCTTGTCTTCAAGGGAGCGACTCATCAGACATTTGTATTACTACACCCATCTACATCAACATCAATAAAAACATGAGCATTCCTCCTTTGTATGTTTGAACAGTCGGGAATCCATTGGATTGTAATTAAATGCTACAGTGAGTATATCTTATTACACAGTTTAATTCATTTGAATTAAGATCTTCACAAATATTAGGATTATGTGTTTAATCTGCAAAAGGAAATTATTTTTCCAGATGTCCTCTGATTTTAAATGTCTTAAGTTTTAATGTAATGTAATTTAATACCCCAAGGAAATTAGGGCGGAAAATTGTTATTGATTGAGGCTCAGATTATGATGCATATGGAATACATCGATGTAGCTCCTACTGAAAAACAAAAAGATGCTCAAATGTCTGTTTTGCTCCTCTGGGGTCCAAACAATTGGGGATCCTAATAAAATACAAATATCGAAGGGAGGCAAATCTGAGAGAGACATTCTAGCACTCTTTAGCTTCTGTATGTGGCTACACAGTAGTATTTAGCTTGCCGAACATGTGGCTGAGTTAGTATTTGTCTCCCTAGAATGTGGCTGTGCTACACAGTGAGAAATCCCCTTAATGTCTTGCATAGTTGGAGGGTTTTCATCATATTTTCAGTGAGAAAATTCTATTTGAATTTCCATTAATTACAATTACATTATGTTGATGAACGCCTCTGTATGTAGGTTTGCATTGCAAAATTGTATTGTGAAGAAAGACTATACAGAGTTTTCATGTTGGTTCTAAGCTCTGACATTACAGAACATACTGGCAGTTCTGGTTCAATCTCTCTACACGGACTGAGACGTTTGGCTCACTTGCTCAATCAATCAATCAATCACACACACACACACACACACTCATTCACTCACTCACTCACTCACTCACTCACTCACTCACTCACTCACTCACTCACTCACTCACTCTCTCACTAACTCGCATACACTCACACTCTCCCTCCCTCAGGATTTGCCCTGGGGGCAGGCAGCAGATTCTTTTGGCTAACTGACTAACGCCACCAGCGATGTCATATTACTGGCAGGGGGACCACCCACTGAGGGCAAATTTTGTGATGCACCACCTCCCTCTCTCTTAGGGCACGGCTCTATGGAGAGTTGGCCCCTTCTCCCCCGCCTAGAGATTCTCTGGCAGCAGCTCTCTGTATGCCTCCTGGGCTCTGGCCCAGCCCGGGAAACAGGGACATGTGGTGGCAGTGAGAAGTGCGTCACGGAGCTGGGCACATTCACAGGTCTACTGCTGATCTTATCTATTTAGGATTGGTGGTTACACACACTGAATCCTGCTGCTTTCTGGTTTTTGGTTTTGACAGACTTTGATCTGTAATTAGCTTGCAATTGATTTGGGAAAAATGATCAGGTATCAAATCAAACTTTATTTGTCACATGCGCCGAAAACAACAAGTGTAGACTTTACTGTGAAATGCTTACTTACAAGCCCTTAACTAACAGTGCGGTTCAAGAAGAGTTAAGAAAATATTTACCAAGTAGACAAAAATGAAAAGTAATAATAATAAAGTAACAATAAGAATAACAATAATGAGGTTATACACAGCGGGCACCAGTACCGAGTCAGTGTGGGGGGGTACAGGTTAGTTGAGGTAATTTGTACATGTAGGTGGGGGTGAAATGACTATGCATAGATAATAAACAGTGAGTAGCAGCAGTGTACAAAAGGGGGGGTAGAAGCTGTTGAGGGGCCTCTTGGTCCTAGACTTGGCGCTCCAGTACCGCTTGCCGTGCAGTAGCAGAGAAAACGGTCTATAACTTGGGTGACGGGAGTCTCTGACAATTTTATGGGCTTTCCTCTGACACCGCCTATTATATAGGTCCTGGATGGCAGGAAGCTTATCCCCAGTGATGTACTGGGCCGTTCGAACTACACTCTGTAGCGCCTTACGGTCAGATGCCGAGCAGTTGCCATACCAGGCGGCAACCGGTCAGTATGCTCTCGATGGTGCAGCTGTAGAACTTGGGGCCCATGCCAAGCCTTTTCAGTCTCCTGAAGGGGAAAAGGTTTTGTCATGCCCTCTTCACGACTGTCTTGGTATGTTTGGACCATGATAGTTTGTTGGTGATCCCCAGGTATGTAGGGATTATAAAGGCTTCATGAAGGTTTCATAAAGCATTTGTTTGTTATGGTGTACTTTGTTTGAAGTGTGATCTTTTTGATTGATGTTTTTAATTAACTAGTAGTTTCTTTCATCAGTCATGTATGATGATAATACCTGCCACCCATGGCTAATCGATCAATCAAAGGTATTTATAAAGCCCTTTTTACATCAGCAGATGTCACAATGTGCTAAACAGAAACCCAGCCTAAATTCCACAAACAGCAAGCAATGCAGATGTAAAAGCACGGTGGCTAGGAAAAACTCCCTAGAAAGGCAGGAACCTAGGAAGAAACCTAGAGAGGAACCAGGCTATGAGGGGTGGAGATTATAAGAGTACATGGCCATTAAGGCCAGATTGATCTTCAAGATGTTCCAACATTCATAGATGACCAGTAGGGTCAAATAATAAGCACAGTGGTTGTAGAGGGTGCAACAGGTCAGTACCTCAGGAGTAAATGTCAGTTGGCTTTTCATAGCCGAGCATTCAGAGGTCGAGACAGCAGGTGCGATAGAGAGAGAGAGTCCGAAAACAACAGGTCCAGGACAAGGTATCGTGTCCGGTGAAACAGGTCAGGGTTCCATAGCCATAGGCAGAACAGTTGAAACTGGAGCAGCAGCACGACCAGGTGGAATGGGGGCAGCCAGTGGTCAGGTAGTCCTGAGGCATGATCCTAGGGCTCAGGTCCTCCGGGAGCAGAGGGAGGGAGAGAGAATTAAAGGGAGCATACTTAAATTCACACAGGACACCAGATAAGACAGGAGAATTACACCAGATATAACAGACTGACCCTATCCCCCCCATCACATAGACTACTGCAGCATAGATACTGGAGGCTGAGACAGGGGTGGGTCGGGGGACACTGTGGCTCTGTCCGACGATACCTCCGGAAAGGGCCAACCAGGAAGGAAATAACCCCACCCGCTTTGCCAAAGCACAGCCCCCACACCACTAGAGGGATATCAACAGACCACCAATGTACTACACTGAGACAAGGCTGACTATAGCCCCTGGAAGATCTCTTCCACTGCACAAGCCCGAGGGGGCGCAAAACTGGACAGGAAGATCCTAGGGACAGCTTGGAAGAGCACTAGTAAGCCAGTGACTCAGCCCACGTAATAGAGTCAGAGGCAGAGCATCCCAGTGGAGAGAGGGGAGTCGGCCAGGCAGACAGCAAGGCCCTGCCGTTCACCTTCGCACCCCTGGAGACTACATTCAAATAAATCTTGGGGCTGCCTCTCGGGTTCCCTTAGCTCCCTTAGTTTGTCCTCCGCTCTTCTCCGTGCCTCCACCTGTTCCTTGCGCTCTCTCTCCTCATAGAATCGCCTCTCCGCTCTCGCCGCTTCAATCTCCCACTGCGGGAGGCGATAATCCCCAGCCTGAGTCCATGGTCCCTCTCCGTCCAGGATTTGCTCCCACGTCCATTGGTCCATCACGTTGAACTCCTGTGGCTCCTTCCTCTTCCGCTGCTTGGTCCTTTTGTGGTGGGTGGTTCTGTAACGTCCGTCGTTAGGAATGGACCAAGGCGCAGCAGGATTGTGGACACTCATGTTTATTAAATAAAACACGTAAAGCATCCACTTGAAAAAACAATAAACAGAACTTACGACAGCAGCAGACTTGCAGGCTCCTACAACGCAGTGCAAGGACAACCACCCACCACCCCAAAGAAAAACACACACACCTATATGACTTCCAATCAAAGGCAACTCAACACACCTGCCTTCAATTGAAAGTCCCAATCACCAACACAACATTTAACAAACCCAAACCACCTGCCACATCCTGACCAAGACTAACACAATTACGCCCTCTGCTGGTCAGGACGTGACAACATTTAGATCCTCAGTTAGGTGGTTTACCAATTTTATACTCTGACGTTCTTTGGTAGGTGGAGGGAGTCTGGAAGGGCATCTAGGAATCTTTGGGTTGTCCGAGAATGTATAGCATGGCAAGTTCCACAGACATGTGACTAACAGAAATGGAATAATGTGTTCCTGAACAAAGGGGGGGTCAAAATCAAAAGTAACAGTCAGTATCTGGTGTGGTCACCAGCTGCATTAAGTACTGCAGTGCATCTTCTCCTCATGGACTGCACCAGATTTGCCAGTTCTTGCTGTGAGATGTTACCCCACTCTTCCACCAAGGCACCTGCAAGTTCCCGGACATTTCTGAGGGGAATTGCCCTAGCCCTCACCCTCCAATCCAACAGGTCCGAGATGTGCTCAATGGGATTGAGATCCGGGCTCTTAACTGTCTTGCAGGAAATCATGCACAGAATGAGCAGTATGGTTGGTGGCATTGTCATGCTGGAGGGTCATGTCAGGATGAGCCTGCAGGAAGGGTACCACATGAGGGAGGAAGATGTCTTCCCTGTAACACGCAGCGTTGAGATTGCCTGCAATGACAACAAGCTCAGTCCGATGATGCTGTGACACGGTGGGTTAGTGCCCGTAGGTGACATTGTTGCCGGTGATGTCTGGTGAGGACCTGCCTTACAACAGGCCTACAAGCCCTAAGTCCAGCCCTAAGTCCAGCCTCTCTCAGCCTATTGCGAACAGTCTGAGCACTGATGGAGGGATTGTGCGTTCCTGGTGTAACTCGGGTAGTTGTTGTTCCCATCCTGTACCTGTCCCGCAGGTGTGATGTTCGGATGTACCGATCCTGTGCAGGTGTTGTTACACGTGGTCTGCCATTGCGAGGACGATCAGCTGTCCGTCCTGTCTCCCTGTAGCGCTGTCTTAGGCGTCTCACAGTACGGACTTATTTTATTGCCCTGGCCACATCTGCAGTCCTCATGCCTCCTTGCAGCATGCCTAAGGCACGTTCACGCAGATGAGCAGGGACCCTAGGCATCTTTTTTTTGTGTTTTTCAGAGTCAGTAGAAGGCCTCTTTAGTGTCCTAGGTTTTAATAACTGTGACCTTAATTGCCTACCGTCTGTAAACTGTTAGTGTCTTAACGACCGTTCCACAGGTGAATGTTCATTAATTAGGAAACAGTGTTTAAACACTTTACAATGAAGATCTGTAAAGTAATTTAGATTTTTACAAATTATCAGACAGGATCCTGAAAAATGGACGTTTCTTTTTTTGCTGAGTTTAGATCCAGGGCACGACTGTGGGAAAGAGTAGGTCCGGAGACATGTTAGACAAAACCCACTGAGTCAATGATGGCTCCGAAAGCCTTTTGGAGTGGGTCTGTGGACTTTTCCATGTGAATATTAAAGTCACCAAATATTAGAATATTATCTGCCATGACTACAATGTTCGATAGGAATTCAGAGAACTCTGAGGAATGCGGTATACGGCCCAGGAAACAATAGCTAAACAATAGCTATAAAAAGTGATTGAGTAGGCTTCATAGATTTCATGACATTTTTTTATCTAAATCGAAATTTGCTGTCGTAAATGTCAGCAAGACTGCCGCCTTTGCGGGATGCGAGGGGATATGGTCACTAGTGTAACCAGGAGGAGAGGCTTAGTTTAACATAGTAAATTCATCAGGCTTGAGCCATGTTTCAGTCAGGCCAATCACATCAAGATTATGATCAGTGATTAGTTCATTGAGTATGACTGCCTTGGAAGTGAGGGATCTAACATTAAGTAGCCCTATTTTGAGATGGGAGATATTACAATCTCTTTCAATAATGACAGGAATGGAGGAGGTCTTCATTCCAGTGAGATTGCTAAAGTGAACACCGCCATGTTTAGTTTTACTCAACCTAGATTGAGGCACAAAGACGTTCTCAATGGGCATAGCTGAGCTGACTACACTGACTGTGCTAGTGGCAGACTCCACTAAGCCTGCCTGTGGAGCTAGAGCAGTTAGAGCCCCGTCTATGTTGATAGATAAGATGAGAGCACCCCTCCAGCTTGGATGGAGTCCGTCACTCCTCAGCAAGCCTGGCTTGGTCCTGTTTGTGGGTGAGTCCCAGAAAGTAGGCCAATTATCTACATATTCTATCTTTTGGGAGGGGCAGAAAACTGTTTTCAACCAGAGATTGAGTTGTGAGACTGCTGTTGAGCTCATCACTCCCACTTACTGGGAGGGGGCCAGAGACAATTACTTGATGCCGACACATCTTTCTAGCTAATTTACACACTGAAGCTATGTTGCTCTTGGTGACCTCTGACTATTTCATCCTAACATCCTTGGTGCCGACGTGGATAACAATGTCCCTATACTCTCTACATTCTGCAGTTTTAGCCTTAGCCAGCACCATCTTCAGATGAGCCTTTATGTCAGTAGCTTTGCTCCCTGGTAAACAGTGTATGGTCGCTGGATGAGTATTGAATTTTTATTGCGGGTAATGGAATCGCCAATGACTAGGGTTTTCAATTTGTCAGAGCTAATGGTGGGACGCTTCAGCGGCTCAGACCCCGTAACGGGTGGAGGAGAGACCTGAGAATGCTCGGCCTCTGACTCCGACTCATTGCTTAATGGGGAGAACTGGTTGAAAGTTCCTGTCGGCTGAATGAGCGACACTGGTTGAATGTTCCTGTCGGCTGAATGAGCGACACTGGTTGAATGTTCCTGTCGGCTGAATGAGCGACACTGGTTGAATGTTCCTGTCGGCTGAATGAGCGACACTGGTTGAATGTTCCTGTCGGCTGAATGAGCGACACTGGTTGAATGTTCCTGTCGGCTGAATGAGCGACACTGGTTGAAAGTTCCTGTCGGCTGAATGAGCGACACTGCTTGAATGTTCCTGTCGGCTGAATGAGCGACACTGGTTGAATGTTCCTGTCGGCTGAATGAGCGACACTGGTTGAAAGTTCCTGTCGGCTGAATGAGCGACACTGGTTGAATGTTCCTGTCGGCTGAATGAGCGACACTGGTTGAATGTTCCTGTCGGCTGAATGAGCGACACTGGTTGAAAGTTCCTGTCGGCTGAATGAGCGACATTGGTTGAATGTTCCTGTCGGCTGAATGAGCGACACTGGTTGAAAGTTCCTGTCGGCTGAATGAGCGACACTGGTTGAAAGTTCCTGTCGGCTGAATGAGCGACACTGGTTGAATGTTCCTGTCGGCTGAATGAGCGACACTGGTTGAAAGTTCCTGTCGGCTGAATGAGCGACACTGGTTGAATGTTCCTGTCGGCTGAATGAGCGACACTGGTTGAGCCTCACCATAAGGTGATAGTTCTCCTGTATATTATGAGCACAGAAACTGCAATTGGATGGCATAGTGTTAATGTTACTACATAGCTTTTTCTGCGGGTGGAGGTCCTGTAGAAACATATATAGCGTCCGGGGTGAAGATTTTTACTGAAAAAAGTTGAGCGAGGAAAAAACCAAAATGTTTGGCAGATAGATAGTCAAGTAGCAACAAATAGCACAGCAGCATGGAGACAAGTCCGGAAGTTTGTTAGGACTGTCTGGGAGTGTTCAAAAATCAAGATAGCAGCTGTACAGAACTCATCCAATGCGCTAAGTAGCTAGTAAACATGTTTTACAATTAACAGAGACATACAGAGACATATAGTGTATTTTACATTTTTATAGTGGCCTTCAAAGTAATAATATTTCTTCATACTGTCAGGTCGTAACAGTATCTCATTTAAAGCCAGATTTTCTCAGAGTGAAAAAAGTGTTTTGTTTGACAGGTAATACTTCCATCAAAGGTCAGGACTGTCCTTCAGAAACGTTGATACCTCTGATACCTGCAACCTTGAATCTGAGACGATCACTCACAGAGACGCAGTATCAAAGAGATTGGTCAAAGTTTTTAATGTTACCCTTCCTGATTGAATGTATAACATCAAAGACATTCATACAACCTTGCCTTCAAAATAAATCCAGGGATAAAATCTGTTTGAATAGATGAGATCAAATGATATAATCTCCACCCATCATCATCTCTACATAGCTTGATCTATTATCATGTACAGTATCATCCCCTTCACTCTTCTCATAGATTTCTCAGTGTGTGTTTGTGAATCTGGTGACTGTTCTGGAAATGCTGGCAGTTTCTCTGCCTTTTTGTCACCCACTATATTTCGTCTCATGCATATATGCAAATGCTACTACATGATACTCCAATGTTCCCTATACCCTTCATAAGGTTGCTACAACCTAGCCTATGAATACATGTTTACAATGTAGGTGCACACAGGTTGAGAGAAGATTTGATTTGACAGACAGTGACACATGGACAGACAGTGACACATTCAATACCGCTTGCACACTCTTTCATGCATCTAGCTGATCTAGGGTGTAATCATTATTCGAACAGTTTTTCTATTGGACAAATTCAGGTAAGTTTATCCTCATTTCGTTCCGTTTGCGTCCGTTTAAGATTTTTTTTAAACAGAATCGGCGGAAAGAATACACCCCTGATCACGGGTAAACACAGTTCACTTTCATAGCAGCCACGTTGTATTCCTTCTCGCATCTATGCGCTCTCCTCTCACCTTTTCCCTTTGCTTGTGGACTTCAATGCACAACACATCAGCTGTATGTGACCAGGCAAAAAAAAAAATCCATGCCAGACCATATCATAACCGCTACAGACAGCCTACATTGTAGTCATCATATTAGCTATATTAACGTCAGTCAGCATAGCTAATAGAACTAACAAGTTAGTAAATCCGCTACAATCATGCAGTAACATTACAGTGTACAGTCAGTAAGCAGTTTCGAACTTACACCAGCGGCCCGGTGGCAATATTTTTGAAAAACCAAAAGCTTACCTTGACTTGGAAGACTTCCAGTGTTGTGTTGGATAGTCAAAGACAGCTAGCTAACATAGCATCTCTCTGTTTGAGCTGGGTGTTTGAGTGGGCTAAACTAGCTCTCTGCATTTGCTAGCTAAGTAAGTGAAACTGAAAGTTTAAAGAAATGACCGTCTCTATCTCTCTCTTGCTTGTCCTTTATTTTAGAAGAAATGAATTTGTTCAAAATTGTTCAACTATTGTCTTTCTCTCTCTTTGAGTCAACTACTCACCACATTTTATGCACTGCAGTGCTAGCTAGCTGTAACTTATGCTTTCAGGACTAGATTCATTCTCTGATCCTTTGATGGTGCACCATGGTGCTACCCTACAGAGTGCTGTTGAAGCTACTGTAGACCTTCATTGCAGAACAGTGTGTTTTTATCAATTATTTGGTGATGTGAATATATTTAGTATAGTTTTATCTAAAAAGCATAATTTTGTAATGTTATGCTTTTTAAAAAAATGAAATCCACTGAGGAGGACAGTCCTCCTCTTCCTCCTCTAAGGAGCCTCCACTGGTACAATATGATATTATTACAGGTTGAATGTTCCTGTCGGCTGAATGAGCGACACTGGTTGAGCCTCACCATAAGGTTATAGTTCTCCTGTATATTATGAGCACAGCGACTGCAATTGGATGGCATAGTGTTAATGTTACTACTTAGCTTACAATATGATATTATTACAGGTTGATTAATGACTTTATCTTGCACTGTCACATCGTACTGTATCCAGCACTGTGACATATTGACATGTTTTGACTCTGACATTTTTTCTGTCTTGTCAGTAGTATGTTTCTCTCTGCGATTTGACAGCGAATTTCCCCTTGGGGATCAAAAACGTCTGAATCTGTCTATCTATCTGTCAGTATGGCACACTGCAGAATACTCCAACCCTACTTTTAGGATTTCTGTCCTTTCCTCAAAGTGAAACATGTCCATTGTCTGAACATGCACAGGCTAAACTCAAGCAGGCAGTAAGTATACTACTCCCACGGTCACACAGCATATAATCAAACATCTAGACATCTTGAAAACATAGAACAGAGATTGACTGAAAAGGTATAAGAACTCTGTAAAGTTGAAATTCAAACAGGGCATGGGGAGAAAGAGCTCCAAAGGGAGAAAAATACCTTGAATGTCACTGTCATTCTCTCTAGAAATTATATTGAGTTTACCCCTAGGATTCCTGGAAAATAAAAGAACACAGGAGTTGAAAGGATATTTTTCCCTGATATGGTTTGTAGCCCGAAGGGGAGTAAGTCGTGTCACACACCCGCAGGAGCACCTCTCTTCGGAATATTGATCTGGGAGCCATGCTTTGCAGAGTGCCTGACGGCTCAGGAGAGAATTCTCCCAGTTGGTCACCTGGTGCTGGATTCTGGCACAATGTTTTGGTGACGGCTTCGACTTTCCTTACGTAAAAAACACATTTTCATGTGATCACGTGGTCACATGTGAAGTTAATGTGATAACATGTAACACAACATGTGAAAACGTGATCACATGAGAAGTGTTCCAAAAACACGTTTTCACATGATTTCACATAAAACTTCGCATGAAATCATATGATTTTCCATATGTGAAATCATGTGGTTTTTCTGTAAGGGTTTATAATTAGTCAATGATTCTCAGTATGTAAAGAACTGCCCGAGCCCAATAGGAAATCGGTTGCATCATTCTAGTAGAATTTCATTTGAAAAGATAGCAGCCAGTTGTATGAAGCGTCATTGATAACTGATTCCTTGAGGGACTTGGCTGCAGTTTTATAGTCATACAGTACGATCATGATGAAAAGATTTGGCCTGGTTGACCTGCTGGGCAGTGTGTGTGTCTGTGTACATCTTTAACTATTATTGTGGAGTCCCCACAAGAATAGTGAACAAACAACAATTTTACCAACCGGGGACATTTTGTTGGTCCCCACAAGGTCAAGTGCTATTTCTAGGGGGTTTAGGTTTAAGGTTAGAATTAAGTTTAGGGTTAGGAGCTAGGGTTAGTTTTGGGGTTAGGGTCAGGAGTTAGGGTTAAGTTTAGGGTTAGGGTTAAGGTTACCGTAAATTCCGGACTATAAGCCGCAACTTTTTTCCCAGGCTTTGAACCTCGCGGCTTAATTAACCTGTTATGGCTAGGGGGCAGTATTTTCACGGCTGGATAAAAAACGTACCCGATTTAATCTGATTATTAGTCCTGCCCAGAAACTGGAATATGCATATAATTATTAGCTTTGGAGAGAAAACACTCCAAAGTTTCTGAAACTGTTTGAATGGTGTCTGTGAGTATAACAGAACTCCTATGGCAGGCAAAAACCTGAGATGCTTCTGTTCAGGAAGTACCCTGTCTGAACATTTCTTGCCCTTCTTTATTATCTCTATCGTTTACAAAGGATCTCTGCTCTTACGTGACACTTCACACGTCTCCAATGAGGTCTCATAGCCCGGGAAAAACAGGAATGACGTAATTCAAAGCCCTGGCTGAAACAAAGGAGAGCAAAAGCTAAGTGGTCACTCAATGGACTAAGCCTTAGGCGCGTGACACGCCCCGCCCCCGGCTTTCGGTTTTTTCCTCAGTTTACAGACAGGCAGATTCCCAGTCGGAATATTATCGCTTCTCTACGAGATAAATTGCATAAATATTGGTTTTAAACAGCGGTTGACATGCTTCGAAGTACGGTAATGGAATATTTAGAAATTTTTTGTCATATTTTGCGTCATGCTCGTGGCCGAGATTTAGCGTTGGGATAGTGTCTAGAACGCACGAACAAAACGTCGCTGTTTGGATATAACGATGGATTATTTGGGACCAAACCTACATTTGTTATTGAAGTAGAAGTCCTGGCAGTGTATTCTGATGAAGAACAAGCAAGGTAAGAACATTTTTCTTATAGGAAATGTGATTTTGGTGAAGGCTAAACTTGCAGGGTGTCTAAATAGCTAGCCCTGTAACGCCGGGCTATGTACTTACATTATTGCAAAATGTGCTTCATCCGAAAAGCTATTTTAAAATCGGACATATCGAGTGCATAGAGGAGTTCTGTATCTATAATTCTTAAAATAATTGTTATGCTTTTTGTGAACGTTTATCGTGAGTAATTTAGTAAAATCACCGGAAGTGTTCGGTGGGAATGCTAGTTCTGAACGTCACATGCTAATGTAAAAAGCTGTTTTTTGATATAAATATGAACTTGATTGAACAGACATGCATGTATTGTATAACACAATGTCCTAGGAGTGTCATCTGATGAAGATCATCAAAGGTTAGTGCTGCATTTAGATATGGTTTGGGTTTATGTGACATGATATGCTAGCTTGAAAAATGGCTGTGTGATTATTTCTGGCTGGGTACTCTGCTGACATAATCTAATGTTTTGCTTTCGCTGTAAAGCCTTTTTGAAATCGGACAGTTTGGTTAGATAAAGGAGAGCCTTGTCTTTAAATAGCTGTAAAATAGTCATATGTTTGAAAAGTGTAAGTTTTCGGATTTAGAGGAGTTTGAATTTCGCGCCCCGCCCATCATTGGATATTGGAGCAATCGTTCCGCTAGCGGAACGTGTAGATGTAAGAGGTTTTAAACAATGACGCGGCTAATATATGGATTTTCCCGCTTTCAATTTTTTTTTCTCCAAAAAAACATTCTGTGATGTGCTCAGTTTTTTGGCGGCATGAAGCTTTCATTAGACCAATGAAATTGCCGAACGGGTTAAGGTCAAACAACTTTTTTGTTTACTGTTTAGATTAAATCGAGCGCTCTCAAACTTCATCATTCTGATTACGGTAGTCATTTTGTCACCCTCATCATGGCAAAGACACGGAGAAATGCATATGATGCAGCTTTCAAGTTGAAGGCGATTGATCTGGCTGTTGGAAAAGGAAATAGAGCTGCTACACGGGAGCTTGGTATTAATGAGTCGATGATAAGACGTTGGAAACAGCAATGTGAAGAATTGACTCAGTGCAAAAAGACAACTAAAGCTTACTGCTAATTTTTTTTTTTTTACAAGCCGTGTTTCGTTAAAGCCTATTTATTTTTGTTACAAGCCGTGTTTCGTTAAAGCCTGTGTAAAGTTCATTTGTTTCAATGTACCGGTAGGCACCTGCGGCTTATAGACATGTGCGGCTTATTTATGTTCAAAATATATATTTTTTTTAAATTCAGTACGTGCGGCTTATATTCAGGTGCGCTTAATAGTCTGGAAATTACGGTAGGCTTTTTGGTTAAGGTTATGGTTAGGATTAGGGTTAGGGTAATAGTATGGTATATGGTTAGGGTTAGGGTTAGGGGCTAGGGAAAATAGGATTTTGAATGGGACTGAATTGTGTGTCATCACAAGGTTAGCTGTACAAGACTGTGTGTGTGTCGGTGTGCTTATGTGTGTGTCTGCATGACGCACACCCACATTTGCAATTATTTTAGTATCATATAGAATTGCATCTATCCTGACCTCAGTCACTTAGCAGGTGTATGTGTGTATTGATTTTAATCTGTACCTGTGGCTCTTCCAGCCTCCACCCCCCCACATCTCGGGTAAATGACTGATTGTGTGCCAGGACCTGCAGTCCTCAAAAAAACCTTTTACAGGCCTAAATCATGTATAATTCATAGCATGTATGTCTGATTTCTGTTTTTGACCTAGAATATTTATCTTGTGGAAACTCTCTAGATTTTAATGCATTACTCACTTTTCTTGGGTGAAGTAAGAGAAACGGGAATATTATTTTACATGTTGTCATAGGAATTCTGCGCTTGCTATGGTTTTCTGTATTTTATCTACACTACAGCACAGTACTGCAGTACTTACCGTATACCCCTCAGTTTGGTAATGATGAAAATATGATTAACAAACATCAATGTTCCTCAATTAGCTCCAAAATTGGCAGCATGTATGTTTATGTACCCAATTATAATCCATTACATACAGTATCATAACTTTACATTGACATATTGTCCTGATAAAAAACAAGAACGTTGCATGTCTCTATTCTTCTGTCTCTCGTCTCCTGGACCACAACAGACAGCTGAGTGTTTGTTTATTTGTTAGTTTATTATCTAAATGATTTGCTAGCAGCAGGAGAAGGGTAGAGAGTCTTGCTGGTAAAACTGAAGTTCTTCCGTCGTGGCAGCGTTTCATTTTCTCCTCAGGCAGTGATTGGCATTAATTACCTAACAGGTGTTAACTGGGATGAATCTCATAATTAACTATTTTAGAATTTTAGTTCACTCGGAGTGTGTATCTTTGTGTGTGTGCGTGCATGTGTGCACTTGTGCTTGCGCACACTCATGTCTGTGTGCATGAAAGCATGCATACCGTACATACACAGTTCCTTGCTGAAGGCGATGAGTTAGTTCTGCAGCCCTGAAGGCAGTGGGGCTGAGCCGAACGGCCCGGGGTTCCATATGGGCTTTCCTAGTGACCCACTTCTTCCTCCATAAAAAAAGTAGTCCCTCCCTGGCGCTGCTTCATATTAGGAAGAAGGAGATCCTTTGTCTTGGACCAATATATTTTTCTCACCATTTCCAAGACGCCGCAATGGCAAAGCACACCCAAAACTACTGCTCATTCTGCTTGTGCCCTCACCAACAGAGCCACACGCTGTGCTCAGTAACCTAGTTTTCTCTCTGCTAAATGTGCTAGCTTGTATTTTTCTCCAAGGGAGTATAGTTGTCTTCTTTGAATTGATTTTCATCTCTCAGATCGCCACTAAGTTACATGTTCAGTTTTAGCTAATAATAAAAATGATGTGCATCCATCTAGAATGTAGATGGATTGGCTTGTCCAATGCAGGGTGGACATCACTGGTGAGCTAATATGCCCTTCTCATTGCTGCATTCCTTTGGGATGCTTCTGCTCCTCCTGAAAGATATGCCTCTGCATCTTTTATGAGCTATAGGAGAGGAAAGGTATCTGCTGCTGGAGTGTTGACCTAGTCTCTCTGTGTCAACAGACTTTGCAGCAACCTTCAACACACAGTGGCCCGTCACTGCTTTCCAAACACAGAGAGAAATGAGAGAGAATGAGAGAGAAATGAGAGCAAAGCGAAGAGACGGACAACTAGACACACATGGACAGACTGGCAGACATATACGTAGTCACACACGTGCACACATGAACACACACACACACATCAAGCTCCCCATGCCCTAAAAACACAGTCCTGAGGTTTAATGTCTCTTATTAGCATTTTCTCTCAGTAATGGAAAGTGAACCTGTAAAAAGAGCAGCTTAATCATGTTCAATTTCAGCTAATTATAGTTTCACTGCTGCCTTTCACAAACGCTAATCCCCATGCTGGGTAAAACCTCTCCAGAAGATTCCTACCCAGCTACCCTGTCTGGGCTGATTTAGAAAAACATCAGTACACAGATTAAAAGCATGAAGTAGCCTGAGGGCCCGAACAGGAAGAGAATGACAGTGCCGTTTAAAGAACAGGGGGACAGACGTACAGTATTATCTAAGTCAGATCTCACGGTTTTACCAATTTGATTCTGACGTTTATCCACGTTTCTCCAAGCGTCAAATTTCAACGTTAAGGGTTGAGGTTTTTTATAGGGTTAAAACATTACGTTTAGGCATTCATTCCGAATGGTTAAGTTTAGGGTTAAGGTTTGGGATAGGGTTAAAACAAAACAAAAAAAATGTGTGTGTGTATCACTGGGATCAAACACGCAGCCTTTCGGATCTGGAGTCATGGGATTACGCCTAACCACCAACCCCATCCACCCTAGCAAACCCCAAACCTTCTTGATGTAATAGCACTCACCGTTACCCATAGTGGTCGGTTTTGAAGACATTTCCTGACTTCCTCAGGACAGGGGTCCAATTTTAAAGTCAATCTTGAGTGATCTGCCTGCTACGGAAAGGCAAGCAGATGCCTTTGACTCACTTGTTTGGGATTTCGCTCTGTTTTTTTTAACCAGAGATAAATATATGTATTTATTCAGGTTTTTCCCAGTTTTCATATTTCATATTTCAAGTTATTACACATTTCATGATTTACAATTTCAGATGACTTCTTCCAGTTACATACTGTACATTTAGATGGGTCAGAGGGTCAGGTCTATTCAAGGTCATGGACACTTTAAAAGGCAGTGAGAGTATTACCAGAGATGATTTGATGTGAGTTTGAGTGCTAGGGTTTTGATGCTACCACCACACATTTCTAAACATCCCCCTTTATGATCCCTATGTAGATTCACTGGTGCATTTATTGATGAGTAGATTATGATACTTTAATGGACTGTAGGCTAACACGTCAAACTGTGCAATAAGAAGCAATTTTGTAGAATCAATAGTTTTTTGTAAAACACTAGAGTTCTTTTTTGGACCTGGTGAAAGATTCGTTTGCAGCGTTGCCGTGTAAATAGTGGGCCCGTTAATTGATTATTCCTGTTTGTCCCGTAAACCCACGTATAATCACTTGCCTCTCTCATCCAGCTTCTGTTGTATAGGAATTTGAAAGAATATTTGTATTTTATTTAACTAGGCAAATCAGTTAAGAACAAATTCTTATTTACAATTAATCAATCAAATGTATTTATAAAGCCCTTCTTACATCAGCTGATGTCACAAAGTGCTATACAGAAACCCAGCCTAAAACCCCAAACAACAAGCAATGCAGATGTAGAAGCACAGTGGCTAGGAAAAACTCCCTAGAAAGGCAGGAACCTAGGAAGAAACCTAGAGAGGAACCAGGCTCTGAGGGGTGGCCAGTCCGCTTCTGGCTGTGCCAGGTTGAGATTATAACAGTACATGGCCAAGATTTTCAAACGTTCATAGATGACCAGCAGGGTCAAATAATAATCCCCGGCCAAACTCTAACCCGGACAACTCTGGGACAATTGTGTGCCGCCCTATGGGACTCCCAATCACGGCCAGTTGTGATATAGCCTGGAATTGAACCAGGGTCTGTAGTGATACCTCTAGCACTGAGATGCAGTGCCTTAGACCGCTGCGCTACTCGGGAACCCAGCTTGGGATGAACTGCAGAACTGCTGGCAATCAAACTACTCTGCTCTGTCTTCTCTTCTCAGGGCCAAGAAACTCCCTCAGAGAACGGGCTTTGCCTGGAACTCTCTCACACCTGCCAAGGCCTACAACACAAGGCCATGCAGGCTGAGGCTGGCGGTATTAGTTATTTAACGCACAGTCGTTTCACAGGAGCCAGACTGTTACACTCTAGGCCAGGGATGGGCAACTTTGATAGGGATGGGGTCCAAAGACAATCAGAGCTCATGTCTCTCTGAGGATGTTTTCATCACATCCCTGTCTGTCTCTCTTAGGATGTTTTCATCACATCACATCCCTGTCTGTCTCTCTGACGGAGAGGATGTTTTCATCACATCTCCTCCCTGCCTGTCTGTCTCTCTCCGAGACCTGTAGGATGTTTTTATCAGCTGTTATTACGAAGGGTTGCTGGCTGCTGACTCATACAGCTGTCCAGGAACTGTGAGCAGGCAGGGAATATAACTCACCCTGACGGTGGCAAAGAGCTACTCAGAAGACCAAAACAAAATGCTCTCAGCAGACCACTCAGGGAAAACCAAAGATTAAAAACTTAACAGGGGTGACTGTCAGCCAGGCTGGCCCCCTTTATACTCACAGAAGCAACCATGGACCTTTTCTACGCATGTAGGGCTTGGAGAGAACACCTTGAACAATACGAACTTGACAGTTGTTGCTCCGGTCTCTGTGGTGCTGTGGTGGTCCATCACTATGATGAACAAGCTGCTCTTTGTCAATCCTATTGTTTAGTGGACCATTGTTTATCTATCTGTCTGACTGATGAAGCTGTCAAGGAGGAGACACAAAGGCTAGTCACAGGGGAAACAAGAGGGGGGTTCCTGTTCAGTGTCCTACCTGCCCGGAAACTAGAGCATGACCTGAGACAGAAAGCAAACCTGTAACCACCTAGCATGACAGAAACTGGATGTGTACATTTCATAACAAAATGTCTGTTGGAATTTATAAACTATCCTTTTTGAGAGATAATATTTCTGATTTCCTCATATTTAGGTTTAGGTCCCTCATTATCCAATTCCTTATTCACCAGACAAGACAATGGTGGAGAAGGCTGCTTGTTTGTGAATCCATCTGGGAAGACTATATTCAATTGTGAGTGAATAGAACAATGGAGATAAATATGTGGTCTACGGAATAGGGGTGGAATATTATAACAGGAGCCAAGTGGAATTCATAGCGCGATCCAACACGTTGTATCATAGCATAAAAGACACAGACAACTAATCACAGCAGAAAGGTACGGGCAGGACAATGAAAGCAACAGAAGCCAGTGCTTTATCTGTGATCATCTCACTCTAAGCAAATATATGAAACCCTGCACATTTTGTATGCTCCTGTAACAGTATTGCTTCCGTCCCTCTCCTTGCCCCAACCTGGGCTCGAAGCAGGGGCCCTCTGAACACATCGACAAGTCAACCTCGAAGCATCATTACCTACCACTCCACAAAAGTTGTGGCCCTTGTAGGGAAACAACTACTTCAAGGTTTCGGAGTGAGTGACATCACCAATTAAAATGCTACTATTGCGCACCGCTAACTAGCTAGCCATTTCACACTGGTTGCACTCCCAAGTGATTTTTCATTATCATGACAATGTTTCAGGACAATGTTTACCATTCACAATACCAAACAGATTCTCAAGAGCATTACTTGGAATGAGTGATCTGTATGTTAGTTAGGAATTGGAATAGACATTAGTAGGTTATATTCTGCAGCAGGATGGATGCTCTGTGTGCAGGGCCTGGGTCTGAAATTTAAAACACAGTCAGGTTCTGTATCTTGTTCCCCTCTGAGTCTCCTTTAACTGTATTCTCATTAATGAATACATCCTGTCCTGCTAATGACAGATGCTGAAGAGATGTACATATGGTGATGATAATGAGCACCACAATGTTTAGAAAACAAGCCATGTATTGTACAGCACCGTACTGTGGATCTCACACATTGTCTTCGCCAACGTACAGTATGACTACTGCAAAACCTATGAATTTAAGCTATACAGCAGCTATACAGCAGCTATACAGCAGCTATACAGACTCCTGATCAGTTGATACTTACTGGATAAGTGTACACTTGGAATAAGTGCAGGGACAGGTATCTGCATAGTCCGGTTAAGTGCACTCTCGAACAACACTCCAAATGATTGCATACAGTATATCAGGAGGAGGCTAATGTAAATGACAGATTCAGCGTCAAATGCGCAAAAACAATGCATGGCCACCTTTATGTGAGAAATAGAACACACAGTAATACCACAATCTGTACAATCACACATTTACGGATACAGATGTAGGATCTTAATTTGATCACTATTTTGTTGCTGAGAATTTTCCTGCACAGAAGAAAATCCAAACATGTAGTGTATTCAAGGTTTAAAAATGCTTCTAAAGTTTGTAATTTCCACTTAAAAATGTCAGACTTGATTTTCCTAAAACAAAAAGTGTATCAACCCCTACAAAATATGTAAATTATTTATAATCCACATTATAATTCACATTTCCTGATGCTGTAGGGTTATTTACCTGCTGTATCAAGATACGGCATCTGAAATGCCGAACACACACACATACACACACATACAGTATACACTCACACTCTTACAGATAGAGAAAACACACATAAATCCACATACAAACACACACACACGCTCACACTGACCTCACACTTCTCAGAGCAGATTAACCAGCTTAGAGGGCAAGTTTTAGTATACATATACAGTGCATTTGTAATGTATTCAGACCCCTTGACTTTTTCCACATTTTGTTGGATTGGATTAACTTGCATTCCCCCCTCATCAATCTACACACAATACCCCATAATGAAAAAGCAAAAACAGGATTTGAGATGTTTTTTGCATTAAAAAAAAATTACAATAAGAAATATCACATTTACAAAAGTATTGAGACGTTCATTGAGACTCAGCATTTTGTTGAAGCACCTTTGGCAGCGATTACAGTGTTGAGTCTTCTTGGGTATAACGCTACAAGCTTTGCACACCTGTATTTGGGGAGTTTTTCCCATTCTTCTCTGCAGATCCGCTCAAGCTCTGTCAGGTTGGATGGGGAGCATCGCTGCACAGCTATTTTCAGGTCTCTCCAGAGATGTTCGATCAGGTACAAGTCCGGGCTCTGGCTGGGGCACTTAAGGACATTCAGAGACTTGTCCCGAAGCCACTCCTGTGTTGTCTTGACTGTGTGCTTAGGGTTGTTGTCTAATTAGAAGGTGAACTTTCGTCTGAGGTCCTGAGCACTCTGGAGCAGGTTTTCATCAAGGATCTCTTTGTACTTTGCTCAGTTCATCTTTCCCTCGATCCTGACTAGTCTCCCAGTCCCTGCTGCTGAAAAACATCCCCACAGCATGAGGTTTAGTGTTGAGTGAGTGATTTGTGCCAAAAACGATGCATTTCGTTTTGGAGATATTTAGCACCAGCCTATTGCTAGTTAAAAAACTGACTGGAGCTCTATATTAAGGGTGTCAGTTATTTATTTTACTGTCGTAGCCGACATGTATACTGTTGAGTCATCAACCTACATAGAGACACATGCTTTATTCAAGGTCAGTAAAAACAGAAAACAATAATGGCTCAAGCCGGCTTCCCTGCGGTACACCACACTCAACTGAATTTGCTTTAGAGGGGCTTTCATTAGGCCTCTCGAGTGGCACAGCAGTCTAAGGCACTGCATTGCAGTGGTTGAGGCATCCCTACAGACCCAGGTTTGATCCCAGGCTGTGTCGCAGCCATCCGCAACCAGGAGGCCCATGAGGCGGCACTCAATTGGCCCAGCGTCGTACGGGTTAGGGGAGGGTTTGGCAGGCTGGGATGTCCTTGTCCCATTGCACTCTAGTGACTCCTTGTTGTGCACTGGGCACATGCACGCTGACTTCGGTTGGCAGTTGTATGGTGTTTCCTCCGACTTATTGGTGCGGCTGGCTCCTGGGTTAAGCGAGCAGTGTGTCAAGAAGCAGTGCGGCTCGGCAGGGTCATGTTTCAGAGCTCTTGGCCTTTGCCTCTCCCTAGTCCGAATGGGAGTTGCAGCAATGGGACAAGACTAACTACCAATTGGATATCATGAAAAAGGGGTAAAAAATTGAAATAAAAAATATTTAGCAACTTGGATTAAAGAAAACCCTCTGTGTTCTATTAGATAGGTAACTCTCAATCCATGATAAGGCAGAGGATGCAAATCAATTATATCAAAAGCTGCACTGAAGCCTAACAAAACAGCTCCCACAATCTTCTTACTATCAATTTCTTTCAGCCACTCATCAGTCATTTGTGTCAGTGCCGAGCGGATTGTGTGCCCTTCCCTATAAGCATGCTGAAAGTCTGTTGCTAACTTGTTTTCTGTAAATTTACTTTGTACACCATTTTTTCCCCAAATTTTGCAAAGCACTGGTAACAGGCTGATTCGTTGGCTATTTGAACCAATAAAGGGTCCTCTGCTATTATTGGGCAGTGGAATGTCCTTTGCCGCCCTCCTGGCCCGAGAAAACACACCATCTTCTAGACTTAAATTGAAGATGTGGCAAACAGGAGTCGTAATGTATTCCGCTACCTACCTCAGCAATTTACCATCCAGGTTGTTGGTACGAGGTGGCTTGTCCTTATTTATCTGAATCCAAGATGGCGTAGCAGTCAGGAGTCTTTGTCTTCATCTTGTCGTGTCCCGTGTATATGTCTTTTTCTTCGCATATATTTCATATTTATTTTTAAAATATTTTTTTAACCTCAACTACAACACTCTCCTGCAACCCGCCTCACCCAATGTGGTATGGATCTGCTATTTTCTGTACTTTAGAACCGGAACCCCCAACAGAAGCTAGCCAGCTAACTAGCTACTAGCTAGTAGTCAGCTAGCCACTGCTAGCAGTCATCAGCTAACCTTTAGCCCAGACAACTCCTGCCAGTCTGCACAGCGCGATTCAATCCAGAGCATACATGACTTCTTTTTCTCCACATCTCCGGATTCCTACCGCGAGCTCTGAACCTTTTCACCTGGATCATCACAGCTAGCTAGCTGCTATCCGAGTGGCTACTCCTGGCTAACGTCTCTGTCCCGAAGCAAGCACCAATTAGCCTGGAGCTAGCCTATGCTAGGCCCATCTCCCGGCTAGCTGAAGAGGTCCATCAGCCACTCCTTGGGTTACAATACCTATTTTGCCAATTGGCCTGGACTCCTTTTACTGCCGATACGGAGCCCCACCGATCCATCACGACTGGAATACCGACGTAATCCGCCCGAGGGGGTTTTCAACAGGCTCCTCCGTCGTGACGTCCCCTGAATGCCCATCTGCTAGCCTGCTAGCCGCGGCCCGCTAGCTGTCTAGAGCATATCGGACTGTTAGTTGAAGAGGTCCATCAGCCAATGTCTTTGGCTACAATACCTATTTTGCCAATTGGACTGGACCTTTTTACTTCACGGAGCCCTACCAATCCATCATGACTGGTCTGCCGATGTAACCGCAGGAGGGGGCTACAACAGACTCTTCCGTCGCGATGTCCCCCTAAGGCCCTTCTGCTAGCCCCGGCCCGCTAGCTGTCTAAATCGCCGTGTCTCCAGCTCGCTTAGCTACTCACTAGACCCCATGATCACTCAGCTACACATGCCTCTCCCCAATGTCAACATGCCTTGTCCATTGCTGTTCTGGTTAGTGATTATTGTCTTATTTCACTGTAGAGCCTCCAGCCCTGCTCAATATGCCTTAGCTAATCCTTTTGTTCCACCTCCCACACATGCGGTGACCTCATCTGGTTTAAATGGTGTCTCTGGAGACAATTCCTCTCATCGTCACTCAATGCCTAGGTTTACCTCCACTGTATTCACATCCTACCATACCCTTGCCTGTACATTATGCCGTGAATCTATTCTACCGCGCCCAGAAACTTGCTCCTTTTACTCTCTGTTCCGAACATACTAGACAACCAGTTCTTATAGCCTTTAGCCGTACCCTTATCCTACTCCTCCTCTGTTCCTCTGGTGAGCTAGGCCCTGCTGAGCCTAGCTCCACTCCAATTCCCCAGGCGCTCTCATTTGTTGACTTCTGTAACCATGGCCTTCCCTGTGGCTCAGTTGGTAGAGCATGGTGTTTGCAATGCCAGCATGGTGTGTGCAATGCAAGGGTTGTGGGTTCGATTCCCACGGGGGCTCAGCACAAAAAAAAATGTATGAAAATGTATGCATTCACTACTGTAAGTCGCTCTGGATAAGAGTGTCTGCTAAATGACTTGAATGTAATGTAAAAGCCTTGGTTTCATGCATGTTAACATTAGAAGCCTCCTCCCTAAGTTTGTTTTATTCACTGCTTTAGCACACTCTGCCAACCTGGATGTCCTAGCCGTGTCTGAATCCTGGCTTAGGAAGGCCACCAAAAACCCTGAAATTTCCATCCCTAACTATAACATTTTCCGACAAGATAGAGCTGGCAAAGGGGGCGGAGTTGCAATCTACTGCAGAGATAGCCTGCAAAGTTCTGTCTCACTATCCAGATCTGTGGCCAAACAATTTGAGCTTCTACTTTTAAAAATCCACTTTTCCAGAAACAAGTCTTTCACCCTTGCCGCTTGCTATAGACCACCTTCTGCCCCCAGCTGTGACTTGGACACCATATGGGAATTGATTGCCCCCATCTATCTTCAGAGCTCATACTGTTACTTGACCTAAACTGGTACATGCTTAACACCCTGGCCGTCCTACAATCTACCAAGTACAACCCCAAATCCGTAAACATGGGCACCCTCATTGATATCATCCTAACCAACCTGCCCTCCAAATACACCTCTGCTGTCTTCAACCAGGATCTCAGCGATCATTGCCTCATTGCCTGCATCCGTAATGGGTCTGCGGTCAAACGACCACCCCTCATCACTGTCAAACGCTCCCTAAAACACATAATCGAGCAGGCCTTTCTAATCGACCTGGCTCGGGTATCCTGGAAGGATATTGACCTCATTCCGTCAGTAGAGGATGCCTGGTTATTCTTTAAAAGTGCATTCCTCACCATCTTAAATAAGCATGCCCCATTCAAAAAATGTAGAACCAGGAACAGATATAGCCCAGCACAAAAACATCCTGTGGCGTGCTGCATTAACATTGAATAGCCCCCGCGATATGCAACTTTTCAGGGAAGTTAGCAACCAATATAAACAGGCAGTTAGGAAAGCAAAGGCTAGCTTTTTCAAACAGAAATTTGCATCCTGTAGCACAAACTCCAAAAAGTTCTGGGACACTGTAAAGTCCATGGAGAATAAGAGCACCTCCTCCCAGCTGCTCACTGCACTGAGGCTAGGAAACACTTTCACCACCGATAAATCCACGATAATTGAGAATTTCAATAAGCATTTTTCTACGGCTGGCCATGCTTTCCACCTGGCTACCCCTACCCTGGTCAACAGCCCTTCACCCCATACAGCAACTTGCCCAAGCCTCCCCCATTTCTCCTTCACCCAAATCCAAATAGCTGATGTTCTGAAAGAGCTGCAAAATCTGGACCCCTACAAATCAGCCTGGCTAGACAATCTGGACCCTCTCTTTCTAAAATGATCCACCGAAATTGTTGCAAGCCCTATTACTAGCCTGTTCAACCTCTCTTCAAAGGGGGAGACACTCTCAACCCAAACTGTTACAGACCTATATCTATCCTCCCCTGCCTTTCTAAGGTCTTCGATAGCCAAGTTAACAAACAGATCATCGATCATTTTGACCCCCACCGTACCTTCTGCGCTATGCAGTCTGGTTTCCGAGCTGGTCATTGGTGCACCTCAGCCACGCTCAAGGTCCTAAACGATATTATAACTGCCATCAATAAGAGACAATACTGTGCAGCTGTATTCATCGACCTGGCCAAGGCTTTAGACTCTGTCAATCACCACATTCTTATCGGCTGACTCAACAGCCTTGGTTTCTCAAATGACTGCCTCGCCTGGTTCACCAACTACTTCTCAGACAGAGTTCAGTGTGTCAAATTGGAGGGCCTGTTGTCCGGACCTCTGTCAGTCTCTATGGGGGTGCCACAGAGTTCAATTCTTGGGCCGACTCTTTTCTCTGTATACATCAATAATGTCGCTCTTGCTGCTGGTAATTCTCTGATCCACCTCTACGCAGACGACACCATTCTGTATACTTCTAGCCCTTCTTTGGACACTGTGTTAACTACTCTCCAGACGAGCTTCAATGCCATACAACTCTCCTTCCGTGGCCTCCAACTGCTCTTAAATATAAGTAAAACTAAATGCATGCTCTTCAACTGATCGCTGCCTGCACCTGCCCGCCCGTCCAGCATCACTACTCCGGACAGTTCTGACTTAGAATATGTGGAGAACTACAAATACCTAGGTGTCTGGTTAGACTGTAAACTCTCCTTCCAGACTCACATTAAGCATCTCCAATCCAAAATTAAATCTAGAATCGGCTTCCTATTTCGCAAACAAAAAATCCTTCACTCATGCTGCCAAACATACCCTCGTAAAACTGACTATCCTACCGATCCTTGACTTCGGTGATGTCATTTACAAAATAGCCTCCAACACTCTACTCAGTAAATTGAATGCAGTCTATCACAGTGCCATCCGTTTTGTCAACAAAGCCCCATATACTACCCACCACTGCGACCTGTATGCTCTCGTTGGCTGGCCCTCGCTTCATATTCATCGCCAAACCCACTGGCTCCAGGTCATCTATAAGTCTTTGCTTGGTAAAGCCCTGCCTTATCTCAGCTCCCTGGTCATCATAGCAGCACCCACCCGTAGCATGCGCTCCAGCAAGTATATTTCACTGGTCACCCCCAAAGCCAATTCTTCCTTTGGCCGCCTTTCCTTCCAGTTCTCTGCTCCCAATGACTGGAACGAATTGCAAAAATCACTGAAGCTGTAGACTCTTATCTCCCTCTCTAACTTTAAGCACCAGCTGTCAGAGCAGCTCACAGATCACTGCACCTGTACATAGCCCATCTGTAAACAGCCCATCCAACTACCAAGGTATTAGGTGAACAATAGGTAAGTAAAGAAATAAAAACAAGGTGAGGCATACATACAGACACCGGTTAGTCAGGCTGATTGAGGTAGTATGTACATGTAGATATGGTTAAAGTGACTATGCATATATGATGAACAGAGAGTAGCAGTAGCGTAAAAGAGGGTTTGGCGGGTGGTGGGTGGCGGAGCACTGGTTGGTCGGGCCAATTGAGGTAGTATGTACATGAATGTATAGATAAAGTGACTATGCATATATGATAAACAGAGAGCAGCAGCAGCGTAAAAGAGGGGTTGGGGGGGGGCACACAATGCAAATAGTCTGGGTAGCCATTTGATTACCTGTTCAGGAGTCTTATGGCTTGGGGGTAAAAACTGTTGAGAAGCCTTTTTGTCCTAGGCACTCCGGTACCGCTTGCCATGCAGTAGTAGAGAGAACAGTCTATGTGGCTGGGGTCTTTGACAATTTTTAGGGCCTTCCTCTGACACCACCTGGTCCTGGATGGCAGGCAGCTTAGCCCCAGGGATGTACTGGGCCGTACGTACTACCCTCTGTAGTGCCTTGCGGTCGGAGGCCAAGCAATTGCCGTACCAGACAGTGATGCAACCAGTCAGGATGCTCTCAATGTTGCAGCTGTAGAACCTTTTGAGGATCTCAGGACCCATGCCAAATCTTTTAAGTTTCCTCAGGGGGAATAGGCTTTGTCGTGCCCTCTTCACGACTGTCTTGGTGTGTTTGGACCATTCTAGTTTGTTGTTGATGTGGACACCAAGGAACTTGAAGCTCTCAGCCTGCTCCACTACAGACCCTTTTTCTGTAGTCCACAATCATCTCCTTAGTCTTGGTTACGTTGAGGGATAGGTTGTTATTCTGGCACCACCCGGCCAGGTCTCTGACCTCCTCCCTATAGGCTGTCTCGTCGTTGTCGGTGATCAGGCCTACCACTGTTGTGTAGTCTGCAAACTTAGTGAGGGTGTTGGAGTCGTGCCTCCCCATACAGTTATTGATTTGTTTTGCTCCTTAGCACCACAGTATCTCTACTTGCACATTCATCTTCTGCACATCTATCACTCCAGTGTTTAATTGCTAAAGTGTAATTATTTCGCCACTGTGGCCTATTTATTGCCTTACCTCCCTTATCTTACCTCATTAGCACACACTGTATGTAGAATGTTCTATTGTGTTATTGACTATGTTTGTTTATTCCATTTGTAACTGTGTTGTTGTTTGTGTCGCGCCGCTTTGCTTTATCTTGGCCACGTCGCAGTTGTAAATGAGAACTTGTTCTCAACTGGCCTACCTGGTTAAATAAAGGTAAAGTAAAATAAAATAAAAATATATATTTTTATATATAGCAGCAATTTTCTCACCTCTTCCACGCCCACTTTGTGGAACTCACAACTACAGTGCTTCTCTTTCATTATTTGGTCTTTATGCATGAATATGAAGGCTCATCGTGTGTTGTTTGCATGTCATGCCTAAGTTTGCTGAAGTTATTAAAGTGGTTGGCATTATCAAAGGGTTTTGTTATAAAGAAGCCATCTGCCTCAATGAAGGATGGAGCCGAGTTCATTTTTCATTTAAAGTAGTCCAGAGCTTTTTTCTAGCATTCTTTATATCTTTTATCTTTGTTCCATAGTATAGTTCCTTCTCCTTGTTCAGTTTAGTTACGTGATTTCTCAATTTACTGTATGCCTACACAGTAGCCTGTTGGTATGTGTGGGCGATGCGCACAAGACAGAAAAGAGCTCTCTCACACACACACACACATACACACTTCATGTTGCCATGACAAAGTGAAAGCGTGAGAACGGGAGAACATAAAAGCAATCAGTATCTGAATCCTGGAGAGGAGGTTTATTATGACACCGCTCTTAAACACCAAACCAAACAAACACTGAATTCCACATGCAGCTCGATATGAAGCCATGCCAAGCACTAAGCATGTGAATAACTCCCATGTACATGGATCACATGTACTGTGCTGCTGTTAAACTGTCAGTTTCTTCATCATGTACATGTTCTTACTGCACTGCTACTGTTTCAGCAGAGATGGAGCAAAAGTCCAGATAGAGTACTGTTGTATTCGTGCCGCGATTCATGCAATTCAGAAACAGTGTGAAGGTGAGTCATTCGATACCCCATACAGACCTCAGAGGCACAAGTAGAGGAGTACAGATACAAAAAGTAATGCTCTCATACTGCGGAGTGCATCATGTGCCGTGCTGTTACTACCTATAGACCATGTGAATGTGTGGTGATGTTACTACCTATAGACCATGTGAATGTGTAGTGATGTTACTACCTATAGACCATGTGAATGTGTAGTGATGTTACTACCTATAGACCATGTGAATGTGTAGTGATGTTACTACCTATAGACCATGTGAATGTGTGGTGATGTTACTACCTATAGACCATGTGAATGTGTAGTGATGTTACTACCTATAGACCATGTGAATGTGTAGTGATGTTACTACCTATAGACCATGTGAATGAGTAGTGATGTTACTACCTATAGACCATGTGAATGTGTAGTGATGTTACTACCTATAGACCATGTGAATGTGTAGTGATGTTACTACCTATAGACCATGTGAATGTGTGGTGATGTTACTACCTATAGACCATGTGAATGTGTAGTGATGTTACTACCTATAGACCATGTGAATGTGTAGTGATGTTACTACCTATAGACCATGTGAATGTGTGGTGATGTTACTACCTATAGACCATGTGAATGTGTAGTGATGTTACTACCTATAGACCATGTGAATGTGTAGTGATGTTACTCCCTATAGACCATGTGAATGTGTGGTGATGTTACTACCTATAGACCATGTGAATGTGTAGTGATGTTACTACCTATAGACCATGTGAATGTGTAGTGATGTTACTACCTATAGACCATGTGAATGTGTAGTGATGTTACTACCTATAGACCATGTGAATGTGTAGTGATGTTACTACCTATAGACCATGTGAATGTGTAGTGATGTTACTACCTATAGACCATGTGAATGTGTAGTGATGTTACTACATATAGACCATGTGAATGTGTAGTGATGTTACTACCTATAGACCATGTGAATGTGTAGTGATGTTACTACCTATAGACCATGTGAATGTGTAGTGATGTTACTACCTATAGACCATGTGAATGTGTAGTGATGTTACTACCTATAGACCATGTGAATGTGTAGTGATGTTACTCCCTATAGACCATGTGAATGTGTAGTGATGTTACTACCTATAGACCATGTGAATGTGTGGTGATGTTACTACCTATAGACCATGTGAATGTGTAGTGATGTTACTACCTATAGACCATGTGAATGTGTAGTGATGTTACTACCTATAGACCATGTGAATGTGTAGTGATGTTACTACCTATAGACCATGTGAATGTGTAGTGATGTTACTGCCTATAGACCATGTGAATGTGTGGTGATGTTACTACCTGTAGACCATGTGAATGTGTAGTGATGTTACTCCCAATAGACCATGTGAATGTGTGGTGATGTTACTACCTGTAGACCATGTGAATGTGTAGTGATGTTACTCCCTATAGACCATGTGAATGTGTGGTGATGTTACTACCTATAGACCATGTGAATGTGTAGTGATGTTACTGCACTCCCCTTGAACTCAGCCTTCCACTGGGCCGACTCATCATGCTGATGCACAGGCTGACATCTGTCACTCAGATGGGGGTTTGGATACACAGTCAGTGGATGAGATTGAGATGCTTACTGACTACATGTGTGTTGAGGTGGGACGGTACTGCAAGGTCACAGACTTACTGTGTGTGTGCGTGTGTGTGTGTGTGTGTGTGTGTGTGTGCGTGCGTGCGTGCGTGTGTGTGTACGCTCATGTGACTAAAATGTAAATGTTAGTCTCCTGTGTTCTCTGTTGTGTGTAGATTAGAGCCAGATCAGAAGCAACCATTGAGCCATTCTATACGGTGGTACACTGTGGAAATTGAAAACATTGCTGTTTACAGTGAGGTATGAAAAGCGTTTACTCCTCTCACAGCATTCATCCTGATTTAACCTCTGACTCTGAGGGGTTCTGCTGAAGTGTGTGTGAGTGGGCTTGAAGTTATGGTGTGACTGCAATCAGTCCTTCTCCCTCTCTCTCTTTCTCTCTCTCTCGCTCTTTCCCCCTCTGTCACAGACCCTGCATCAAGGGTAGATTATTAATTAGTCACAGCTTTAGCTGCCTGTCTGACAGGTGTGACGTGGAGGTTACAGGTGCTTTGATTGTTCCGCCACTCTGACAGCCCAAAGAGATGAAACAGAGGGAAACAACTGTCTGAATCAATAGGCGCTTGTTGCTGACATGGCTCCCCTTCCTCTGTCTGTCTCTCTGTGACGGGAGGAAGACAAAAGGGTGATGTCGCCGCTGCCGTAAGTAAACAAGACCGCTGCCGCTCTCTCCTCTCTCTTGGGCGGCGCAGCGTTTAGCTCTCTGTAGGGCTCTCTGTTTGATTTTGAGACTTAAGCTAGACGAAGCTACTCGGAGTCGGTTGGGAATATTAATATGAGGACTGGGTAAATCCTCCAGACATACAAAGCTCTTTCTTTTCTGCTCTCTGTCTCATTCACTCTTTCCGTCTCTATTTGCTCTCTATCGGCCCTCTCCCTTTCTTTCATTTTTTCCCTCTTGCTCTGCTTTCTCTATATACTGTATCGCTCTCTCTCTTCCACTCCTTCTCCTGCGCTCTCTCTCTCTCTCTCTCCCTCTCACACGCTCTCTCTCTCTCACGCTCTCTCTCTCTCACGCTCTCTCTCTCACGCTCTCTCTCTCACTCGCTCTCCACTCCTTCTCCTTCGCTTAATCCGGCTTTCAAGGGCTGTAGTCTCTTATAAAGTATCACTTTACCTTGAGTAAGATGGCAATTAACGTTCATCTCCATTACAGTAGGAGGATGGTTCTAAATGAGAGCTTGCTCTTTTTTTTACTGTCATTATCATGAGAAAAAAGACACTACCAGACCTGTCATGTACTTACCTAACAAAAACATCAATATTACTAATTGTTCATTATTTCGACCCATGGTGGGCTGATACTGGGACAAGGCATGTGTATTGTAAAGTGAGAATAGCTGTTTATTGATGTGTTATATGTCCCCACAAGTGACATACCTAATATTTGTGTGTTATTGACATATAACTACAATGGTTAAATGTCACTATCTTGACTTATTCCAAATCCCTCTATCATTACTCCATTTTGTGTCTTGTCTCTTCAGAGGGAGGTCAGATTAACAACACCGTGGGCCAGCCACACCCCTACCCTGCTCTGAGCCAGCTGGCTCACGTCTATGAACAACAACAACCTGGGAAGGAACTCAACAAGTACGCCTCGCTCAAGCTCGTCGGTGAGTGTCTGCTTTGTCCTGCTTTGTTGACGCTGTCTGTGTCTGTAGAGGCCTGGGTTCGACTAAGTCTAGAACGAGTAAGCCTTGTTCGAGCCAGAACGGCCCAACGACTAAGTAGTGTATACCATTATGTATACAGTTGTGGCCAAAAGTTTTGAGACTGACACAAATATTAATTTTCACAGTCTGCTGCCTCAGTTCGTATGATGACAATTTGCATATACTCCAGAATGTTATGAAGAGTGATCAGATGAATTGCAAAGTCCCTCTTTGCCATGCAAATTAACTGAATCCCCCCCAAAAACATTTCCACTGCATTTTAGCCCTGCCACAAAAGGACCAGCTGACATCATGTCAGTGATTCTCTCATTAACACAGGTGCGAGTGTTGACGAGGACAAGGCTTGAGATCACTCTGTCATGCTGATTGAGTTCAAATGACAGACTGGAAGCTTCAAAAGGAGGGTGGTGCTTGGAATCATTGTTCTTCCTCTGTCAACCATGCTTACCTGCAAGGAAACACGTGCCGTCATCATTGCTTTGCACAAAAGGGCTTCACAGGCAAGGATTTTGCTGCCAGTAAGATTGCCCCTAAATCAACCATTTATTGGATCATCAAAAACTTCAAGGAGAGCAGTTCAATTGTTGTGAAGAAGGCTTCAGGACGCCCAAGAAAGTCCAGCAAGCGCCAGGACCATCTCCTAAAGTTGATTCAGCTGCGGGATCGGGGCACCACCAGTACAGAGCTTGCTCAGGAATGGCAGCAGGCAGGTGTGAGTGCATCTGAAGACTTTTGGAGGATGGCCTGGTGTCAAGAAGGGCAGCAAAGAAGCCACTTCTCTCCAGGAAAAACATCAGGGACAGACTGATATTCTGCAAAAGGTACAGGGATTGGACTGCTGAGGACTGGGGTAAAGTCATTTTCTCTGATGAATCCCCTTTCCGATTGTTTGGGGCATCCGGAAAAAAGCTTGTCCGGAGAAGACAAGGTGAGCGCTACCATCAGTCCTGTGTCATGCCAACAGTAAAGCATCCTGAGACCATTCATGTGTGGGGTTGCTTCTCAGCCAAGGGAGTGGGCTCACTCACAATTTTGCCTAAGAACACAGCCATGAATAAAGAATGGTACCAACACATCCTCTGAGAGCAACTTCTCCCAACCATCCAGGAACAGTTTGGTGTCGAACAATGCCTTTTCCAGCATGATGGAGCACCTTGCCATAAGGCAAAAGTGATAACTAAGTGGCTCGGGGAACAAATCATCGATATTTTGGGTCCATGGCCAGGAAACTCCCCAGACCTTAATCCCATTGAGAACTTGTGGTCAATCCTCAAGAGGCAGCTGGACAAACAAAACCCCACAAATTCTGACCAACTCCAAGCATTGATTATGCAAGAATGGGCTGCCATCAGTAAGGATGTGGCCCAGAAGTCAATTGACATTGCAGAGGTCTTGAAAAAGAAGGGCCAACACTGCAAATATTGACTCTTTGCATCAACTTCATGTAATTGTCAATAAAAGCCTTTGACACTTCTGAAATGCTTGTAATTATAATTAAGTATTCCATAGTAACATCTGACAAAAATATCTAAAGACACTGAGGCAGCAGACTTTGTGAAAATTGATATTTGTGTCATTCTCAAAACTTTTGGCCACAACTGTACACTACGTTTCATAAAGGGTTTCTGTATATTGCCCACTTTCGCTGGAGCTAAAGACCGGTGGGTGTCTAATATAAAAGTCTCACAGTCACAGTCAAAAACAGAATCAATTTGTTTGGTGGTTGACATTCTGTACATTTCATTCCACTGACGGCATATTTGATTTGAATAGAGCCTAAACCACTTTTTAATTTCAATACCATAATACATACGAGCAAAGCAAACAACAATTTATTTGAGTAGAAGTCGTGCTGAGTCTTATTCTTTAGTATGCTAAAGGCAGCTCCCCCAGAAACAAAATGATAGGATCCATCTGGCTCTGAGTACTGTATAATCCCAGTCACTACCTTTGGAAAACACAACATCACGGGAATGCAAAATACCCACATCTCATTGAGATGTTAAATGTAGGAGTAAAGCTCTTAATTTTAAATGCAATTCCCAATCCATCACTTTACCATTCAGTCCCTGACTCATTTTGAACAGATTGTTGTGATTGTTTACACAAAGACACTCCATTATGCTGGGGCATTCAGAGGGAGTAGAGAAGATGAAGTGTTTTTCTGTTTTGTGTTTATGCCACACAGTTTATATAACCATTAGCTATTCAATCTGAGACAATTAAGAATGGGAAATGTTGACTGGTATGGCCCATATCTCCTATGTTTGACTAATAAATTGAGCTTAGTAGCTTGGTATTCATGAGGCTATCTGCATACTGGAGTAGGTCCACAATACCAGCAACTTTTTTAGAGACACCTATATTTGCTCCTCCTCCTCTTCCTCCCCCTCTTCCTCCCCTTCTTCCTCCTCCTCCCCCTCCTCTTCCTTCTCCCCCTCATCATCCTTTTCCTCCCCTCTTTCCCGTGCTCCTCTCCCTCTACCTCCAAGCCTAATCTCAATGTGATTCTCCTTTTCTCATCTTCACCTTTCCGCTCCCCAGGACTCTATCTGATTTAATGTCTGTAATAGAGGGTCTCCCACCCCCAGTATTCAGAGCCTTGACTACGGCCTAACTGATAGCTTCTCATTCTAGAGCCGCTCTCCAATGAGATTGCACGGGAGTTATTTTAATCTGCTTTAGAAAGGAATGGACGCATAGTCCCAAGAGACCATCTCCATCTCCTGGAGTCATGAACCGATGATATGCACGTGGAGACGCACAATAACGAGGGCAGCCGAGAGGGACAGGAAGAGGGAGAGAGACGGAGACAGAGAAAGAGAGCGGCACGGAGACAGACGATAAATGGTGCCTTCATTTGAGCTGTGTTATTGCGAAACTTTAACTGAGCACTTTTTCTTCTCTCCCCCATATTGCTCTGCCCTTATTCCACTCATCACAAGTGGCCTGAAGGAAAGAAACACTCTAGTTTGAAACCACAGTGTTGTTTTCCCCTTTTTTCTTTAATTGCCTTTCTGTCACATTCCCAACGGTAGCTACAGAATCCTCAGGCTGAGAGCTGATAAGCCACAATTCTGCAAATCAATATGTATCTGTACTGTCCCCAAGCGAATCTATAAGGTCACACTATTGGATTTTAGAACCAGACATGGAGAGACGGACTAATAAAAGGGACCCAGTACCCAAAACGTAACCCTGAAGACGGTTTGGATATCTCTATCTTTCACTGGAGCAAATGGCCAATTACTATGTATGGCATTGCAAATGCATTTGTGTCTCACTACTCCACCACCCCAATACCATAGAGACCAACAGTTAGGCTATCGCTGGCATTTCTCAGATACTATTGTAGCCTAATTGGAGTTGACACATCATTTAGTCCCTACAGTCCCGACGCCAAGCATCCACATTTGAATTGTTTTTGTATGTCTGTGGCCTTTTGTGACGGAGGAACTTACTCTGTCTGTCTGTGGTTATTCTGTTTCTCGTCACGTTTCCCTGTGAATGTGTGTGTGCCGTTGAGCTGACTGTTGCTAGATTGATTTATGTGTCGCCTGACTGAGTTTGATCCCAGGGGCGGTTTTCTTGCAGCCAGGCAGACAGGCAGACATGAGGCGAGCTCACCGTTCACAGTGCCTCGCCATGCCCTCCTGGCTCGTTTTCCTGCACTAGAAGGAGAGCAGAGCAATAAACTCGATGCATAGTTGCAGCGGCAAGTCAAACTCCCCTAGTATGTTAACTTTATCTTCAAGGATGTGAAAAGCGAAGGGCCATCCACCTTAACCTAAGAGTCACACTAGGATGCTCATTGCTCAACAGCTAAGGTTAAAGATTATTGAGTGAACCGGGGAATGTGAATCACCCAGTAAAAAGGACACATTTCTCAGTGATAAGAGCGATTACAGATTGCCGACATGAACGACAGAGAAATTAATGAGTTCAATTTAACGTGACTAAATTGAATGATGTAGGCTAGCTGGAGGGCACAGGTCTTGGGAGACAGGAAGCATATGAGGCAGAGAATGCTATAGCCTAGACAATGTTCACCTGCCTAGAAATGCCTTCATATCAATTGATCAGCAGAGTCCAATTTAAATTCTCCTCATTTACGGTATTTACAGTACATGTGTAGAAGTAGTAGCCTGCAGTGTCTGTATTATATCATAGGGTTTCAACCAAAGCATTCTGTGTTACTTTGATGGTTGTAGGCTGTCTGGGTGATTCCAGGGCCGTTGGAAAGGTTGAGCGAAATATAATTCCTTCTGAGCAAGTTTCTCCTCCAACAGGGTGAAGTAGAAAACATGTTTTATTTCAGACTCAGTGCTCGATAAAGGAACTAACATTTATAATAAAGTTTGGAATGTGATGAATGTACCCTGAACGGCATGGCTGAAGTATGTGGATTCCTTATGATCTGAACAATGCTCCATGTTTGTTTTGGTATGGTATTACAGTAGGGGAAAGAACTAGAGTTAAAGGTAATGGTAAGTGCACAACCAGAGACGACTTTTGGGAGCGTAGGCTACTAAAGGTGCTATAGGGCAGTATTACTGTAGTATTATAAACTACAAAACATCTTAAACATATGCATCTGCCTCTATCTCCATGCAGCGGCCAAGGCCAACGGCGACTTCTACAACAAGCGGCGTCTGATGGTGGACCTGCCATCCGAAGGCGGCCTCCCCCTCCAACACATGAACGCCATGCGACCTATGAACCCCATGACCAACAACCCTATTTCCCACAACCCAATTAATAACCCCACCATGACCCACAATCCAATGAACAACCCCATGGCCCACATCAACCCCACGGCCCACATCAACCCCACGGCCCACATCAACCCCACGGCCCACATCAACCCCACGGCCCACATCAACCCCACTGCCCACAACAACCCCATGTCCCACAACAACCCCATGTCTCACAACAACCCCATGTCTCACAACAACCCCATGTCTCACAAAACCCCCATGTCCTACATCAAGCCCATGTCCCACAACAACCCCATGTCCCACAATAACCCCATGGCCCACAACAACCCCATGGCCCACACCAACCCCATGGCCCACAACAACCCCATGGCCCACAACAACCCCATGGCCCACAACAACCCCATGGCCCACACCAACCCCATGGCCCACAACAACCCCATGGCCCACAACAACCCCATGGCCCACACCAATCCCATGGCCCACAACATCCCCATGGCCCACAGCATCCCCATGGCCCACACCAACCCCATGGCCCACAGCATCCCCATGGCCCACAACAACCCCATGGCTCACAACAATCCCATGGCCCACAACAACCCCATGGCCCACAATCCCATGAATCCCATTAGCCCCCTGGGCTCCCTAGGCCCAGAGCCCGTGGCCACCTACATCACAGAGATGCCCAGCAGCTTGCCCATTCTATCCAGCTCCCACCAGGGCTCCACCATGCCAGCCGCGCCCAAGCTGAACGCACAGAAGCCCCAAAGACTCTGCAGCAGTGGCTGTGGCGGCGACAGAGTCAGTAATAAAGGTTCAGGAGCCATGACCATGTCCAGCATGACTAGAACAGGGACTTTCCCGGGGCCTCACCGCCACACCGGGACGGTTCCCGGGCCTCACCACCAACAACAACACCACCACCAACATCAAGAGCAACAACACCACCCACTGGCCTACAGCTCCAACACCATCGCAGCCCTCAGGGGGATGGGGGGGGGGATGGGTCTGAAGGGCTGGGACGGGACTGAGACGGTAGGCAGGAGGAAGGGTTACGGCTCCAAGAGGCCCCAGTGTACAGTGGAGCAGATCAACAAGCTGCACAGTCAGTCCCGCTCCCAGAGCCACAGTCAGCACTTCCTGCCCACCCAGCCTTACTTTGTGACCAACAGTAAGACGGAGGTAACTGTGTGAGAGAGTGGGAGAGGGGGACGAAGGTTGCCCAAAGCAGAGTCACCCAATAGGCAAAGAGGGAGAGGACAGAGATGGTGGTGTGTAAGGCCCAGGTTGTTTTGTGTCTTTCTGGGAGCGGGGGCCAGAACAGTGCACCCTGGTGGTGTGGCAGTGTGCTTGCGTGTGCTGTCCAGTATGAGTGGGTAACTGCACATGTGACTGTCAGTCAATCCTACACAGATCCTCAGTCAGAGGGCAGGGGGGCGGGATTGTATAACCATGGCAACGTCCAACAGAAGTATCAAATTCATTGTGTGTGTTATAATATCTGTGTAATGACAACATTATCAACCAATGACAGTGAAACGTGAATACAGCAACAGCAAAAGGAAACATGAGATTGCCATGGATTGCATTACCAAATCTGACAAGCAATATGAGATCTATGGACACCACAATGGCTGGGGCTAAAACATTGAGCAGGGAAACAACAAACTGTGGGGAAAGGAAAAGACATTCATTAAGGAGGCTCTCTCCTACAAAGCCATTGAATCAGCCATAGTTTTAGGGTTATGGGATATGGCTATGAACATTATGGGCTTTGTTCTGTGCTTGTAGCCTTGAAAAGTCTCTTGGTCATCAACACAGAGAATGGAGGCCATTGTCCTGTATATTTGAAGTACAGTACTTGATCACAGCTGACCCGAAGGCAAGGAGGCGGAAGTATTATCTGGAGGATTGTACTGTACTCCTGAAAGACTCATCAGTCCCAATGCTGTTCACACATAGAATCACAGAGAATCTGTGATCCAATATTTAAAGATGTGACTACAGACCATGGCCATCTGTAGTGATACCAGCAAGCTTTTATATTCCCCTTTTTCTCTCTCTTTCATTCTCTCTATCCCTCTGAGAAAAGACAACCTTCAGGTAAAGACAATGTAAAGAGAGAGAAAGTGGTTCTGAATCGTTTCTGTTCTACAGTGTATGGCAAGGCCCCAATAAGAACTATGAAACCCTATTGAGAGATATCCCTCACCTGTATTATTGCTACACGGTATTGTGATTTATATAATGTACCAACATTTGTATTTCTGTTTGTATTTTTGTATGACTGTGTCCTCGTGGCCATCTCTTCACTCTGGCATTTGTGGAAAATACTGTTGCTAGGGCATCCAAATATATGATGGTCTAAAAGTAGAAGACAAAACCTCTTCAAGCAAATTGAACAGTCAAATCTATACAAGCTGAATTTATAGTCCCATTTCAGCCTATAGAAAGCATACTGCATTCATGTACTTATTGTAAACATCCCCCATGTGTTTCTGATTGTAAACATCCCCCATGTGTTTCTGATTGTAAACATCCCCCATGTGTTTCTGATTGTAAACATCCCCCATGTGTTTCTGATTGTAAACTTCCCCCATGTGTTTCTGATTGTAAACATCCCCCATGTGTTTCTGATTGTAAACATCCCCCATGTGTTTCTGATTGTAAACATCCCCCATGTGTTTCTGATTGTAAACATCCCCCATGTGTTTCTGATTGTAAACATCCTCCATGTGTTTCTGATTGTAAACATCCTCCATGTGTTTCTGATTGTAAACATCCCCCATGTGTTTCTGATTGCAAACAAACCCCTCATGTGTTTATTTTCTTTCTCTTCTTTGTTCATGTAAAGGACGTCACGCTGCTTGTTTATCGAGTACCACTTCCTCCCGATTCGGCCCATACCAAATAAGAATTTGTTCTTAACTGACTTCCCTAGTTAAATAAAAAAATAAAAAATTCCTAGCGCAAACTCTGCCTTGCTAGGACACGTGACCACCCTCCTGAAGTGTCTTACCAGTCAGCGCCACTCGAAAAGCTAGCTAAGAGCGTCTGCTAAATGACTTAAATGTAAATGTAAATGTACACTGGTGCAAGTGGGGACACTTCAGGCTGAGGAGTAAGTTTCACACATCTCCATGTGCTACATTCACCCCCAAACTTACTCAACTGCGACCCCAGCTTTGAGCTGAGCGCAACTGTACATCTGAGTCACTAGGCACCACTGTAAAGGACATCACGCTGCTTGCTTAGCCAGTACCACTTCCTCCCAAGTTGGCCCATACTTGGCGCGAACTCAGGACCTCTGCCTGGCTGACCATCCTCCTTACACCTGACCATCCTCTTAAAGCGATTTACAAGTCGGTTCCACGTGAAAAGCTAGCTATTCGCTGGCGCAAGTAGGGACACTTCATGATTAGGAGTAAGTCTCATACATCTCCATGTGCTACACTCCCCTGGTGGTTCCACTGTGTAAGCCATGATAAATAACATCAATGTTTTCAGGATGTGCATTATCACAATATTCAATTGAATTAATCCAGCTATGCGGAAATCTGGAAATATGAACCCCAAACCAACAACATTAAAGTTCACACTGCTCTCAGTGCAGCGGGAAGGCAGATGGGAAGGCAGGCAGGGAGGGAGGCAAACCAGGCAGGCAAAGGAACTCAAACAGAACATATTTTGTCTGAGCAGTGCACCGGGAAGGCAGGGAGGGAGGCAGGCAGAGAGGCAGGAAGGCAGGCAGGGAGGCAGTCAGAGATGCAGGGAGGGAGGCGGGCAGGTAGGGTTACAGGCAGAGGAGGAGGCAGGCAGGCAAACCAGGGAGTCAAAGCAGCTCAAGCATAACATATTTTGTCTGAGCAGCATTCTGCACTCAGCATAACTTAATAGAGAAGAGTCATCCTTCACACTGTGTTCTTCCCAGCAGCAGACTCGGAGTGCATTCAGAGCACAGTTGGTCAGCGGGACTCACTCTGAAGTAGCAGTCATACAGCTCTGAGACGCTGAGAGGGCAGGAGATACTGGAGTATTACTAGTGTAGTATATTACTACTTTGTCAATGATTGCCTTCTCGTGACTGTCCTTATAGTAATGTTATGATATCATAGCTTTATCATTTCCATAGTTTTACCTGGCTTGATTCGGCCCACTCGGACAAAGTGTATAAGGTCCCTAGCAGACCATTCCACACTAGCACACCATTTAGAATGCATGGCCATGCCAATGCATTCCCTCATTCTAAGTGTGCCAGTCTGGATATTGGAATGGAGCCTAATTCCCCCTCATCACATCTGATCCTTTCTTCCCCTCTAAAGCCAGGTGTCTGAAATTAGCAGATCGCCGAGCCAGCCAGCTCCTGCCTACCCAGCCTAGTTCCTGATTGACCTGCTGCCAAAGAAAATTGTTTCTGCTCTGCTGAAAGGAGCGAAATTAAGACTGGATGGTGCGAGTGGCCTAATTAGTGGAATCAGACCCTCTCGTTCCCCCACTCTGCTCTTGCCTCACGGTAGCAAATTGATCGAAGGAGTCGGGTGGTCGATACAATCAGGGCTGCCAGGCATGCAGCTGAAGTCTTGTATTAACTGCCTGGCTGAATATGATTTAGTATTGTGTAGTATAGTGTTGCTCGTTAATAACAACAATCACCCTGGATTTCTGTATGGCTTGAACATAAACTACCCCTGATTGAGAGACCAATTAACATAAACTAACCCTGATTGAGGGAACAATTGAGGCAAACCTGTACAGTACCAATTGTCACTCAAAGAGGCTACATTAAAGAACTGTGTGAACCCGGAAATATTTCGTGTGTATAATAAATGTGATTTTTGTTCATTTTCTTGGAAACCTGAAAACGTGTTGAAACCATTCTTGTAAAGGTGTCTAAAGGAAGTGACTCATTAGAATGTTGGGACGATGTTTGAAGCCACTACACCGTTATTCTCTCTTTCTGTCAAACTTAACTTGGTGGTTTCATTTGATTTTCCTCCTACAACCTTGAAGTGAGGAAGTTGAGATAATTACAATCTTGCGCCTATCCTCTCAGAAAAGAAGTGACTGAAATGAATCTGTAGACAGAGAGAGAGAGGGGGAGAAAATAAAAACCTCTCTAAACCGTCAACATCAGACTCTCGCGTTCTTTCAGCTGCCTGCTGTAACAGGGAGAAACTCCACCTGGGAACTCAACATAAAAACTCATCTTGGAAACTCGGTGTAGGGGGGGATGAGGACTTTGCTTTTCAATCAATAAGATATACAAACCAGACGAGATTAAACCTGACCTTAAAATACCTGCCATTACTACTTACCATTATTGACATTTATAATATAAAATCAGAACACTTCTGCAACCTACACACACACACACACACACACACACACACACACACTCTCCCACAGTAATCAGCATCAGTAAAGGTATCAGGATTGTGAGCACTGAAAAATAATGGAAGTTCTCTAAATTCTTATAAATGATTATAATGAGCAATATAGTCACAGGCATCAATTTTGCAGATTACCCAACCAAATGTATATTGAAAAATGTATTTGTCCGTGAATGTTATGTTTGTATGATTTGGTTGTACTGATATTGTACGCCAGGTTATGTCGAGCCAGCTGAAAACATAACGACGGTTTATACTCAGAACAGAAATTGGAAGTGTATTAGATTATGAACTTTTTACCACAGTTCTGTACTAACCAGATAAGCAAACCAGGCGAGGACGTTAGCAATTATTGTTAAACCATTCTGTATGACAGAGAAACATAATTGTATTTATCAAGCCGTAAAAAAGAAATACATACAATGGGCTTATATTAAAGGACTTCTGCAGGTCTGATTTCTATAACACATTTTACACTGTTTATTTGGTTACCCAGAAGAGGTGAGTTGAATAAATTCCAGTTAATTCCAGTTCCACCCTGTCGTTGAAACGATGGAATGTTTAATCATGCTTTTGTCTGCTATGCCAACCTGTTGACTTTCTGTCATTCTGCCTTCTATCAAAAACTGTCTAAAGTAAATATTGTACTGTATACACATGATGAGGGTGAAGATATCAAACAACATCTGCCGTTTCTCTTACATCTGATTAAGGGGTTTGTTCCAATAGGAGGTATATCGTTTAAGTTATTATCTGATATCAGAATCAATAGAAGGGTATCAAACCCATACAATCTGTGTGTTTGATATTTCTGGGGTTTGAACTCAATTGCAATCAAGGGCCAATGGATACAGTTACCATGGAATGATTAGTATGCTTTCTATAAACTACAGTATATAAATAAAATCCATAGAAACCACATCCTTTAATAGATTCTTACATTTATTAGATCATCTGAATTCTAATCATGCATTAATCAATAAAAGTATGTTTTTGATGTCCAACTCATTCTATGATATTTATATACACTACTGTTCAAAAGTTTGGGGTCACTTAGAAATGTCCTTGTTTTTGAAAGTGAAGAGGTGACTCCAGGATGCTGGCCTTCTAGGCAGAGTTGCAAAGAAAAAGCCATATCTCAGACTGGCCATTAAAAAGAAAAGATTAAGATGGGCAGATGAACACAGACACTGGACAGAGGAACTCTGACAAGAAGGCCAGCATCCCGGAGTCGCCTCTTCACTGTTGACGTTGAGACTGGTGTTTTGCGGGTACAATTTAATAAAGCTGCCAGTTGAGGACTTGTGAGGTATCTGTTTCTCAAACTAGACACTCTAATGTACTTGTCCTCTTGCTCAGTTGTGCACCGGGGCCTCCCACTCTTCTTTCTATTCTGGTTAGAGCCAGTTTGCGCTGTTCTGTGAAGGGAGTAGTACACAGCGTTGTACGAGATATTCAGTTTCTTGGCAATTTAGCGCATGGAATAGCCCTAATTTCTCAGAACAAGAATAGACTGACGAGTTTCGGAAGAAAGTTCTTTGTTTCTGGACATTTTGAGCCTGTAATTGAACCCACAAATGCTGATGCTCCAGATACTCAACTAGTCTAAAGAAGGCCAGTTTTATTGCTTCTTTAATCAGCACAGCAGTTTTCAGCTGTGCTAACATAATTGCAAAAGGATTTTCTAATGATCAATTAGCCTTTTAAAATTATAAACTTGGATGAGCTAACACAACGTGCCATTGAAACACAGGAGTGATGGTTGCTGATAATGGGCCTCTGTACGCCTATGTAGATATTCCATAAAAAATCAGCCGTTTCCAGCTACAATAGTCATTTACAACATTAACAATGTCTACACTGTATTTCTGAACAATTTGATGTTATTTTAATGGACAAAAAATGTGCTTCTCTTTCAAAAACAAGGACATTTCTAAGTGACCACAAACTTTTGAACGGTAGTGTACATATGTGTATATTTATACATTGGACTGATTAGAGTGATTATTAGTCAAGCATATTTTATTATAGAGCCTATCCCATACTCTTGTTTGAACAGTAGCTATAAGAATACACTGCTGCCCCACTGTTGCCAGTCCTGACCTATGATTTGTGAGGTTCAGTTATGGGGTAGCTGTATTTTTGGGTACTGTTAAATTATAAATAGATATAAAAAAATATATATATATATATAGCAAAGTTTTGTCCGAGAATATATTACTATAGTGTTGCTATGAATTTGTCTTTTTTAGTTTATGGATTGACTGGAGTTCCTTCTTTTTTTCTTTTTTCAAAATTAATTTGATGTTGAAAAATGTTAATTTGTCATCTACAGATTACTATCAGTGTTCTATATTCAACTTTCTTATGTGGCAATAAAAAGATGAGTACATAACTTCTGAAAACACTGCATTCTGCCTGTTTCTTTTTCTCTTTATCGTCCTGTTTTTCTGTCCTAATCGTCCCCCAAGAGGTTCTCCCACTATCCCTGTCTCTCCTCTCTTCCTCTCCTCTTCAAGCTCGCTGAGTCCATGCCAGTCAGTTAATGTGTCCTTGGAATTAAAACTGCTGATTGCTGCCAGCTACAGTCAAGCCATACTGTTTGGTCATAAACATTGCTTTTACCTTCAAATGAACCGGCGATTCATGAGAAAACAAATGCTGTCCTCACCTTTACAGGTAGGAGACTGCCAGATTTCCAAAGCACTAATTACAGCATGCTGCCATCGCTATTGGCTATAAAAGAACATCTGTAGAGGCAACCCTGGGTTTTCCAATCAATCAGGAAAAAATAAGACCTGAGTTTCATCCCACCATAGAAGCTACCTTCTCCTCCTGATCAACCTAGCCAAATAACACAGCAGTGAGCCAAATAACATAACAATGAAGCAAATAACACAACATTGAACTGTTTATGCAATATGTCGCTGAAGACAGGGGTTTCTCTCCCTTTTGCCATTCATTCATGTCTTTATTGATGTCTGGTCCTCCACAAGTCGAACTGGAGTAATTGTGTCGGAGCCTGGCCCACAGTGGCTCATATCCTGAGAGAGAGGACAGGGAAAGAGGCCCACTGATGAGCCATGTGGTATCCAGGTGCACTGACACACTCCCCTGGTCCTTACTGCCCGTTCAAATCAAATCAAAGTTCATTTGTCACGTGCACCGAATACAACAGGTGTAGACCTTACAGTGAAATGCTTACTTACAGGCCCAAACCAACAGTGCAATTTTAAAGTAAAAAAATAGGTATTAGGTGAACAATAGATAAGTAACAAAATAAAAAACAACAGTAAAAAGATACTGAATAATAACAGTAGCGGGGCTATATACAGGCACCGGTTAGTTGGGCTAATTGAGGTAGTATGTACAGCTGAAGTCAGAAGTTTACATTCACTTTTTTATCTACTCCACAAATTTCTTGTTAACAAACTATAGTTTTGGCAAGTCGGTAAGGCATCTACTTTGTTCATGACACAAGTACTTTTCCAACAATTGTTTACAGACAGATTATTTCACTTATACTTCACTTTGTCACAATTCCAGTGGGTCAGAAGTTCACATACACTAAGTTGACTGTGCCTTTAAACACCTTGGAAAATTCCAGGAAATGATGTCATGGCTTTAGAAGCTTCTGATAGGCTAATTGACATAATTTGAGTCAACTGGAGGTGTACCTGTGGATGTATTTCAAGGCCTACCTTCAAATTCAGTGCCTCTTTGCTTGACATCATAGGAAAAGCAAAAGAAATCAGCCAAGAACTCAGAAAAAAATTGTAGACCTCCACAAGTCTGGTTCATCCTTGGGAGCAATTTCCAAATGCCTGAAGGTACCATGTTCATCTGTACAAACAATAGTACGCAAGTATAAACACCATGGGACCACGCAGCCGTCATACTGCTCAGGAAGGAGACGTATACTGTCTCCTAGAGATTAATGTACTTTGGTGCAAAAAGTGCAAATCAATCCCAGAACAAGGACCTTGTGAAGATGCTGGAGGAAACAGCTACAAAAGTATCTATATCCACAGTAAACCGAGTCCTATATCGACATAACCTGAAAGGACGCTCAGCAAGGAAGAAGCCACTGCTCCAAAACCGCCATAAAAAAGCCAGACTATGGTTTACAACTGCACATGGGGACAAAGATCGTACTTTTAGGAGAAATGTCCTCTGGTCTGATGAAACAAAAATAGAACTGTTTGACCATAATGACCATGTTTGGACCATGTTATGTTTGGAGGAAAAAGGGGGAGGCTTGCAAGCCGGAGAACACCATCCCAACCGTGAAGCACGGGGGTGGCAGCATCATGTTGTGAGGGTGCTTTGCTGCAGGAGGGACTGATGCACTTCACAAAATAGATGGCATTATGAGGAAAGAAAATTATGTGGATATATTGAAGGAAAATCTCAAGACATCAGTCAGGAAGTTAAAGCTTGGTCGCAAATGGGTCTTCCAAATGAACAATGACACCAAGCAAACTTCCAAAGTTGTGGCAAAATGGCTTAAGGACAACAATGTCAAGGTATTGGAGTGGCCATCAAAAAGCCTTGACCTCAATCCTATAGAACATTTGTGGGCAGAACTGAAAATGCGTGTGCGAGCAAGGAGGCCTACAAACCTGATTCAGTTACACCAGCTCTGTCAGGAGGAATGGGCCAAAATTCACCCAACTTATTGTGGGAAACTTGCGGAAGGCTACCCACAACATTTGACCTAAGTTAAACAATTTAAAGGCAATGCTACCAAATACTAATTGAGTGTATGTAAACTTCTGACCCACTGGGAATGTGATGATAGAAATAAAAGCTGAAAGAAATCATTCTCTCTACTATTATTCTGACTTTTCACATTCTTAAAATAAAGGTACAGTTGAAGTCGGAAGTTTACATACACCTTAGCTAAATACATTTAAACTCAGTCTTTCACAATTCCTGACATTTAATCCTAGTAAAAATTCCCTGTTTTAGGTCAGTTAGGATCACCACTTTATTTTATTGGCGCTTTGCCTGTTTGATGGTTCGTCGGAGGGCATAGCAGGATTTCTTATAAGCTTCCAGGATAGAGTCCCACACCTTGAAAGCAGCAGCTCTACCCTTTAGCTCAGTGTGAATGTTGCCGGTAGGCCATGGCTTCTGGTTGGGGTATGTACGTACAGTCACGGTGGGGACGACGTCCTCGATGCACTTATTGATAAAGCCAGTGACTAATGTGGTGTACTCCTCAATGCAATCGGAAGAATCCCGGAACATGTTCCAGTCTGTGATAGCAAAACAGTCATGCAGTTTAGCATCTGCCTCATCTGACCACTTTTTTATAGACCAAGTCACTGCTGCTTCCTGCTTTAATTTGTGCTTGTAAACAGGAATCAGGAGGATAGAATTATGGTCAGATTTACCAAACGGAGGGTGAGGGAGAGCTTTGCATGTGTCTCTGTGTGTGGAGAACAGGCAATCTAGATTTTTTTCCCTTTGGTTGCGCATTTAACATGTTGATAGAAATTTGGTAAAACTGATTTAAGTTGCCCTGCATTAAAGTCCCCGGCCACTAGGAGCGTCGCCTCTGGGTGAGCGGTTTCCTGTTTGCTTATTTCCTTATACAGCTGACTGAGTGCGGTCTTAGTGCCAGTGTCCGTCTGTGGTGGCAAATAAACAGCCACGAAAAGTATAGATGAAAACTCTCTTGGCAAATAGTGTGGTCTACAGTTTATCATAAGATACTCTACTTCAGGCGAGCAAAATCTAGAGACTTCCTTAGATTTCGTGCACCAGCTGTTGTTCAGCTGTTTTTCACACCACTCAGACCGAGACATTCATAAAAGCTACAGAGACAGGATAACATCAATAAAGGCTAGCTTAGAAACACCTTTATCTAATTATCCCAGATTTCTAAAGACATACAAAGTCCTGTATTGGAATTGTCTGTCCTCTGAAATGAACGTCAATCTGGTCTCTCCTTTTCTCAACTTGTTCTGAATATATTTTTCAACACCAGCGATTCAGTGATTCATTTGATATTTCATGTTGATATGAAATTATTTAGGAAATGCTCTTTAGAAAAGCCTTAAATCCATTGAAAACTATTATCACTATTTTCCTGCATGTTATTTTCAACACCTCTTTTCCCAACTGAGAAGCCAAATGCCTCTGCATTTATTCCCCTCTTGTAGAACATATTGAATAGAATACATGACTCTATATAGTTAGGCGCTAATGGGAAAGTCCTTGGGTGGCAGCCACCACTGTGCCCTGTGTGCACCGTGACAGCACATTTTATTTACACACACACGCACACACGCACGCACACACACGCACGCACGCACACACGCGTGCACGCACGCACGCACACACACACACACACACACACACACACACACACACACACACACACACACACACACACACCGACATACCTGTTTGGTACCCTTTTCAATGACACGGTGACAGCACCGTTTATTCACCCCGCTCTGACGAGGGTACCCAGGTGTCCCTGTGCTGGCTTCGTGTCAGCAGAGTGAACACTCCATATTTCTAAAGGAGGCACTCATGTTGTGCCTCTCTACTTATTCTGCGTCACGCTAACTGTGGTTTTATGACAGGGTGGAGGGTGATGTATGCATACAGGCACAACTCTGAGAACACAGCCACCTGGGGGTGATAATAACATGTGCAGTTTTTCTGTCTTTATCCACGCTGAACTTTAAAACTGGAAATGTACTTTGTGTGTATCTTTCCATTTTGGTTTAAATACTTTATATACAGTAAATTGGCCAGAATCATGTGGCTAAATGTGGTTCTCTACTCATACCCTGCAACTGTACAGTGCAAGCCTACCCCATCAATCTCTCCTATCCCCACAGCGTTTCTTAGTGTTTCCAAACTCTTAAATTATAACCTCATCAATAGAGATACCACTGCTTCTTTCGTGTTTTCCAGTCAAGTGTGAGTGTCTGCTGGTGGTCAATTTGACAGCTGAATTTGAGGAGCCAGAGGGGTTGCAGGACTCAACAGTTCCTGGATGAAAGCCAGCCGTTGCCAGGGTGACCGAACTTGTGCCTCCTGTGAAGAAATCTCTTTGTATTGTTTCCAAGGCAACAACTGTAGAGAGAGAGAGAGAGAGAGAGAGAGAGAGAGAGAGAGAGAGAGAGAGAGAGAGAGAGAAGGAGGCTGAGGGTAGAGTGGGTAGGGCTATTGGGTTTGGTTAGATTTTTCTTCCCATGTCTGTGTTGTTTATGTTCAGTAGTTGTTTGCGTGGGCAAAGTCATATGATATAAATCCCCCCAAACAACATAACTCAGCAGATTCTATTAAGTCAGGTGCAATGATATAGCTTGCAGAGGGAAAGAGTAAGATACAATGGTTCTTGACGATGTTTGAGGTGTTTTTATGTGCAGTTATTGAAGAGACTGTCAACCCGAAAGCTCTTTCCAGATTATAGAATAGGACATGAAAAACAAGATTTACTGCGGGGATGATTCTGTTTTAAACAAACAACAACTTCAAAGTCTTTATGAAGCCTTTCAAAAAAAAACATTATAAAACCTTCATAGATTTACTGTGGGGATGATTAGAGCTGTGACATTTTGTCAGCCGGTTATTGTTATGCAAAAGACTGCCGGTCTCACGGTAATTGACCGTTAATTAACATAAACATGTTTAGCAGCTCCAGGCCTCCACACATACAAGCAGCTTATGCCCGCCTTTGGAACATCTACATTCAAAAAAGTTGAATAAAAAAAGTTGAATAATTGGGCCTCCAGCAGTCTAAGGCATCACTACAGATGCAGATTCGATCCCGGGCTGTGTCGCAGCCGGCCGCGACCGGGACACCCATGAGGTGGCGCACAGTTGGCCCAGCGTCGTACGGGTTTGGCCGGATGGGATGTCCTTGTCCCATCACAATAAATCAATTTTACTTTAGGCAGGTCTAACATCTCTGGGTCGCCTGTCTTTTCAGTTCACTGCAGCTAGCGACTGGAATGAGCTGCAATAAAAAGTCAAACTGGACAGTTTTTATCTCAATCTCTTCATTCAAAGACTCAATCATGGACAATCTTAAGTGGTTGTTCCACTGGATATCTTAAGGTGAATGCACCAATTTGTAAGTCGCTCTGGATAAGAGCGTCTGCTAAATGACGTAAATGTAAATGTAAATGTAAACAAGTCCTATATGCCAGATGTAGAGTTATTTGGCAACTTTAGTTGTGAATGATACAAGTCTTAGAATGCCTTAGAAATCAAAATCTGTGTGAGCTGCATGATGCGGCTATAGGTTATTGATTTGAGGAAGTCGCAAGAAAAGCTTGCCTGTTCCTTGCCTCAGGCTGTACACGTTGTTCTCTCATATTTTCCCCAATCAGACTATTCTCAATTTAATCTTGTCTTTAATAATACGTACAATTAGTTTTGATTTAGAATGGCACCCTATCAAATTGGCAGAAAGAGGGGCAGGAGAAAAAATACATGTCATCTGTATGCACTGGAATAGAGAATGGAGGCCACTTTCCCGGCTCATTTTTCACTCATGTCAGGTAGGCTATTCCGGTTATTTCACTCCATGCATCAACCACTGTTTCAGGAGCACGCAGCCTCTGGCTGTGTGACGGGTGATATTCCCACCCATGGTCTCTCCAACCCTGTTCCTGCAGCTACCCAGTGTTTCATTTGGGAAACCAAGTTAAATCTGTCTGGGAATATTGACAGTAACATGTTTTCACAACAAAACATATTTCATTAAACTGTTGACAGCCCCTCTTTCTGTCCGCTTTAGAAAGGAATGAAGGAGAGGGGAGGAGATGGAAATGCATGGTGGTGAGATATTCTGTAGCTAAAGGTAATGTGTCAGTCTATTAATTATGGGGGGGGGAAGCCCTATTTCTAGGCTATTCAAAATCAAATACAAATTCACTTTAATTGTATGCCAACTCGAAATTTGTTTAATTTAGGCTGCCAATTATGTATCAAAGATATTAAATATATGTTTTAATGTGTTTATGCCATGCGTAATATGTCTAGTATTGTATAACATCACAATCATCATTTGAATTCAGTTTTTATGTCGGTCTTGGGCTCATTTAGAGGCCTGTGCTTATGCATAGGCCAATATATTTTAGTTGTGTTTGGCTTTGAAATAAAATACACAAGGACCATGTTTTCCACTCAGTTTCCACCTGTTGTTGAACTTCTTTCTTCAAATTGATCAATCACAGTGAGGTGAGTTTTTAAAGCATGATACTGTTTTGATGATAAGTGTTTGATGTGTTTTTAGATTGTATTTGCATTTATGTCAGAGTGGTTGGAGGGACAATAGAGCCCTGAGTAGCAGACCATTAGGACCTGACGGTCGTTAGCGAGTTGGGTACTACTATGTGCATAAAAGGAGATTACCGTGACTCAAGCATCACTTAGAATTTTACTGCGGTCATGAATGATAACTGCCAGTGTGGCGGTAATATGGTCACTGCAACAGCCCTAGAGATGATTCCATTTTAAACAAACAACAACTTTAAAAGCTTTATGAAGCCTTTTTAAAACCCTTTATAAAACCTTCATAGATGCGTCATAAACCATTTCTGAGAATATGTCATGATATAGCCTTTAGTAGATGGAAAAGGGACATCATTCTACATTTGGCAAAGCACCTCTCATATCAAAACTTTATTAAGCCTGAAAAGTTGTTGATTTTAATTGGGACCAAAATTAGGTTTTTATTTCTTTTTTATTACAATAGCTTTAGTGTAGAGAGGATATGGATTCCTACTGTGTGATAATTGATTGCATAAATTTAGAGTTGATTAATAATGTTGTGAGTTCTTCTCTCGCATATAAAACTGGTTTACCCATACCAACAGATTCCACTAAGACGCTCCTTCTTTCCTCAGTAGAATCTATTCTATAATATATAACTTACGTTTTGTTCAGGTCCAGTGATTTGTTACTTGATTAAAGAGTATGTATGACTTCATTTGGATAATGGTGTGGATTAGATTCAAACTGTCTGCTGGACAGTCTACCCATAAATTAAAGGGATTGAAAGTTTTTGCCATTTAGTTTCTCACTATCTACAAATGTACTGTACATGTGTGGAGAAAGAATGAAGAGTGCATAAAGTACACACACACGCACACACACACACACACACACACACACACACACACACACACACACACACACACACACACACACACACACACACGCACACACACACACACACACACACACACAACAGAGTTCAGGAGATCTTCAGGGGATGATGGATCTATACCTCTGGGTAAATATTATCCAAGTCTGGTATTATATGACATGTGTAGCACAATAACTTGCAGAAAAAACCCTAGGAGAGAGCTGAACGGGCTGACGACTCAATTCCAACTTTTCAGAAAATCTCCTGGGGGTGTTTATTAGTTTGTTCTCCCGGCTTCCTTCCATGTGAGGTTGTTTTCTCTCTACAGAGACACATACTGCACCCGACGGCAGCCATGGAAATGTGAAGCTCTCACCATGAATATTCTGAATGAGGCGATGAAAATTCAACTGTCAGTTAAACCCTGTTATCTCAGGGAGATTTACATATACCCTGTGAGGGTACTGTACCACTTAAACCCCAGGATCAGGCATTTTTCTGAACATCTCACTCCTCCTCCTTTAACTGTGGCTGTTGGGATTTAATCAGCCACAAGGCCAACGCAGTAGCTGGGATAGCCAGCCCTCTACCTTTATCTACAAGCCAGACCATAGAATAGAAGGTAAAGCACCATGTTGAAGCAATATAGCCATGCTCCTTATCGTGGGCATTACACAGACATTAGCGAAGGGGTTGTTGCCCCCTCGCCCCCCCCCCCCCCCCTAATTCAGAATACACACACACATGCACAGATACACACAAACACACGCATGCAGGCACTATCACACACAAACACACACACACACACATACATACACACATGTACATGTAAATACACACACACACACACACACAAACACACAAACACACACACACACACACAATCACCATCCTTCTTAATTTTTGCTCTGCAGCTAAAGCGAAGCCCATCACAGAGTGATAATCAAGTGTTATTCCACAGGGACTCAGTGCTGTGGAAGACAAATAGAAACGCATGCATCTCTTACCAACCCACTCCCTCCACACACACACGCACACGCACACACACAGGCATGCACGCAACCACACACACGCACACACACAGGCATGCACGCACCTACGCACACACACACACACAGACACACACACACACAGGCATGCACGCACAAGACACGCACGCACACACACAGACACACGATCCACCTGAAGCAAAGCATTTTCCGCATCTGTGTAACAACGTGAGACACACTCTTCCACACACTCTACTTACAGTAAGCTGAAGGGGAAAACATCCATATATAGCTAACAGATATGTGTTAGCAAATAACAACACCAGCACATTATTTTCAAGAGGGAATGCATATGGCTGTAAAAGCATGCAAAATCTCCCCAGGATACCTTAGAAACACTGCCTTATTACAGTTTTTTTCAATTGCTAACAAGCATCGGTCAATACTGAAGCCACTTTTTCAAAACTCTTCACACAGTCTGCATTACCAACAGGCATCTTGACCAAACAGTTCATCTCACCTCCAAAACTCACTCAAACCACCAAAACACTTCATACATGTCTCAAAATAAGCTCGGTCGACCATAACACTGGCAACAATTCTCACTCAGAAAGCAGACATTATCACTCATAACACACTGACCTAAAAACACTAACAACAGGGAGCATTACATAAATGATGAACTTTTCTCTTTGAAGTTTGAATGATTGCACATACTGTACAGTACTTTGAGGGTTCTAGTTCTCCCTCTCTCTTGCATTTGGCCACAAGTTCTCATCAAAATCACATCTTATGTCTTCTCTGGCGATGGATCTTGGAAAGTATCTTCTGGAATGTCTAGTCCAACCCTGGCAGTCTTCAGGAGAAGTGTCTCCACACCCTGGCAGTCTTCAGGAGAAGTGTCTCCACACCCTGGCAGTCTTCAGGAGAAGTGTCTCCACACCCTGACAGTCTTCAGGAGAAGTGTCTCCACACCCTGCATTCATGGCCTCCAGTAAGGACATCTGGTCATGTGGATGGTGGTCATAAACCTTCCACCTCCACACAGAGAAAAACTCCTCTATGGGGTTTAGGAAGGGGGAGTTTGGAGGCAGTTATAGTACTGATGTCATTCCCTCTGACTCAGTTGGTAGAGCATGGTGTTTGCAACGCCAGGGTTGTGGGTTCGTTCCCACGAGGGGCCAGTACGGAGGGGAAAAAAAATAATAATAAAAAATGTATGAATAAGAGCGTCTGCTAAATGACTTAAATGTAAATGACATCCTGGGATGTGCAGCAAACCAGTCTGTGACTGTGGTAGAATGCCACACTATCCCACACAACAACAAAGGTAGGGGAGGTTTTGCCCCTCTCTCCTCCGCTGGCACAAGTCAATTATGAAGGTCATCTAGAAAATAAATTAACCTCTCTGTATTGTAGGGGCCAATGAGTGGTTTGTGTAACAGCAAACCATCATTGGACAGTGCTGCACACATTGTGATGTTAGCTCCTCTCTGTCCAATCACATTTCTTCCCCTGCGACATGTTTTTGCCAGGTTGAATCCAGCTTCATCCACAAAGATGAATGTATGTGCAGTTTGCCTGGCTTCCATCTCCATTACTCTCTAAAATACAGTAAAACCACAGTTTTACAGTACTTTACATTATGCATCGCTGTGTATGTACCCTGTTTGGTTATTGAACAGACATCTGACCTGGACATATTGATACTGGAGTTCTTTCACACGTTCACCGTTTCTCTCAAAGGGTACAGTGTACAACTGCTTCATCCTTATTTTATGTTTCTCTAGGATTCTGGCAATTGTCGTTGTGCTGACCGTATTCACATTCCCACAGTGATATTGTCTGCCAGCACTCTGTCCCGAATTTCCCGCAGTTTTATTGCATCGTTACCAATTACCATGTCAACAATGTCAATTTCCTGCATATCTGATAATACTCTGCCTCTCCCTCCTGTGGGAGGCAACCTTTGGATCTTACTGAAAAACACAAAACAATCAATATATTTCAAAATGTCAGTACATGTAAAAATGTGAACATACTGTATTGTACTGTAATATGAATTTCAATTATCATTGAAGGATGCACATCTCATCTTTCGCTGGGAAAATATGTACTATTGATGCAACTGTTGAACGCTGCAGATTTGGTTGCACCCTTAAACCGGTAAAATGTATGCACTCTACTGTAAGTCGCTCTGGATAAGAGCGTCCGCTAAATGACTAAAATGTAAAATGTAAAAATGTAAAATGTTTCTCTCAAAGAGAGACCATGGTTTACAACATGGTCAATAATTGTGGCCCTTGTTTCATCAGAGACCACCGCTCAGTCTTCCTCTCCTTTGTCCTCCACGCATTCTCCCTCTCCCTGCCACTCTTCTTTCCCCACCAACCTGTCTTCCTTGATCCATGTTTCCAAACTAAATCATTCCGAAGCCGTCCTCTTTTATCTGTTTGGTAACGAGACTAAAAACAGGACACTTGAGTAGGCTTTCAACTGAAATTGCAATCAGCTGTGTTAAGAATGATTAAATATTCTTCTGAGATGTTCTATATGTTTCAATGTGGTTACTGCAGAAATGCACGACATTTGCCATCATTCTGTTTTGAATGTGTTTAACAGTTTTGGAAACAGTGTGTTTGCGTTTGAAAACACGCGCTGCAAATATATAGTTTTGCAGGTGGTGGAGTATGAATGAGAAAAGAGTTCATGGATTTTGGAGAATGTGGTCATTGAATGCATTTTGTGTGAATGCAATGAAAACGATTCACAGTTTGGTCCACATACACTACTGTTTCGCTGACTGTGTGAAGAGTTTTGACAATATGACTTCAGTTTTGACCAATGCATGTTAGAAATTGAAAACTGTAAATGTACGCCAGGAGATATCATCAAATCAAATCAAATGTTATTTGTCACATGCGGCAAATACAACAGGTGTAGACCTTACCGTGAAATGCTTACTTACAAGCCCTTAACCAACATTGCAGTTCAAGAAATAGAGTTAAGAAAATATTTACTAAATAAAGTAAAAAAAAAAAAGTATTAAGTAACAAGAAAATTACATAACAATAACGAGGCTATATACAGGGGGTTCCGATACCGAGGCAATGTGCGTTGGTACAGGTTAGTCGAGGTAATTTGTAAAGTTGTCACACCCTGATATGTTTCACCTGTCTTTGTGCTGGTCTCCACCCCGCTCCAGGTGTCGCACATCTTACCCATTATCCCCTGTGTATTTATACCTGTGTTCTCTGTTTGTCTGTTGCCAGTTCGTTTTGTTCGTGAAACCTACCAGCATTTGTTCCCTGAGACCTTGCCTGCCATTCTGGACCCTTTACACCCTCTCTGGATTATTGACCCCTGCCTGCCTTTGACCTGTCGTTTGCCTGCCCGTGTTTTAGAAATAAACTTTTGTTTCTTCGACAATGTCTGCATCTAGGTCATACCTGTGCCGTTATAGTACGAACTGGTTATGACTGACCCAGCAGACTTGGACCAGCTCCGCAACGTCCTCTCCTCCCAAGGAGCCACCATTGGAAGTTGCTTCGTGGTCTTTTGGAATGGTTCCAGACCTTAGCCGAACGCCACGACCAAGCATTGAACACATTTTTAGAGCAATTCCGTGGGTTGTCTACTATGCAGCCTACCATGACGGTAACCTCCCAGCAACTCAGTAACCCGGCTGTTAGCAGCGCCATCACCCCGGTTTACCGGGAACCCCGCTTACCTCCGCTGGAGCGCTTCGATGGAGAGTCGAGCACCTGTCAGGCGTTTCTCGCTCAGTGTTCACTCACCATCGAGCTGCAGCCCTTCTCCTTCCCCTCGGACCGCTCTAAGATGACATACCTCATCACGCTGATGTCCGAGAGGGCTCTCGCCTGGGCTATGGCAGTATGGGAACAATAGTCGGTTGTATGCTCCAATCTGGAGTTTGTGGCAGAGGTAAAGAAGGTTTCGATGCTCCATTGTCCAGGAGAGAGGCTGCCAAGAAGTTACTCCAGCTTCGGCAAGGCTCCTGCAGGGTGGAAGACTACGCAGTGGATTTCCACACATTGGCAGCTGAGAGTGCCTGGAACCCAATGTTCGACATGTTCCTGCACGAGTTTCGGAGGAAGTAAAGGATGAGCTTGCTGCCCGAGAACTACCGACGGATCTTGACTTGGTCATTGCCTTGACCATTCGGATCGATGGGCGACTACGGGAACAAAGGAAGGAGATTGGATTTCACTCGCCCGTCCAAGGATTCCACCTCGTCTCCGAGGTATCCCAGAAGTCCCCAACGGTTCCATTGCCGAGAGAACCCAAAGCTACCTGAGTTCTCCCGTGAGTCTCCGAAAGCTGCCGATTCACCTCTTCCCGAGCCCATGCAACTAGGCAGAGCTAGGCTGTCTCCAGCTGAAAGGCTATACAGGTTTCACACTAAGAGCTGCCTGTATTGTGGGACTACTGGTCATTTCATCTCCCTGTCCACTAAAAGACCAGGCTCACCGGTAGGAGCGAGTACTCTGGTGGGCCTTACTTAGAACTTTTCTTCTCCCCTTACTCGCATCCCTTTTCATGCCATTTTGCTGTGGGGAAACCAGTCGAAATCTCTCCGTGTCCTCATCGACTCTGGGGTCGTGACCCTGGCTTCCAAGCTGGATATCCCCACTCAGCCCCTCTCCATTCCCATGGACGTTAGAGCACTGGACGGGCACTCTATAGGCCGGGTCACCCACAATACCATCCCCATCATCCAGGGAATCACAGTGAGACGATCCAGTTCCTGTTCAGGTTCCCGTGGTATTGGGATTCTCCTGGCTCCAGCGACACAATCCCCTCATTGACTGGTCTGCCGGTTCCATCATGGGCCGGAGCCCATTCTGCCACGCCTATTGCCTGAAGTCAGCACAGCCTGCCCCGGGACGTCTTCCTGGGGCATCGGAAGTTGCCATGGACCTCTCCTCCATTCCCGCGGCATACCAGGACCTCCGGGAGATGTTCTGTAAGGCACGGGCAACTTCGCTGCCGCCGCACCGATCATATGACTGCGGGATTTATCGTCTCCCAGGCACCACTCGACCTAGGGATGACTGTACTCTCTGTCGGCTCCGGAGACCAAGGCTATGGAGACCTACATTGAGGTCTCCCTAGCTGCTGGGTTCACCCGTCCTTCTGCCCCTCTGCTGTTCGTCTTCTGTTGCCCCGTACCCTTCGTATACATCCCACCTTTCATGTGTCCAGAGTTAAACCCATGTCTCACAGCCTTTTGTCTCCTGTCTCCAGTTTGCCTGCCATTCTGGACCATTTGCACCCTCTCTGGATTATTGACCCCTGTCTGCCTTTGACCTGTCATTTGCCTGCCCCTGTTTTAGAAATAAACTTTTGTTTCTTCGACACTGTCTGCATCTGGGTCATACCTGAAACGTGATAAAAGTGACTGTGTAAAAACAAAGGGGAGATTGCGTCATCTGTGGATCTGTTAGGGCAGTATGAGAATTAGATATAAAAACCAATCGAAGAATCTTAAAATGAATTCTAAAACTCACAGGCAGCCAGTGCAGATACCTTAAAACTGGTGTAATGTGTGCTCTCCATCTGGTCTTGGTCAGTACCCATGCAGCATTCTGTATGTTTTGCATTCTGTATGACCAGACAGAAGAGCATTACGTTAGTCAAGCCTGCTTGTAATAAAATAATGGATGAGTCTCTCTGTATCAGCCTGAGAAAGAAACAGCCACACCTTGGCATTGTTCCTCAGGTTGTAAAAAGCTATTTGGGTCACATTACTAATGTGTGATTTAAAATTGAGTTCAGAATCTAAAGTAACACCTAGGTTTTTTTAATCTTTATTGCCCGTGAATTAATATGCCGCAGGTAGATACATTACTATCACATACGAGTGTATGAGTCTGCTTCCGCTACTGCATATTTAACATCCAATTACCGTTGTGAAGTAGAAAAGAACAACACACTTCCCAGGTGCAGATTAAAACAAAAAAGTTAGTTTGACTTCTATTCTTAACTCTTGCAAAGTTATGGAAATAAAACGTGTTAAAGAAAGAAAGAAAGAAAGAAAGTTGCACACACTATGCTCCCAGCAATTTAATTGGTAAACCTAATAATCAAATGGGATATAAACATATAATAACAACTGGAGGTGACGTCCCTGAGACCTGGACTGAGATTTACTGTAAGAACAGAGATTCCAGTGCTCACACGTAAGCCAGACATTCAATACCTCTTAGTAGAGAGAATACAAATTAGTATGAAGGAGGGGAAAGCACAGGCAGGTATAGCCTTCTAAATTTAGGGCCAGGAATTATCTTGGCAAACTGATTTGGAAAAACTCTGTGCCCTAGTAATGAAATGACAGTAATAAAATGTGTATTTGCAATCACTAGGGCTCAGAGTCTATCCTTATCATGTCAGCTAGCCAGGAACCACTCTGACCCTAACTATACAGTTTTCTCTGACAGAGACCCACACAAACGAAAATATACAATTTTTCTGAGCTCAAACTTTGTGTGAAAGTAAGTTAAATAATTCCTACTCTGCTTCCCTCGTTGCTAATGGGCTTATCCAGTAGCCTGAGGTAGAGAACCAGTTTAATGATAATGAAGTATATGGGCTGGTCTGATAGCCACACTACACCAGAGGTTTAGGATAACAGAGGCAAGTGCTTCATTGCAACAGTTTCTTCAGAAAAAGCTCATGGTTTTACATGATGTACAATAAGAGTGCATTAGGAAAAGGGACATCTCTGGTTGTGCTGATGTTCCTGAAAAATGTGTTTTGTGATGCTGGTTTTTCCTTCCCCACATGTCTTGTTTGGTTCTTCAACATTCATAATGCCTTCTGTCTTGATGTAGGTGACCTAACTGGGCTGTTCAGAAAGGTTCCTAACAATTTACTCGAACAGCCATGCAGTGTGAACAGACACTACATGGCCAAATGTATGCGGACGTTGGTTCCCCCTTTGCTGCTATAACAGCCTCACCTCTTCTGGGAAGGCTTTCCACTAGATGTTGGAACATTGTCCACATACATTATATATACAAAGTATGTGGACACCCCTTCAAATGAGTTACTATTACTATTTCAGCCACACCCGTTGCTGACAGCAGTATAAAATTGAGAACACAGCCATGCGATCTCCATAGACAAACATGGCAGTACAATGTCCTTACTGAAGAGCTCAGTGACTTTCAGCATGGCACTGTCATAGGATGCCACCTTTCCAACAAGTCAGTTCGTCAAATTTGGGCCCTGCTAGAGCTGCCCCGGTCAACTGTAAGTGCTGTTATTGTGAAGTGTAAACTTCTAGGAGCAACGATGGCTCAGCCACAAAGTGGTAGGCCGCCCAAGTTCACAGAACGGGACCGCTGAGAGCTGAAGCATGGGACCAACTCCATATTAATGCCCATGATTTTGGAATGAGATGTTTGACTTTTGGCCATTTAGTCCATTTAGCCTATTGGCCATTTAGCCAACTGTTTGACATTCAATATTAACATGCTTTTGTCCTTTTATTATGTTCAAAGCTGGTCTAACTCACATAATCATGAGCCCTGCTGTTGACTCAAACATGACATTTTCAGCGAGAGGTCTGATAAAAAATACATGACTCCTCATCACATCTCTCTAACGGGCACATCTGTCTGCAAACCTGGATCACGACACGCTTCACAGCCTGCTGGCGAGCCCACAGACTGGGATAACACACAGACCAGGATGTGGGCTTGGCTCCATAACCAATCAAATCTCAGCATGGATAAACCCCTCAAAAACTATGATCCACAATGCTGCACCCATTGACTCTACTCCCAAATCATTACACTCACTCACTCATCATAATCCCTTCCCCTTAAAAAGATTACAGGGTAAGTAAAGGAAGTACATAAGATATGTGTTTAAAGCTATTTTAAGTCTCTTAACTTTCTGTCTCTAGCTCAGTTACTGTTCTAATTCATCCAACACAGTACAGGAGGCCTATGTTGGGATTGTCTAAAATGACATATCATATAGTGGACTACTTTTGATCAGAGCCCATGTAACAGTATAGCTTCCGTCCCTCTCCTCGCCCCAACCTGGGCTCGAACCAGGGACCCTCTGCGCACATCAACAACTGACACCCCACGAAGCATCGTTACCCATCACGCCACAAAAGCCGCGGCCCTTGCAGCGCAAGGGGAACAACTACTTAAGGTCGCAGAGCGAGTGACGTCACCAATTTAAACGCTATTAGCGCGCACCACCGCTAACTAACTAGCCATTTCACATTGGTTACACCCACATAGAGAGACATTTCAGAGGGAGCCTAACTTCATGTCACTGGACACAGCAGGACACAGTCAGGTTGGATCAGTCTTCCCACCTAGAGAGGGCTCAAAGTTGTCATCATCAGTACAGATTCATGTACAATAACTAAACAAACCACATGGGACTGTTATGACTGATGACACCCAATAGGCTCCCTCCATTCCTCCCTCCTATCCCTCGCTCCCATCCAGGTCCCCCCCCCCCACTGCCCCCATGTTTAATCTCATCATAACTACAGTACCGTCAGTAATTACCGGATTACACTGTAATGAATGGTGCAGTGCCACCACCACCAGTGGAGTCACTGAGATGGATGGAGGATTACTCTGTTACCCCAGACAGCTTTTTATACCATCTCACTCCAACAAGCTAATAAACACATGGATTTTCTCCCTGCACATAATTAGTGGCAGTATTCCAGTTTTTTGCACGCACGCACACACAGCCGTATAAATTGCCCTAAATCTTCAAAAGCATTAAATAAAGGATGATTTATCGAAATCATAACACTCTGTTATGAAAATGACAGATTATTATTTTTCCAGGACACAGTTTGTAAATTAATTAGAACCAGTTTCTGCTCCGCAGTGTGAAAAATAACACTACATTTACAAGTAAACAAAAAAATAATGGGGAAGCTTATTTCAGCATTGCATTTTGTAATTTGCCATAATAAGAGAGAGGAGAATGTATTAGTTTCAGGTTGTCGTCTACTCCTTCATCGATCAGTGTTGTGTGTGGAGGCAGCAGGCTTCGTAATGATAAAACTGCAGCGTTAGATGGAGATTCCAGATTGCAAGGTAATAATGTAGTGTTGATATGCTGGAGGAGTTATTACACATGGAGGATTACACATAGAAGCAGATGAAGTAGCGTGACTGGACCCAGTAGACCTCATATCCTGCTTTTGATTTAGGAGGGAAGTCTCCACAGACAAAATTAATAAAACAATAAATCACCAGCCTTGAAGAGAAATCAGGATGACTGTCACGTCTGTGTGTAGAGAAGGATCAAGGCGCAGCGTGAGTATCGTTCCACATCTTTATTAATACGTGAAACTTAGCCAAAATACAAAAACTATAAAGAATAAACAAAACGTGACTAAAGAGGTGCTACATGCACCAACTCAAAATAATATCCCACAAACAGGTGGGAAAAACAACTACTTAAATATGATCCCCAATTGGGAATCATTGGGAATCAGTTGGGAATCATACAAAAACCCCAACATAGAAAAAAGAAACTAGAACCCAACATAGAAATAAATGAACTAGATAAACCCCCCAGTCACGCCCTGACCTACTCTACCATAGAAAATAAGAGCTCTCTATGGTCAGGACGTGACAATGACCTTTTGGAAAGATTGATTCGCAGATTGATTAATCCCTGCGCTAATCTTGATTTATTTCAACTACAGTAAAACATAAAAGAAAAAAAAACTAAATAAATTCAGATCATTACCAGTGAGTGTGTTTATTCTGTTCATTCTCTTCATTCACATCATGGCACAAAGATTTTCTATAGATGTTGATGGAATTCCATCCCCCAGTTTGAGTATTCTAAATGTCAGGATCCTCTCAAAGCCATTCTAATCTAATCTTTTTGTTCCATTGAATCAATGACGGATTAACATTCTTGTATAGACAGATTTAAGCATAAAAATAGATCAAGATTTAGCACTATGGATTCTAGTGGGTTCTATGGAACAATAAATGAGATGGACATATGAGTGAATCCAAGCAGCAGACAGAGGTCTTTACTGTGTGGCCTGCTGAGGCTACAGCTGGAGCTAGCATCTCATCTTGCTGCAGAGTGGGTCAATCTGGGAACAAAATAAACCAAGGATACAAGCGACAACTCAGACCAGAGGTGGAGGGATGAGACAGAAAACAATGGTGAGAGAAAAAGTTTAGTAGGTGAGTACTACAAAGAGGCTCTGCTGTTGGGGAAATCTGACATATGGGGTTTCCTTGTATGTTGTTTGAATGTCATCATACCTACATAATCACAAGGCGAGGCAAATCCGAATCAGAATCTCCTTTATACATCTACACATTCTCAGAATTGAACTTGAGTAGTTTGACAGTTACGTTGTTGGAGTTGCAGTCATTAGTGTAGAGTGAGTAGAGTGAGGTGAGCGCATGCATCCTCGCAGAGCTCCGGTGCTGAGGGATACAGTGGCTTCCCAAAATATTTCACAAAAACAAAAATAAAAGTTATTAAATTATTTATCTTTCGTCTGTCTGTATTTTGATCATTTTCCTTCAATTCGCAAGCTGAAATCTCAGTAGAGAAATGAACAGAGTGAGGGAAACAGAGCCCTCTGTCTCAGTATGTGTAGCCCATGTATCTGATGCTGTCTGGACCACATGTTGCCACCGTAGCATTTGATTGATTGACGCCAGCGTTTGGCTTCCCTTGATGAATAAAATATTAAAGAATTAGCCAATCAACGTTGAGCTGAGCTCAACTGCGGGTTTTCCTGGCGCAGCAAAACGCCCCCCAAGGGAGGCCAGTTTGGATTTGACTTAATGCTAATCAAATCAAATCCAAAGCAACACATCATTGTCAGAAAAACTTGTCTGTTTCTGGTCTGCTTGCGTTGATGTCCTGCAGTAGCTAGCTTGCTAAATCAGCCCTTTCCTAAGCCATGACTGGAGATGGGGATTTGGACTTGTGGTTTTGACTTAATTTTCGATATAGTTCAATGATTAAAAGGAGCGATGTTGGTCTAACCAAAAATGTATATACAGTTGAAGTCAGAAGTTTACATATACCTTAGCCAAATACATTTAAACTCAGTTTTTCACAATTCCTGACATTTAATGCTAGTAGAATGATTTATTTCATATTTTATTTATTTAGTCATATTCCCAGTGGGTCAGAAGTTCACATACACTCAATTAGAATATGGTAGCATTGCCTTTAACTTGGGTCAAACGTTTTGGGTAGCCTTCCACAAGCTTCCCACAATAAGTTAGGTGAATTTTGGCCCATTCCTCTTGACAGAGCTGGTGTAACTGAGTCAGGTTTGCAGGCCTCCTTGCTCGCACACACTTTTTCAGTTCTTTCAGTTCTGGGATTGAGGTCAGGGCTTTATGATGGCCATTTAAATACCTTGACTTTGTTGTCCTTAAGCCATTATGTCACAACTTTGGAAGTTTGCTTGTGGTCATTGTCCATTTGGAAGAACCATTTGTGATCAAGCTTTAACTTCCTGACTGAGGTCTTGAGATGTTGCTTCAATATATCCACATAATTTTCTTTCCTCATGATGCCATCTATTTTGTGAAGCGCACCAGTCCCTCCTGCAGCAAAGCACCCCCACAACATGATGCTGCCACCTCCGTGCTTCATGGTTGGGATGGTGTTCTTCAGCTTGCAAGCCTCCCCCTTTTTCCTCCAAACATAACGACGGTCATTATGGCCAAACAGTTCTATTTTTGTTTCATCAGACCAGAGGACATTTCTCCAAAAAAGTACGATCTTTGTCCCCATGTGCCGTTGCAAACCATAGTCTGGCTTTTTTTAATGGCGGTTTTGGAGCAGTGGCTTCTTCCGGTCTTTCAGGTTATGTCAATATAGGACTCGTTTTACTGTGGATATAGATACTTTTGTACCTGTTTACTCCAGCATCTTCACAAGGTCCTTTGCTGTTGTTCTGGGATTGATTTGCACTTTTCGCACCAATGTACAATCATCTCTAGGAGACAGAATGTGTCTCCTTCCTGAGCGGTTTGATGGCTGCATGGTCCCATGGTGTTTATACTTGCGTACTATTGTTTGTATAGATGAACGTGGTACCTTCAGGCATTTGGAAATTGCTCCCAAGGATGAACCAGACTTATGGAGGTCTACAATTTTCTTTCTGAGGTCTTGGCTGATCTCTTTTGATTTTCCCATGATGTCAAGCAAAGAGGCACTGAGTTTGAAGGTAGGCCTTGAAATACATCCACAGGTACACCTCCAATTGACTGAAATTATGTCAATTCGCCTATCAGAAGCTTCTAAAGCCATGACATAATTTTCTGGAATTTTCCGAGCTGTTTAAAGGCACAGTCAACTTAGTGTATGTAAACTTCTGACCCACTGGAATTGTGATAGAGTAAATTATAAGTGAAATAATCTGTCTGTAAACAATTGTTGGAAAAATGACTTGTGTCATGCACAAAGTAGATGTCCTAACCGACTTGCCAAAACTATAGTTTGTTAACAAGACATTTGTGGAGTGGTTGAAAAACGAGTTTTAATGACTCCAACCTAAGTGTATGTAAACTTCAGACTTCAACTGCATTGTGCCACTGGCCTGAGACGATTGAAGTTCAGTATGTAGCCTGTATTCTAGTAGGCTCACGTTAACTAGCTAGCTGACGTAGCTGGCTCATTGTTGCCCATGCGAGGAAGTCAGGTTAGCAAGCATTTTAGCTAGATAGCCTATGACAACAAAACTTAAAGCATACATTATATCAGATCCATAGACCGTTTTGCCAACATGAAAGAGAGGAGGATGGAATTGGTGTTCAACTAGTACACAAATAGGGTGAGTAAAAGTAATATTTTTTACTTGCTTGCACATGCTTTTTTTAAACTTGCGCTGTGATGTCAAACCTCAGTCTTTTTAGTATTCCAGCTGCACATCTTTGATACAATATGTCAAGTTAGAAAGTTAGAACAGAAGTCAAAGGGATGAAGAATTTTTACTCAGGTTTTTACACCTTTCATACAGGGCTTTCATGACATTGAGTGATCACACACTCACACACACTCATGGGTGGGTGGGATTTAATTTAAGGTGAGAGTATCTCCTCTCACTTTCAATTGTACCTGAAGAAGAATAAGTTCCTTTGAAGATAATGTATTTCTTATGGTTCAACAGACAACAGGCAAGACGGACTTAGTGGTGGAATAACATATCTCGTTAATTCAGTGTTATCTCAGTACTGAAGATCCAAAGCTGTGATTACTGCAGGCTTATTTCACAGATTAATATTGGATAAAATGATCAGCCTGATATTCTTGGTGCTACTATGTTTCTTAGATAAAGCATACTGTCCTGGTGGCATTAAATGTATTATGATGATGACACATGCTAAAACACCTTCAGATAGTTGGAGAAACCATAGAGTTGATGCCTTAAAATAGGGAGTAGACAAGTTCATTAAAAACCTATTTCACTGAAGATGTACAGCTTCAGTTCTCTCACACTTGACTTGCATGGTTTCATACTTCTAACAACCCAGCAAAGACTCATTGAAGTAAAAATAAAGCTGTGTATTTGCAATTATGTGAAATTTAGTCCTGTCTGCATTAAGTATGTCAGTGACTTCTAAAATAGCCCCAGTGTGCAAGTCTATTCCCTCAGTGAGCTCAATTGACTTCAATGGGCATTCTTTAATCACTGGCTGGACCTTTGATCAATAAGAACAGAAAGGTTTTTAGAGAGATTATTTGCATGGCAAGGAATGTGTAATCATTGAGTTGGTCTCCTGCTTTTATGATGTTCTCCAAGAAGTCAATTTCTCCTTAATCTCAACATGAAAAGCATATTCATATTGTACACAAGAGGACTTTGAGATTGTGCTACAGTTGAAGTCGGATGTTTACATAGACCTTAGCCAAATACATTTAAACTCAGTTTTTCACAATTCCTGACATTTAATCCTAGTAAACATTCCCTGTCTTGGGTCAGTTAGGATCACCACTTTATTTTAAGAATGTGAAATGTTAGAATAATAGTAGAGAGAATGATTTATTTCAGCTTTTATTTCTGTCGTCACATTCCCAGTGGGACAAATTTTACATACACTATATTAGTATTTGGTAGCATTGCCTTTAAATTGTTTAACTTGGGTCAAACGTTTTGGGTAGCCTTCCACAAGCTTCCCACAATAAGATGGGTGAATTTTGGCCCATTCCTCTTGACAGAGCTGGTGTAACTGAGTTAGGTTTGTAGGCCTCCTTGCTCGCACACGCTTTTTCAGTTCTGCCCACAAATGTTCTATGGGATTGAAGTCAGGGCTTTGTGAAGGCCACTCCAATACCTTGACTTTGTTGTCCTTAAGCCATTTTGCCACAACTTTGGAAGTTTGCTTGGTGTCATTGTCTATTTGGAAGACCCATTTGCGACCAAGCTTTAACTTCCTAACTGATGTCTTGAGATGTTGCTTCAATATGTCCACATAATTTTCTTTCCTCATGATGCCATCTATTTTGTGAAGCGCACCAGTCCCTCCTGCTGTAATGCACCCACACAACATGATGCTGCCACCCCCGTGCTTCATGGTTGGGATGGTGTTCTTTGGCTTGCAAGCCTCCCCCTTTTTCCTCCAAACATAACCATGGTCATTATGGCCAAACAGTTCTATTTTTGTTTCATCAGACCAGAGGACATTTCTCCTAAAAGTACGATCTTTGTCCCCATGTGCAGTTGCAAACTATAGTCTGGCTTTTTTATGGCGGTTTTGGAGCAGTGGCTTCTTCCTTGCTGAGCGCCCTTTCAGGTTATGTTGATATAGCACTCGTTTTACTGTGGATATAGATACTTTTGTACCTGTTTCCTCCAGCATCTTCACAAGTTCCTTTGCTGTTGTTCTGGGATTAATTTGCACTTTTCGCACCAATGTACATTCATCTCTAGGAGACAGTATGCGTCTCCTTCCTGAGCGGTTTGATGGCTGCATGGTCCCTAGGTGTTTATACTTGCGTACTATTGTTTGTACAGATGAACGTGGCACCTTCAGGCATTTGGAAATTGCTCCCAAGGATGAACCAGACTTCTGGAGTTCTAACATTTTTTTTCTGAGGTCTTGGCTGATTTCTTTTGATTTTCCCATGATGTCAAGCAAAGAGGCACTGAGTTTGAAGGTAGGCCTTGAAATACATCCACAGGTACACCTCCAATTGACTCAAATGATGTCAATTAGCCTATCAGAAGCTTCTAAAGCCATGACATCATTTCCTGGAATTTTCCAAGTTGTTAAAGGAGCTGTCAACTTAGTGTATGTGAACTTCTGACCCACTGGAATTGTGATACAGTGAATTATAAGTGAAATAATCTGTCTGTAAACTTCTGACCCACTGGAATTGTGATACAGTGAATTATAAGTGAAATAATCTGTCTGTAAACAATTGTTGAAAAAATGACTTGTGTCATGCACAAAGTAGATGTCCTAACCAACTTGCCAAAACTATAGTTTGTTAATAACAAGACATTTGTGGAGTGGTTGAAAAACGAGTTTTAATGACTCCAACCTAAGTGTATGTAAACTTCAGACTTCAACTGTATATATACTTTTGTCTAAACATAGCTGACCAGTGTTTCCCAAATTGTGAATGGTGGGTCGAGGATTTAGACCGAAGCTGTGAGATGAATGAACAGTGGACAAAGTGTGGACTGGACTGTTATCTTTGTTACTACTGGAATATAGCAGGTGGAATTCTAATTGACATATATCTCATCAACTTTGCAAGAGGACGGACATCAATTAGACATCGACACAGTTATCGATTAAAACACAATTTGAAGTACAATCCTGCTGGTTTGTTATTCAGATAAGACCTTACGAACACAAATGATGCAGGCTTCATAGAATTAGAATTCAAACATGAAATTATTAAGTAAATGAATGTTATTTGCACCTGGGTCATATTCATTTGGAATCCAAGGTAGCAGGGTTTTGACAGCCAAGTTGCCAAACCTAAAACCAAGTTGATTTATTCTACGAAATCTTTCTCTAAACGTGTTGATTAGCGTGAAAAAAATAACTTTGCCTGTCAGTGAGAGATGTATATAGAATTCAAATATTAATTCTGAATAAGGTCCGTTCCATGATTTATTCAATTGAGTTTCCCTACAGTGTGATTAACACAGTACATTCGGAAAGTATTCAGACCCTTTTCCACATTTTGTTACGTTACAGTCTTATTCTAAAATGGATCAAATTATATATTGTTCTCATCAATCTACACACAATACCCCATAATGACAAAGATTTATTAAAAACAAAAAACAGAAATACCTTATTTACATAAGTATTCAAACCCTTTGCTAGGAGACTTGAAATTGAGCTCAGGTGCATACTGTTCCCATTGATCATCCTTGAGACATTTCTACAACTTGATTGGAGTCCACCTGTAGTAAATTCAATTGATTGTATATGATTTGGAAAGGCACACACCTGTCTATATAAGGTCCCACAGATGACAGTGCATGTCAGAGCAAAAACCAAGCCATGAGGTTGAAGGAATTGTACGTAGAGCTCCGAGACCAGATTGTGTCGTGGCACAGGTCTGGGGAAGGGTACCAACACATTTCTGCAAGATTGAAGGTCCCCAAGAACACAGTGGCATCCATCATTCTTAAATGGAAGAAGTTTGGAACCACCAACTCTTCCTAGAGCTGACCGCAGAGCGAAGCAAAAGCAGCCAACAATTGCTCAGCATATGTGGAAACTCCTTCAAGACTGTTGGAAAAGTTTTCCAGGTGAAGCTGGTTGAGAGAATTCCAAGAGTGTGCAAAGCTGTCATCAAGGCATAGGGTGGCTATTTTGAAGAATATTTTGGTTTTTGGAATTTTTGGTTACTCCATGATTCCATATGTGTTCTTTCATAGTTTTGATGTCTTCACTATTATTCTACAATGTAGAAAACAGCAAAAATAAAGAAAAAACCTTGAATGAGTAGGTGTGTCCAAACTTTTGACTTGTATTGTGTCACAAGCAGTGGCGTGTATTCATGGATGCCAAGGGAAACCAGGCTTTCCCCCCAAAAATTAACGAATAAAAAAATAAAAGACATAAAATAATTGATCTTCGTCTCCGTGTTTCATAAATGTCCTTCCATTTGCAAAATCCTGAATGTATCTCACTAGAGAAAGCATCTGAGCAAGCGAACCAGTGCCCCTCTGTCTCTGTATGTGGCCTCCCTTGATAAAAAAGTATAAAATAATAGCCAATCAGTGTTGAGCTAAACTGAGTGAGCTCAACTGTGAATGGTCCTGGCGCACCAAAAAAAAGTGTGAAGGGAAGCCAGTTTGGATTTGGCTTCACAACAATCACATCACCTCAAAATGTAATTGTTGCATCTTGTTGTGGCGTTGTCCTCCGGTGGCTAGCTAGCTAGCTAAAATTGGCCCTTTCCTAAATTATCCATGGATAATATATAGAGATTTGGACTTGCGATTTTACTTAATTCTCAGTACTGGCCAATGATTTTAACGGTGATTCTGATCAAACCATCAATTCATACATTGTGCCCCTGAGCTGAGAGGATGGAAGTTCAATATGTAACTAGATGTAGTAGGCTAATGTTAACTAGCTGGCTCATCATTGCCCATGAATGGAAGTTAGGCTAGGGAGCAAGCATTTCAGCTAGGTAGCCTAGGACAATAAAAACCAAAATCGTGTGCTGTATGACAGTGTCAGAGACCGTTTCGTCAACATGAAAGGGAGGATGACATTGGCGTTTCTCTACAAGTAGGGTTTTTTCTATTTGCATGAACGCATGCACGCACACACACACACACACACATAGAAATCAGAACCATGGGCAGCCACATCATATGTAGCTTAAGTTGATTGGACACATTTTGGGGGGGGGGGTATCTTTCAGTTGTCACTGTATTAGACTAAGCAGAGGTGATTTGATAATGTTGAAGTTGAAATAGTGATGGATTAGTGGAGGCAGCTCCTGTTTTCTTTGTGACTTGCGTTAAAACTCTCTGTGGTTCTAAATCAATAGTTGTTTAGTGGTCCGAAAATGTCGGAAACATTACCTTGCTTGACCATGCTGTAGGTCATGTAACTAACTGTGTTACTGTAATATGCTTTAATATGCTTCACCGGACAGAGGTTGCTGTCCGGTTTTGTGATGAAACAAAGGTGTGGTTGAATTTATTCTGCCACTGTGTCTTCGTATTTTCTTGGCCTTAGGCCTATGTATGATGGTGGCAAGGCATATGAACTAACAGATTATAGAGCAAACCATGCAATTATTACAACACAGGTTGTAATATGGCATTTTTGGGGGGCTTGGCTTCCCCAGTGATTTTACCCACACACAGCTACTGGTCACAAAAGTGTTTTTGTTCAGTTGTTGCTTGCCTGTTGCACGATTATAATTGATTTAATTGGTTTATCTTACACTTTTCATGGTTATAGTTTAATGTAAGTTTAATAGTTTAATGTAAGGGTAAAAGTGGAAAGAAGGTTTGGGTGCAGACAATTATTCCTCTTTTGTTTTATGTAATTAGTCAGGTTCCCTGTGATGCCTACTCCATGTAGTCAGGTTCCCTGTGATGCCTACTCCATGTAGTCAGGTTCCCTGTGATGCCTACTCCATGTAGTCAGGTTCCCTGTGATGCCTACTCCATGTAGTCAGGTTCCCTGTGATGCCTACTCCATGGTGACATCACATTGACATGACAACAAACCTACATATAAGTTGCCTCACAACAAAAGAAAAGGCCCTGCTGTGTTGTCTTGTGTTTTGCATTTGATCAAAGTACTGTATGTGCCGTATACCTATAACTCTCCCAGAGAGAACACAGACCCAGATTGGATTCATTTGATTACAGAGTTATACTCTTCTGCATGCACACATGGGAACATCTGCGTTCCCATTAAATCACAATCACATATATTACGTTACTTCTCCTTTGATATGCTCGGTGTGCCACTGTCCCTCGGGACCATATATATGTTCTCATTCCGGAGGGTATTGGCATTAATGGTGTTATTACACACCACATTGCTATCCTCGGCTGAAGGGAATCAAATCAAATGTCAAATCAAATCAAATGTTATTTGTCACATGCTTTGTAAACAATAGGTGTAGACTAACAGTGAAATCCTTGCTTATGGGTCATTTTTCAACAATGCAGCGTTAAAGATGATAAAAAATCTATAGATAAACACAGTGAATAATGAATAAAGTACCAGTATCGAGTCGATGTGCAGGGGTATGAGGTAATTGAGGTAGCTTTGTACATATCGGTAGGGGTAAAGTGACTAGGCAAGAGGATTGAAAATGGATAGTAGCAGCAGCGTATGTGGTGAGTGTTAATGTGTGTGTGTGTGTGTGTGTGTGTGTGTGTGCTTGTGTGCTTGTGTGTGTGCTTGTGTGTGTGTGTGTGTGTGTGTGTGTGAGTGTGCTTGTGTGTGTGCTTGTGTGTGTGTGGTGTCAGTATGCATGTGTGCACTTGTAATGTGTATGTGGGCGTATGTAGTGTGTGTGTGTTGGGGTTTCAGTGTAAGTATATGTGAGTGTGTGGGTAGAGTCCAGTTTGTGTGCATAGAGTCAGTGTAGGGGAGGTAGTGCAAAAAAAGTGTATGTGTTAGGGTGTCAGTACAAAAAAAAGGGTCTTGTTTAGAAGTCTTATGGCTTGGTGGTAGAAGCTGTTCAGGGTCCTGTTGGTTCCAGACTTGGTGCACTGGCACTGCTTGCCGTACGGTAGCAGAGCGAATAGTCTATGGCTTGGGTGTCTGGAGTCTATGACAATTTTATGGGCTTTCTCCTGACACCACCTGGAGGTCCTGGATGGCAGAGATCTCGGCCCCAGTAACGTACTGGGCCATACTTATCCCCCTCTGGAGAGCCTTGCGGTTGGGTGCCATGCAGTTGCTGTACCAAGCGGTGATGCAGCCAGTCAAGATGCTCTCGATGGTGCAGCTGTATAACGTTTTGAGGATCTGAGTGCTCATGCCAAATCTTTTCAGCCTCCTGAGGGGGAAGAGGTGCTGTCATGCCCTCTTCACAACTCTGTGGGTGTGTGTGGACCGTGTTAACCTTTTCCTGCAGTGGGCTAAATCAGGGTCACACAGAGTGTTTCTTGGTAGTCTTAAACACATTTACTTTAAAACAGAAGTATACACCTCACACATATGGGTATGGTCCTAATAAAAGAAGACACCTGTACCATGTCAGATGTAGAGTATGCATCCCAACCCAATATTACACTTTATACACATCATAGAATGCTTAAATATAACAAAAGAAACATAGAAAGACTGGATTTTCGGCAATTTAAACACAATTATGTTAATGAATTATGAAATTATGAAAAATATGAATAACATTCCACTCATGATCCCAAGAACTTGATGGTATGTTGATGGTCAGCGTGGCAGATGTGTTGTTGCCTACCCTCACCGCCTGGGGGCGGCCGTCAGGAAGTCCAGGATCCAGTTGCAGAGGGAGGTGTTCAGTTCCAAGGTCCTGAGCTTGGTGATGTGCTTGGAGGGGACTATGGTGTTGAATGCTGAGCTGTAGTCAATGAACAGCATTTTTACATAGGTAATCCTTTTGTCCAAGTGGGTGATGGTAGTGTGGAGTGCAATAGAGATTGTGTCGTCTGTGGATCTGTTGTGGTGGTATGCAAACTGGAGTGGGTCCAGGGTATCTGGGATGATGGTGTTGATGTGCGCCATGACCAGCCTTTCAAAGCATTTCATAACTAAAGATATGAGTGCTACTGGGCGCTAGCCATTTAGGTAGGTTACATTGGCGTTCTTGGGCACGGTGGTCTGCTTGAAACAAGTTGGTATTACAGACCGGATCAGGGATAGGTTGAACATGTTAGTGAAGACACTTGCCAGCTGGACAGAGCATGCCCTGAGTATACATCCTGGTATCCCGTCTGGCCCCGCAGCCTTGTGAATGTTAACCTGTTTAAAGGTCTTGCTCACATGAGGCTATGAGAGCGACATCATACAGTTGTCTGGAACATCTGGTGCTCTCATGCATGGTTCAGTGTTGCTTGCCTCGAAGTGAACATAGCTAGTTTGGTAGGCTCGCGTCGCTGGGCAGCTCGTGGCTGGGTTTCCCTTTATAATCCATGATAGTTTGCAAGCCCTGCCACAGCCTTAGAGCATCAGAGCTGGCATAGTAGGATTCAATCTTCGTCCTATATTGACACTTTGCCTATTTGATAGCTCGTCGGAGGTCGTAGCGGGATTTCTTATAAGCATCCGGATTAGTGTCCCTCACCTTGACAGCGGAAGCTCTAACTTTTAGCTCAGTGCGGATGTTGCCTGTAATCCATGGCTTCTGTTTGGGGTATGTACGTACGGTCACTGTGGGGACGACGTTGTCGATTCACTTATTAGTGGCTGATGTGGTAAACTCCTCAATGTTATCGGATGAATCCCGGAACATATTCCAGTCTGTGCTAGCGAAACAGTCCTGTAGCTTAGCATCTGCTTCATCAGACCACTTCCGTATTGAATACATCACTGGTACTTCCTGTTTGAGTTTTTGCTTGTAAGCCGGAAGCAGGATTTTAGAGTTATGGTCTGATTTGCCAAAGGGAGGGCGAGGAAGAGCCTTGTCATTTCTGTGTGTTGAGTAAAAGTGATCCAGAGTTTTGTCCCCTCTAGTTGCGCAGGTGAAATGCTGGTAAAAATGAGGGAAAACAGATTTCAGTTTCCTTGCATTAAAATCACCGGAGATATTATGTACCAAAAAAGTTAAGATCAGCGTAAAATAATAGCCCGTAAGATGGCTACTATCCACTGCAGAGTGGTATTCTTTTCATGAATATCAGATGATGGTGTGTGTGTGTGTGTGTGTGTGTGTGTGTGTGTGTGTGTGTGTGTGTGTGTGTGTGTGTGTGGACGTGTTTGTGTGTGGATGTGTTTAACTATACTTGTGGGGACCAGAAGTATAGTTAAAACAAACAAAAATGTAACAAACTGGGGACATTTTGTTGGTCCCCAAAAGGTCAAATGCTATTTCTAGGGTTAGGAGCTAGGGTTAGTTTTAGGATTAAGAGATTAGGTTAGGTTTTCGTGTTAGAGTTAAGGTTAGGTTTTTGGGTTAATTTTAGGGTTCAGTTCAGGGTATGGGTACGGGTTAGGGTTAAGGGTTAAGGAAAATAGGACATTAAATGGGACTGAATTGCATTTCCCTACAAGGTTAGCTGTGCAAGACGGTGTGTGTGTGTGTGTGTGTGTGTGTGTGTGTGTGTGTGTGTGTGTGTGTGTGTGTGTGTGTGTGTGTGTGTGTGTGTGTGTGTGTGTGTGTGTGTGTGTGTCAGTCACCAGAGCTCAACCCAATTAAACACTTATGTTAGATTCTGGAGCGGCACCTGAGACAGCATTATCCATTACCTTCAACAAAACACCAAATGATGAAATGTCTTGTGGAAGAATGGTGTTGCATCCCTCCAATAGAGTTTCAGACACTGGTAGAATCTATGCCATCACTTTTCTTTCATTTTGGCAGTTACCTGTAACTTCTTTGTTGGTAACAATATCTAAAGACATAATAACATATTAATATATATTCAAGAACATGCATTGTTTATTCCTCTGTCTTTAGGATGGAAATAAAGTATCTAAGAAAAAGTCCCTTGTTATCCCACTACAATACATAGGGATAATTTACATTTACATTTTAGTCATTTAGCAGACGCTCTTATCCAGAGCGACTTACAGTAGTGAGTGCATACATTTCATACATTTTTTTTCCGTACTGAAAGATGTACAGGCTGACATTCAGACAGCCATTTGTAAAGCCCATCATAATCAATGATGCATTTTATTCGCTCTACATTCACATATCATCTTTATAGTCCCATAGATCACACCCTTGCTCTGTACTGTAGGTCTTTGTGTGAGTATTGAGTGTACAAAACATTAAGAACACCTTCCTAATATTGAGTTGCACCCCCCTTTTTTCCCTCAGAACAGCCTCAATTCGTCAGGGAATGGACTCTACAAGGTGTCGAAAGCGTTCCACAGGGATGCTGGCCCATGTTGACTCCATAGCTTTCCACAGTTGTGTCAAGTGGGCTGGATGTCTATTGGGTGGTGGACCATTCTTGATCCACATGAGAAACTGTTGAGCATGAAAACCCAGCAGTGTTGCAGTTCTTGACACAAACTGGTGCGCCAGGCACCTACTACCATACCCTGTTCAAAGGGACTTTTGTCTTGCCCATTCACCTTCTGAATCGCACACACACACAATCCATGTCTCAATTGTCTCAAGGCTTAAAATCCTTCTTTAACCTGTATCCTCCCCTTCATCTACACTGACTAAAGCTGATTTAACAAGTGACATCAATAAGGGATCATATCTTTCACCTGGATTCACTTGGTCAGTCTATGTCATGGAAAGATCTGGTGTTCTTAATGTTTTGTACACTCAGTGTAGTTTATTAATGGCATCTGTAATGTTTTGTTATGACTGAGAGAATTCTGAATCCACAATTAGTCAGTATAAACACCTGTAGGCCTAACCCTATCTACAGCCACACAACCTAACCCTAACCCAAGCCTCAGCCATAACACAAACCGTAACCCTAACCCTAACTAACCATAACCTTAACCCTAGCATAGGAAATTCCACTCCATGTAGGACATTTCGCCCACCTCACATGACTAACTTTCCCACTAACCAATCTCCATCCACTCCCGAGGTGGGACTTCTACCACACCCTTTCCACCTTAAATAGACTCACTGGTTGTTAATCAGTGTGGCCGCCTGACAAACTCTCCCCAAAATTAACCTAGCTTCATATCCACATCCCGGTTCAACCCTTACCCTCAGCCACTACTCTAACCCTACACCTAACCATTACCATTACCCTAAGTTATGCAAGGACACATGGAAATTGCTGAAGGTAGTCTTATCATTGCCTCCCTTATGCAGGAATATGCAGAAGCCAATTGGAACTGTCCACAGTGCTGAAACAGGATAGAATATGCAAAATAACACTTTGGTCTGTTTTCTGTGGAAATTAAGCTGCCCTGTAAGCAGGGTTGTCCAAACTCACAGTTCTCTAAAGAATTAGAAGCGTTTATAATTAGGTGCACAGTTGACGTGAGTAGGCAGAATTGACTAGACTTGTCAGAACTTGAGTTGGGAAAGGTAGGAAATCTTTAAACATGAATTCACCTTCCACTTCTGAGGAGCAGAGTAGAGCAGAGCTGGAGAGGAGAGAGAATGTACACACGCCCAATAAATGCATTACCTTATTTTACATCTGCTCTCCAATGAGATTCATGAATATTCGAAAGGTTGGACAGATAGAAAAACAACATTATGCATTCTGCAGTAATGCATACTTCACATAATGGTGGTGTGGGAGAGTGAATACATCAAGCAAGCTAAAAAAAAAAGATTGTTTTGTATCAATAAATAACGATTCTTGAATGATATTCAACCTGTAATTAGTGTAGGCCTACATCAATATTGCTTTCTGTAGATCTATATAAGGCCGAGTTTGAAGTTGAAATGACTAGAAAACTCATAGTAATACAAAACAACTACAACTAGGGCTTGGAGTTCTTTCTGGTTTGTCTACTGGTCTGGGAAAAGCCATAGCATTAGATACACTAAAGTATGTGGACACCCCTTAACATTATTTCAGCCACACCCGTTGCTGGCCGGTGTATAAAATCGAGCACACAGCCAGGCAATCTCCACAGACAAACACTGGCACTAGAATGGCACGTACTGAAGAGCTCAGTGACTTTCACCGTCATAGGATTCCACCTTTCCAACAAGTCAGTTCGTAACATTTCTGCCCTGCTAGATCTTACCCAGTCATCTGTAAGTGCTGTTATTGTGAAGTGGAAACGTCTAGGAGCAACAATGGCTCAGCCGCGAAGTGGTAGGCCACACAAGCTCACAGAACGGCACCGCTGAGTGCTGAAGCGTGTAGTGCGTACAAAACGTCTGTCCTCGGTTGCAACACTCACTACCAAGTTCCAAACTGCCTCTCGAAGCAACGCTGTTCGTCTAGAGCTTCATGAAATGGGTTTCCATGGCCAATCAGCCGCATACAAGCCTAAGATGTCCTCGATTCGTCCACTGGAGTGGTGTAAAGCTCACCGCCATTGGACTCTGGAGTGATGAATCACGCCTCACCATCTGGCAGTCCGACGGACGAATTGGGGTTTGACGAATGCCAATGCATAGTGCCAACTGTAAAGTTTGGTGGAGGAGGAATAATGGTCTGGGGCTAGGCCCCATAGTTCCAGTGAAGGGAAATCTTAACGCTACAGCATACAATGATATTCTAGATTATTTTTTATTTCCAACTTTGTGGCAACAGTTTGGGGAAGGTCCTTTTCTGTTTCAGCATAACAATGCCCATGTGCACAAAGCGAGGTCCATACAGAAATGGTTTGTCGAGATTGGTGTGGAAGACTGGCCTGCACAGAGTCCTGACCTCAACCCCATCGGACACCTTTGGAATTAATTGGAACGCAGATTGGGAGCCAGGCCTAATCGCCCAACATCAGTGCTATAGCACCAAAGGGGGGACCAACTCCATATTAATGCCCATGATTTTGGAATAAGATGTTCAATGACCATGTCTCCACATACTTTTGGCCATGTAGTGTATAACCTTATATTCGAGTTTTCCACTCAGCACCTCCATGACACAAAAAGGGCAGAAGCTATTTCCATATTTATTGAAGTGTGCCTGTGATGAACAAATCAAAGCCCCAGCTAATGGCCTTTGCACATTCCTTAAGAAATCTCCTCTTTAATGTGCATCATTAAGTACTCGCCTGTGTGTGGCTGCTCAAAAGGCCTAGAGTGCTTTGTTTTCATTTGCTAAAACATTCCTCTCAGTTTTTCTCTGCCTGTTGTTGTTGTGTTGCTGTTCTCTTCTGTCTTGTTGCTTGCTTCGTGCTTATTCTACCATCGCCACGACGACTGGGTCACAATCACTGCTAGTTGCCATGATTAAATACGATGTGTAATCAGCCAATTAAGATATACTGGTGTCCAATTAGTGATGTAAAATCACATGTTGCATCAAATTCTGTCAGACAGAGGAGGAGGTTGAGGGTACTGGTCCCTTTGATTTCAAGACCGCCCCTGACATCAGCTCAAACATGTTACTAGCATCCCACTAGTCGGAAACACTTTATTTACTTATCACTCAGACTGACGATCCTCTCTAGCCAGCTCATCCAAATAAATGTGAGGAATTATGTCATTTGTTTAATGGAATGTTTCATGTAATACAGCATTAACAAACTATGTAACCCTAGAGACAGCACTAAAGAAATTAAAATGGTCATTTGCCAAGCTGTATGCATATTAATTGTCACATCTGATCTTTTCTGAGTGTGCTCTCCATGGTTAATATGCCAGGATATCTGCACAGCCACTGGGACAGGAATGCTTCGAATATGAATTTGCATTTGCTTTCTGAGAGAATTGTAAAGTTTCAGGAGCTGGGAGATGGAGTGTGAATGTGAGGAGAGCCTTGCTGGCTGCACGAGATGGGAGCATTGTAGCACGTGTGAAATGGGAAGCTAGGTAGCTGGACTGGGTATTGTTCAGGTAGGAGAATGGATCGCTGAATGGTGTTCAGCAGGCAGTCGGAGGCCTAAGGTTCACACAGGCACAGCTTCCTCTCTCTCCTCTCCCTGGGTGAGACTACACACACACACATAGAACAGCACCACATCTCACACCACCTTCTCACAAATAGCACATTTCAAGACACGAAAAGGGAGCTAAACTAGAAAATTCATGGAGAATGGATGCTCAGCAAGGAGAATCTAATCATTTTCATTCTAACAAGGCTCTAAACATGGCTGGCTGCTGGCAGGGGAGAAAATGCACAGCCGAGGTACCTTCCAAAATGTTATACAACACAGCAAGCAACATTTGCAAGTTGATTTATGAATCATTTAAAATATGGCAGAAGTATTGAAATGCGTCAAGCAAACTCCTGGAAAGCATTTATTCAGAAATATATTGGATCCAGTTGTTCAGATCTCCACCGTAATACTTTGAAGGAGGGAGTGGAGGAGAACAGAGGGATTTGAACAGAGGTTATGAGACAAAGCGAGAGGACAGAAGAGGAGAGGACATACAAGGATAGGTTATAAAACACGAGTGAAGTTAGAGAAGAGGAGAGGAGAGGAGAGGAGAGGAGAGGAGAGGAGAGGAGAGGAGAGGAGAGGAGAGGAGAGGAGAGGAGAGGAGAGGAGAGGAGAGGAGAGGAGAGAGAGAAGAGAAGAGAAGAGAAGAGAAGAGAAGAGAAGAGAAGAGAAGAAGGTCCTTCGGGGTATACTTGACATGGCTGCATGCCTCATTGCCTCCTCCACACCGCCTTTGCCTCCCAGCTTCTCCTCACCGTCTCCTCTCCCCGCTTCCCCGCTTCCCCTTTCACCTACTCCCCACTCACAAACTCTCTTTCATCTTGTCCTCTTTTCAATTCCCCCCCATGTATTCCCAGCCTCGTCGCCTCGTCGCCTCCCTGCTCCTTCCTTCCCTTCCTCCTCAGTGCCTCCCTCTAATCGTGTTCTCTCGCTGCCTCCCTCCTTTCTTTGGGTGGCTGTGCGACTGAGGCAACGCTATGTGGCTGTGTGGCTAAGGCGGTGGTGCGATGCCAGGTCGGCTGTTCTGCTCCATTTGGCACGTCTGTTGGGGCTGGCATGTCTCAATGACACCCAGCAGCGCTAACGTTCTTCTGCTCCCCTGCACCACAGTCACCCCAGCACCACAATCTCCACAGCACCAACACAATTAATAGAGAGACCCAGACCAATCCAAAAGAGTCCCCTGCTCCTCCTTCCATACACACAGAACCTCAGGCTACCTCTGTGTCTGTAATAAACCGTTTAACTTAGCTTTGAACTGACTGTATGCAACTGGGTGCTCAGAATCCAGGTGTATACAAATTCTATTTTTTTTACAACAAGTGGTTGCACAACAGTGATCTTGGTGTTTTGGGACAACAGAGATAAAATGGCTAGAGGGGCAGTCCATGAAACGATCTGCCCTGGGACATCATGGGGTGACATTGGAGAAGGCTGGCAGGGAAGGCACAGCGTAGTGGAGGAGAGAGGAGAGGAGGAGGATGAAGTGGGAGTGCTGGATAACTGGCAGAGAGACAGAGTGTGTTTAGTGATTGACAGAAACAGACAAGACTATCTGTGCAGGGGAGGTTTTCCTCTGAGCTCTGATCTATAGTGCAGTGATTTATTGACAGATAGACGGGCAGTATCATCAACCAGACATACAGGAGATGTATGACAATCACTGGGAGATACAGAGAGATGGGGAAGGGGAGGGAGGGAGGGAGGGAGGGAGGGAGGGAGAGAGAAAGAAAGAAAGACAGAAAGAAAGAAAGAAAGAAAGAAAGAAAGAAAGAAAGAAAGAAAGAAAGAAAGAGAGGCAGACAGAGATCGAGAGACAAATGGAAAGTAATCAAGAGGAAAAGGAGAGTGAGGAAGTTGGAGAGAAAGGAAGAGAGAGGTGTAGTAGATCTTAATACTCAAAACATTTTCAAAAATGACTCCCATATCTGACTGAAGTCCTCAGATGAATAAGGACAATCTCTTACAGGATGTAGAATGAGTTGATTACAGGAAAGAGGTACAGTACAGTTGGAGAAATGGCCAGTGATGTTTTTCAACTGCATCAGGGTAGTGAGGACCTCTGTCCTTAGAAACCAGTTATTCCCACAGTCTGCAAATCAGCTCTACACAGCTCTGATGAATTACCACGCAATATTAGGAAATATAGAGTGTATCAGCTGAGGAAAGATGGGAGAGAGAGAGAGCGAGAAGGAAGGGGGGAGTAGAAAGGAGGAGAAACTTGTGAACGGTATCTGTTCTGATCACTGCCCTCCTCGTTATTTCAGTTACTGTTACTAACTAAACTGTAATGACTGGTAATATGAGAGTTGTGCTATTCTCCCCCAAAATTACACTGCTGCTTATCATGTAAGCCAACATGCAGGGAGAGAAGCCAGGGAACTACAGTATCTCCAAGTTGTCAACCAGCCATTAGCAGTCTTTTCTACAGCTGCTGTCCTGGACACCGGTCTTTGGCTAGCCAAGCTAGTTCTTTTGTGATCTACTGTGGCTCAATCTCAAATAATATCCTATTCCCTCCCTATAAAGTGCACTTTTGGCAAAAGGGCCATTATAGTTTTGGTTAGAAGTAGTACACAATGTAAGGAATAGGGGTTGATATTGGCCCTGTGTTAAAGTCATCTTATACCATGGCGTTGTTAAATACTTGTTTCTGATTGGTTTGAAGGGCAATCTAGAATGTGCATTATTTCCCAAAAACGCAGGGTATATTTGCACGGTAGAATTCAATGGCTATAGTTCATTCTTATATCTTCTATGTTTAAACTGCTTTTGACAGCAAAAGTCGATTTGAAGACATTAAGGCATTGCTGAATTCGATTTTCATAACGTCAAGCTAGGACTGTTGGTTTGGTTAGCTAAACAAGCAAATCTGTTTGTTTGGTTACCACAGCAACTACTGTAGCTATCTAATAAACCTGCTAGCTACTTCAGTGGATGTTGAACAGATTTCAAGCAGCAAGTGTGCTAAATTATAGCCATTGTATAAAATGGACTATATACAGAGGCTCTATGCCGTGGAAGGTCAGTTCCACTCCGCTAGCGCGTTATGGAACACACCTTCCACGTCGTTCATTATTTTCAATAATGCATACCCCCCTCATTGATTAATCCTTACATAACCATTACCTACTGCCTGGGCTTTGCAGGCAACAAGTAGTGCTGGACATTCTGGTTGCTGTGGCAACTGCTATATCAAAAGTTGCAGTGATTCAGTTTGGTGAGGAATATCAAATTAATGTTTTGAAAAGCACACGTGAAATACAATTGTGTAGAAATATTGGAGCAAATATTGGTTCTCTCAGGCTCTAAAAAGTCATTAATACTTTGATTTGATTTATCTCTGTGTTGCTCGCAGTGTATAAAAGCATAAACTTCGTTTATTTCTGGTATGCATGGCTGGAGTGAGAGTTAGCACTTTGTATGTAGCCCCATTCATCCCACGCAGTCAACAACATGCAGCAACAAATATATTCTACAATAGATGATCAGATTCAACCCCTTTAAACCACCTCGTGCCCACGAAAACACACCTCATGTTCATTTCCTGTCAAATTGTCACGATTTCACGTGACATTTACACATGTGTTTTTGGAACAATCATGTGAAACCATGCGTTTTTGGAACACTTCAAGTGATATTTCACATGAACTTTAACTGGCAATGCCCTGCAAACAAAAACGAGTAGTTATGATACACACATAGTGGTTTTAACATACAATGTTTTCAACTTACATATTTGACCACATTGTGTAGCCTATATTTATTTGAACAGTAATTGTTAGTCAACATGTCCTTACCTGTGATTTGAACTCTTGATTTACTGGATTTTGATCATCCTGCTATACCACCATGTCTGTGTCAATAACTGATTTCACCTGTGTTCCTACACTTTGGACTTCAAAGTACAGCTTAGCTTTGTTGAAAATATACGAAAGAAAAACAATTATATTTTATCATAGTGATTCAGGTGTAACATTAAATCAAAATAATATACCTCACCAATATTAGACAACTATACAGAAAACCCTCAAATTGCTGAAATAATAAATGTAATCAATGGTGAGAAAATAGTCAGAATATCTAAACTAAAATAGCAGTGCAGATGACACGCTTTTGCTAAGAGCAGAGATCTATTATAGGTATTGAATGTGTATGAGAATACTACAGACTTTGTGGTGCAGCAGAAAGGTCAGTGTACCTCAAATCCAGAGGTTCTGAGTTAAAATCCCAGGTGTGGTCATACTTTAGCTGAACAGCAATAACACAAGAAATTGTACATGTGAAAAACATTTGAAGTTTCAAAAACATGTTTTCACATATGAAATGTCACATGAAGTGGTCTAAAATCATGTTTTCACATGTGAAATTTCATGTGAAGTAATCCAAAAACACACGCTCACATGATTTTCGGGGCGGCAGGTAGCCTAGTGGTTAGAGCTTTGGGCCAGTAACAAAAAGGTTGCTAGAGCAAATCCCTGAGCTGACAAGGTAAAAATCTGTTGTTCTGAACCTGAACAAGGCAGTTAACCCACTGTTCCTAGGCCAGCATAATAAATAACAATTTGTTCTTAACTACCGTGCCTAGTTAAACATGTCACATGTGAAGTATTCTAAAAACATATTTTCAGATGAAGTGTTCCAAAAACACTTTTGACATCATTGCACATGTGAAATGTCAAATATAGTGTTCCAAAAATACTTTTGACATAATTTCACATGTGAAATGTCACACGTGAAGTGTTCCAAAAATACATTTCACATGTGAATTCGGGTGGTTCAACATGTAATAACATAAAACTACACTGTTCGCCATTGCTGTTGATTTTGTGGAAATGTTAGTAATTTTAAGGTACATTTCTACAGTAATAGGATACTGTATTAGTGTTTTGCTATACATTGTTTTATAGTAAGTTACTGACTACTGAGTTAGTGGAAACAACTGTTAATGTATTTCTACAGCTGAACTGTATTTTGTCAGTAGACATACAACAATGAATTGTATTCAGGAAGTACATAGAAATTCCAATTCTAATTATTTTCAATGCTGGAAAATTGGTTTACTTTCTGAATTGACTGAAACTTAAATGGAATCGACCTCAACATTGGTTAACACTCTTGGGACACAACCACAACTGGAATTTGAACTTACAACCTCTTGGATGCCAGTCTCTCTTGGCTAAGAGTTGAGGAGAGTGACTGCATCACTTCTTTTTATACAAAACATTGTGTTGAAAATCCTAAATTGTTTGCATAGTCAACTTACACAAAGCTCTGACACACACACACTTACCCCACCAGACATGCCATAGGGGTCTTTTCACAGTCCCCAAATCCAGAACAAATTCAAGAAAGCATACAATATTATATAGAGCCATTATTGCATGGTACTCCGTTCCTTCTCATTTTGCTGAAATGAACAGCAAACCTGGTTTCAAAAACAGATAAAGCAACACCTCACGGCACAATGCCTCTCCCCTTATGCCTGGGAGAAGGTCAATAACGCAGTCGTGGAGCCGATGCGGAGGAAGCGATGTGGCACTGGCCTTGTTGAAATCCTCCCGGAGGTCCTGGTACTTCACGGGAACGGCGGAGAGGTTCGAGGCTTTCCCAAGCCCGCATGAAGACATCCCAGGGCAGGCTGCGTCGACTTCAGACAATGAGCGTTGCAGAACGGGCTCCAACCCTTGATAGAACCAGCAGTACAGTCAATAAGGGGATTGTGCCTCTGGAGCCATGAAAAGCCCAAAACCATGGGTACCTGAGGAGATTCGATGAGCAGATATTGCAAAGACTCACTGTGGTTACCTGACACTCGCAGGTTGATAGGAACAGTTTTGTGGGTGATTTTGCCAATAGAGCGCCCATCCAGCACTCTGACATCCATGGGAATGGAGAGGGGTTGAGTGGGGATTCCCAGCTCTGACACCAGGGTAGTGTTCATAAAACTCTTATCGGCCCCAGAGTCAATGAGTACCCGGAGAGATTTTGACCGGTCACCCCACAGCAGGTTGGCATGGAGAGGGGTACGAGTAATGGGAGATTGGAAATTATCCATATGGACCACCAGCGTACTCATCCCTACTGATGAGTCTAGTCTTTTAACAGACAGGTAGAAATGTAATGACCTGTAGTTCCACAATACAGACAGCTCTTGGTGTTCAGTCGGCAGACATCTGTGATTCCCGGGAGAACTCGGGTTCTCTCGATAATGTAAATGCCAGGGACTTCCGGGATTCCTTGGAGGCGAGATGGGATCCTTGGACAAGCGAGTGTGTGTGGGAACAGACCTCTCCCTCCTACGTTCTCGTAGCCGCCCATCGATCCGTATGGTCAAGGCGAGGAGAGAGTTGAGATCCATGGGCAGCTCGTCTTTAACCTTCTCTGATAATCCATGAAGGAACATGTCGAACAGGGACTCTGGGTTCCAGGCACTCTCGGCGGCTAACGTGCGGAAATCGACCGCATAGCCTGCCACACTACAGGAGTCTTGACATAGTAGGAGTAGCTTCCGAGCAGCCTCTCTCCCGGACATGCTCCCTCAAAACTTCTGCGGCATTGTGTTGTGTGACAAAACTGCACATTTTAGAGTGGACTTTTATTGTCACCAGCACAAGGTGCACCTGTGTAATGATCATGCTGTTTAACCTGCTTCTTGATATGCCACACCTGTCAGGCGGATGGATTATCTTGGCAAAGGAGAAATTCTCACTAACAGGGATGTAAACAAATTTGAGAGAACAAAGCTTTTTGTATGTATGAAACATTTCAGGGATCTTTTATTTCAGCTCATGAAATATGGGACCAACACTTCACATGTTGCATTTATATTTTTGTTCAGTGTAGTTGCCATTAACTTACAGTAAAATGCACAATATCTATTTACAATACAGCTCATTAATGATGCATTCTCTTATACATTTGCAGAATAGACCGTGTCAAAGGAGGTGCTTAACTTCGGCATAACCATCAAACACTTCCACTGACGGTTGGCACAAATGAAGATTTGTGCCAACCCCCAAATATGCTAATGTTTCCCACCAGTACATTGCCACCACCTATATTTCAAAGCGCAGTGATGATTGTACCTTACATAAAAAATATTGGTAGAAAATGTATCCGTTATACCTACAAAGTACCATGTGAGTTCATATGTGTACCTGTGAAGTGTACCTTTACCTTTTTGTACCCCAGGGAACAACACTGTAGTGTTAACCATATCATTATGTTTTGAGAGCGTGTTAATATACTTTTCAAGTAGTAAGTATGAACCTGGTGGCACTGCAGAAACATCGCTACACTCCCAACCAAGGTTGCAAGTTCAAATAATCAATGTATATTCTATTATGTCAAGTGTACTTGAGCACTGCTAGTTTTACATTAAATTAAGGGTATGTTGGTGGTGATAATTGGACATTTATCTACTTGATTCTGGGCAGCTTTTAGCAAAGTGCAGAAATACATTCTTGCCAGTAAGTCTGTGGCCCATAGCTCTTAAACACTCACAGATCGTGTGGTGCAGCTGAACTGTAGCAGGACATTTCAGGTTGCAAGTAACCAAAAGGTTATTGATTCAAATCCTACTTGAATTTTAGTCCCAATTGTGGTCACAGTACAAGATTTTACAATAATTGAAATCAGAATACAGCAGCATACTGTGATTTTATAGAAATAACACCATCATTTTTATATATATATTTACTTTATATTAACTGCAACTTCAAGCAAAGCGCAGAAATGTGTTCTTGGCAATAAATATATAGCCGATCTCCACAATGTCCACAGGCCTGGTGGCACAGCAGGAACTACAAATCTAGAGGTTGTGAGTTCATATCCCAAGCGAGGTTGAGTCCCAAATAGTCAGCATCCTACTGTCCTTTAACCTTAACACCTCAATTTCGCTGTTAAAATACTGTTCATGGTATCATGTTGAAAATTTGCTTCCCCATGTTGTCACATTTATTTCACATGAGATTGTGTTTTCACATGTGCTGACATGTCACTTGTAGTTTCATGTTATCACGTTGAGATTTCGCATCCCCATGATGTCATATTTATTTCACATGAATTTCACATTAAATCACGTGATCACATGAGATCACATGAAATCACGTGTTCACATGAAATTAATGTCTTCTTTCCGTAAAGGAAGCCACCGCAGCCCTGCTCCTCGCTTCCCTGGCCCCTCTCTACCCGGCTCCTCTCCTCCCCCTCTCCTCCCTGGGTCCTCTCCTCCAGTACCGGTTTAGTCGGGGTCTCAACTTACTGTCGAGAGTTAGAATAGTAGAAGTCACAAGATGCAATTTCTAAGCCCCACGATAGTGCATCAGCAGTTTTCCTCTTGTTATCTCACTCAATTAACCCATGTAAGCTAACATGTTTAGATTGCCAGGTAGTTAGTCTAGCCAGCTATCTAAACCTTGTAGTAATCATGGCTGAATTACCAACCGGGCACGTAGGTCACCTGCCCATGCCCTGACCTCAAGGGTGCCCCCATTGATTATGTTAGGCCTATATTCGATCAGATCAAGCATTAACCAGCAATAGCAGACACCCGCATAGAGGAGGTTTTGGCAGTGTCAAAGGTGGAACTGCGTTGGAGCCGTCAAATTAGTGAGCAGCTGCTCTTGTGATCATTGTCAGGAAGCCACACCCGCCACACGCGCATTAGAAGTTCAGAACGAGAAAGTGCCGACAATACAGAAATAATAACGCTCGTATTGAAAAATCATTAAACAAAATAATGTGGATTTCTATCATCCTAATGGAGGTGTAGATTACATCTCACATTCCACTGTTCAAACTTGCATGGGATTTCTGTTAATGTGACTCCGTGCAGCCAATAGCAATGTCTAGTTTAGGTATATGCCAGGAGCCGCTTGTGGATTTGACAGCTGTAACGCAGTTCCACCTCTGACAACATCAAAACATCAGCTATGCGGATGTCGGCTAAAGCGGATCTGCTTGAATAGTCAGTTTAACTCAGATATCATGGCATAAGTCAACAATTATAAGAAAAACAAAATGTTCTCTCCGCCCCATGGCAAAATGTGTAGAATTACAGAAAGTGTGCTTTAAAACTGCAAGAACAAAACAAAAAACACAGCCTAGAGGGGTGCCACTTCAAAGTTTTGCGTGCAAGGTAGTGGGGCCCCCCAACCAAATCTCGCTTAGGGCCCCCAAAAGGCTAGACTCAGCCCTGCTCTCCTAAACTTGACAGCACACTCTGTTTGTACCACAGAGCACCAAGCGTTCACCAGCCAGGCAAACAAATTAGCATAAGAGACTTGACCCCCACTAAAAGCAAAGGGCAGGCTGGGAAATTGGAATTTAGACGTTATTATGGTTACAGCAGCACACTCCCCAGATGGTTGTCAGAGATATGGTGGGGCTTTGGCACATGTTCAGGTCTTAATTAACATACACAGAAAGGGACAAACACACGCACACCCGCACCCACACAAGTCAGTAGTCACTCAGTCCCAAAGGTGTAAAACCCATATTTTACACACAATTCAGTTTCATAGTGCCAACATACTGTACTATACATTACATACTAAACCACACCACACGACTACAGCACGTCTAAAAAGAGCCTCATAAATATGTCCTAAAGAGGAAATATTCATGAAATTGTGCTAATCTCCATGAAACAACCACACTATCCCTGGTTACTTACTCCAACAAATTAGCATAAAAACCACAACAGTTGAGCGTTTTTATTTTAATCAATGAAGCAGGTCCCCAAATAAATCCTACTCTGAATAGAGGAGGGAGAATAGCACAAACAGACAGAGAGATTTGGGCAGCTTATTGAATCCATTTGTCTTTGGATTACAGATAATAAAAGAGCTATTAGCCTGAAAATGTATTAGTCTTTATGTTCCTACTGTGAAGCTGGGGCTGAGGCTAGAGAACATTGAGATAATGACAGGAGTATATCTATTGAACAGTCACAGAAGGCCAAAGTAAGAGACATCCCTCAAGACAAAATACTTTTTTCAAAGTAACATTCATTTATATGGAGAGTTCAACGTCCTCACACAACTGATCTGGGTTGAGTTTCCTTTGTAGCTTTGTAGCTCTCGACAACCCAGCTGCACAGCCAAGAGAGAGTTCCCTAAAACTGTTAAAACATTTTACACCCTAAAACTTCAGAGGCAACCAGTATGACAAAAACATTACATTTTAGATTAATTTCTGATAGAAACATCACACATTCACGTTCTCCCTCCTAACACCCAGTGTCTTAGACTCTCAGCTATGGAGGGAATTCATCTCTATCCTCCAAACAAAAAGCACCAAGGTCCCTCCCGATATGAGAGCCAGTGAGAGATTACAGTGGCTTGCGAAAGTATTCACCCCCTTGGCATTTTTCCTATTTTGTTGCCTTACAACCTGGAATAAAAATCGATTTTTGGGGGGTTTGTATCATTTCATTTGCACAGCATGCCTACCACTTTAAAATTGCTAAATGTTTTTTATTGTGGAACAAGAAATAAGACAAAAAAACAGAAAACTTGAGCTTGCATAACTATTCAACCCCCCAAAGTCAATACTTTGTAGAGCCACCTTTTCCAGCAATTACAGCTGCAAGTCTCTTGGGGTATGTCTCTATAAGCTGGGCACATCTAGCCACCGAGATTTCTGCCCATTATTCAAGGAAAACTGCTCCAGCTCCTTCAAGTTGGATGGGTTCCGCTGGTGTACAGCAATCTTTAAGTCATACCACATATTCTCAATTTGATTATTGAGGTCTGGGCTTTGACTAGGCCATTCCAAGACATTTAAATGTTTCCACTTAAACCACTCAAGTGTTGCTTTAACAGTATGCTTAGGGTCATTGTCCTGCTGGAAGGTGAACCTCCTTCCCAGTCTCAAATCTCTGGAAGACTGAAACAGGTTTCCCCTCAAGAATTTCCCTGTATTTAGCGCTATCCATCATTCCTTGAATTCTGACCAGTTTCCCAGTCCCTGCAGATGAAAAACATCCCCACAGCAGGATGCTGCCACCACCATGCTTCACTGTGGGGATGTGGTTCTCGGGGTGATGAGAGGTATTGGGTTTGCGCCATACATAGTGTTTTCCTTGTTGGCCAAAAAGCTACATTTTAGTCTCATCTGACCAGATTACCTTCTTCCATATGTTTGGGGAGTCTCCCACATGCCTTTTGGCGAACACCAAATGTGTTTGCTTATTTTTTTCTTTAAGCAATGGCTTTTTCTGGTCACTCTTCTGTAAAGCCCAGTTCTGTGGAGTGCACGGCTTAAAGTGGTCCTAAGGACAGATACTCCAATCTCTGCTGTGGAGCTTTGCAGCTCCTTCAGGGTTATCTTTGGTCTCTTTGTTGCCTCTCTGATTCATGCCCTCCTTGCCTGGTCCGTGAGTTTTGGTGGGCGGCAGATTTGTTGTGGTGCCATATTCTTTCCATTTTTTAATAATGGATTTAATGTTGCTCCATGGGAGGTTCAAAGTTTCAGATTTTTTTTATAACCCAACCCTGATCTGTACTTGTCCCTGACCTGTTTGGAGAGCTCCTTGGTCTTCATGGTGCCGCTTGCTTGGTGGTGCCCCTTGCTTAGTGGTGTTGCAGACTCTGGGGCTTTTCAGAACAGGTGTATATATACTGAGATCATGTGACAGATCATGTGACACTTCGATTGCACATAGGTGGACTTTATTTAACTAATTATGTGACTTCTGAAGGTAATTGGTTGCACCAGATCTTAATTATGGGCTTCATAGCAAAGGGGATGAATACATATGCATGCACCACTTTTCTGAATATTTTTTTTAATTTTTTTTATTTCATTTCACCAATTTGGACTATTTTGTGTATGTCCATTACATGAAATCCAAATAAAAATCAATTGAATTTACAGGTTGTAATTAAACAAAATACAAAAAAATGCCAAGGGGGTGAATACTTTTGCAAGGCACTGTAATCCCCTTAATTAGGCCAACAGATTTGCCGTAGCGTTCTCCTTTGCAGCACAAACCCCTCCTCCTCTCAACAAATCTGTGATTACTGGGAGCAAGGAGCCGATTACCAGCACAACTTCAGAAACAAGGCAGGGCATGACCAGAGATTCTCAAGGCTGGAGAGTAATACACTGGAAATAAGGATAGTACAATCAGTTTTGTGTGTTTTCTCTTCTTGTTTCACATCAATGCAGAGGAAGGAAAGGAGAGGAGGCCAGGTCAGACTTCATTGAGATGCACCCAGCGTCCCTCTCAATCTGCATCCTGCTGTATTATCAAATGCAAATCACAACATGGGAATTGTATCACCCCTAGAATATCTCTGACCATCAGCAGAATCGTGACATACTGTAACCACCTCATTTACCCACAAATCTAAAGGTAGAGATAGGAAGAGCCTGCTGCTCTCATCTTTGCAACACCAGGCAGGAAGAAAGAAGCAATCTTTCCCAAATCTCAGGTGGTTGCAGAGCAATCAATGTCATGTATTCCTCTGCTGCAACTTGACATATTCCATAATTTCTCTCTCTTGCTCTCCATCCCTTTCTCTCTCTTTCCTTCCCCCTCCCTCCCTCCCTCCCTCCCTCCCTCCCTCCCTCCCTCCCTCCTTCCCTCCCCTACCCCCCTGCTGAACCCCTGGTTTAGATAAACATAGCTGTGTCCCAGCTGGGCTATAGTCTTCAGAGCAGGGCCTCATTATGATGGGTGAAGTTATAGGCCTATTTCTATTTTGTCCTGTTTATCAAAAGTGTTGGGAAAACATGTCAATAATCAACTGACTGGCTTTCTTGATGTCTATAGTATTCTCTCTGGTATGCAATCTGGTTTCCGCTCAGGTTATGAATGTGTCACTGCAACCTTAAAGGTCCTCAATGATGTCACTATTGCCCTTGATTCTAAGCAATATTGTGCTGCTATTTTTAAATGACTTGGCCTAAGCTTTTGAAACGGTAGACCATTCCATTCGTGTGGGCCGGCAGAGGAGTATTGGTGTCTCTGATGGGTCTTTGGGCTGGTTTGCTAACTACCTCTCTCAAAGAATGCAGTGTATAAAGTCAGAAAATATGCTGTCTCAGCCACTGCCTGTCATCGCGGGAGTACCCCAAGGTTCGATCCTAGGCCCCACTCTCTTCTCAATTTACATCAACAACATAGCTCAGGAAGTAGGAAGCTCTCTCATCCATTTATGCAGATGATACAATCTTATACAAAGCTGGCCCCTCCCCGGATTTTGTGTTAAATGCTCTACAACAAAGCTTTCTTAGTGTCCAACAAGCTTTCTCTACCTATAACCTTGTTCTGAACACCTTCAAAACAAAGGTCATGTGGTTTGGTAAGAAGAATGCTCCTCTTCCCACAGGTGTTATTACTACCTCTGAGGGTTTAGAGCTTGAGGTAGTCACCTCATACAAGTACTTGGGAGTATAGCTAGACGGTGCACTGTCCTTCTGTCAGCACATATCAAAGCTGCAGGCTAAAGTTAAATCTAGACTTGGTTTCCTCTATCGTAATCGCTCTTCTTTCAACCCCAGCTGCCAAACTAACCCTGATTCAGATGACCATCCTACCCATGCTAGATTACGGAGACATAATTTATAGATCGGCAGGTAAGTGTGCTCTTGAGTGGCTAGATGTTCTTTACCATTCGGCCATCAGATTTGCCACCAATGCTCCTTATAGGACACATCCCTGCACTCTATACTCCTCTGTAAACTGGTCATCTATGTATACCTGTTGCAAGCCCCACTGGTTGATGCGTATTTATAAAATCCTCTTAGGCCTCACTCCCGCCTATCTGAGATATCTACTGCAGCCCTCATCCTCCACATACAACACCCATTCTGCCAGTCACATTATGTTAAAGGTCCCCAAAGCACACACATCCCTGGGTCACTCCTCTTTTCAGTTCGCTGTAGCTAGCGACTGGAACGAGCTGCAACAAACACTCAAACTGGACAGTTTTATCTCAATCTCTTCATTCAAAGACTCAATCATGGACACTCTTATTGACAGTTGTGGCTGCTTTGTGTGATGTATTGTTGTCTCTACCTTCTTGCTCTTTGTGCTGTTTTCTGTGCCCAATAATGTTTGCACCATGTTTTGTGCTTCTACCATGTTGTTGTTATGTTGTGTTGCTACCATGCTTTGTTGTCATGTTGCTTCCTGTAACACCCTGGCCATAGAGAGGGTTTTTTTGTTCTTTATTTTGGTTAGGCCAGGGTGTTACATTGGGTGGGCGTTCTATGTTCCTTTTTCTATGTTTTTGTATTTCTTTGTTTTGGGCCGTGTGTGTGGCTCCCAATCAGGCACAGCTGAAGCTCGTTGTTGCTGATTGGGAGTCACACATAAGGAGCATGTTTTTCCTTTGGGTTTTGTGGGTAATTGTTTCTGTTAGTGTTTGCACCTGACAGGACTGTTTTGGCTGTCAGTTTTCTTGTTTTTTGTATAGTGTTCACGTTGGTCTATTAAAATTCTAATGATGAACACATCCTTGCTGCACCTTGGTCTTCTTCCGACGACAGCCCTTACAGAATTACCCACCAAAAACAGACCAAGCAGCGGAGGAAGGAGCAGCACAAGGAGGACTATAGGAAGCAGCACACTCGGGAAGTCATGGCATCCTGGTCGCTGGAGGTGTTGGAGTCCAGGATTGACTGGACATGGGATCAATTATTCGACCACTGCAACAACCTGCCGAGGGAGAGCGACGGACACGGGAGGCAGCCCCAATTGGGGGGGCACACGGGGAGTGTGGCGGAACCAGGAAGGAATTCTGGGCCAACTCCCCGTGTTTACGGCAGGCAGCGCAGTACTGGTCAGGCACCGTGTTATGCGGTAAAGCGCACGGTGTCCCCAGTACGTGTGCATAGCCCGGTGCGCTACATACCAGCCCCCCGCAAGTGCAATGTGAGTGCAGGCATCGAGCCAGGGTGGATGGTGCCAGCTCAGCGCGTCTGGTCTCCAGTGCACCTCCTCGGTCCAGGTTATCCTGCGCCGGCGTTGCGCACTGTGTCTCCAGAGCGCTGGGAGGGTCCAGTTCGCCCAATGCCTGCTCTCCGCCCGTGCCGGGCCAAAGTGGGCATTCAGCCTGGAGTGTGGGTAAAGAGCGTCCGTACCAGAACTCCAGTGCTCCCCCACAGCCCGGTTTATCCTGTGCCTCCTCCTCGGACCAGGCCTCCAGTGGGTCTCCCCATCCTGGTCCGTCCTGTGCCACCTCCCAGGACCAGGCCTCCAGTGGGTCTCCCCATCCTGGTCCGTCCTGTGCCACCTCCCAGGACCAGGCCTCCAGTGGGTCTCCCGATCCTGGTCAGTCCTGTGCCTGCTCCACGGACCAGGTCTTCTTCCGACGACAGCCCTTACACTTCCTTGCTATGTTGTTCTCTCTTTATGTGTTGTTCCTCTTGTTATGATGTGTGTTTTGTCGTATATTTATATTGTATTTATTTTTATTTTTAATCCCAGACCCCTGTCCCCGCAGGAGGCCTTTTGCCTTTTGGTAGGCCATCGTTGAAAATAAGAATTTGTTCTTAACTGTCACGTGTGCTCCCTCTCTGGCCTCTAGGTCACCAGGCTGCTTGTTATGGCGCACCTGCGCATCATCAGACTCACCTGGACTCCATCACTTCCCTGATTACCTGCCCTATATATGTCACTCCCTTTGGTTCCTTCCCCAGGTGTTATTGTTTCTGTTTCATGTCTGTGTGTTGTTTGTTTCTTGTTTGTACTATGTTTATTTATTAAATCACTCACTCCCTGAACTTGTTTTTGACTCTCAGCACACTCGTTGCATTAATTGACTTGCCTAGTTAAATACAAATAAATAAATAAAAAGTCAGGGTGAAAGAGAAACATGGTCCGATCCTGTCCTGGATCAGGACATACATCAGGCACCCTATTCCCTGTATAGGTCCTGTTCAAAGGTAGTGAACTATATAGGGAATAGATTGCCATTTGGAACGCAGTCTTATGATGGACCCATGTTGTCTCTAACACCCCATGATTCACATTAATCTCTGTGCTCATCAGGCAGATGGGGATATACAGTCTGATGCTCATCTACACTATGCTGTGTTTATATGGAAACAGAACCTATAGCCCACTACACAGTAAAAAGATAACTCTGGATCAACCAAAAAGAATACTTCAACTGGTTATAAGTAGGGGAGAGTGGTGTAAGTTGAGCCAAAAGGGTATGTTGAGCCACCCTTGTTTCTAGGAAACCATACACAAAATTAATAATTTGACCAAATGTTTAGGAAGAGGTCATCATTTCATGGAGTCTGTGAAGGAAGAAACCACATGGAAAAAGTGGTAAGCAAGTTAGATCCAAAAAATATATTTTCATAAAGTCAAATTAATTTATTGTGTTAGAGGTTTCATGATGCTTGTATCTAAACCAAAGTAGATCATTTTAAGATTGCTCTGTACATCAGTTGGGGTCTCCATCATTTTCAATGAGGTCCTAAACCTAGCATGAAAGTGCATCCTTGTAGCTGTGTGGGCTAATATAGTCAAAATGTTTGGCTTGGGGTAAGTTGAAACAATGGCCATAGGGTAAGTTGAGCAAATGGTTGAGCCAATGGTTGAGCCAATGGTTGAGCCAATGGCAAGTTGAGCAAATGTAAGTGTTTTCTTCCCAGGCATAATGCAAGGCATTATCGCTGGGATATGAGACAGATTCGAACATCTGTCAAATTTACTACTTCCAAAAAAATGAATCCTCCTTCAAATATGGTCTTTTACAGTTAATACTTTCAATTAGTTTGTAGCCTACTCAGTGCGCCGTGCACACGCCCAGAGCCTATAGGGGGGTTCCGTCAGCTGGGAGAGCTAAGTGTTTGTAAATGTTACATTTAAATGTTAAATATGTCTATATTCTCTTTCGTTGGCCTAGTCTTGTTAAATGTTAAATGCCTGTGTTAAAAGATGCTTAAAATGATTAAAAGACTAAAAAGTGATTGTGTTGAATTGTGTTTGTGAAATAAAGATAGAAATGGTTTTGAAAAGGTAGTTGTCATATTTCATTCAGTATAGAAATGGGTAAGTGTCACGTCCTGACCAGTAAAGGGGTTATTTGTTATTGTAGTTTGGTCAGGACGTGGCAGGGGGTGTTTGTTTTATGTGGTTCGGGGTTTGTTGGGATATGTAATTATGTAAGAGGGGTGTTTGTTTTATGTGTTCCGGGGTTTTGGGGTATTGTTCTGGTTTTGTATTTCTATGATTTTCTAGGTTGTGTATTTCTTTGTTGGCCTGGTATGGCTCTCAATCAGGAACAGCTGTACATCGTTGTTGCTGATTGGGAGTCATACCTAGGTAGCCCTTTTTTCACCTGTGGTTTGTGGGAAGTTGTTTTTGCATAGCTTTGTGTAGCCTGCATTACTGTGCGTTCGTTCGTTTTCTGTTTTTCAGTGTTCAAATAAAAGTTAAAATGAGCACTCAACCCGCTGCGCCTTGGTCCAGTTCATACGACGCCCGTTACAGTAAGTGGCTTAATTTACTCCATACCATGGGTATGACGTGCCAAGATACCACTTTTTTTGGGACAAGCTATATTTTCAAAACTGTTATGAATTCGGGTTACTTCCAGGGAAGCACAACATCCTGAAATAATATATGTAGATATCTTTGTTAAATATAATACTATATTTCCCTTTGATGGAGTGAGGCTGAATGTAAAAAATTGCTCAACTTATCCCACTTGCCCCAAAATTAGGTTTTAGCAAAAATACTACATTTATTGAAACCAAATATATGATTCAATACCAACTGTTTTACTTGATTACTGCCAAACCTACAGTACCAGTCAAAAGTTTGGACACACCTACTCATTACAGGGTTTTTCTTTATTTTTACTATTTTCTACAATGTATAATAATAGTGAAGACATCAAAACTATGAAATAACACATATGGGATCATGTAGTAACCAAAAAAGTGTTAAACAAATGAAAATATATTCTATATTTTAGAGTCTTCAAAGTAGCGATCCTTTGCCTTGATGAAAGCTTTGTGCACTCTTGGCATTCTCTCAACCAGCTTCACCTGGAATGCTTTTCCAACAGTCTTGAAGGAGTTCCTACATATGCTGAGCACTTGTTGGCTGCTTTTCCTTCAGTCTGCGGTCCAACTTATCTCAAACCATCTCAATTGGGTTGAAGTCGGGTGATTGTGGAGGCCAGGTCATCTGATGCAGCACTCCATCACTCCTTTTTAGTCAAATAGCCCTTACACAGGTAGGTGTGTTGAGTCATTGTCCTGTTGAAAAACAAATGATAGTCCAACTAAGAGCAAACCAGATGGGATGGCACATCGTTTTAGAATGCTGTGGTAGCCATGCTGGTTAAGTGTGCCTTGAATTCTAAATAAATCACAGACAGTGTCACAAGCAAATCACCCCCACAGCATCACACCTCCTCCTCCATGGTGGATCTTGCATTTTGCAACACACGGTTTAAAATATCATGTGATCAAATGAAGCTTCAGATGTCTTTGATGACGTACTTCTGATAAAGTGATACACGCATTGGCACACTGCTTCGAATTTAGCTGCTTAGCGATTTCAAACTCATGTCTCTGAGCTCCGGTATCAAACGTAATGTAACTACTATTCAATTACCAGTGGCAACCATCGCACCTGTTTTGAGCCCCACATTTTTAGCAAAAATAATAATAAAAATAACAATAATTTGTTTTTGTTTTTTGGGTTGCCTGTTTTGCATATTATTTTGGCATTAATACATGTCTACATATCAGTTTGCAAACAATGTAAAAATAAATAACAAATCACTGAGTTAACAAAGCTGCATACAAACATGGTCTCTTTTTTGCTTTCTTTTTGCTTTAAGGCAGCTCCAAAATGCAGGTGTTTCAGCCTAGCTCAGTGCTTTCTGTGGTGGTGGGGCGGCCAGAGGAAAATACAAAGCGTAGGAGTTGGTAATGCTCTCTAGTTGCGCCGTGATTGACTCAGTGTTCTGTTACTCATGGGGACACTACGTCACCATCAAATCTAAGGGTAGAGCTTGAAAATTCAAGCCCCTTGGGTGCTGCCATAGAGTTACATTAGAAGTGCCCAAGAAGGCTCAAGGTCATTGGCCACAGATAAAATGACGTCAAATGGAATTATATCTACAGTAGCTTTGATTGGACTTTCAAAATCTTAGCTAGCAGTCATCATCATGAATAAAGTCGACAATCTACTGGAAAATCCTTTTTAATCCTTGTCATATGAAGAGAAATAATAAAGAGAAATTATAGATAAAACGTATTGGTGCTCATCGTTCACTGGACATAAACATTATACAAGTTGGAAGTCGCAAATTCAACAATGAGTGGGTTGGAAGGAATAAATGGCTAACTGCAAACATTGGAAGTCGCAAATTCAACAATGAGTGGGTTGGAAGGAATAAATGGCTAACTGCAAACATTGCAAAGCAATCACTAGACTGCTATTCAGTGGAGTGGCTGTGTGGTCCCAAGTCTGGGATTAAGGGTCTCTTATCCAAGCTTAAAATGATAAACATTCAACATTGGCCATGCTGTCAATCCAGCATGATTTCTGCAGCGCTCAAAACAACTGTTAACTTGGAAATGAGAAATCAGACTACAAGTTCAAGACAACTGGGAAAATAAATATATTTTGAACGGTCATCCAGCTCGGAATTGTAAATTGGGAACTCTGACCTCTTTCTAGAACTACGACCTGAAGATCACCGATGTTGTCATGATTTGACCTTGTTTTTTTTTAGTTCCCAGTTGTCTTGAAACTACCATGAATCCAGAGAATGCCAGACTTTGATGACAAAGTTTGATGACAAATCTTCCTACGAAGGACCGCCATGTCACCTTCCTGTTCAAGTGAGCACAGCACAAGGTGAGTCCAAGAATGTCTGCTGCATAAATTAGGTAATATGCCAGGGAGATATGTATACTGTAGCTAAGAAATTAATACTAAGTGTATGCTGTGTAGTAAGCTGTTAGTAGCCCATGTTTATTTTATTTATTTCACCTTTATTTAACCAGGTAGGCTAGTTGAGAACAAGTTCTCATTTACAATTGCGACCTGGCCAAGATAAAGCAAAGTAGTTTGACACATACAACAACACAGAGTTACACATGGAGTAAAACAAACATACAGTCAATAATACAGTAGAAAAATAAGTCTATATACAATGTGAGCAAATGAGGTGAGATAAGGGAGGTAAAGGCAAAAAAGGCCATGGTGGCAAAGTAAATACAATATAGCAAGTAAAACACTGGAATGGTAGATTTGTAGTGGAAGAAAGTGCAAAGTAGAAATAACGGGGTGCAAAGGAGCAAAATAAATAAATACAGTAGGGGAAGAGGTAGTTGTTTGGGCTAAATTATAGATGGGCTATGTACAGGTGCAGTGATCTGTGAGCAGTTCTGACAGCTGGTGCTTAAAGCTAGTGAGGGAGATAAGTGTTTCCAGTTTTAGAGATTTTTGTAGTTCGTTCCAGTCATTGGCAGCAGAGAACTGGAAGGAGAGATGACCAAAGGAGGAATTGGCTTTGGGGGTGACCAGAGAGATATACCTGCTGGAGCGCGTGCTACAGGTGGGTGCTGCTATGGTGACCAGTGAGCTGAGATAAGGGGGGACTTTATATGTACCTCAGTCTAATAATTTGGTCTATTTTCCCCTCTCAATTTCACCTACTGTTCTGACTTGGTGGTGCACATGTAGTCTATAGCCTATTTTAGAGAAATGTAATCATCAAAATCTATAAGAGCTTTCATTGTCTGCTTTTATGCCCCCTTTATTTATCCTACGGTTCTGACTTGGTGTACAGGGAGAACACTAAGAACGGCCAATGTTCTGAATCCTGTCGCTGTACATTTCAAAAGTGCTGAACAAATAGTTATATTGACTACGTCCGTCCTAGCTCGCTCATTCATGTCTTAATCGAAATTACGGATTGCCTCTTATCCGCTTGCCGTCCCCTTATATCATAGTCTGTACATCTCAATTGTCAGTAGAAACCACATTTGTTAAGAAAATCAGCCATATCAGCTATGTTTTTTTAAAAGGCAGTAAATGAGACTGAATTAACTGTTTTGCTGACAGACAAGGCTCCACAGACAGCCAGGATTAGCGGAGGTAAGGTGTTGGGACAGCTTTATGTAGGCCCTAACAGTTTGTGGGCACCGTTTGTCACCGCTATAGTGCAATTACTGTATTGTTTAGTGTTGTATTGTGTTGTGTAATGTAGTGGCTTTGCTGGCATGCACCCCTACCCAATTTTTTTTTTGCCCCACCAAGATTTACATGCTAAAATCACCACTGTCAATGACCTGAGCTGTCAGGTGTTGAAAGCAATTTAAACGCTTTCTTTCAATAAAGAAAATCACATTGATCTGTCGAATTTGTTATTTGATTTCAGACAAAGTGAATAGAATAGGTTGAACGAACCAAAGCGTATTTTTCAATCATTCCTATCAGTAAAAGCACTTTAGATGAACAACAGCTTCGTCCTGCTTTTTATACTGTACACACACCAGTGTTTCCTTTTGGAAAACGTGGCTCCGGACAATTTACCGGCAGCATTTTAAATTACAGGACATTTATTAACAAATGTACCAGATCCATATGCATTGGTTGCGCAACCTGATTAGGGCGTCCACCCACAGTGTTCAGAATGCCAGAAATCACATTTAGTTCATGATAATTCATCTTAACAGAACATGCAACTAGGATGCAACTGCGTGCATCATTCTTACCGAATTCCAATGAGCAATTTGAAGCAATTACAATTTAGTTTTTGGACAATAATTTCCGCCTCCAGGTTGTATTTGTCTCCCCTTTTGGTAGGCCTAATATATGGATCAGACAACGTCGTTTTTATTGATCTGTTGGTCAGTGTCAGCAGAGCAGGCTACCCTGTAATTTTTGTTGTATCAAAAAAGATTCTGTTAATGTCTCCTGTCATATAAAGTGTGTTATAAACCGGGTGGTTCGAGCACTGAATGCTGATTGGCTGACAGCTGTGGTATATCAGACCATATACCACGGGTATGACAAAACCTTTCATTTTACTGCTCTAATTACGTTGGTAACCAGTTTATAATAGCAATAAGGCACCTCGGGGGTTTGTGGTATATGGCCAATATACCACGGCTAAGGGCTGTTCTTATGCACGACGCAATGCAGAGTGCCTGGATACAGCCCTTAGCCGTGGTATATTGGCCATATACCACAGCCCCTTGTGCCTTATTGCTTAAGTAGAATTGCATGAAATTAGTTTATGAAAGGCCAACATTTTCCTGTGCAAAGAATATATGTTTGCTATCTGATATAGCCCAAAGCCTTTGCCTAATCTACGTCACTACACGCTGCATTGAACAGTCTTTTTTGAGAACAGTGATTGAGTTATATTATTAGCCTAAATTATGACTATCCAATCTAATCATCACATTAGGAATAGTAGGTTATCTTAGATAAGTCTGCAAATGCGAAGCTCCATGGAATGTTTAATCATGAAGGGGAATTTTTAGGGTGAATTTATGCTTCCCCAAACTTCAAACCCACACACCGCTTATTATTATTTTCTTTCTTTAACCTTTATTTAACCCTCCTGCTGTCACGCCCTGACCATAGAGAGCCTTTTATTCTCTATCTTGGTTAGGTCAGGGTGTGACTAGGGTGGGTTATCTAGGTTGTTTTTTCTATGTTGGCCTGGTATGGTTCCCAATCAGAGGCAGCTGTTTATCGTTGTCTCTGATTGGGGATCATATTTAGGCAGCCATTTCCCACTGTGTTTTGTGGGATCTTATTTTGAGTTAGTGCATGCTGCACCTCTTATGTTACGGTTCGTTGTTTGTTTCCTTTTTGTATTGTAAGTTTCACAAAAATAAAGATGTGGAACTCAGAGCACGCTGCGCCTTGGTCCGTCTCTCCACACAGCCGTGAAAGAAGATCCCACCACAACAGGACCAAGCAGCGTGCCCAGGAGGAGATGGCCTCCTGGACTTACGAGGAGAGAATGGCGTGGACTTGGGAGGAGATCTTGGCAAGATATAAAAGCTTGCTGTTGAAGCAGACGCAGGGAGAGAAGGGAGGACAGCGACAACGCCGGGGTTCGCGGCCACAAAGACAGCCCACATTTTTTTTTGGGGGGGGGGCACACGGGGTGGTCGGCAGAGCCGAGGTATGAGCCAGAGACCTTCAGGGAGTCGGAGGAGGAACTCGATGAAATATTCCGGAGAGAGGTGGTGGCGATGAGATAGCTGCAGCGTGGGCGTGCTGAGGAGCGTGACACCAGTCCGGTGTCATCTGCACCGGTTTCACGCATCTGGCCTCCAGTGCGCCTCCCCAGTCCGGTATGTCCAGTGTCTCCTCCCCGCACTCGCTTTGAGGAGTGTGTCATGGCTCCGGTACAATGTGTGCCGGTTCTACGTACCGTGTCTCCAGTGCGCCTCCAAAGCCCAGTGCATCCTGTGCCAGCCCCCCCGCACTTGCCGCGCGAGGATTGTCATCTGTCCAGGACACGTTGGACCAGCTCTACGCTCCAGGCCTCCAGTGCGTCTTCACAGCCCAGTACGTCCTGTGCCTCCTCCGCTTCCGGCGACGGTCCATCTCTCCACACAGCCGTGACACCTGCTGTGTTCCTGGTCGAATTGGACCGATTTATACGTTTTAGTTCTGAAAAATGCAGTTAATTTAATCTGATTGTCATAAGGTTCTATGACTTTGTCCACACAGGGCATCTGAACACACAAAATACATTTTGATGATTTTTATTACGTTTTGGGTGTTTTATTTAACTTTTGTACACCTGTGGTGTTCCCGGTCAAAAATGACTGGTCGTTAGAAATGAATGGGTGAGACTACAATTAGTGTATAAAATTGATTTCAGTCACATGCCCATTCCTCTCCCAGACCCCCACATGCATGTGTGTTTGACCCCACACACCTCACTCCCCTTTTTGGTTTCCATGGCAACTGCCACGGGAACCTTTCCCTAATAGGATCTTTCCCCCATGGGAACCACACCTGTTGGCATTTTCACAAACAATTCCAACATTGTTTCAACAATATATAAAACTTTTCTCGCAGCTCTGGTATATAAAGCTTTTTTGAGGCCTTGCTCACAATTCATTCTGTGGCAGCACAATGACCAAACAATATACTGTATGTGATCCTCTTGATCATATCTTTGATCATGACACTGGTGAGGAGGAGAGAGTCCTTGTTTAACTTTGACACAAAGTAGTCTGTGATAAATAGCACAATATGTTTCATCTGAGTACTTGGTATAGTCAAAATAATCCATACATTTTGTTTTTCTAACTCAAAAACGAGTTGAATGAGCTCAGGTTAATGAGGCCTACAGGCCATGAATAGCAAATAGAAGTCCAAAACTTGTAGTTCACAAGAACTTAAGTTGCTAAAAAGATCTAACACAACATTAGGTGATATATGTATTATTATGGATTTATAATCAGCTATAATGGGGCGGTCATTTTGGACCGGGAACACAGAATAATTAACATGAAACGAACACAACAGGAGGGTTAACTAGGCAAGTCAGTTAAGAACAAATTCTTATTTACAATGACAGCCTACACCGGGCAAACCCGGACCACGCCGGGCCAATTGTGAGCCACCCTATGGGACTCCCAATCACGGCCGGTTGTGATACAGCATGGATTCGAACCAGGGTGTCTGTAGCAACGAACAGCAAAATCCCTAGCCTATGTCAATCTACTATCCCACATAGTAGAACAGTTGACCTATTCTATTGGTCAGCTTGTCATTCTGTGTGAGAAAGAAATAGCCTATTCCAAACAGACTGGGGACGATAGATCCCAAATTCATTCAACCAGTAGGCCTAGGCTACATCCCAATTTTTAAACCAATGAGGCTCATGCAACACATCTGAACATTTAGCTTAGAATGTTGATAAACTATATATTTTTTTCACATTCTAAGCTCAGCAATGCACACTCTTGCCGGCATCTAGCTGATATACTATAGGGTGTAATTAGTCAGAGGAAGGCCCAAAAAATTGTCAAAGACTCCAGTCACCCAAGTCATAGTCTGACCTCTCTGCTACTGCAAGGCAAGCGGTACCAGAGCGCCAAGTCTAGGTCCAAAAGGCTCCTTAGCAGCTTCTACCCCCAAGCCATAACAATGCTGAACAATTAATCAAATGGCCACCCGGACTATTTGCATTGACACCCCCCCCCCCACCCCCTTTGTTTTTACACTACTGCTACTTGCAGTTTATGCATAGTCACTTTACCACTACCTACATGTACAAATGACCTCTGCTAACCTGTATCCCCGCACATTGACTCAGTACCGGTACCCCTTTATATTATAGCATCATTTCTGTTATTTTATACAAACTTTTTTTTCTCTTTTGTAAATATTTTCTTAACTCTATTTTCTTAACTGCATTGTTGGTTAAAGACTTCTAAGTAATAATTTCATGGTAAGGCCTACTACACCTGTTGTATTCGGCGCATGTGACAAATACAATTTTATTTGAAGGCAGTAGGATACGCATGAATGTTCTTTCCTTAATGAAATTAGCCAGAAAAAAACCAATGTGAGCGGTTTCATGGGACAGAGATGACAATATCTCTGTATTTAGAAAGAGGGGATATCTAAATATGCAACAACTAGCATGGGTTGCTAATATCACTTATGTCTATTACAGCATATTGGATGACTGTCATTCATATTCCATTCACCCAGTTCAATGTAACAGCGATAGGTTTTGGCTTCTACATGATACTAAAATTTTCCCTATACCCTTCATGAGGTTGCTACAACCTAGCCTATGAAGGAAAGTTTACAATGTAGGTGCACACAGGTCGAGAGATAAATTTGAGGTGACAGAGGCACATGGACAGACAATGACATTCAATACCGCCTTGCACACTCTTACCTGCATCTAGCTGATATAGGGTGTCACCATTAGTCCAACAGTTGCAAACAATCAATTTATCACTAGCCACTTTATATTATATAATGTTTACTTACCCTACATTACTCATCTCTTATGTATATACTGTACGCTATACCATCTACTGCATCTTGCCATCTGATGTAATTAAATGTATCACTAGCCACTTTAAACAATGGCACTTTATATAATGTTCTCATACCCTACATTACTCATCTCATATGTATATACTGTACTCTATACCATCTACTGCATCTTGCCTATGCCGTTCAGGCATCACTCATTTATATATTTTTATGTACATATTCGTATTCATTCCTTTACACTTGTGTGTATAAGGTAGTTGTTGTGGAATTGTTAGGTTATATTACTTGTTAGATATTACTGCATGGTCGGAACTAGAAGCACAAGCATTTCGCTACACTTGCATTAACACCTGCTAACCATGTGTATGTGACAAATACATTTGATTTGATTTTGAAACAAGAGTTTCTATTGGACAAATTCAGCTATGTTAATTCCCGTTATGTTCCATTTACTTCCGTTTAAGAAACGTTTTTCAACAAAACCAGCAGAATGAATACACCCCTGATCTTGTGTAAACACAGTTCACTTTCATAGAAGCCACGTTGCATCCTCGCATCTATGCACTCTCCTCCTCTCACCTCTTCCCTTCGCTTGTGGACTTCAATGCACAACACATCAGCTGTTTGTGACCAGACAAAAAAAGCTAAAGTAACGTCATAGTCAGCATAGCTAATAGAACTAACACGTTAGTAAACCCGCTACAATCATGCAGTAACCTTACAGTGTACAGTCAGCACTTACACCGGTGGCAATAAATTTGTAAAACCAAGAGCTTACCTTGACTTGGAAGTGTTCCAGTGTTGTGTTGGATAGTGATAGCCAGCTAGCTAACATAGCATCCCTCTGTTTGAGCAGGGTTTTTCAGTAGACTAAACTAGCTAGCTACATTTGCTAGAAAATAGCAAAAATTACAGGGTAGCTGATGAAATCGCTCTCTCTTTCTATTGCTCTCTTGCTTCTCCTTCATTTTTGAAGAAATTAATTTGTTAACTGTTCAACTATTGTCTTTCTCTCTTTGAGTCAACTACTCAACCACATTTTATGCACTGCAGTGCTAACTAGCTGTAGTTTATGCTTTCAGTACTACATTAATTCTCTGCATCTTTGATTGGGTGGACAGCATGTCAGTTCATTCTGCAAGAGCTCTGAGGTTTCCTCCGGGGGTTGTTATAATTACTGTGTAAGTCTATGGAAGGGGTGAGAACCATGAACCTCTTAGGTTTTGTATTGAAGTCAATGTACCCAGAGGAGGACGGAAGCTAGCTGTCCTCTTGCTACATGATGGTGCTACCCTACAGAGTGCTGTTGAGGCTACTGTAGACCTTTGCAAAATAATGTGTTTTTTGGTTAGATTTGGGCTAGGCTATTTTGAAGCCAGGTAAGACTTGCCTCATAATATGCAGTAAAACGTTCAGGTTTTAAACAATTATGTATGTTTTCAAAATGGAAGCTAATTGCAAAGTGGTGTGTGACATGCTGAAGCCTGCCTAGTTGCCTATGCACCTGAATGATGAATGGGAAGCGCACTTCAATTACCAGTTGAAAAATAAAAATAGTAGCTCTTTTTAATTGTTTTAATTGTTGTTGTTTTTTTTGTTGTTTTTTTTTACACGCGATTGCCTTTATAATTGCTGTGCAATGATTGGGCTTATTGAAGCACATGTTTCACTCCAGCAGCAACAAACTGCTTTTTGATCAAGCCGATCTCATAGTTTCACTTCAGGACTTGACGTAATTGGATAAACATTGGTTTGTTGAGCGCCGAGGTCGGCATATATATCAACATCCTCAGGACCTTTTCAAACAACCAAAATCGACGTGTGTTTCTAGTGACCAGCCTTGATGATGAGCTGCAGCAGCATCTCTCGTGCTACATCAACTGGTATTTCAATCAATGAATAGGCTAATAATTGCATTATTTCACAATGGGATTATTTATATTCTTTGAACAATTGGCCGGTGCCAATTTTATTTATCAGCTTTTCATTTTTTGGGGGGGGGGGGCAAAAGACGGCTTTTACCCACTAACTGAAACACTGACACACATGCACACGCTGTGTTATGTCTCGTGGGTTTCATAGCCACGTCTTCATAAGAATTCAATAATGATGAAACGGGAGACAGGAATTAGTTCAACAATTTATAGCATCACTCCCATGATGCTCAACAGCACAACCCCAATACACATATCTCCTCTCCTCCTAGTTAAATTGTCCCCATTTTTAACAACAGTCCTGAGAAGGTGACTGTGAGCCCCTAGGTGATGACTGCTGGGTCAGGGTATCACCCAGTAACATTTCTGACCACTCACGACTGTTGGTTCTGTCGGTGTGGCTTTACTCAATATTAACTGATCTGTCTGCCTTTTCCAGTTGACATCCTATGCAGTCTGGACAGTGTAGTACACAGGGCCAGTCTGAGCAATGACTGTAGCAGGAACCCACTTTCTCCAGGATTGAAAGCTCTGTACTTCGTTCGCAGTTCATGACATTTGACTTGACTCTCGTTCTGTTTGAGTAAGTCGAAGCTTGTGTGTAGCTCTCCTTTCATGTGTAGTGAAGCGTTGGTGATTGCATGAGGTGTGTTCCTGTTGGCTAGCAGGAAGCTGTGTCCCTTGACCCTGAGACCCTTTTAAGGCATGTTTCATGTTCTGTACGAACCTCTCCGCAAGCCCATTGGTAGATGGATGATACGGTGTGGACCTGATGTGCTGTACGCCATTCCCCTGTAGGAACGTGGCCATTTCTTTGGACACTAGCTGCAGCCCGTTAATGAGTTGCAGTGGTGATCAGAACTGACTAAAAACTTATCCAAGCTTTCCGATAGTCTTCTCTGCAGTAGTAGACCTCATGACCTCTGGCCACATTCACGACCAAGAGAAACATTCTGTCTTCGAATGTGAATTTGATGTGTATGTGTTGCCACGCCTCCTCCAGCCAATCCCACGGATGAAGAAGTGCAAGTTGAGGTACATTGCAAACCTTCTGACATGAGGAATATGTTTTTGCTTCTCCTTAATGCTTCCATCCAATCCAAGCCACCAGAAGTATCTATGTGTGATTTCCTTCATGCAAATCATTCCACAATGACCTGAGTGTAGCTGTTGCAACACTGGTTTCTTCAGCAAAGGCGGATTGATAACTCTCCTCCCCCACAACAGACAACCGGACTGTACTGACAGGTTTTCAGTTCCGGAGCATCTCCTGCGACTTTATCTTTGATGATAATGTCCATCACTTCAGAAACCCTGGGTCATTCCTGGTGTTTCTCTGCACTTGTGTTGAAGTGACTGGTGTATTTTCCACTTGTCTGAAATAGAGGATGTCCACTTGGCATGACTTTGGCTTGACCACAGCTAGTGGTAACCTGGAAGTTCCATCTGCATTTCAGTCCAGTTCTGACTTGCGCTACTTGATGTTGTAGGTGTGTGCTGACAACTACAAAGCCCACCTTTTCATTCTAATTGCAGCAAGTAACGGAATTCCAGTACACAGCCCAAAGATGCTGGTCAGTGGACAATGATCTGAAAGAAGGGTGAACTTCCTCCTGTACAGATACTAGTGAATGCACTCCGAAAACAATGCCTAGGGCTTCACATTCTATCTGTGTGTAGTTACTTTCTGCTTTGTTCAATGTCTTCAATGCAAAAGTGCTCAGCTTCTCTTCACTGGAAGGCTCAATATGGGTCACGGCTGCTCCCACACCATATGGACTAGCATCACAAGTGAGTTGGCTGGGCAATGACGGGTCGAAGTGTGTCAGTGCCTTAGATTTCGGTATTGTTTCCTTGGTTTTCACTAATGCTTCCTTGCATTGTTCTGTACATGTTTTGTCCTAATAAAGCAACTGATGCAGCAGCTTCAGCTTCGTGCTCGGGATAAAGCATCCTTAGTAATTCAGTAACCCCAGGAAAGAACGTAGTTGGTGTCCAAGATAGCTGGAGCATCCAAGATAGCCTTGACCTTGAACGGAGTTCTTATGAAATTGCAGCCCGTAGTCCTTCAGTCTCTATAAGGTAGCATCCATGTTGTGGAGATGGTCCTCTTAACCTTTTTCAGTTACGAGGATGTCATCCAGGTAGCATTGTACTCCTGGCAATCCACTCAAGATCTGGTCCATCGCTCTCTGGAACGGTGCTGGCGCACTAGTTATTCCTAACGGTAGACGACAGTACCTGACGAGCCCCTTGTGTGTCACGACAATCAGCAACTCATCTGACTTTTTATCCATATGTATCTGCAATTGGGCATGTCAGAGGTTGACTTTGATACATTTCTTACCCACAGCTAAACCTGCAAAAAGGTTGTCGATGTGTCGTAGCGGATACTACTCAGAGGACAACACACGGTCTCCCCATATCCTGATTTCACCATCCTTCTTAAGGACTGGTATGAGAGGTGTTGCCTGTTCACTCATGCTGACTAGCTCCAGGACTTTGTTCTTGACTAGAATGTTCAAGTCAGCCTGGACTTTTGGTCTAATAGCATAACTCACCTCTGTGTTCTCTTGCTCAACAGCGTGAACGTCTCTTTTCTTTGGCTGGAATGTCTCTTTCTTGTTATCAGTCTGACGTTTTCTCAGTGGTCTTTTTGTTGTTGCTGGCTAGCTCGATGTGGCCCTTTTTACCCCAAGCTTGGCAATCTATGTCCTTACGCCAGCATGTAGAAGAAGCCTGAAGTCACGCCTTGCCAAAGTGGAAGCATGTGCCTTGATTTCCCTGTCTCTGATTTTCAGTTGCAACTCTGTGCACTTTTCCTGATGAACGAGCAGCTAGTTCCATGGACACACTGACTTCAATGGCCTTTGCCAAGCTCAGATTACTTTCAGTCAATAGTCTCTTTTGTGTACATTCACTCCGCAGCCCACATACAAGTCTGTCTCTAATGGTGTAATTTAGAACATCATTAAACTCCCAGTGCTTTAACGCAGCAGCAAATGCTGTCACTGATTTTCCCTCTCCCTGATTTCTTATATGGAACCTAAACCTTTCAGAAACAACTAGTGGTTTTGGTGAAAAGTGTCCTTTAAGTATTTCCACAATATCCCCACACATCTTATTACCTGGCCTGTCTGCGTGCAGTAGGCTGCGTAGTAGATTAAATGTATTGAACCCCATTACACAAAAAAATATAGGCACAATTTTGTCCTCATCAATGTAATTCGCAAGAACAAAACATTCAAACCGTTCTGTATATGAGCTCCACTGCTCAATACTTTCATCAAACTGTCCAATGTTTCCAACAATTCCAGACATCTTTCGTCACTCACTTTAATATTGTGTTCAACCATGGCAATATTTTCCTCAGTCACGTGATCTTCATTTACTTCACTTACAGATTTTTTTATTGTAAAGTTCCCTCATTTAGCAGTTTTTAATTCCAGTTCTTTTTTACAGTTGAATAACTGTCCTTTCCTTTATTCACTGTATATTCGTCCCTTTTGATTCACATCGTTTTCACGCTCTGACGTCTGTCTCAAATCCTTTTCTGCCGTTCATGATGACAGAACATCATGATGCTCTGCCGCACAACCCCAATACACCACACACAGAACCCCACACACACACACACACACTGGCATTAGGCGTCAATGTACATGTATGGAAATCAGCCACATCAGTCTCCCATATGGGGTTTCACGTGAGGAGAAACATGCACAGTGTGTCGATCTTTCAGTTGTGTCTGTTTCTGAGACCTCACCCCCGGATTTTATTCATGCAAAAAGTAATTTATATAACGTCCTCAGAGGCAGAGAGATGCTGTTTGAGAGATTGTAGAATCAGGTGTTATATATATATTACAGTAATGTTTGGTGTATTTTAGGGAATGTTTAGATTCTGCAGTTGACTCTGGTGATCGTTTTCAAACAGAACCCCTGTGTCTGTCTTTATTCCAGGATATTTTTTAACAAAGCAAAGAAGACGAAATTGAACATCTAAGTTGCTATGGTGATGTACAGTACAATGAAATAAAAGGCCTGGTTGCCGTGGGGACGGGGGTATATTGAATTTAAAGCTCCCTAATAATGAACCATATACACAAGGCAGACCTATGAGACAGACAGAGAGACAGACTGACAGACAAAATAGGTTCAACCTGTTCTTCCCATAGACCTCCACAGTATACAATGGCATTACCCATAGCTCCCCATACAGTTATAGTGAGTGCAGTAGGCAGCTGTGGTGCTGAGAGCTGTATCCACCCTGTGGCCTGTGAAATGGATGCTCTCCAGAACAGACAGTGGGAGACACGGAGCCCTGAGCGTTATGTAATCCCCTGTAGCTAGAGCTGTAGAGGGGTGTGCTGCCACACTAGAGCAGAGCGGCGCACAGGAACCAGGCAAATCCCTAACAAAGCAGCCCTAGCTCTGCATCGTTTCCTCTTCTCTCACCATGCATAAACTACTCACTGAACAATAGGTCTCCCAGCTGCCTGGGACCCACTGGGAGCAAAAGGATGGATACACACTCTAACACACATACACACACTGAAACTGCATGCACACAGAGGTATGCACAGAAAGTAGAGATACGCACGCACGCACGCACGCACGCACGCACGCACACACACATTTGTTTTACTATCGTTGTGGGGACCAAACAATTGAAATAACAATCCAAGTAGATATATTAGAGTGAGCATGTGTAATTATCCAGAATATAAATGCATGGTGTGTATAGACCAGAATATGAATACATCCAGAATATAAATACGTGGTGTGTGTATAGACCAGAATATGAATACATCCAGAATATAAATACGTGGTGTGTGTATAGACCAGAATATGAATACATCCAGAATATAAATACGTGGTGTGTGTATAGACCAGAATATGAATACATCCAGAATATAAATACGTGGTGTGTGTGTATAGACCAGAATATGAATACATCCAGAATATAAATACGTGGTGTGTATAGACAGACAGTATATAATTTGGAAAAGAAAATGGTATGTACATTAATACATTAGGATGAGCTACAATGCATTCGGAAAGTATTCAGACCCCTTCACTTTTTCCACATTTTATTACGCTACATACAGCCTTACTCTAAAATGAATTAAATAGTTTTTTCCCCCTCATTAATCTACACAAAAATAGCCCATAATGACAAAGCAAGAACAGGTTCAGAAATTTTTGCAAAAAATAAATATAAAAATCTACTGAAATACATTTTTCACACATCCGAAAAACTTTTCCATATGCTGGATTGTGTGTGTGGTGTGTGTGTGTACGTGCTTGCTTGAGAGAGTGTGTGTGTGTTCGATGTGACCAAGATTTCACTTAGCCTCATAATATCACCAGTGTTACTGTGGCTGTGCTTCTCACATAATTGGAGAGAACTAATTATTGGAGAAACTTGGGACTAAAGCCCCATGTAGATAGATAGAATCATTGAATGCTGGTCACCTCATATTCTACTGAAATATCACATTTACATCAGTATTCAGACCCTTTACTCAGTACTTTGTTGAAGCACCGTTGGCAGCGATTACAGCCTCGAGTCTTCTTGAGATTGACGCTACAAGCTTGTCACACCTGTATTTGCGGAATTTCTCCCAATCTTCTCTGCAGATCTTCTCATCTGCCGTTGACCACCTTTTTTCTTTACAGTCTATTTTAGACCTAACAAGCTCCCCTCTTTCTCCATCTCTCTCTCCCATCCCTCTGTGCAGTAGTGTCCTTGCTCGGGCAGGGAGGAGTTGTCTCTCTGAGCTCTGGGGTCAGCAGCACAAAGGAGTCTGATTACACTCAGCCAGTCAAGGTGCTTTGTGGGTGGGCAATGTCAATGTCTGAGACTTTTCCGAGCTGCTTCTATTACCTCCATACTTCATCCACAGGGTCTAACCTAAACGTCTGTCAGACAGACAGACTGACAACAAGTGTTGGGGAAGATACTCTGAAAATATAGTTTACCAAGCTACAGTACCAATTACTTCACACTGGAAGAAGTTAAGCTACGCTAAAGCTACCCTTAAGAAAAATATAGTTAACTGAACTAAAGTTGTCATTACATCCAAACAACTTTGTGATGAATTCTCATATCTAAATCTGAAATGTCATACCCTACAAATCGCAAGAACAGATCACTCTGAAGTCAGACTTTAACAGAATGTGGAATTTACCTATTAAACACAACGATGTTTCAAGTGAAAATTAGGCAGGTCTTATGCTGAAAATGAAAGGAAATTCTTACCTACATCACCAATATTCTATTTTGACAAAAACACTAGTGTGCAGTTACAGTAGTTAGCTACACTGCTACATGGCAAAACAGTAATTAATTACTCAAAATTTAGTGAATTTAGTTCAACTACCACCAAGCTACTGCAAAAGTTAAATTATTATAGTTAAATTACTAGTTGATCTACATGTAATTCACTACTCCCCAACACTAGTTACAACTGCAGGCCTTGAGAAGGGCAGTTGGAGGGGGTGGTGGGTCTACGATATGCCAACATATGCAATATGTATCCTTCCCAAGCCATTCTACAGAATAAGCCTATTTTCCCTGTCAAAACCATTCTACATGATTTGCATAATTTTTATATTAGTCCAATGTTTTGTGTTTATTTTCAAACACAGGGCAGTGAGGTTAAGAAGTTTTTCTGTGAATCTGCATTGCTATAAGCAGGCCTGAGATGGTGTGATGTTGCAGGAAATAAAAATAGCAGCAGTCATGAGTGCTGGGGTACTGAAAGGCAATTAGAGACACAAACACAGATACACGCACACACACATACAAAGACACACACAAAGTATGAGTGAGGACAGAACATAACGCGGGTGGGAAGTCTAACAGGTAGAGGTGTTACTGTACGGAGGAATAATCCTAATGCAACCTGCCGAGAAAAGTATAGTCTCCACAAACCCAAACTTGGCAAATCCTGTGTGTGAATATAGCTGTCGATTACACCTGTTGATTGCATACTTTACATTCAGTGGCATATTTACAGAGTGAGGACTAACTTCAGGGTGAAAACAAGAAAAGTGATAAAACGAGTGTTCCTGAGAGTTAGCACAGCAACACATGGCGTGGAATATAAACTCAACTTGACTTAAATGCCATATTTGAGATATGAACACATCTGACAGTTTGATTTTGTGGTTAACTATCCCTAGGGTTGCAAAGGGAGGGTATATTACTGGACACTTGTGAAGTTTACCAGTAAACTACCAGAATTTTGGTAGCTTTTTATTTTTGAATTTTATAAGACAACATCTAATGGCCTTTTGGGGTACTTCAGATTATCACAGGTCTGTTATTATGTCTGGCACTCTGTGCATCTTATTGCATATAAAATATATTAAATAATCAAATAAGTATAAACCATATTCTGAATACCACTGATGTTTAATATAAGGGGTGTCAGCATGAAATATCCTTTATATTTTTTATTTTACTATGTCAATATGTCTTTGTTGTAAATGTTTTGGCACCAAACTGGTGGCAGTTGTGAAAAAAGTAAATAGTTGGAAGAGTTTTAGTTAATTTAAAATGTCATTTTTGATAAGATGCTTTTATTCATTAATTAGCTTATTTTCTCTTGAACCATATGCACTAGAAACTGATGGACAATATGGGCACACATATAAACACTTTATACTATATGTGAATACATTTTTTTTTTAAGTTATTCAAATATAAATTACCCAAGTTACCATAGAAGATTCTGGTAACTTTAGTTAATTATCGGTAGCTAACTATCCCTTTAACATGTTTTGAGAACAATAAAAAGCTGGTCTCAATGACAGTGTATCATTTCTATATGCAATATCAGTCACAGAATGCTATGAAAACTAAAGATTCAATACACACACTGCTCATTACTCATTCAGTAGTTACCTATTTGACAGTCAAATGTATTTCAGTGTAAGAACATCAGTCCATAGAAAGACAGGCAGTGGGTCACAGAAACACAGGTAAATGAATCAACCTCTGTGATCTCACCAGTCATCATCCTTCATCTCTCCAATATGGCAGTCCTCTGAAGGACCCAGCATCTCAACACAGAACAAATGGAGCTGACCTTGATGCTTTAAGGGCAATTTCATCACTTTTCAACCTCATTTTCATTACCTCCAGCACAATACCAGTGTCTACATATGTGAAAACAGCGCAAGTTGAAAAGTGGCGGAATTGCCCTTTAAAGCAATAAGATTAATCCACCTTGGTAGAGTGTCTGCCTTGAAACCTACTAGCTAGTGAATACTCCGCTGGGCCGGAATAAATACACAGCATAAGTGTGGATGACAGAGGATGTTCAGAAGACTGAGGCCAGGATTCAATCTGCTCAGCAGTAGCCTGTATTATAGCCGGCGAGTTCGAAGGTGTAACTGCATTAGTGCTGTCAAATCCACAAGTGGCCCCTCACCTATTGTGGACAAGAGTAGATATTCAATGCAGCTGCATTACAAGTTCGAACACTGGAATGTATGATGTTGTAGTCTAGACCTCGATTAGGCTGACATAAAGGCCTATTTATTCAGTTTAATTAATTACGTTAAATTGTATTTCTCATTGATAGAGCCTACACTTTATATTGCCATTCTGAACTTCTAATGTGGGAGTATGTACTGTATCTAATGGGATATAGGCTATAAGGATGGGTGTGGTTTCGTGACAATGAAACACTCACCCATTTGACAGCTCTAACACAGTTCCGACACCGCCAAAACAGGACCAATGAGTTTGGTGGCCTAACACGGACTACCACTGATTGGATTGAATCCAGTGACAGGGGCAGACTGCGACCAAAAATCTAACACACAGGACAGGTTTTTTTTTTCCTTGAGGCCCCCACACCAGCCCATTTTATACCTTGAGGACCCCATATTAGCCAGATAATGATAATTTTGCACAAAACAAACAAGTCAGACAGGCCTACTTGGCTAAAAATGGACCAGCCCATCTGGCATTTGCCAGAAATGCTCATCTTAACTAAGGTCACTGTTTCTTTCATGTCCTTCAGATACAGAGGTAAAAGCATGGTAATGATATTCAGTCCTATACCACCATACTGGGCGATCACGTCAGCGAGAGAAAACTACACTTTAAGGACTGGCTTATCGTCCTATAGTTGTGTGTGTGTGTGTGTTTAAGGATGCATTACAATACGGCCTCATGTCCTCTTTCCTTCATCTGCACTGACTTTACTAAGATTAAGATCATTTTATTCGCCAATTGAACACAAGGTCCAACTGAAATCTGACTTCTGCTTTATCCCAACACATACAGGTTAAGTGACTTGCTCAAGGGTACAACGGCAGGCAATGGCATACATGATTTGAAACCAGCAACCCTCTGGTTGCCAGCTCACTTCCCACCAGATTTTTCCCATCAGACCCAGGATTCGATTTGGCAACCCTCCGGCTGCTGGCTCGCCTCTCTAACAGCTAGGCTACTGTACCTGCCGCCACATCAAGTTATAGAACTGGAATGGTGAAGGAACATACCAGATGTAACTGTGTTAAAGTGTGTTAATTCAATTTCAATATCTGGGCCAATGTCTTGTTGTGGTCCGAATCATCCCCATTTCTCTTCCCTCCCTCCTGCCTCAGGGTATCAGTTCCTGCCATCACACCCAACTTGATGAGATTAACTGTCCAATTAGGTTCCGAGACCGGCTTCCTCCTCGACACAATGGTGGAGATTTCAATCACCCTGCACTGTGACAAGACCACATCTCTGTGGTTGTGATCAACTGGAGAGCTACAGTTCCACAGTACTATACCCCCACATCTTGAAACAGGCTGGAAAGAGAGGTGGAGTCCTACAGTTCTACAAGCAGCTCAGCCAACGATACGAGTTCACTTAGCTTCCCCCCTTGTTAGGGCCGTGCACAGATCTTTAAGAGGGCATGTGCTCAAAATGACCCCGCTAGTTACAGTGCCTCCTGAACACATTATTGATATCGGGAAAAGAGGGTGTGTCACGTCCTGGCCAGTATAAGGGTTAATTGGTATTGTAGTTTGGTCAGGACGTGGCAGAGGGTATTTGTTTTATGTGGTTCAGGGTGGTGTTTTTGTTGTAAGAGCATTTGATTTAGTATTCCGGGGTTTTTGGGCACTGTTTGAGTTTCATGTATTCTATGTTGAGTCTAGTGTGTCTGTTTCTATGTTTGGGTTCATTGGGGTTGGGACTCTCAATTGAAGGCAGGTGTTGTCTATTTGCCTTTGATTGAGAGTCCCATATATGAGGGTGTGTTTGTGTTTGTCTTTTGTGGGAGATTGTTTTTGCATTGCGTGTTTTTGTGAGCCTGCAAAACTGTCATTCGTCATGCTTATTGTTTTCTCGTGTTCAACGTTCTTTAATAAATTAAGAAAATGAACACCAACTCTACTGCGTATTGGTCCACATTTTCAGACGACGATTTCTCTATTTCTTCTGAAGACGAAGAAAGACGTGACAGGGTGGCCTATCAGCTGATCATTGATGTTGATAATTGATGTAAATATGCTAGTTAGCTAGCTCTATTCATTTTACTGATGCATTTAATGATTGGCTGGCTGGCTAGTGGCTTGTGTGGATATTTTACTATGAAGGTTAGCTAGAATGTAGTGTACCTGTGTTGCTGCTTCCCTGATACACATGGGCAACTCTCGATTGAAGAAGGCGGTGGAGTTTGGGGGTCATTTCTGCCTCTCTCTGCATGTATAAGCCAACCAGAACGAATATTGATGATGATTTAGCTACCTACACACACTCGACCGGTGGCCACAGCTCTCAAACTGTTGGATGGTTTATGGATACTGTGCGCACCCAATTTCCATAAAGGGCAGATTGGGAAACAGGCACAACTGGGCGCAAACGGGCCCCATACACGTCAGATCAACAGGCGCAACAAACGGGCCCCATACACGTCAGATCAACAGGCGCAACAAACGGGCCCCATACACGTCAGATCAACAGGCGCAACAAACGGGCCCCATACACGTCAGATCAACAGGCGCAACAAACGGGCCCCATACACGTCAGATCAACAGGCGCAACAAACGGGCCCCATACACGTCAGATCAACAGGCGCAACAAACGGGCCCCATACACGTCAGATCAACAGGCGCAACAAACGGGCAGGGTGGGGTGTGAACTTGACGACGTCACAACAACTTGCAGGCAGTGGGTTCCGAACAACAATGACAAAATATTTATATAAATCAATATTTTGGGGAGAAATTATGCCACCACCCAAAAGGTCACCTTTGAGACTGGAAGGGCAAAGGTAGAGCCTTATCTGTGCACCTGCCTGCCCCTCGTAGACGACAGCAGCTCCACAGAAGTTTTGAAAGATTTAGATCAAAGGTGGAGGCTTGATCAAAATAGCCACTGGGCCTATTGTTAAAGCCTTGAGCTTTGTGAGGAGTGTGAGGTGTAGTAGCACAGTAGGGAGCCATGGATTGAGGAGCTACTGGCAATTATCTAGAGCCAGGGAGTCTGAGGCTAAGTCCCAAATGGCACCCTACCCTATTCCCTATATTTTGGGGTATTATATTAGGATCCCCATTAGCTGTTGCGAAAGCAGCAGCTACTCTTCCTGGGGTCCACACAAAACATCAAACATGACATAATACGGAACATTAATAGACAAGAACAGCTCAAGGACAGAATTACATAAATGTAAATACGTCACACACAGCCTACATATCAGTACATACACACAAAATATCTAGGTCATATAGGGGAGAGGCATTGCACCATGAGGTGTTGCTTTATCTGTTTTTTTGAAACCAGGTTTGCTGTTCACTTGAGAAATCTGAGATAGAAGAGAGTTCATGCAGTTATGGCTCTATATACAGTGGGGTTCAGAGAGTATTCAAACCCCTTGACTTTTTCCACATTTTGTTGTGTTACAAGCCTGAATTTAGAATTGATTATATAGAGATTTTTTTTGTCACTGGTCTACACACAATGAGCCATACTGTCAAAGTGGAATTATATTTATTGAAATGTTTGCAAATTAATTAAAAATGAAAAGCTGAAATGTCTTGAGTCAAAAGTATTTAACCTCTTTGTTATGACAAGCTTAAATAAGTTTAGAAGTAAAAATGTGCTTAACAAGTCGCATAATACGTTTCATGGACTCACTCTGCACAATAATAGTGTTTACCATGATTTTTGAATGACTACCTCATCTCTGTACCCCACACACACTGTAAGGTCCATTAGTCGAGCAGTGAATTTCAAACACAGATTCAACCACAAAGACCAGGGAGGGTTTCCAATGCCTTGTAAAGAAGGGCAGCTATTGGTAGACGGGTAAAAAAAAAAAAAGAGCAGACACTGAATATGCCTTTGAGCATGGTGAAGTTATGAATTACACTTTGGATGGTGTTTTAATACAACCAGTCACTACAAAGATACAGGCATCCTTCCTAACTCAGTTGTCAGAGAGGAAGGAACCCCTCAGGGATTTCACCATGAGGCCAATGGTGACTTTAAAACAGTTACAGAGTTAATGGCTGTGATAGGAGAAAACTAAGGATGGATCAATGACATTGTAGTTACTCCACAACACTAGCCTAATTGACAGAGTGAAAAAAAGGAAGCCTGTACAGATACAATATATTTCAACAAGGCACTAAAGAAATACTGCAAAAATGTCCTTTTGTCCTGAACACAGTGTTATGTTTGGGGCAAATCCAATACATTACTGAGTACCACTCTCCATTATTTTCAAGCATAGTGGCGGCTGCATATGGGTATGCTTGTAATCGTTAATGACTGCAGAGTTTTTCAGGATAAAAAAGAAAACCTAGTTCAGTCTGCTTTCCACCAGACACTAGAAGATTAATTCACCTTTCAGCAGGACAATAACCTAAAACACAAGGCCAAATCTACACTGGAGTTGCTTACCAAGAAGACAGTGAATGTTCCTGAGTGGCCGAGTTACAGTTTTGACTTAAATCTGCTTGAAAATCTATGACAAGACCTGAAAATGGTTTTCTAGCAATGATCAACATCCAACTTGACAGAGCTTGAAGAATTTAAAAGAATAATGTGCAAGTATTGTATAAGCCAGGTGTGCAAAGCACATAGAGACTTGCCCAGAAAGTCTCACAGCTGTAAACGCTGTCAAAGGTGATTCTAACATGTATTGACTCAGGGGGTTGAATACTTATCTAATCAAGATATACTAATGTTTTGTTTTTTACAAATGTTAGAATTTTTCTTCCACTTTACGTTAGTAGTAGTACAGACCTGGACAGAGGCTATATGATGGTGTGTGCTCATGATCTGAGGATGGGGTGAGGGAGGTGGGGGGTGTAATAATGTAATATTTAGTAGTTTAAAAATATATATATTCTGTTTTGGCACCTACTGTAGCCATGCAATGTCATAAGGTACCGCCTTCATTAGGCTACATTGTTTAGGAAGCTCATTGGATTCCAGGACGGATTTTCTTTCCCTCACAGATGGGAAAAAGTTGTTCACAAACAGCTAATTTATTTGATTTAACTAGGCAAGTCAGTTAAGAACAAATTCTTATTTACAATGATGGCCTACCCCGGCCAAACCCTAACCCAGACGACGCTGGGCCAATTGTGCGCCGCCCTATGGGACTCCCAATTACAGCCGGTTGTGATACAGAGAGGAATCAAACCAGGGTCTGTAGTAATGCCTCTGGCACTGAGATGCAGTGCCGTAAACCGCTGCGCCACTCAGGAGCCCATTAAATAATAGGGTAGCTAGTAGCTACTAGCTTCGTTAAGTTTCAGTAGCGGCGCGGTGAATATTTATAGCTAGTTGACTAAGCTTTGATCAGCATGGATATCCGAAAATGGCTGGGCACTGCCAAGAGCAAAAAAAACAGAGGACCACCATGTTGAGAGCGATACCAAGCTCACCGACCAGCCTGCAGCAAGCCTACTGTAGCATAAAATGTAAAATCTGCCCATCCCCCACGCCGCCTGCTGACCAACAAGATCGAGAAGAGCCAGGGACTAGCACCAGCAGCAGGAGGGTATTTATGTAATGTATAGTTTAGGCCTTTGATTTTTACTTCAATGCAATGGATCTTTTAGATGTATCTGTGATTCTTAATAGCATTAGGCTACTGGCTTTTGCGGATCTAATTGTTATTGATAGATATACAGCTTTGCGTTATTTGATGGGCATAGGGACAATGACCAATGAAGCCTAATTGGTTGTGTTTTGAGGTGAGCCCTGGCTCAGCGCTCCTGTGGTCCTGGCTGTCCACTCCGGTGGTGCTGAAATTGTCAGAGCATCTAACGTTATCCTTTAATCGCGCTGACTGGTGGTAGCCTTCTTTCCTAAATGATGTCAAAACTATGATAACGCCCTCTCTCTGCTCTCTTGCTATAGTGTGTGTGTGTGTGTGTGTGTGTGTGTGTGTGTGTGAGAAACTCTCCCATACAGAAAATATTATAGAGTTGAAGTCGGAAGTTTACATACACTTAGGTTGGAATCATTAAAACTCGTTTTTCAACCACTCCACAAATTCATGTTAACAAACTGTAGTTTTGGCAAGTCGGTTAGGACATCTACTTTGTGCATGACACAAGTAATGTCATGTTTACAGACTATTTCACTTATAATTCACTGCATCACAATTCCAGTGGGTCAGAAGTTTACATACACTAAGTTGACTGTGCCTTTAAACAGCTTCCAAAAATTCCAGAAAATTATGTCATGGCTTCTGATAGGCTAATTGACATCATCTGAGTCAATTGGAGGTGTACCTGTGGATGTATTTCAAGGCCTACCTTCAAACTCAGTGCCTCTTTACTTGACATCATGGGAAAGTCAAAAGAAATCAGCCAAGACCTCAGAAAATAAATTGTAGACCTCCACAAGTCTGGGTCATTACATTTTTTTTTACATTTAAGTCATTTAGCAGACGCTCTTATCCAGAGCGACTTACAAATTGGTGCATTCACCTTATGATATCCAGTGGAACAACCACTTTACAATAGTGCATCTAAATTTTTTAGGGGGGGGGTTAGAAGGAATTATTTATCCTATCCTAGGTATTTCTTAAAGAGGTGGGTTTTCAGGTGTCTCCGGAAGGTGGTGATTGACTCCGCTGTCCTGGCGTCGTGAGGGAGCTTGTTCCACCATAGGGGTGCCAGAGCAGCGAACAGTTTTGACTGGGCTGAGCGGGAACTGTGCTTCCTCAGAGGTAGGGGGGCCAGCAGGCCAGAGGTGGATGAGCGCAGTGCCCTCGTTTGGGTGTAGGGACTGATCAGAGCCTGAAGGTACGGAGGTGCGTTCCCCTCACGGCTCCGTAGGCAAGCACCATGGTCTTGTAGCGGATGCGAGCTTCAACTGGAAGCCAGTGGAGAGAGCGGAGGAGTGGGGTGACGTGAGAGAACTTGGGAAGGTTGAACACCAGACGGGCTGCGGCGTTCTGGATGAGTTGTAGGGGTGTAATGGCACAGGCAGGGAGCCCAGCCAACAGCGAGTTGCAGTAATCCAGACGGGAGATGACAAGTGCCTGGATTAGGACCTGCGCCGCTTCCTGTGTGAGGCAGGGTCGTACTCTGTGAATGTTGTAGAGCATGAACCTACAGGATCGGGTCACCGCCTTGATGTTAGTGGAGAACGACAGGGTGTTGTCCAGGGTCACGCCAAGGTTCTTAGCACTCTGGGGGGAGGACACAATGGAGTTGTCAACTGTGATGGCGAGATCATGGAACGGGCAGTCCTTCCCCGGGAGGAAAAGCAGCTCCGTCTTGCCGAGGTTCAGCTTGAGGTGGTGATCCGTCATCCACACTGATATGTCTGCCAGACATGCAGAGATGCGATTCGCCACCTGGTTATCAGAAGGGGGAAAGGAGAAGATGAATTGTGTGTCGTCTGCACAGCAATGATAGGAGAGACCATGTGAGGATATGACAGAGCCAAGTGACTTGGTGTTTAGCGAGAATAGGAGAGGGCCTAGAACAGAGCCCTGGGGGACACCAGTGGTGAGAGCACGTGGTGCGGAGACAGATTCTCGCCACACCACCTGGTAGGAGCGACCTGTCAGGTAGGACGCAATCCAAGCGTGGGCCGCGCCGGAGATGCCCAACTCGGAGAGGGTGGAAAGGAGGATCTGGTGGTTCACAGTATCAAAGGCAGCAGATAGGTCTAAAAGGATGAGAGCAGAGGAGAGAGATTTAGCTTTAGCAGTGCGGAGAGCCTCCGTGACACAGAGAAGAGCAGTCTCAGTCGAATGACCAGTCTTGAAACCTGACTGATTTGGATCAAGAAGGTCGTTCTGAGAGAGATAGCAAGAGAGCTGGCCAAGGACGGCACGTTCAAGAGTTTTGGAGAGAAAAGAAAGAAGGGATACTGGTTGTTGACATCGGAGGGATCGAGTGTAGGTTTTTTTCAGAAGGGGTGCAACTCTCGCTCTCTTGAAGACGGGAGGGACGTAGCCAGCGGTCAAGGATGAGTTGATGAGCGAGGTGAGGTAAGGGAGAAGGTCTCCGGAAATGGTCTGGAGAAGAGAGGAGGGGATGGGGTCAAGCGGGCAGGTTGTTGGGCGGCCGGCCGTCACAAGACGCGAGATTTAATCTGGAGAGAGAGGGGAGAAAGAGGTCAAAGCACAGGGTAGGGCAGTGTGAGCAGGACCAGCGGTGTCGTTTGACTTAACAAACGAGGATCGGATGTCGTCGACCTTCTTTTCAAAATGGTTGACGAAGTCATCCACAGAGGGGGGGAGGGGGAGGAGGATTCAGGAGGGAGGAGAAGGTAGCAAAGAGCTTCCTAGGGTTAGAGGCAGATCCTTGGAATTTAGAGTGGTAGAAAGTGGCTTTAGCTGCAGAAACAGAAGAGGAAAATGTAGAGAGGAGGGAGTGAAAGGATGCCAGGTCCGCAGGGAGGCGAGTTTTCCTCCATTTCCGCTCGGCTGCCCGGAGCCCTGTTCTGTGAGCTCGCAATGAGTCGTCGAGCCACGGAGCAGGAGGGGAGGACCGAGCCGGCCTGGAGGATAGGGGACATAGAGAGTCAAAGGATGCAGAAAGGGAGGAGAGGAGGGTTGAGGAGGCAGAATCAGGAGATAGGTTGGAGGTTTGAAGAACTGTGAGAGGTGAGCCATCCTCAGGAAAGGAACTTATCAAGGTGTCAAGCTCATTGATGAACTCTCCAAGGGAAGCTGGAGGGCGATAAATGATAAGGATGTTAAGCTTGAAAGGGCTGGTAACTGTGACAGCATGGAATTCAAAGGAGAAGATAGACAGATGGGTCAGGGGAGAAAGAGAGAATGTCCACTTGGGAGAGATGAGGATTCCAGTGCCACCACCCCGCTGGCCAGATGCTCTCGGGGTATGCGAGAACACGTGGTCAGATGAGGAGAGAGCAGTAGGAGTAGCAGTGTTATCTGTGGTAATCCATGTTTCCGTCAGCGCCAAGAAGTCGAGGGACTGGAGGGTAGCATAGGCTGAGATGAACTCTGCCTTGTTGGCTGCAGACCGGCAGTTCCAGAGGCTGCCGGAGACCTGGAACTCCACGTGGGTTGTGCGCGCGGGGGCCACCAGGTTAGAGTGGCAGCAGCCACGCGGTGTGAAGCATTTGTATGGCCTGTGCAGAGGGGAGAGAACAGGGATAGACAGACACATAGTTGACAGGCTACAGAAGAGGCTACGCTAATGCAAAGGAGATTGGAATGACAAGTGGACTACACGTCTCGAATGTTCAGAAAGTTAAGCTTACGTTGCAAAAATCTTATTGACTAAAATGACTAAAATGATACAGTACTGCTGGCTGGTGAAGTAGGCTAGCTAGCAGTGGCTGCGTTGTTGACTTTGTTTGAAAGTGTAGCTGGCTAGGTAACCTCGATAGTTTCAGTACTACACCTTTATCATGATACAAAGGCAACTATGTAGCTAGCTAACATAACACTAATCAAGACGTTCCTTTGTAATGTATTTAGTTTCTACAATGCTGCTCGTCGGTAAAGTTGGCTAGGTTTGGAAAATGGCGTCGCGGAGGAAAAGTGCAAATCAATCCCAGAACAACAGCAATAGACCTTGTGAAGGTGCTGGAGGAAACGGGTACAAAAGTATCTATATCCACAGTAAAACGAGTCCTATATCCACATAACCTAAAAAGCTGCTCAGCAAGGAAGAAGCCACTGCTCCAAAATCGCCATAAAAAATCCAGACTACGGTTTACAACTGCACATCGGGACAAAGATTGTACTTTTTGGAGAAATGTCCTCTGGTCTGATGAAACAAAAATAGAACTGTTTGGCCATAATGACCATCATTAGGTTTGGGGGGAAAAGGGGGATGCTTGCAAGCCGAAGAACACCATCCCAACCGTGAAGCACGGGGGTGACAGCATCATGTTGTGGGGGTGCTTTGCTGCAGGAGGGACTGGTGCACTTCACAAAATAGATGGCATCGTGAAGGAGGAAAATTATGTGGATATATTGAAGCAACATCTCACAATATTAGTCAGGAAGTTAAAGCTTGGTCGCAAATGGGTCTTCCAAATGGACAATGACCACAAGCAAACTTCCAAAGATGTGACATAATGGCTTAAGGACAAAAAAGTCAAGGTATTGGAGTGGCCAACACAAAGCCCTGACCTCAATCCTATAGAACATTTGTGGGCAGAACTGAAAAAGCGTGTGTGAGCAAGGAGGCCTACAAACCTGACTCAGTTACGCCAGCTCTGTCAGGAGGAGTGGGCCAAAATTCACCCAACGTATTGTGGGAAGCTTATGCAAGGCTACCCGAAACATTTGACCCCAGTTAAACAATTTAAAGGCAATGCTACCAAATACTATTTGAGTGTATGTAAACTTCTGACCCATTGGGAATGTGATGAAAGAAATAAAAGCTGAAATAAATCATTCTCTCTACTGTTATTCTGACATTTCATATTTTTTAAATCAAGTGGTGATCCTAACTGACCTAAGACAGGGAATTTTTACTAGGATTAAATGTCAGGAATTGTGAAAAACGTAGTTTAAATGTATTTTGCTAAGGTGTATGTAAACTTCCAACTTCAACTGTAAGCACGCACCACTTTTCCGTTTAAAATTTTTTATAATTTTTTGAAACAAGTTACTTTTTTCATTTCACTTCAACAGTTTGGACTATTTTGTGTATGTCCATTACATGAAATCCAAATAAAAATCCATTTAAATTACAGGTTGTAATGCAACAAAAGAGGAAAACCGCCAAGAGGGGTGAATACTTTTGCAAGGCACTGTACTCACATTGGCTGCGGAGAGCGTGATCACACAGTCGTCCGGAACAGCTGATGCTCCCGTGCATGTTTCAGTGTTACTTGCCACGAAGCAAGCATAGAAGTTATTTAGCTAGTCTGGTAGGCTTGTGTCACTGGGCAGCTCTCAGCTGTCCTTCCCTTTGTAGTCTGTGATAGTTTGCAAGCCCTGCTACATCCGACGAGCGTCGGAGCAGTGTAGTACGATTCGATCTTAGCCCTGTATTTACGCTTTGCCTGTTTGATGGTTTGTCGGAGGGCATAGTGGGATTTCTTATAAGCTTCTGGGTTAGAGTCCCGCTCCTTGAAAGCGGCAGCTCTACCCTTTAGCTCAGTGTGAATGTTGCCTGTAATCCATGGCTTCTGGTTGGGGTATGTATTTGCAGTCACTCTGGGGACGACGTCCTCGATGCACTTATTTTTATATTTATTTTTTGTTTTTATTTTGTTTTATTTTTCACCCCTTTTTTCTCCCCGATTTTGTGGTATGTAATTGGTAGTAGTTACAGTCTTGTCTCATCGCTGCAACTTCTGTACGGACTCGGGAGAGGCGAAGGTTGAGAGCCATGCGTCCTCCGAAACACAACCCAACCAAGCCACACTGCTTCTTGACACAATGCCCATCCAACCAGGAAGCCAGCTGCACCAATGTGTCGGAGGAAACACCGTACACCTGGCGACCGTGTCAGCGTGCACTGCGCCTGGCCCGCCACAGGAGTCGCTAGCGCGTGATGAGACAAAGATATCCCTGCCGGCCAAACCCTCCCCTAACCCGGACGATGCTGGGCCAATTGTGCACCGCCCCATGGGCCTCCCGGTCGCGGCCGGCTGCGACAGAGCCTGGATTCTAATCCAGAATCTCTAGTGGCACAGCTAGCACTGCGATGCAGTGCCTTAGACCACTGCGCCACTCGGGAGGCCCCCTCGATGCACTTATTGATAAAGCCAGTGACTGTTGTGGTGTACCATCGGAAGAATCCCGGAACATATTCCAGTCTGTGCTAGCAAAACAGTCCTGTAGTTTAGCATCTGCTTCATCTGACCACTTTTTTATAGACCGAGTCACTGGTGCTTCCTGCTTTAATTTTTGCTTGTAAGCAGAGTTATGGTCAGATTTGCCAAATGGAGGGCGAGGGAGAGCTTTGTCTCTGTGTGTGGAGTAAAGGTGGTCTAGAATGTTTTTCCCTCTGGTTGCACATGTGACATGCTGATAGAAATGAGGTAAAACTGATTTAAGTTTCCCTGCATTAAAGTCTCCGGCCACTAGGAGCGCTGCCTCTGGATGAGCGTTTTCCTCTTAGCTCATGGCGGAATACAGTTCATTGAGTGCGGTTTTAGTGCCAGCGTCTGTCTGTGGTGGTATGTAGACAGCTACGAAAAATACAGATAAACTCCCTCGGTAGATAGTGTTGTCTACAGCTTATCATGAGATACTCTACCTCAGGCGAGCAAAACCTTGAGACTTCCTTAGATATCGTGCACCAGCTATTGTTTATAAATATGCATAGGCCCCTGCCCCGTGTCTTACCAGAAGCTGCTGTTCTGTCCTGCTGATAGTGTATAACCCGCCAGCTGTATGTTCTTAATGTCGTCATTCACCATGACTTGGTGAAGCATAAGATATTACCGTTTTTAATGTCCCGTTGGTAGGATATACGTGCTTTCAGTTCATCCCATTTATTTTCCAGCGATTGAAAGTTAGCTAGCAGAACGGAAGGCAAGGGCAGATTAGCCACTCGTCACCTGATCCTCACAAGGCATCCTGATCTCTTTCCGCAAAACCTACGTTCCTTTTCCAGCGAATCACGGGGATCTGGGCCTGGTCAGGTGTCCGTAGTATATCCCTCGTGTCTGACTCATTGAAGAAGAACTCCTCGTCCAATTTGAGGTGAGTAATCCCAGTTCTGATGTCCAGAAGCTCTTTACGTTCATAAGAGACGGTAGCAGCAACATTATGTACAAAACAAGTTACGAACAACGCGAAAAATCAAACAAAATAGCATGGTTGGTTAAGAACTGATAAGACGGCAGCCCTCCCCTCCGGCGCCATCTTGAATTCTTTTGTGTAGTAACCAAAAGGTCATGTGATGCTGCCTTTGAGTCAAGCGAGAAGAAGAACAGTAGAGTATTATCAAATTTAGGGAAACTTAGTTTTCCAACAAGATGAATAGGTGGCCATCACGCCAGCGTGCAGCTACTGTATACAGGCTACTTGCACAGACCTGCACAGCTGTAATCAGATGGGGAAGCAGCAATGGTCAGGTAATGAATGACATCATTATAATATTCCACTAGAATCCCCACTAAGATTCATGCAGAATCCCTAGCCATAGATTCCAAGCTTCTGAGATTCCCCATTCCCCACTTGTTAAGTTCACAAACTATACATTCTTCTATTTTCTTACCTTTCATGTCAATGTAGAAATGAAAGCCATGCCTTCCGGTATTCAAATGAGTGTGGCCTATTACTGTATAACTGTATATAAAGCATAACCAGTCTTTGTGTTAGTAAAGATCTGTTTATGCTGTGACCTCATCTTAACTAAGGCCACTGTTTCCTTCATGTCCTTCAGATACAAAGGTAAAAGCATGGTAATGATATAGTCCTATCCCAACATACTGGACCATCACTTCAGTGAGAGAAAACTATACTTTAAGGACCGTCTTATATTCCTATGGTAAAAAGGGACCTCGGTAGGCCTATTGTATTCATTGCTATGCATAAATACTATGTGTATATATAATGGAGATTGAAAGTCAATGGCCTACAGTTCACCTGAAACAGTAAATATAATCTCTGTGTAAATGCTTGGTGTGTTTGGCCTGTATCCGCTCAGCTGTTAGTGAGCAAGTGTGTACTCTGTCGAACATAACCGCGAGCACTCATCCCCATCCTAACTGGGCATGTACACAATTTTCTGGTCAATAGACAATGCACATTTAGCACACACTTGTGCTCGTCTTCATCGACCGAACACACCCCTGGAAATTCCGGAGTGTGTTAGTAAACAAAAGCGCAGGAAGGAATAAATAAAGACTAAAGGCGATGTATAACTGATGTTAAAGAGCCAGCAGTAGGACTAATATACAGATGTAACATTCACAATGTGTTTATCCATCCAGGTAGCCTAGCGGTTAGAGCGTTGGGCCAGTAACCCAAAGGTCACTGGTTTGAATACCAGAGTCAACTCCAGCAACACGCTTATCTCTATTTCGCTCCAGGGGGGCCGTCCTACTATGGCTGACCCTGTAAAACAACACAAATGATATTGGTGGCGTACACAGTTAGTAGGTGTTATGGCAGGTGCAAGGAAATGCTTATGTGCATAGTTATCAATCAATGCAGTAAATGTCAAACAAGCACATAATAATACATTTCAAATCAAATGTTATTAGTCACATGCGCCCAACACAACAGGTGTACACCTTACAGTGAAATGCTTTCTAACGAGCCCCTAACCGACAGTGCAGTTTCAAAAAATACGGATAAGAATAAGAAATTAAAGTAACAAGTAAGTAAACAGGAGCAGTAAAAAATAACAATATATACAGGGGGGTGCCGGTAGAGAGTCAATGTGCGGCGGCACCGGTTAGTTGAGGTACTATGTACATGTAGGTAGAGTTAATTAAAGTGACTATGCATAGATGACAACAGAGAGTGGCAGTGGTGTGGAGAGGGCAATGTGAATAGTCTGGGTAGCCATTTGACTAGATGTTCAGAGTCTTATGGCTTGGGGGTAGAAGCTGTTTAGAAGCCTCTTGGACCTAAACTTGGCGCTCCGGTACCGCTTGCCGTGTGTGAGCAGAGAGAACAGTCTATGACTAGGGTGGCTGGAGTCGTTGACAATTTTCAGGGCCTTCCACTGACACCGCCTGGTATAGAGGTCCTAGATGGCAGGAAGCTTGGCCCCAGTGATGTACTGGGCCGTTTGCACTACCCTCCGTAGTTCCAATGCGGTTGGAGGCTGAGCAGTTGCCGTACCAGGCAATGATGCAACCCGTCAGGATGCTCTCGATTGTGCAGCTGTAGAACCTTTTGAGGATCTGAGGACCCATGCCAAATCATTTAGTACTGCAGTAGATATATACAGTTGAAGTCAGAAGTTTACTACACTTAGGTTGGAGTCATTAACTCGTTTCTCAACCACTCCACAAATTTCTTGTTAACAAACTGTAGTTTTTGCAAGTTGGTTAGGACACCTACTTTGTGCATGACACAAGTAATTTTTCCAGACAGATTATTTCACTTATGATTCACTGTATCACAATTCCAGTGGGTCAGAAGTTTACATACACTAAGTTGACTGTACCTTTAAACAGCTCGGAAAATTCCAGAAAATTATGTCATGGCTTTAGAAGCTTCTGATAGGCTAATTGACATCATTTGAGTCAATTGGAGGTGTACCTGTGGATGTATTTCAAGGTCTACCTTCACACTCAGTGCCTCTTTGCTTGACATCATGGGAAAATCAAAAGAAATCAGCCAAGACCTCAGAAAAGAATTGTAGGCCTCCAAAGGTCTAGTTCATCCTTGGGAGCAATTTCCAAACGCCTGAAGGTACCATGTTCATCTATATAAACAATAGTATGCAAATATAAACACCATGGGACCACGCAGCCGTCATACCGCTCAGGAAGGAGACACGTTCTGTCTCCTAGAGATAAACGTACTTTGGTGCGAAAAGTGCAAATCAATCCCAGAACAACAGCAAAGGACCTAGTGAAGATAATGGAGGAAACAGGTACAAACGTATCTATATCCACAGTAAAATGAGTCCTATATCGACATAACCTGAAAGGCCCCTCAGCAAGGAAGAAGCCACTGCTCCAAAACCGCCTTAAAAAAGCCAGACTACGGTTTGCAACTGCACATGGGAAGAAAGATTGTACTTTTGGTCTGATGAAACAAAAATGGCCATAATGGCCATCATGACCATCATTATGTTTGGAGGAAAAATGGGGAGGCTTGCAAGCCGAAGAACACCATCCCAACCGTGATGCACGGGGGTGGCAGCATCATGTTGTGAGGGTGCTTTGCTGCAGGAGGGACTGGTGCACTTCACAAAATAGATGGCATCATGAGGGAGGAAAATTATGTAGATATATTGAAGCAACATCTCAAGACATCAGTCAGGAAGTTAAAAGCTTGGTCGCAAATGGGTCTTCCAAATGGACAATGACCCCAAGCATACTTCCAAAGTTGTGGCGAAATGGCTTAAGGACAACAAAGTCAAGGTATTGGAGTGGCCAACACAAAGCCCTGACCTCAATCCTATAGAACATTTGTGGGCAGAACTGAAAAAGCGTGTGCGGGCAAGGAGGCCTACAAACCGGACTCAGTTACACAAGGTCTGTCAGGAGGAGTGGGCCAAAATTCACCCAACTTATTGTGGGAAGCTTGTGGAAGGCTACCCAAAACATTCAACCCAAGTTAAACAATTTAAAGGCAATGCTACCAAATATTGATTGAGTGTATGTAAACTTCTGACCTACTGGGAATGTGATGAAAGAAATAAAAGCTTAAATAAATCATTCTCTCTACTGTTATTCTGACATTTCACATTCTTAAAACAAAGTGGGGATCCTAACTGACCTAAAAAAGGGAATTTTTATTAGGATTAAATGTCAGGAATTGTGAAAAACTGAGTTTAAATGTATTTGGTTAAGGTGAATGTAAATGTCCGACTTCAACTGTAAATAGTATTTAAACATTATTAAAGTGACCAGTGTTCAATGACTATGTATATAGGGCAGCAGTCCCTAAGCTCAGGGTAGAGTAGCTGGTGGTAGCCGGCTAGTGACATTGACTAAGGGACATTGACTATTGTGCTGGCAGAAACTGAACAAGATCTGCAGAAAATGTTATTATGTACAGACAATTGGTGCAAAAGATGGATCAATTGACACAGATAATGCGTTTTAGACCAGGTACTAAGAGAAGTCTTTTTCAGTTTTGATGAAGAAATGCTTGAGTTTACTGGCAATTAAAAATATTTGGGACTTTATTTTGATGAACGGCACATTTCCCCTGGCCGACACAGCAAATAGAGAACTTTGGGGAGTTATAGGAAAAACAAAAACACTCAAAGATATTGGTTTTGTCACGTTTTCCAAACTGTGTCAGACATGCGTGTCTCCTGTTCTGGACTATTCAGCAGGAGTGGGGGTGCTAAGAGGTATCTCAAAAACACTAACAGAGCAGGATGTCATTTTTTAGGTATCCACAAGTTTGCACCTATACTGACAATAACTAGGCACACTGGCTGGGAACCGTGTAAGGTGAGATGGAGGCATGTATGGTGAGACTTTGGAATAGACTGTTGGATATGCCAATTGCCAGAATAGCCAGCAAAGTTTTTCAACGGGATCTCTCCATATGGGAGCATGGGCAACTGATGGTTTGGGCTAGGCCCCTTAGTTCCAGTGAAGGAAAATCTTAATGCTACCGCATACAATGACATTTTAAACGATTCAGTACTTCCAACTTTGTGGCAACAGTTTGGGGAAGGCCCTTTCCTGTTTCAGCATGATAATGCCCCCATGCACAAAGCGAGGTCCATACAGAAATGGTTTGTCGAGATCGGTGTGGAAGAACTTGACTGGCCTGCACAGAGCCCTGACCTCAACCCCATCTAACATCTTTGGGATGAATTGGAACACCAACTGCGAGCCAGGCCAAATTGCCCAACATCAGTGCCAGACCTCACTAAAGCTCTCGTGGCTGAATGGAAGCAAGTTCCTGCAGCAATGTTCAAACATCTAGCAGAAAGCCTTCCCAGAAGAGAGGAGGCTGTTATAGCAGCAAAGGGGGAACCAACTCCATATTAATACCCATGATTTTGGAATGAGATGTTCGACAAACAGGTGTCCACATATCTTTGGTTATGTAGTGTATATTATGTACAACCTACCTAAAAGCAAGAGATCGCTATGTGCACAGGTAAGATCAGGGATATTGACCTGCGTATTGAAACAGGTCAGATAAGGGATATTGACCTGCGTATTGAAACAGGTCAGATAAGGGATATTGACCTGCGTATTGAAACAGGTCAGATCAGGGATATTGACCTGCGTATTGAAACAGGTCAGATAAGGGATATTGACCTGCGTATTGAAACAGGTCAGATAAGGGATATTGACCTGCGTATTGAAACAGGTCAGATAAGGGATATTGACCTGCGTATTGAAACAGGTCAGATCAGGGATATTGACCTGCGTATTGAAACAGGTCAGATCAGGGATATTGACCTGCGTATTGAAACAGGTCAGATCAGGGATATTGACCTGCGTATTGAAACAGGTCAGATCAGGGATATTGACCTGCGTATTGAAACAGGTCAGATAAGGGATATTGACCTGCGTATTGAAACAGGTCAGATAAGGGATATTGACCTGCGTATTGAAACAGGTCAGATCAGGGATATTGACCTGCGTATTGAAACAGGTCAGATCAGGGATATTGACCTGCGTATTGAAACAGGTCAAATAAGGGATATTGACCTGCGTATTGAAACAGGTCAGATAAGGGATATTGACCTGCGTATTGAAACAGGTCAGATAAGGGATATTGACCTGCGTATTGAAACAGGTCAGATAAGGGATATTGACCTGTGTATTGAAACAGGTCAGATCAGGGATATTGACCTGCGTATTGAAACAGGTCAGATCAGGGATATTGACCTGCGTATTGAAACAGGTCAAATAAGGGATATTGACCTGCGTATTGAAACAGGTCAGATAAGGGATATTGACCTGCGTATTGAAACAGGTCAGATCAGGGATATTGACCTGCGTATTGAAACAGGTCAGATCAGGGATATTGACCTGCGTATTGAAACAGGTCAGATCAGGGATATTGACCTGCGTATTGAAACAGGTCAGTATAATGGTGAAATGGAAGAGGAAAGACTATGTAACTATTTTGACCTCGAAGAAATAGAGAATGAAACTCATTTGATCCTCTGTTGCCCTTTCTACCACATGAAGCTGTTTGAGAGAATGCCAAGATTGTGCAAATCTGTCATCAAGGCAAAGGGTGGCTACTTTGAAGAATCTCAAATATAAAATATATTTTGATTTGTTAAACACTTTTTGGTTACTACATGATTCCATATGTGTTATTTCATAGTTTGTATGTCTTCACTAATGTTCTGTAGAAAAACTTTTTACTGGTACTGTATAGATTTCTTCTATCCATTGAACCATCTTGACTTCTTCCACATTTTGTTGTGTTATAGCCTGAATTTAAAACTGATTGAATTTCTGTCACGGCTGTCTGAAGGATCGGACCAAAATGCAGCGTGTTCGTAGTTCCACATATTAATTTATTCCGTGAAACTAAATGCAATACATTAAATACTTGAAACACAAAAACAACAAACCGTGACGCAGAGAGAAAACACACTACTCAAAAGATAATCACCCACAAACACAGGTGGGACAAACATCAACATAAATATGACCTCCAATTAGCGGTAACGAGGATCAGCTGCCTCCAATTGGAGATCAACCCAAACAACACCAACATCGAAATACAAAACTAGAAACTGAACATAGAAATACAAAAACAGACAAACACCCCCTGTCACGCCCTGACCTACTCTACCATAGAAAATACCAACTTACTATGGTCAGGACGTGACAATTTCGATGTTTTTGTCACTGGCCTGCACGCTATACCCCATAATGTCAAAGTAGAATTACGTTTTCAAAATGTTTACTAATTAATAAAAAATGAAAAGCTGAAATGTCTTCAGTCAATAAGTAGTCAACCCCGTTGTTATGGCTAACCTAAATATATTAAGGAATATACATTTGCAAGTCACAAGTCACATAATACGTTGCATGGACTCACTCTGTGTGTAATACTAGTGTTTAACATGATTTTTGAATAACTACCTAATCTCTGTACCCCACAAATACAATTATAATGCCCTCCACTAATTTTGTCACCCTTAGTAAATATGGGCAAAACAGGCTATGACAAAAATATATTTGCTGTTTATCCTCTTAGTCTTTCTTTCAAAATATTCACAAAAATCAAACCTTTAATTGAAGTAAAATGATTGAAAAAAAATTATGTGGAATAAATATTTTTCTTTGAAACGTGTGCCACAAATATTGGCACTCGTAAAATTCTTAAGTTCACCCGAGTGATTAGGGAAACTTAAGTGGTAAGCCATGACTTCCTTTTTCACTGGGGTATAAATATGAGGTGACACACAGGCCAAGTTCCCATAGTCATCCATCACAATGGGAAAGACCCAAGAATACAGTAATTGTCACGTCCTGACCCTTGGAAGATGTCATTTTCCATAGTAGAGTGGTCAGGGCGTGACAGGTGGGTGTTTTGAGTGGTTTTGGTTTTCTGTTTCTATGTGGGGTTTTCTAGATTTCTATTTCTATGTTTTTGTTTTCTATGTTTTGGCCAGGTATGGTTTCCAATCAGAGGCAGCTGTCTATCGTTGTCTCTGATTGGAAGCCATACTTCGGCAGCCTGTTTTTCATGTGTGGGTAGTTGTTTTCCGTTTTGTCAAGTATACCTTACGGAACTGTTGTCAGTCGTTTGTTGTTTTTTTAAAAAGTGTTTTTCATTAAAGAAAAGAATGAGCACTACACGCGCGGCACCTTGGTCTCCTTTAGACGACCCATGTTACACAACTACCCACCATGACTGGATCAAGCGGCGTGCCCGGGCAGAAATGAACACCTGGTCACATACGGAGTGGATGTAGAGGAGTAACTGGACTTGGGGCCAGGTTATCGATAGATATCAGAGCCTACCTGGGAAAAACGAGAGGCAGGGTACACGGGTAGTTTGGCTGGGCCAGGGGTGAGGCCTGAGTCAACTACCTGTGCTTTTTGTGGTAAGCATGTGCCTGCCTCTCGCACTCTCTCTCCAGTGCGCCTCCATAGCACAGTACGTCCTGTGCCTGCTCCTCGCGCTCTCCCTCCAGCGCGCCTCCAGAATCCAGTACGTCCTGTGCCTGTTCTTTGCACTCTCCCTCCATAACCCAGTACGGCCGGTGCCTGCTTTGAGCACTCGGTCCTCAGTGCGTCTCCCCAGTCCGGTGAGACCGGTTCCTGCTCCACGTACAAAGCCTCCAGTGATAATCGATGGTCCGACGCCTCTAGTGATGATCCATGGCACTAAGCCTCTAGTGATGATCCATGGCCCGGAGCCTGTAGGGATATTCCATGGCACGAAGCCTGAAGAGGTAACCCATGGCCCGGAACCTGAAGAAATAATCCTTGGCAAAAAGCCTGGAGGGATTATAAATGGTCCGGAGCCTGTAGGGATAAACCATGGCACGAAGCCTGTAGGAATAATCCATGGCCTGGCACCTGTAGAGATAATCCATGGTAAGAAGCCTCCAGTGATGATCCTTGGCGCGGAACCTGTAGAGATGATCCATGGCATGGAGCCAGCAGCAACGGTCATTAGTCCGGAACCTATGATGAAGCCTCCCAGTCCGGAGCCTCCGGCGACGCTTTCCGTCCGGAGCCTCCAGCGACACTCCTCAGGTCAGAGCCTCCAGCGACGCTTTTCCGTCCGGAGCCTTCAGCGGTGGTCTGCAACCCAGAGTCCTTGGCGACGGCCTGCAGCCCAGAGCCTCTGGCGACGGCCTGCAGCCCAGATCCTCCGGCGGCGGCCTGCAGCCCAGATCCTCCGGCGGCGGCCTGCAGCCCAGATCCTCCGGCGGGGGCCTGCAGCCCAGATCCTTTTGTTTTCTATGTTTTGGCCAGGTATGGCTTCCAATCAGAGGCAGCTGTCTATCGTTGTCTCTGATTGGAAGCCATACTTAGGCAGCCTGTTTTTCATGTGTGGGTGTGGGTAGTTGTTTTCCATTTTGTGAAGTGTACCTTACGGAACTGTTGTCGATCGTTTGTTGAAGTGTTTTTCATTAAAGAAAAGAATGAGCACTATACACGCTGCGCTTTGGTCTCCTTTAGACGACTCTTGTTACAGTAATGATGTGGGACAAAAGGTTGTTGAGCTGCACAAATCAGGAAATGGCTATAAGAAAATAGTTCAACGGTTGAAAATTCCCATTTCCACTATTTACATTTACGTCATTTAGCAGACGCTCTTATCCAGAGCGACTTACAAATTGGTGCATTCACCTTATGATATCCAGTGGAACAACCACTTTACAATAGTACATATATATCTTTTTTTGGGGGGGGTTAGAAGGATTACTATATCCTATCCCAGGTATTCCTTAAAGAGGTGGGGTTTCAGGTGTCTATGGAAGGTGATTGACTCCGCTGTCCTGGCGTCGTGAGGGAGCTTGTTCCACCATTGGGGTGCCAGAGCAATTATCAGGGCAATAATTCAGAAGTTTAAAGCTACTTGAGATGTTAACAATTGTCCTGGAAGAGGACGTGTGTCTATATTGACCCCACACACAGTTAGGAGGATGGTTCGAGTGTCCAAAAAATCTTGAAGGATGACAGCTGGAGAATTGCAGATGTTAGTTGGGTCTTGGGGTCAGAAAGTCTCAAACTACGATCAAAAGCCTTTGCTTTTTATGGCAACAAATTCAAGCGCCTACAGTTTTTTAAACGTGGAACTTTCTATGTGATTGGGTTCTATGGTCAGATAAGAACAAAATAGAGCTTTTTGGAAACAAACACCAGAGGTAGATTTGGCGTAGACAGAAAAATAGCCATGCAGAAAAGTACCTCATCCCCACTGTGAAGTATGGTGGTGGATCTTTGATGTTGTGGGACAAATAGCTAGGGTACATGGTATCATGGACTCCATCAAATACCAGCAGATATTAAATCAAAACCTGACAGCCTCTGCTAGGAAGCTTAACCTGGGCCGTGGTTAGATCTTCCAGCAGGACAATGACCCAAAGCACACCTCAAAATCTACACAAAAATGGTTCCCTGACCACAGAATCAAGGTTTTGCCATAACCATCCCAGTCCCCTGATCTAAACCCCATTGAAAACCTGTGGGATGAGCTGAAGAGGAGAGTTCACAAGCGTAGACCTCGGAATCTGAAGGATCTGGAGAGATTCTGTATGGAGGAATGGTCTCAGATCCCTTGCCATGTGTTCTCCAACCTCATTACGCATTATATGAGAAGACTCACAGCTGTTATCTTGGCAAAGGGAGGTTGCTCAAAGTACTGAATGAAGGGATGCCAATAATTGTGGCACACATACAGTTGAAGTCGGAAGTTTACATACACTTAGGTTGGAGTATTTAAAACTCGTTTTTCAACCACTCCACAAATTTCTTGTTAACAAACTATAGTTTTGGCAAGTCGGTTAGGACATCTACTTTGTGCATGACACAAGTCATTTTTCCAACAATTGTTTACAGACAGATTATTTCACTTATAATTCACTGTATCACAATTCCAGTGGGTCAGAAGTTTATATACACTAAGTTGACTGTGCCTTTAAATAACATGGAAAATTCCAGAAAATGTCATGGCTTTAGAAGCTTCTGATAGGCTAATTGACATCATTTGAGTCAATTGGAGGTGTACCTGTGGATGTATTTCAAGGTCTACCTTCACACTCAGTGCCTCTTTGCTTGACATCATGGGAAAATCAAAAGAAATCAGCCAAGACCTCAGAAAATAATTGTAGGCCTTCACAGGTCTGGTTCATCCTTGGGAGCAGTTTCCAAACGCCTGAAGGTACCACGTTCATCTATACAAACAATAGTACCCAAGTATAAACACCATGGGGCCACGCAGCCATCATACTGCTCAGGAAGAAGACATGTTCTGTCTCCTAGAGAAAAACATACTTTGGTGCGAAAAGTGCAAATCAATCCCAGAACAACAGCAAAGAACCTTGTGAAGATGCTGGAGGAAACGGGTACAAAAGTATCTATAGCCACAGTAAAACGAGTCCTATAGCGACATAACCTGAAAGGCCCCTCAGCAAGGAAGAAGCCACTGCTCCAAAACCGCCTTAAAAAAGCCAGACTACAGTTTGCAACTACACATGGGGACAAATATCGTACTTTTTGGAGAAATGTCCTCTGGTCTGATGAAACAAAAATAGAACTGTTTGGCCATAATGACCATCGTTATGTTTCGAGGAAAAATGGGGAGGTTTGCAAGCCGAAGAACACCATCCCAACCGTGAAGCACGTGGGTGGCAGCATCATGTTGTGAGGGTGCTTTGCTGCAGGAGGACTGGTGCACTTCACAAAATAGATGGCATCATGGGGAAAGAAAAGGATGTGGATATATTGAAGCAACATCTCAAGACATCAGTCAGGAATTAAAGCTTAGTCACAAATGAGTCTTCCAAATGGACAATGACCCAAGCATACTTCCAAAGTTGTGGCAAAATGGCTTAAGGACAACAAAGTCAAGGTATTGGAGTGGCCATCACAAAGCCCTGACCTCAATCCTATAGAAAAGTTGTGGACAGAACTGAAAAAGCGTGTGCGAGCAAGGAGGCCTACAAACCTGACTCAGTTGCACAAGCTCTGTCAGGATGAATGGGCCAAAATTCACCCAAGTTATTGTGGGAAGCTTGTGGAAGGCTACCCAAAACATTTGATCCAAGTTAAACAATTTAAAGGCAATTCTACCAAATACTAATTGAGTGTATGTACATTTCTGACCCACTGGGAATGATATGAAAGAAATAAAAGCTGAAATAAATAATTCTCTCTACTATTGTTCTGACATTTCACATTCTTAAAATAAAGTGGTGATCCTAACTGACCTAAGACAGGGAATTTTTACGAGGATTAAATGTCAGGAATTGTGAAACTGAGTTTAAATGTGTTTGGCTAAGGTGTATGTAAACCTCCAACTTCAACTGTATATTTGAGAAAAATATTTGTTTTATGATGAGTTTATTTTTTTTTCAATTACTTCACTTTAATTAAAGGTTTGATTTTTGTGAATATTTTTAATGAGGATAAACAATAAAGAAAAACATTTCACTGCCCGTTTTGCTCATATTTACCAAGAGTTCCATTATTAGTCAAGGGCACTGTATCTGTAAAGTCCCTCAGTCGAGCAGTTAATTTCAAACACAGATTCAATCAAAGACCAGGGAGAATTTTCCAATGCCTCGCAAAGGAGGCACCTATTGGTAGATTATAAAAATAAATAGAAGCAGACATTGAATCGAGCATGGTGAAGTTATTAATTAAACTTTGGATGGTGTATTAATACACCAAGTCACTACAAAGATACAGGCATCCTTTCTAACTCAGTTGTCGGAGAGGAAGGAAACCACTCAGGGATTTCACCATGAGGCCAATGGTGACTTTAAAACACATACAAAGTTTAATGGCTGTGAAAGGAGAAAACTGAGGATGGATCAACAACATTGTAGTTACTCCACAATACTAACCTTATTAACAGAGTGAAAAGGAAGCCTGTATAGAATAAAAAATATTCCAAAACATGCATCCTGTTTGCAACAAGGACTAAAGTAATACTGCAAAAAATGTGGCAAAGCAATTCACTTCTTGTCCTGAATACAAAGTGTTATGTTTGGGACAAATCCAATACAACACATTGCTGAGTACCACTCTCCATATTTTCAAGCATAGTGGTGGTGGCTGCAGCATGTTATGGGTACGCTTGTAATCGTTAAGGACTGCCAAAGGTGATTCTAACATGTATTGACTCAGGGGGTTGAATACTTATTTAATAAAGATATATTAGTGTTTTATTTTTCACATAATAAAAAATATATATAATTTTTCTTCCACTTTGACCTTTCGAGTATTTTGTGTAGATTGTTGACAAAAAATTACAATGAAATCGATTTTAATCCCGCTTTATAACACATTAAAATGTGGAAAAAGTCAAGGGGTGTGAATACTTTCTGAAGGCACTCTACATACTGTATATACGTTGTCTTTATTTAGCCTTTATTTAACTAGGCAAGTCATTTGACCTAGATAGTTTGTGTGTATGTATTGATGTGTAGGCTACGTGTGCCTTTCTGTTTAAAAATTGATGTAATTCTGTCCTTGAGCTGTTCTTGTCTATTAATGTTCTGTATTATGTCGTGTTTCATGTTTTGTGTGGACCCCAGGAAGAGTTACTGCTGCTTTTGCAACAGCTAATGGGGATCCTAATAAAATACTCCCCCAAAAATACATTGATCCAATTAATTTACATTTCTAATGTTCATGCCCTTAATGAATCATCAAGAACCAATATGTCACAGATCCGTTCCTGCTTTGGACTTTCATATGTAGAATACCACAATAACAACACCATTGGTATGTATGTACAGTATGAACCCCTTTATTCATTAGTCTCTCTGTGCCACTGTATTTTAAGGCAGACTGTTAGGCTAAAAGGTAGGACAGAAGGTACAAGAGAAGCCCTCTAAAGACCGTAGAGTTGTGGAGGGCCAGGAGTTTTTCCTTCTCCTGACCATGTGACATGATAGGGCAACACTTTGGGCTCTAGTCGTGAAATGACCAGGAAACACTCTAGGCTCTAGTTACAGCCTACAACTAGGGTCCAGAGTTTCTCCTGGTCAGGTCACATGATCTGGGAAAAACTCCTGGTCCTAGTCATGAGACACAAACAGGAAATGAACCTTAGTAGCGGTCCTGTAGAAGTGGCAACGACAACATCACTTAATGTCTGAGTAGAAAGAACAGCTAGATCAATTGAAGTGCTTTGTTATGAATAGATAGAACCAGGGTCCTGTTTCTCCATTTTAAGTTTAACATACAATATGAAACAGCCGCACTGTTTGTCAGGGTGAATGAAAAAAAAATACATTTGTTGTTTATCATTCATATTTTATAATTGTGCTTCAAAATAAGATTGGTAATCATTTCATCATTTGCTCCTATTATTGATGTGTGCATACTGATTTACAGTCTTCCCCAGTGTATTACCATCTGCAACTTCCTGTTTAAATCTCATTTTAACAGTTCTGATTGGACAGCTGACTGGGGGGCGGTCACAAGAACAACTTCCATCACAAGCAATCTCTTATTTTTCCCCTGAAGTAATCACTATTCTTGAGTAATATGTATGTATTTAGGATTTTTATTTTATACAAGTTAAAGCAGTGTACAAACTGCATCTGTAAATTACTTGTCATGCACTTGATCAAGCGGCTTCTTTTCAAGTGTTACTCAACTGTAAGACATTCATCTATGATCTAGTTACCGTCAAGTCTCCTGCTAAGTCACATTCAGTCCACAATCATTGGAGCGGCTGGATAATCAGTCCAGCAGTAATATTTGTATTAAAAGTCCTTAAATTGTGTGATGGAATATGTCATTGTGCACATTATCGTATGGTAACAGATTGGCTAAATAAATATTAAAGATGAATGCCCATTGCCTTGGTTAATGTTAGGTAAAAGGATGATGTCAAAATAAAAACATGGCACCAAAATGCTGACATTGACCAAGAAAACACCTGCTAGTTTTGTTTGAAGAACACTTTTCTCAGTCCCCACACCTCAATGCAAAAAAAAAGCTAGAAAACACTGTAGGTACCATGACCATGATACAGTTTCACTACAAAACTGAGTAAAATTAGGAAACAGTCCTCCCATCTTGTTTTAATGTCTATCCGAGGCCCAGTTAGTCCATGTGTGGTATAGCAGGCATAGTTAGCCTCTGGTGTTCCCAGAAATAGAGGATAAAAGGTTCTGCTGTTGCCTCTCCCCTCCATATCCTCCACTATCCGTCTCTCTCTCAGGCTCTGAGTTAGTCCAGGAGCAGGAAGTACCTCTCAGTATCAGCAAATCAAAGAAAAGGTAAAAGGTCAGAGTGTAGAGGGTAGAGGTTAGAGGTCACCGCTCTGGGGCTCTGGGTTGCGGCCCTCCTGATTGCGGTTGCGCCCCAGTCTGGGGAAGCGTGACGAGGCTTTGGAACGGGCTGTCTTACTGCTCCCCTCGCTGGCCACTGGTGTGTCCCTGGGAGGAGACAAAAGGTCAAGAATTCAGCAAAGGAAACCAGAGGTTAGTAATGCCACTTAGGGTTTTTATTTTATTCTTGGCACCAACCAGAACTTGAGGCTAGAACTTGAACTGTGTTTTCTGTGTTCCTGTGAATCTGCCATTTTGGGCAGAACGTGCTGGCTGCTGACACTAAGGGCGACACTTTTCAGGTGAGGTGAGACCGAGTCACCTCCCAAGAAAGGAGTGATGACAAGTGCAGCTTTTGTAGAATCAGGTTCTAATCTCTCACTCTCCATCTCAGCCCCCTCCTAACCAGGGCTAACCAGGGGCCCACTCAGTCATTCATAAAAGAAAGGTCACCATTTTGGATGAGTCATCAATGGCTAAGACAGCTCTACTGTTAATGTAGATATCATCAACTCAGCTCTTTATTTAGCAGAAGAATGGCGCCGGAGGGGATGGCTGCCATTTTACGGGCTCCTAACCAATTGTGCTATTTTGTGTGTTTTTTCGCATTGTTTATAACTTATTTTGTTGATGCTACCGTCTCCTATGACCGAAAAGAGCTTCTGGATATCAGAACAGCGATTACTCACCTCGAACTGGACAAAGATTATTATTTATTTTTTAAGAGTCGGACTCAAAGGATATAATGTTCCCAGACAAGGCCCAAACCCCCATCATTCACATGAAGTAAAGAAGGAAATACATGGGGCGGAGATCAGGATGCCTTGTGAGAATTAGTCGGCGAGTGGGTAACCCGCCTCTACCATCCATTCTATTAGCCAACTGTCACACCCTGATCTGTTTCACCTGTCCTTGTGATTGTCTCCACCCCCCTCCAGGTATCGCCCATCTTCCCCATTATCCCGTGTATATATATATACCTGTGTTCTCTGTTTGTCCGTTCTCAGTTCGTCTTGTTTGTCAAGTCAACCAGCGTTTTGTCTCTGCTCCTGCTTTTTCCCAGTCTCTCTTTTCTCGCCCTCCTGATTTTGACCCTTGCCTGTCCTGACTCCGAGCCCACCTGCCTGACCACTCTGCCTGACCCTGAGCCTGCCTACTGTCGTGGAAATTCAAATTCAGTACTGGTATCCACCCGTGACCACTACCTCTCAGATCATAGGCGGGTCCAGCAGCTCAACAATAAACATGGTTCACCCTGAGATCCCAATTTCTGATCCCCTGTGCACAGTCTACCCAGATCTTCAGGAGCGGTCAACAGGTGAAGTTGCAGATCACCTCTTCGATGCCAAAAATGTTGTGGAAATTCAGTACTGAGAGAGACTTGGTCATTTCTTCAAACAATCATCTTTATTTAATATCGATTAATTATTGAAATAATGAAGCCGTCAGCCCAGAAGTCTTGACTGTCAGACCGAGTGCTTGAACCATACAGAGAATACTGTGTCTTTATATACCAAACCTAAAAATGCTTCAACCATGGCTGGCTCCACCCTTCCCATATAGATTGGGGGGCACCATGAGCCACTTTGGGCTCATCCTGTCTTTATCTGCCCATGGCGTTATCTTAAACCCTGACCCTGGCCTAATTTCCTAGATGCCAGGATGTCTAAGAACCACTGAGGCCTTTGTTCTACTCTTCTCTATCCCAGTCACAATCACCCCACATCCTGTCACTGGAATGCCAGCTGTAGGTTTTATCACCAGGTCAATCAATGTCCACGACACCCAGACTAGCTGCAGGAAGCTAGAGTGGACACCATAAAACTCAGCATTAGCAGGACAGACATATCTTACTGTTTGTTAAGTAAATAAGTGTTACATATCCAACAAATAAAGTGAATACATCATTTTTCCCTCACACTACCAACCTGTACCTTTGCCCAACACTGGATTTTTGACCACTGCTTATCCTGAGCCTGCCTGCCGTCCGGTACTGTTGCCTCACCTCTGGTTTACTGACACTTGCCTGCCTTGACCTGTCTATTGCCTGCCCCTATTGGATCGTTAAACTATTGTTTATTCGACGTGGTCTGTATCTGGGTCTTACCTTCATACTTGATACCAACGTGCAATTACTGGAGAATAAACTGGATGAGCTCCGTTCGAGACTATCATACCAACAGGACATTAAAAACTGTAATATCTTATGTTTCACTGAGTCGCTGCTGAACGATGACATGGATAATATACAGTTGGCAGGGTTTTCTGTGCATCGGAAGGACAGAAAAGCTACGTCTGGTAAGAAGAGGGGTGGGGGTGTGTGTCTATTTGTCAATAACAGCTGGTGCACGATGTCTAATATTAAGGTAGTCTCAAGGTATTGCTCGCCTGAGGTAGAGTACCTCATGATAAGCTGTAGACCACACTATCTACCAAGAGAGTTTTCATCTATATTTTTTGTAGCCGTCTATTTACCACCACAAACCGACGCTTGCACGAAGACCGCACTCAACGAGCTATATAAGGCCATAAGCAAACAAGAAAATGCTCATCCAGAAGCGGCGCTCCTAGTGGCTGTGAACTTTAATGCAGGGAAACCTAAATGCCTTTTATGCTCGCTTTGAGGCAAGTAACACTGAAGCATGCATGAGAGCACCAGCTGTTCCAGACAACTGTGTGATCACGCTCTCCGTAGCCGATGTGAGCAAGACCTTTAAACAGGTCAACATTCACCAGGTTGCGGGGCCAGACGGATTACCAGGACGTGTACTCAGAGCATGCGCGGACCAACTGGCAAGTGTCTTCACTGACATTTTCAACCTCTCCCTGACCGAGTATGTAATACCCACCATAGTCCCTGTGACCTTTTAAGCGAAGATAACCTGCCTAAATGACTACCGCCCCATAGCATTCACGTCGGTAGCCATGAAGTGCTTTGAAAGGCTGGTCATGGCTCACATCAAACACCATCATCCCGGAAACCCTAGACCCACTTCAATTCGCATACCGCCCCAACAGATCCACAGAAGACGCAATCTCAATCGTACTCCACACTGCCCTTTCCCACCTTGAGAAAAGGAACACCTATGTGAGAATGCTGTTCCTTGACTAGAGCTCAGCGTTCAACAACATAGTGCCCACAAAGCTCATCACTAAGCTATGGACCCAGGGACAAGACATCTCCCTCTGCAACTGGATCCTGGACTTCCTGACGGCCCGCCCCCAGGTGGTAAGGGTAGGCAACAAAACATCTGCCATGCTGATCCTCAACACGGGGGCCCCTTAGGGGTGCGTGCTTAGTCCCCTCCTGTACTCCCTGTTCACCCACAACTGTGTGCCAGGCACGAATCCAACACCATCATTAAGTTTGCAGATGACACAACGGTGGTAGGCCTGATCACCGACAACGATGAGACAGCCTATAGGGAGGAGGTCAGAGACCTGGCAGTGTGGTGACAGGACAACAACCTCTCCCTCAATGTGAGCAAGACAAAGGATATTATCGTGGACTACAGGAAAAGGAGGGCCGAACACGCCCCCATTCACATCGACGGGGCTGTAACGGAGCGGGTCGAGAGTTTCAATTCCTTGGTGTCCACATCACCAACAAACTACCATGGTCCAAACACACCAAGAAAGTCGTGAAGAGGGCACGACAACACCTTTTCCCCCTCAGGAGACTGAAAAGATTTGGCATGGGTCCCCAGATCCTCAAAAAGTTCTACAGCTGCACCATCGATAGCATCCTAACTGGTTGCATCACCTCCTGGTATGGCAACTGCTCGACATCCGACCGTAAGGCACTACATAGGGTAGTACGTACAACCCAGTACATCACTGGGGCCAAGCTTCCTGCCATCCAGGACCTATATAATAGGTGGTCTTAGACTCCCGTCACCAGAGTCATAGACTGTTCTCTCTGCTACCACATAGCAAGCGGTACCGGAGTGCCAATTCTAGGTCCAAAAGGCTCCTTACCAGCTTCTACCCCCAAGCCATAAGACTGCTGAACAATTAATTAAATTGCCACCCGGACTATTTGTATTGACACCCACCCACCCTTTGTTTTTACACTGCTGCTACTCTCTGTTTATTATCTATGCATAGTCACTTTACCCCTACCTACATGTACAAATGACCTCGACTAACATGTACCACCGAACATTGACTCGGAATCGGTACCCCTGTATACAGCCTCATCATTTTTTCATTTTTTACTTTAGTAAAAACTGCATTGTTGGTTAAGGGCTTTTAAGTTAGCATTTCACGGTAAGGTCTACAACCTGATGTTTTCGGAGCATGTGACTAATCAAATTTGATTTGATAATTTTATCTCAGCGTTTTAGAACCTCTGTGTTATGACTATGAGCTGCTACAGGACTGAATTCTTGTTGGGATCTTTGATTGGTCGTGCTCACCGAGCGTTCACAGCCTCAATCGGTGTGAATGATGCAGGAAATGACTGGAACCTATGACTGGGCTGGCACAAGAAGTCACTTTCAAGGTGTTCACAAAACATTTCCATTATCTATCACACTCGCACACAGATGTATCAGGCAATGTATTATTATGAAGCACTTTGTGAAATGCCTGTTTTCCCTATCTGACAATGCACACACGGCCAACGGGGGCGGTGTTGCAATCTACTGCAGAGAGAGCCTGCAGAGTTCTGTCCTACTATCCAGGTCTGTACCCAAACAATTTCAACTTCTACTTTTAGAAATCCATCTCTCTAAAAACAAGTCTCTCACCGTTGCCGCCTGCTATAGACCACCCTCTGCCCCCAGCTGTGCTCTGGACACCATATGTGAACTGATTGTCCCCCATCTATCTTCAGAGCTCGTGCTGCTAGGTGACCTAAACTGGGACATGCTTAACACCCCAGCCATCCTACAATCTAAGCCTGATGCCCTCAATCTCACACAAATTATCAATGAACCTACCAGGTACCACCCCAAAGCCGTAAACACGGGCACCCTCATAGATATCATCCTAACCAACTTGCCCTCCAACTACACCTCTGCTGTTTCAACCAAGATCTCAGCGATCACTGCCTCATTGCCTGCATCCGTAATGGATCAGCGGTCAAACGACCTCCACTCATCACTGTCAAACGCTCCCTGAAACACTTCAGCGAGCAGGCCTTTCTAATCGACCTGGCCCGGGTATCCTGGAAGGATATTGACCTCATCCCTTCAGTAGAGGATGCCTGGTTATTTTTTTTAAATGCCTTCCTCATTATCTTAAATAAGCATGCCCCATTCAAGAAATTTAGAACCAGGAACAGATATAGCCCTTGGTTCTCTCAAGACCTGACTGCCCTTAACCAACACAAAAACATCCTGTGGCGTTCTGCATTAGCATCGAACAGCCCCCATGATATGCAACTTTTCAGGGAAGTTAGAAACCAATATACACAGGCAGTTAGAAAAGCCAAGGCTAGCTTTTTCGCAGAAATGTGCTTCCTGCAACACAAACTCAAAAAAGTTTTGGGACACTGTAAAGTCCTTGGAGAATAAGAACACTCCTCCCAGCTGCCCACTGCACTGAGGATAGGAAACTGTCACCACCGATAAATACACTATAATTGAGAATTTTCAATAAGCATTTTTCTACGGCTGGCCATGCTTTCCACCTGGCTACCCCTACCCCGGTCAACAGCACTGAACCCCCCACAGCAACTCGCCCAAGCCTTCCCCATTTCTCTTTCTCCCAAATCCAGTCAGCTGATGTTCTGAAAGAGCTGCAAAATCTGGACCCCCCGGGCTAGACAATCTGGACCCTTTCTTTCTAAAATGATCTGCCGAAATTGTTGCAACCCCTATTACCAGCCTGTTCAACCTCTCTTTCGTGTCGTCTGAGATTCCCAAAGATTGGAAAGCAGCTGCGGTTATACCCCCTCTTCAAAGGGGGGGACACTCTTGACCCAAACTGCTACAGACCTATATCTATCCTATCCTGCCTCTCTAAAGTCTTCGAAAGCCAAGTCAACAAACAGATTACCGACCATTTCGAATCCCACCGCACCTTCTCCGCTATGCAATCTGGTTTCCGAGCTGGTCATGGACCTCAGCCACGCTCAAGGTCCTAAACGATATCTTAACCGCCATCGATAAGAAACAATACTCTGCAGCCGTATTCATTGACCTGGCCAAGGCTTTCGACTCTGTCAATCACCACATCCTCATCAGCAGACTCAACAGCCTTGGTTTCTCAAATGATTGCCTCGCCTGGTTCACCAACTACTTCTCTGATAGAGTTCAGTGTGTCAAATCGGAGGGCCTGTTGTCCGGGCCTCTGGCAGTCTCTATGGGGGTGCCACAGGGTTCAATTCTTGGGCCGACTCTTTTCTCTGTATACATCAATGATGTCGCTCTTGCTGCTGGTGATTCTCTGTTCCACCTCTACGCAGACGACACCATTCTGTATACCTCTGGCCCTTCTTTGGAAACTGTGTTAACTACTCTCCAGACGAGCTTCAATGCCATACAACTCTCCTTCCGTGGCCTCCAACTGCTCTTAAATATAAGTAAAACTAAATGCATGCTCTTCAACCGATCGCTGCCTGCACCTGCCCGCCCGTCCAGCATCACTACTCTGGACAGTTCTGACTTAGAATATGTGGACAACTACAAATACCTAGGTGTCTGGTTAGACTGTAAACTCTCCTTCCAGACTCACATCAAACATCTCCAATCCAAAGTTAAATCTAGAATTGGCTTCCTATTTCGCAACAAAGCATCTTTCACTCATGCTGCCAAACATACCCTCGTAAAACTGACCATCCTACCGATCCTCGACTTCGGCGATGTCATTTACAAAATAGCCTCCAATACCCTACTCAATAAATTGGATGCAGTCTATCACAGTGCCATCCATTTTTGTCACCAAAGCCCCATATACTACCCACCACTGCGACCTGTACGCTCTCGTTGGCTGGCCCTCGCTTCATACTCGTCGCCAAACCCACTGGCTCCAGGTCATCTACAAGACCCTGCTAGGTAAAGTTCCCCCTTATCTCAGCTCGCTGGTCACCATAGCACCACCCACCTGTAGCACACGCTCCAGCAGGTATATCTCTCTGGTCACCCCCAAAGCCAATTCCTCCTTCGGCCGCCTCTCCTTCCAGTTCTCTGCTGCCAATGACTACAAAAATCTCTAAAACTGGAAACACTTATCTCCCTCACTAGCTTTAAGCACCAGCTGTCAGAGCAGCTCACAGATTACTGCACCTGTACATAGCCCATCTATAATTTAGCCCAAACAACTACCTCTTGCCCTACTGTATTTATTTATTTTGCTCCTTTGCACCCCATTATTTCTATTTCTACTTTGCACTTTCTTCCACTGCAAATCTACCATTCCAGTGTTTTACTTGCTAAATTGTATTTACTTCCCCACCATGGCCTTTTTTGCCTTTACCTCCCTTATCTCACCTCATTTGCTCACTTTGTATATAGACTTATTTTTCTACTATATTATTGACTATGTTTGTTTTACTCCATGTGTAGCTCTGTGTTGTTGTGTGTGTCAAACTGCTTGCTTTATCTTGGCCAGGTCGCAATTGTAAATGAGAACTTGTTCTCAACTTGCCTACCTGGTTAAATAAAGGTGAAATAAAAAATAAATAAAACACTCCGACGCATGTACACACACACACACACACACACACACACACACACACACACACACACACACACACACACACACACACACACACACACACACACAGTGGGGTCACTCACTGGCAGAAGGGCAGCAGCTGCAGCAGGGTCTCCTTGGTGGGTTTAGCAGAGAACTCTGGCAGGGTCTGGATCAGCTTGTTCAACACCATCCTCAGGTACGACTGGAGCTGTTTCCTACGCTCCTCTACAAACTTGGCATCCTAAGGAGAAGAGAGGACAGAGACAAGGGAGACATTAAAACTGTACCTTACAGAATGAGAGGGAAAGTACAGGTACGAGTTATAGATAAGTGTGTAGGGTAAGTGGGTGGAGAATGACGCCAGCTGTCAGATTAGATAAGGTCCCAGCTGCCATGTCTCATTTAATGGTTTGTTTGCATGGAAATGTAACACCCCACTTTCTCTGTCTCGCTCACTCTCACTCAGTGACACACTGAGCCTCTCTCAGTCCTTGTCTCTAGCCCCTATGCTCTGTGGATGTCAAAATTCCAATCAGTGAATTGAAAACTGTGGGTGTACAATGTAACACTTTAGAAGTTTATATATGAGAACCATCAGAACATTTTTAAATTAACACTTTTCAAAGCGTTGCTCTTTTAACACTGTCATAGTGTGCTTTTCCTTACTCCAATGGTGTAGATACTATTACAGTAGGTGACGACAACTCTGAGTGTTGTCCAACTGATACTTTTCAACACCAGTGGCATTTACATTTTACAACTCAGTGTGAAAGGTACACTGCTATGATGTTCAAAGATATCGTGAATTTAACACTTTAGAATTTTACTCTAGCAGTCTACTACTTTTTCTAGCTGTCTGCCTTTCCAGTGAATTGTAGAGTTGCCACCAAGACAGACACGGTTGTTAAATTAATTCACTTAAGTTAAATGTGAGTGAGTGCTTAAGTAAATGTGTTATCATTCAAATAAAACACTTTAGGACAAAACATTTTATTTATATATAGTAAATCAAATTCTATGTCACATGCGCCGAATACAACAGGTGTAGACTTTACAGTGAAATGCTCACCAACAATGCTTTAAGAAGCCTTAAGAAAAAAAAGTGTTAAGTAAAAAATAAATAAGTAAAATATAGAAAATAAAAGAAACAAATAATTAACAATAGCGAGGCTATATACAGGGGGTACCGGTACAGAGTCAATGTGCTGGGGCACCGATTAGTCGAGGTAATTGAGGTAATATGTACATGTAGGTAGAGTTAAAGTGACTATGCATAGATAATAAACAAAGAGTAGCAGCAGCGTAAAAGAGGGGTCTGGGTAGCCCTTTGATTAGCTGTTCAGGAGTCTTATGGCATGGGGGTAGAAGCTGTTAAGAAGCCTTTTGGACCTAGACTTGGCGCTCCGGTACCGCTTGCCATGCTGTAGCAGAGAGAGCAGTCTATGACTAGGGTGGCTGGAGTCTTTGACAATTTTTAGGGCCTTCCTCTGAAACCCGTGGTATAGAGGTCCTGGATGGCAGGAAGCTTGGCCCCAGTGATGTACTGGGCCGTACTCACACCCCTCTGTAGTGCCTTGCAGTCGGAGGCCGAGCAGTTGCCATACCAGGCAGTGATGCAGTCAGGATGCTCTCGATGGTGCAGCTGTAGAACCTTTTGAGGATCTGAGGACCCATGCCAAATCTTTTCAGTCTCCTGAGGGGGAATATGCTTTGTCGTGCTCTCTTCACGACTGTCTTGGTGGGCTTGGACCATGTACGTTTGTTGGTGATGTGGACGCCAAGGAACTTGAAGCTCTCAACCTGCTCCACTACAGCCCTGTCGATGAGAATGGGGGCGTGCTCGGTCCTCCTTTTCCTGTAGTCCACAATCATCTCCTTTGTCTTGATCACATTGAGGGAGAGGTTATTGTCCTGGTACCACACGGCCAGGGCTCTGACCTCTTCCCTATAGGCTGACTCATTGTTGTCGGTGATCAGGCCTACCACTGTTATGTCATCTGCAAACTTGATGATGGTGTTGGAGTCGTGCCTGGTCATGCAGTCATGAGTGAACAGGGAGTACAGGAGGGGAATGAGCACACACTCCTGAGGGGCCCCTGTGTTAAAGATAAGCGTGGCAGATGTGATGTTACCTACCCTTACCACCTGAGGGCGGCCCGTCAGGAAGTCCAGGATCCAGTTGCAGAGGGAGGTTTCAGAATCTTTAAAATTTCCTGGATTGACTGACCATGTCTTAAAGTAATGATGGACTGTCATTTCTCTTTGCCTATTTGAGCTGTTCTTGCCATAATATGGACTTGGACTTTTACCAAATAGGGCTATCTTCTGTATACCATCCCTACCTTGTCACAACATAACTGATTGGCTCAAACGCATTAAGAAGGAAAGAAATTCCACAAATTAACAAGGCACACCTGTTAATGGAAATGCATTCCAGGTGACTACCTCATGAAGCTGGTTGACAGAATGTGTGTGCAAAGCTGTCATCAAGGCAAAGAGTGGGTACTTTGAAAATCAAAAATATATTTAGATTTTAACACTTTTTTGGTTACTACATGATTCCATATGTGATATTGTAGTTTGGATGTCTTCACTATTATTCTACAATTTAGAAAATAGTAAAAATAAAGAAAAACCATTGAATGAGTAGGTGTGTCCAAACTTTTGACTGGTACTGTATATATACTGCAAAAAAAATAAAGGGAACACTTAAACAACACAATGTAACTCCAAGTAAATCACACTTCTGTGAAATCAAACTGTCCACTTAGGAAGCAACACTGATTGACAATAAATTTCACATGCTGTTGTGCAAATGGAATAGACAACAGGTGGAAATTATAGGCAATAAGCAAGACACCCCCAATAAAGGAGTGGTTCTGCAGGTGGAGACCACAGACCACTTCTCAGTTCCTATGCTTCCTGGCTGATGTTTTGGTCACTTTTGAATGCTGGCGGTGCTTTCTCTCTAGTGGTAGCATGAGACGGAGTCTACAACCCACACAAGTGGCTCAGGTAGTGCAGCTCATCCAGGATGGCACATCAATGCGAGCTGTGGCAAGAAGGTTTGCTGTGTCTGTCAGCGTAGTGTCCAGAGCATGGAGGCACTACCAGGAGACAGGCCAGTACATCAGGAGATGTGGAGGAGGCCGTAGGAGGGCAACAACCCAGCAGCAGGACCGCTACCTCCTTTGTGCAAGGAGGAGCACTGCCAGAGCCCTGCAAAATGACCTCCAGCAGGCCACAAATGTGCATGTGTCTGCTCAAACGGTCAGAAACAGACTCCATAAGGGTGGTATGAGGGCCCGACGTCCACAGGTGGGGGTTGTGCTTACAGCCCAACACCGTACAGGATGTTTGGCATTTGCCAGAGAACACTAAGATTGGCAAATTCGCCACTGGCGCCCTGTGCTCTTCACAGATGAAAGCAGGTTCACACTGAGCACGTGACAGACGTGACAGAGTCTGGAGACGCCGTGGAGAACGTTCTGCTGCCTGCAACATCCTCCAGCATGACCGGTTTGGCGGTGGGTCAGTCATGGTGTGGGGTGGCATTTCTTTCGGGGGCCGCACAGCCCTCCATGTGCTCGCCAGAGGTAGCCTGACTGCCATTAGGTACGTCAGGCCTGAGATCCTCAGACCCCTTGTGAGACCATATGCTGGTGCGGTTGGCCCTGGGTTCCTCCTAATGCAAGACAATGCTAGACCTCATGTGGCTGGAGTGTGTCAGCAGTTCCTGCAAGAGGAAGGCATTGATGCTATAGACTGGCCCTCCCGTTCCCCAGACCTGAATCCAATTGAGCACATCTGGGACATCATGTCTCGCTCCATCCACCAACGCCACATTGCACCACAGACTGTCCAGGAGTTAGCGGATGCTTTAGTCCAGGTCTGGGAGGAGATCCCTCAGGAGACCATCCGCCACCTCATCAGGAGCATGCCCAGGCATTGTAGGGAGGTCATACAGGCACGTGGAGGCCACACACACTACTGAGCCTCATTTTGACTTGTTTTAAGGACATTACATTAAAGTTGGATCAGCCTGTAGTGTGGTTTTCCACTTTAATTTTGAGTGTGACTCCAAATTCAGACATCCATGGGTTGATAAATTGGATTTCCATTGATTATTTTTGTGTGATTTTGTTGTCAGCACATTCAACTATGTAAAGAAAAAAGTATTTAATAAGATTATTTCTTTCATTCAGATCTAGGATGTGTTGTTTAAGTGTTCCCTTTATTTTTTTGAGCAGTGTATATCTATCATAATGCGTTACTTTGATGGCCTAGTTTCTCCGAAAGACAGTGGTCTGAAACTCCTGAGTTGTATTCACCTGCAGTAGTGCATGCTGGTAAATATGATAATAATGGGCGTGGTTTTAAATGTTTTTGAGTGTTTTACTCTAGATTGAGTGACATCATCACACTCAACTCTGGTTAGTAAAACAAACACAGGCAACACCCCGATTGAACAGTATATTAAAAGATATGAACAACAGCTGGTCTTCAGTTACACAAAGTAACGCCACATCAACATCAAAACTGCTTACACCAGGATATGAACACAATTTTGTTGTACAGCTCTAGTTATAGCTACCATCCTCACCTGCTGTTTCAAGGCAAACCTGCTACGCGTGTGTGCGTCCGTCCGTCTGTCCGTCAGTCAGTGGACTGACGGACAGACGGACGGACGCACACACGCGTATGACAGTAGCGTAGAGACATAGATAGAGGCAAATATAGCCCTGTAGTTCTTTGTTTGCCACCGTCCCTAACCTGTCTGTTCCAGATGACTCATTTTAGTATAATACATCTCACTATACGACAGGGACTCAGATACACTCCCCACACATGGACATCAACACAGAGATGACACTATGGAGGTGTATGTTTATATGTACGCATATAAAGACATGAACTATTCTTATCCCACCAGTGTTCACCTGTCTGCTACTGTATATGAGGCCTGTTACTGTAATTGAACTCACCATAAGACAGGGACACACTCGGGTAGGCATGGATATCAACACAACACTGAAGGCACAGATAGGATCGCCACTGGCTACACCTGTCCGCTATGAGGCATGTTACATCAATTTACAAGACAACTCAGACAGTTACACACGGTCATGTCTATCCACATGTGTGTACAGACATTGAGAGAATGGCGACACAAGCGAACCACGCAGTCAAAGTGAGACAGAGGACAAATCTCAAGATCAGAGGGAACAGTATGCACAACTCAGTATCACAGATTATTGTAAAATAGACACAAATTGCTTATTGAAAATTCGTGACAGGCACACGAAAAAGTGTCTTTTTTTCATGTGCAGTACACGATTTTGTATACAGTGCATTTCAATCACAGATTAAGACAGTAGGTTACTTAAAACATAAATTATAGGAGGGAGGTTGGTAGGGGAGGATAGGTGGGCATATAACAAGAACGTCTAGCAACCCAAAAGCACGGCCATGCCAATTCACAGAACGGTGATACAGACGTGAGTAGTCCTGACAGAGGAAGGATGCAAAGCGACGAGAGCTCAAAGTAGGCCACACAGCTCCAGCAAAGGATCATGGGTAGGGCATGAACAGATTTGTGAGGTTCAAAGGAGTTGTTTGCGATGGAACTCAAATGCAAAGCTTGTGACGGGTTTAGCGAATAGAAACGTATCGTCCGTAGGGGTACAACAATCAAGCCATGACACAAACACAACATTTTTAGCTTGGAAGATACATAATATAACTTCTTAGGGATCAAATCCCGTTAACGGGATCAATTTGACAACAGCCAGTGAAAGTGCAGGGCGCCAAATTCAAACAACAGAAATCTTATAATTAAAATTCCTCATACAAGTATTATACAGCATTTTAAAGATAAACTTCTTGTTAATCCAACCACAGTGTCCGATTTCAAAAAGGCTTTACGGTGAAAGCATACCATGCGATTATGTTAGGTCAGCGTCTTGTCACAAAAAAACATACACCATTTTCCAAAGAGAGGAGTCACAAAAAGCTGAAATAGAGATAAAATTCATCACTAACCTTTGATGATCTTCATCAGATGGCACTCATTGGACTTCATGTTACAGAATACATGTATGTTTTGTTCGATAAAGGTCATATTTATATCCAAAAATATCAGTTTACATTGGCGCATTATGTTCAGTAATGGTTTGCTTCCAAAACATCCGGTGATTTTGCAGAGAGCCACATCAATTTACAGAAATACTCATCATAAACGTTGATGAAAGATACCAGTGTTATGCATAGAATTAAAGATACACTTCTCCTTAATGCAACCGCTGTGTCAGATTTCAAAAAAGCTTTACGGAGAAAGCACACCATGCAATAATCTGAGTACAGCGCTCAGCCACCAAAACAAGCCATACAGATACCCGCCATGTTGCGGAATCAGTAAAAGTCAGAAATAGTGTTATAAATATTCACTTACCTTTGATGATCTTCATCGAAATGCACTCCCAGGAATCCCAGTTCCACAATAAATGCTCGTTTTGTTTGATAAAGTTAATCTTTATGTCCAAATACCTCCTTTTTGTTTGCGCGTTTAGTTCACTATTCCAAATGCACAAGGCGCGGGCACTAAGTCCAGATGAAAAGTCAAAAAGGTTCCATTACGGTTTGTAGAAACATGTCAAACCATGTATAGAATCAATCTTTAGGATGTTTTTATCATAAATCTTCAAAAATATTCCAACCGGACAATTCCTTTGTCTTTAGAAATGAAAGGGAACGGAGCTCGTGCACAAGGCTGCACGCGTGACTAAACTAAAGGCTTTCAGCCAGACCACTGGTTCAAACAGCTCTTATTCGCTCCCCTTTCACAATAGAAGCCTGAAACAACGTTCTAAAGACTGTTGACATCTAGTGGAAGCCTTAGGAAGTGCAATCTGACCAAATTTACACTGTATATTGGATAGGCAATCACTTGAAAAAATACAAACCTCAGATTTCCCACTTCCTGGTTGGATTTTTCTCAGGTTGTTACGTGCCATATGAGTTCTGTTATACTCACAGACATCATTCAAACAGTTTTAGAAACTTCAGAGTGTTTTCTATCCAAATATACTAATAATATGCATATCTTAGCTTCTGGGCCTGAGTAGCAGGAAGTTTACTCTGGGCACGCTTTTCATCCGAAGGTGAAAATACTGCCCCCCAGCCCAGAGACGATAAACAAAGAGATGCGAACTATAAAGATAGTCACAAAACAAGGTTAACTAATGTCACAAACAGGAAGTGTAGACTAAAATACAAAAACATCAGCGAGATACTGTAGAATAGAAATCAGGCCACCACATTGACTTATGATTATGGCACGCAAAGAAACTCCTCAAAGACTGCTCCTATGAAAACGCTTATACACACAAACCACAGTGCAACTGATGCATAAAAGATCACAAGTAATTCAGGAATGTTCATACAAGACCTCAACAATGTCTCTTTGCCATCATTAAAGGCATTAGACATGCATATTGAATGTTACATGTGAACACAACATACAAGATTCATAAATTATTCCACGTTTACTGGTTAATTATTCACTTAGCTCTCCTGTTCTGTCGCTCAAGGTGAAATGCCAGCCCTGACTTTTACAGCCCTCCAAGTACTGTAATATTACAGATCATAACGATCTTATTATCATCAGAAAGATCAAATGTTGTTTAAAAAATGATGAGAGTAGGACAGTAGACAGTTCCCTAGTCTCTAACAGCGCTCTGATTTGGTGGAACCCCATAACACTGCCTCTACAAAGCAGCCCAGTAGGGGAGGAAGAGGAAAGCAGCAATTGAAAAATTGACTGATTTGATCCAAATGAAAGGAACATGGGTAGGAAAGATGGCAGAGAGAGAGAGAGACAGAACTAGAGAGACAGGAAAAACCTCCATCAAAGCAATAAGAATTCTCTGTGAATCTGAGACGAGAAACCCTGACAGTTGAACTCTGGGAAGCGGGTGCAGAGCAGAGCAGACAGACAGTCGCAGCCTTTGATGTCATCATTCTTCCTTCCGCAGTCATGGCAATGGTGTCCATCAGGACGGATGTGACAGGTGCGCTCGGAAACATTTAGCGTGTTTTGCCAGCCGAGCCCTTGACAAATCAGCTGTTTAGGGGCTGTCAGTGGCAGGTGTGTGTGTGTGTGTTTGTGATGCTATGTCAATGCAGTTAGGAGATTCTCAGAGACATCAGGAGGCCGAGTAACGCTCAGATAATGTTGCCGTGGTAATACATCGAGCTGTGATTCTTACGTACACTGGCAGTTATGGTGCTTGACATCACAAAACTGAGATGTATTCAAATTTCATCACACAACCCTACCTGTATTCCATTCCATGATCCATACACCTGATCCTGCAAGCTAACACAGATACATAATATGGGTGGCTATTAGAATTAGCTTCCTTTATATACGGTCCCATGCTGTCGCCAACTGACAAGATTAGCTACACGTCTCTCTCTCTCTCTCTCTCTCTAATCTCTCAGGATCAGGTATTCTGTGTGTGTGGGTGTGTGTGTGTGTGTGTGTGTGTGTGTGTGTGTGTGTGTGTGTAGCAGGCATGATGACCCAGGGTCCTCGGTGTGTAAGGTTGTTAGCTCTGGCTTCTCAATGAGGATAACCATCGTGGGGTTGAGGCAGAGTGCGTGTGTACACTTGTGTCTGTATGCGTGTTTACGTATGTATGTGTGTGTGTGTGCATGTGTGTTCCTTCCTGTTTCCCCATCTCCGTGACAGCTCTCTCGTTTCATCCATACCGTAGCAGACATCCATGCAACCCAGTTAAAAGGCTTTGGAGATGTTCCTCTCCCCATGACCACTGATCATATGCACCAACATTAGCCTCCCCCCATCATTAACTGAACACATTCGACATGTAAGCCCCAGCGTCTACCTTAGAATATATACAGCATAGATTCCATATTTCCAAGCTGCAACGATGCTGTGTTCCATGAAGAGAGAGCAAACTGAACATAGTGTAGGTCCCCAGTGAGTGAAATAAAGAGAACAGTTTATCTGTTTGACTACAGTGCTGTTAAACAACACATCTCCATAACAGCATCTCCATCAGAGGAGATCAGATAGACAGAGGGGGAGGCTTTTTGCCAGCGCACCACGCTTCACCTGAGGGAGAAGAACTAAGCCTTGTCTGTACAAAGTGTTCCTTCTGAGAGGATAGAGGGAGGGAAGGAGAGAGAATCAGAGGAAACAATGATGAGATTAAAAGTGACATGACAGCCCATACCTCAGGTAAGCAGGCTCACTGATTAGACACACAGACACACACAAATGCATACACACACGCACACCTACCCATGTACACACACACACACACACACACTACCCTTTCAAATGCATACACACGTTCACCTACCCATATGCGCGCACACACGCAAACGCAAACACACACACACTCAATTACCAACGCAATCCTGTCTCTATGTGAACCCTCTGCCCCTACGTCTTTACTGTCAGCTCCAAACACCCTCTCGCACGATCTAGTTTTAAACTCTGCCCCCAGGCCTAGTGCACTCCTTTGTGTTTCCATGTCAAAGTTACTCTACAACTTCTGTAACAAAAGCACTCACAGCCCCCTCAACTCTACTCAGAGACTTAAAAAGACTCCTTCCCTCTGGAACTGAGAGGGAGGAAGAGAGTAAGGAGAGAGCGGTGGAGAGATGAAGACAGAGAGAGGGAGGTAATGTTGCCCAGGGGCTACTGTAACTAAAATCCAAGCCTGTCGATTCAAATGATGGACAAGTGACCACAATATGACTTAGCAATACATTCACATTCAATACATTTGACTACAGGTCATTTAAAACAACATTGAAGGAAAGTGATCAATAGTAAAAACCGGATTAGATCAAAAAAGGCACCGATTTCCCCGACCGTACATACCTTGTTCCCTATGGCTTTCTTGGGTGGGAAGTTGAAGGTGCCGACTTGCGGGAATTGTGAGTGTAAGTGGTTGTGGAGCGTCCTGAATTCCGTGTAGCGTCTGTAGACATTCCACTCGTTGTCTAGGATACGGATGTACACCTACAGAACAGGTACGACACAAACAACAACAACACAAACAACGACACAATCAGAATACTTTCTGTGGTACAAATCCTGCTCTTACAAAACCGCTCACAGTCTACAGAGGAGGAAATTAGCCAACCATAATGTCTCAATAAGGTTATCTATTCTCAATATGGCAGTAAAACATAGTAGGCCACTCTCTGCCTGTGCACTGCTATTTTCATGCATCATTAAAGGAGAGCGTTGGATTCCTTTGTTCAGCTGCTGATGGTCTGTGGCAGGCAGACACTGGGGATTGTGAAGGGAGGATAAGAGAGGCAATTACAACTCGAGGAGGGAGAGCGAGAGGGGAGAGTATGAGAGGGAAAGCGAGAGAGTGAGAGATGTTATTTTCAAATGGAGGAAAGGAAAGACGAGGAGAGAACAGAGATGCCATTTTCACGCGTCATAGTCTCTCCCTCAAGCCTAGCTGGAGAACAGTGTCACAATGGTGAAGCAACGTAGCGTCAGAATGAACAGACTTCCCATCCCGAAGCTATGGAGGCACAGACTGATCCCGTCCATTGGGGTTCAGTTGTCCTATCTGAGGTGACAAGCAATCACTTTATCACCTCTGTACTTCCTCATACCGTACAGTACTTCCTGTGAACTTTTTGAAAACTTTTCTCTGGAAAGTGTGCAAGTATGGAGAAGGTGAGGGACATGCTGTAGAGTAGAGAGAAAAGAAGAGAAAACAACAAAGGCAGCCTTTTAAACAGCCTGAAGCTTAGATGAACCTGTTGTTTGTTCGTAATTGTAGTTTTCAAGGGGGAGTGTGTGTGCGTGCGTGTGTGTGTGTGTGTGTGTGTGTGTGTGTGTGTGTGTGTGTGTGTGTGTGTGTGTGTGTGTGTGTGTGTGTGTAGGCACATGTGCGTATGTGCTGTGCATGGCATGGCATGCGTGTGCATGTGTGTTCGTGTCTGTGATCAAAGCGTTAGGATGAAACGGAGCAAATGGGTGGACACTGGGGCCCTGGGGAGGGCTGGCCAGCCTGGGCCAACATTAAAGTCCTCACACCCCAAGGGGCATCGCAGTGCTAGCTGTGCCACCAGAGATTCTGGGTTCCAGCCCAGGCTCTGTCGCAGCCGGCCGCGACCGGGAGGCCCATGGGGCGGCGCACAATTGGCCCAGCGTCGTCCGGGTTAGGGAGGGTTTGGCCGGCAGGGATTTCCTTGTCTCGTCGCGCACTAGCGACTCCTGTGGCGGGCCGGGCGCAGTGCACACTGACCAGGTCGCCAGGTGTACGGTGTTTCCTCCGACACGTTGGTGCGGCTGGCTTCCGGGTTGGATGTGCATTGTGTCAAGAAGCAGTGCAGCTTGGTTGGGTTGTGTTTTGGAGGACGCATGGCTCTCGACCTTCGCCTCTCCCGAGTCCGTACGGGAGTTCCAGCGATGAGACAAGACTGTAACTACTACCAATTGGATACCATGAAATTGGGGAGAAAAAAGGGAGAAAAAAAAAATCTTAAAAATAAAAAAAAAGTCCTCACACCCCACAATAAGACCAGTACTCTTGGAAATCTGCCCCCTGGCACACTCACACAATGTATTCTCACTCACTCAAACACTCAAACACACACACACACACACACACACACACACACACACACACTGTATTCGTGCACACACAAAGTGGAGTTGGTCGAGAGTTTCAAGTCCTTGGTGTCCACATCACCAACGAACTATCATGGTCCAAACATACCAAGACAGTCGTGAAGAGGGCACGACAAAACCTTATCCCCCTCAGGAGACTGAAAAGATTTGGCCTGGCCCCCAGATCCTCAAAAGGTTCTACAGCTGCACCATCGAGAGCATCCTGACCGGTTGCATCACTCCCTGGTATGGCAACTGCTCGGCATCTGACCGTAAGGCGCTACAGAGGGTAGTGCCAACGGCCCAGTACATCACTGGGGCCAAGCTCCCTGCAATCCAGCACCTATATAATATGTGGTGTCAGAGGAAAGCCCATAAAATTGTCAGACTCCAGTCACCCAAGTTATAGGCTGTTCTCTCTGCTACCGCACGGCAAGCGGTACCGGAGCGCCAAGTCTAGGACCAAAAGGCTCCTCAACAGCTTCTACCCCCAAGCCATTAGACTGCTGAACAATTTATAAAAATCGGCGCCGGACAATTTACATTGACACGCGCCCCCCCCCCCCCCCCCCCCCCCCCCCCTTGTACACTGCTGCTACTCACTGTTTGTTTATTACCTATGCATTGTCACTTTGCCCCCACCTACATGTACAAATTACCTCAACTAGCCTGCACACTTGACTCGGTTCCGGTGCCCGCTGTATATAGCCTCGTTATTCTTATTGTGTTACTTTTTATTTTTACTTTTTATTTTAGCCTACTTGGTAAATATTTTCTTATTCTTGAACTGCACTGTTGGTTAAGGGATTGTAAGTAAGCATTTCACGGTAAAGTCTACACTTGTTGTATTCAGTGCATGTGGCAAATAAAGTTTGATTTGCATTCATACATGCACAGGATCACTGTACACACACACACACACACACACACACACACACACACACACACACACACACACACACACACACACACACACACACACAGAAAGACATATATAATCACACATATACAGACACACTATACACACACAGATATCCACGTTGGGCTTGCTCAGTACCATACACATTTAAGGCAACATCATCCACAGAGCAGCTATTGTTTCCTCCTCAGTAATAGCAAATTCATTATTTCATCATCTATCACAAAATATTTGCGAAAATCCAACGCTCGCGTTCTGCATAAAAAAAAACATCTCTTTGTTTTCAATAGAAAGATCATCAAATGTGACACATCCGTGGCCTAGGCTCAGCTAGCTCTGGGCCAGGTCCAAACTATTCTGATTATGTTATATTTCAACTAGTCAGAGAGTTTTTCGTACAGCGAAAGTAACAAGCTTACAATTCACAAAACACATTATCATGAATGAATTTAAAACTGCTATAAAATTGTGTACAAATTATGGTGACCTGTTTTTTTGTTGTTGTATATATGGAGAGTAAAAAGATATTTAAACAGTGTTTCTCAAACTTTCTAGAATATTGTTGACTGATCTTTCAGTCAAAATAAATCAATTTTCTCAGCTCTCCAATTATCTTCAAGGGTAGCAGCCCCCAGTACAGAGCCCCTGGTACAGAGCCCCCGGTACAGAGCCCCCGGTACAGAGCCCCCGGTACAGAGCCCCCGGTACAGAGCCCCCGGTACAGAGCCCCTGGTACAGAGCCCCCGGTACAGAGCCCCTGGTACAGAGCCCCCGGTACAGAGCCCCTGGTACAGAGCCCCCGGTACAGAGCCCCCAGTACAGAGCCCCCAGTACAGAGAAGAGACAACAACATAAATCTAGGGGTCAAATTAAATTCAAAGCTTTACCCTTCATCAAGAACAAGATAGATAACTGCAAGTTAGCACTATTTTACTTGTTGTGTTCTCACCATCTCTTTGATATAGCTTGAACAGGCAGTTAATGTATTATTGTAGACTAACAAGGCTATTGAAAGGAGCAGCGAGTGATTCATCAACAGCCAGATAGACTGGGAGAGGAAATGCTGTCATTTACAACAACAACAATGGCATTTACAACTGCTCATTATTGCACTGCCTTACAGAGACTGATCAGTTCATCGAAAGGAGGGAGGCAAAGGCAGACAGACAGACAGACAGACAGACAGACAGACAGACAGACAGACATTTTAGAGAGGGGATCCGAGGTGCTTAGCTCACTTAAGCAGACACCCATGATGAGATGATTCTGAGCAATCTGAAAGTTAGCACTTTTTATTCAATAGCGTAAATGGTTTGCCAAGTCTTGAGAGACACGCCCCAAAAAACCTCTCAGAACAAGTAGAACAGGTAGATGTTGCTCTTATGACAGCTACAGCCACAGTGTTAGAAGCACACCCTTTAGTCTTGTAGCCTGGTCCCATCTGTATAATATATTCTTCAGCCAGCTCATTTATTGTTTATATATCTATTGGATCATCTAGTACATCTGCTACATCATGTACGTTTGTACTTTTGTCTAGCCACCCAGTTCCCCCTCTCTCTTGCTCTGATGTACATAACTATGAGATACAGTCTGGTCAGATAGCATAGCCGGCACTCTTCTGACAGGCAGGGTAATTGTAGGTTACCAGCTGTGGTAAAAGCACTGGGCTCACCTCTTCCATCTTCTGAGGAAACCACTAAGAGCCCTCTTGCTCACCTCCGAGTGGGAAAACACTGCAACTACCATACAGACGGCACAAAATGGCAGACAAAGGATCAGGACTCCCGCTCACCTCATAATAGGAAAACACTGCAACTACCATACAGACGGCACAAAATGGCAGACAAAGGATCAGGATGCCCAGGCAGTGGGGATGTTAGTTTCACCATAATGAGTGGAAGTAGAAGCACTATTAGGTGGACCGATGTTGTATTCAGATGTTGCATGTACGGTTTGTGTGCTCATCTCTAACAATAGCATTGAAACCATAAAAATAAATGATATGTCTATGATTGGAACCTTCTGTTCTCCAGCTAAGGCACTTTGAAAGAAGGCTGTATGATAAGTTATATTGCTCATATGATCTTGTCCTTGATTTAAAGAACATTCAGCTATATTCATCACCTGCCTCGAACTTCTAGGTGCCAGACTTTTCCTGGTCAGGTCACCTACAGTAGTTGGCCTGTAGTAACAGTGGCCTGTTATACTTGAGCCTCAGCCATGAAAGTAAACATAGTTACAACAAAGCCCAGAGAGAAGGATAATATGGAGATTTGAAATACTAATGTGAAGAACAACCTTGATCATTAATCTAGACTAATGCAAAGTTATTTATATTCTTGCACTGACTATGTAGAGGACTCCACACACTCACTCACACAGACTCCAACACACACTGACACTCCAACACACACACTTACTTTGCTCACACACATTCCTACACACACACAACCTTGCAAACATTTGTATTTTATTGAACCTTTATTTAACTAGGCAAGTCAATTAAGAACAAATTCGTATTACAATGACATCCTACCAAGAAGTGGCAAAAAGCCTCCTGCGGGGACGGGAGCTGGGTTTAAAAACAAAAGTCGGACAAAACACATTACGACAAGAGAGACACCCTAACAACACATAAAGAGAGACCTAAGACAACACAGCATGGCAGCAACACATGACAACAACACAGTAGCAACACAACATGGTAGCAGCACAACATGGTAGCAGCACAAACATGGTACAAACATTATTGGGCACAGACAACAGCACAAAGGACAAAAAAATTGAGACAACAATACATCACGTGAAGCATCCACAAGTGTCAGTAAGAGTGTCCATGATGGAGTCTTTAAATGAAGACATGGAGATAAAACTGTCCAGCTTGAGTTTTTTTTTTGCGGATCGTTCCAGTCGCTAGCTGCAGCAAACTGAAAAGAGGAGCGACCCAGGGATGTGTGTGCTTTGGGTACCTTTAACAGAATGTGACAGGCAGAACGGGTGTTGTATGTGGAGGATGAGGGCTGCAGTAGATATCTCAGATAGGGGGGAGTGAGGCCTAAGAGGGTTTTATAAATAAGCATCAACCAGTGGGTCTTGCGTCAAGTAAACTAGCATGGGTAGGATGGTCCTGGGGTGAAAGAGGAGCGATTATGATAAAGGAAACCAAGTCTAGATTTAACCTTAGATATGTGCTGAGAGAAGGACAGTGTAGCGTCTAGCCATCGTCCCAAGTACTTGTATGAGGTGACTACCTCAAGTTATAAACCCTCAGAGGTGTGGGGGGGCATTCTTCTTACCGAACTACATGACCTTTGATTTAAAGGTATTCAAAACAAGGTTAAGGGTAGAAAAAGCTTGTTGGACACTAAGAAAGCTTTGTTGTAGAGCGTTTAACACAAAATCCGGGGAGGGGCCAGCTGAGTATAACACTGTGTCATCTGCATATAAATGGATGAGAGAGCTTCCTACTGCCTGAGCTATGTTGTTGATGTAAACTGAGAAGACAGTGGGGCCTAGGATCAAGCCGTGGGGTACTCCCTTGGTGACAGGCAGTGGCTGAGACAGCAGATGTTCTTTATCTTTTCTTTTACTTTATACACTGCAGTCTTTGAGGTAGTTAGCAAACCAGGCCAAAGACCCCCTCATTCTCCTTAGCCAAACCACAAGAATGGAATGGTCTACCGTATCAAAAGCTTAGGCCAAGTCAATAAAAATAGCAGCACAACATTGCTTAGAATCAAGGGCAATGGTGACATCATTGAGGACCTTTTAAGGTTGCAGTGACACATCCATAACCTGAGCGGAAACCATATTGCATACCAGAGAGAATACTATAGACATCAAGAAAGCCAGTCAGTTGATTATTGACATGTTTTTCCAACACTTTTGATAAACAGGGCAAAATGGAAATCGGCCTGAAACAGTTAGGATCAGCTTGATCTCTCCTTTTAAATAACGGACGCTCAATCATCATGTACGCTGCTGCTACTCTGTTTATCATACATCCTGATGCCTAGTCACCTTACCCCTATACATATCTAACCCTTCCACACATTTTAAATATGGTACTCATGTTCTATTTCTCCTCTGTTTTTCTTCGACTTGACTTTATTAATTTTCTAGTATTGTTGGGAAAGAGTTTGCACGAAAGGCACTTCACTGTACTTGTGCAAATGACAATAAAACTTGATTTTGAAGCGCCACAGTTTTTTCTGGGCCGTGTGAGACAGAGATAGAGTAAAGCCAAGTACATGCAGCGGAACAGTAGTGCTTATGTCATCCCTCCCTCGTTCCCTCTCTCCTTCCCTCCATCTCTCGCTCTTTATTTCTCTGTCCACTCTGGGACACAACATTTGCCAAATTAGGCAGAAAATATAATCCATTTGGAGGACTGCAGAAAAGAAGGAGGACGCAGAGTGATAAGAGCATATAAGGAGAGAATTTTTCCATTAAAAATATTCAGCAGAAGATTTATCGGCTGTACACTCTCTCTCTGTGTGTGTGCGTGTGTGTGTGTGTTTGAGGGAGGAAGCGATACCCAGTGTCATTGAATCTGTTTAAGTAAAATAGCCTCTCGCCATGGACTAGTATCCTTACCACAATCATCATAATAACAGAGATGACTAATAAGACTAGCAATGGACATTCTTTAAATATGATCAAGTATCATCTCACATCATTCTCAAACCATAATCTGTCTAGCCATCCTGCTGAATGAGTTTGCAAAATGACCCACTGCTTTGTGATTCATTAATATGCACACTATTCAAACATAAAATCCCCGTGAGGCCTGCTGTAACATCATGAGTGACAGAGCAGTTAGCTAACCAGGGCACACACACTGTCATTAGTGCACACTAACCTCTGGCTCTCTGGAGTGGATAAATATTTCATCTTCATGCGTACAACACATAAATGCAGCTGACACATAACTCTAAATTACATCCCTGGTACATGTAAAATACTCTGACCTACGAGCTACGACCCAGACTTGACCTTAAACGAGATCGAACATGCGTACGCAAATCCTGTTTTACATAACTGATGGGAGAGAAGGTTGTGTAGACACAGACAGACAGACAGACAGACAGACAGACAGACAGACAGACAGGCAGACAGGCAGACAGACAGACAGACAGACAGACAGACAGACAGACAGACAGACAGAAAAAAAGAGAGAGAGGGAAAGTCAGAAAGATAAATATTTAGTTACTTTATTTTTGCAAGATTAGATGTACAACTCAAATACTTTGACATATGATGTGAGTAGATTAGTATGGATTACTTTTGTCGCATCATTTGTAGACATCAATGTTCACTAGCCAAAATAAGTTCTCAGTCATATACCCTTAAAAGTTGAGGGCAGCAAGGGTCTTCAAGGGTATCATATTATACCCTTGAAGTTTGAGTTCTGGAACATTAACAGAGTTACAGAACACTGAGAACTACATCACCCATGTATTACTACTCCAGGTAGACCAATAAAATGTGAGATGTTTATCTGTGCACTGAAGTCCATCTCACCCCGCCACACACTCCTGCTCTCCCCAGGAAGGGAAGGTTTGTTTATGATTGAGCTGTGAACTTCTAAAACACTAGGAAGGTCGCTTGTAAAAGCCACTCCTACAATGTACCTCACATTTCTCCTTTCCATCCAGAGAAGAGGATTTGGAGGTCGCTAAATGAACAGTGATGTTGTTGACTAATGATTGGAGAGCAACATGTTGTTGTTTATTATCAGTGGTATGGATTAAGTACTTGAATATGTTTACCTCTGGAAGAACCTGAGTAAATCTACCATAATGGTAAACAGTTTTATGATTACAGCACATATTTTGTTCAAGAGCAGCAGGAGAAAGCTAGGATCACCTTGACTTGACTATGTATTCTCATCACATGCACCCTACAGTAATCCAAGCTCATTTCTGCATAACCTCAGTCATTCTGCATTCAAACTGTACAACCTTCTCGTTGTCATAACCTTCATAGATGGATTACAGTGTTTTGTTACAAGCTCTGATAAAACAACTGGAGCTATGTGATGATAGACAGACAGATGAATGCTGTCACTGGTTGAACACTGTCACTCTTGTCTGAGAAACTGCCAGGGACAACTTTACATTCAAACGCCAGGGAAAATACTGATACTCACTCACTTTTGTCTCACTCAATCTCTCACTTTCTCTCTCTCTCTCTCTCTCTCTCTCCCACCCTCTCTCGCTCTCTTTCTTCCATCTTATCCTCTCTCCCACCCTCTCTCTCTCCTAAATGAATAAGTCACGAGTCGGGTTCGTAGCATTGCTCTAATGAGTACGAAAGGAAGTGGCAAAGCGAGGGAACGAGTGAATGAGAAAACAGATAAACGAGAGAGAAAGAGAGAGAATTAGATGGGAGAGGTGGAGGAGGTTAGAGACACAGCCCCATAGTGTTTCCAGTAACTATTGTAAATGAATGGCTTGATTTGACTCGGACTCTGAGGTACGGCATTGGAGATTCCACTACTAGCCTCTCACAAGACAAAGATCAAACAGCCTTAGCAAGGCTCTGCAATCTAGAGCCGCTGCAATTCTGATTAAATTACCAAGAGAGAAAGTTGGGCAATTTCCTGTCACCTTCCAGCCTTAACATCATCTTCTCTGAATTGCCATTATTATCTTTGTATATCTGAGTTATTTGATGGTTATTTCCTTCCAAATTCATTTGCAGATCGTACAAAGTGTTCTCAGTTCTGTGACTAGCCTAACGTGTTCTTCTAAAGCTGGAAATCTAACAAAAGCGATCTTTGGCTTTTATAGTGGAGATCCAATTTATGATGAATTGAAAAAAACAACGATCATCATAGTAATCAACATCCACCACAAAGTCGATAATCAAGGGCCCCCATTACCATAACCGTCACCATCATCTTTACAGACTTGATCATCATCTCAATTAGGAATCAGATTAATAATGGGCTCTGGTCTACTTATGGATATCCCTCATTTGCATAGCCAAAGAAGCCAATGAGATGCAGTCTCAGGCTTTGGCAATAGAAACACGCACATACATAAAGAGTTTGCAGACTGAACTAGGTAAACCCTCCACCACTCCATTGTATGAATCCTCTCAGCACATTGTGAAGTCAACTGCATGCAATATAGAGATTATCATCATTAGCACTTTTCCCACAGTGCACCTCTGGGGAATGGGACCTATGGGATCTATGTGATGGGAACAGCACACGTTGGAAGCATGTCAACGAGGACGACTCAATTGTTCATTGTTATAGCTGATTTATATTTCTAGTATGTGCATGTTCAAGGGCTTGGCTCCAACAGGAAGCCAAAGGTAGCTTATATAATGCCTATTGAATGCTCGATTAGTGTGTCTGTGACTCGCTTTCCAATCACCCTCACACACACTCAGCTTGCCTCTGAGAAACTACAGTAGTCTCAGGTATCCCGGAATAGTTGGATTTGAAATGAGAGAGAGAGAGAGAGAGAGAGAGAGAGAGAGAGAGAGAGAGAGAGAGAGAGAGAGAGAGAGAGAGAGAAGCAGTTATCAAATCTCATTAGAGTTATAAAAATATGGGAAAGTTTGCAGCAGGCCTGACTTTGTGTGGAAGTGATTGGCTCAGCTGCTTTTTACTGATCAAAGGGAATCACTCATTTAGAATAAAAAAACTGTACATTCTGTGTGCTGGGGCTCATCTAGAGTACAGGGCTTCACTTGGCATCAGCACACCAGAGGTAAAATACATCTGTGTACAGTGTGTGTGATCAACTAAGCAAAGAGTTTTCCCATGAATCATAACATTGCTTTTATTTTCCTTTAAGCAATTAGTCTACTCTAGGAGATATATATATATTTATTTTAGCTACGCTGGTGTCGTGTCTTTGGCTATGCCGGATTAAGTGATATGACATGCTATTCTATAAAATAATTTCTCTGTAATTAATATTACCTGATTGAGCTAATCATGTAAATGTAATTAACTAGAAAGTCGGGGCACCACGAAAGAATGTTTATAGAGCTGTTATCTTCTGAATAAACACTTGAAGAACTAGTAATATTTGACATCAATAGCAGTCAATATTAATCGTCACCTTATTTCAATCTCATCTGAAAGTTGTAAAATCTTGGTTATCTTCACAAACCCCTGGCTACCATGTTGAATCAGCAATACAAAATTGGGTTTAATTATTTATTTACCAAATACCTAACTAATCACACAGAATTACATATACACAGAATACAAATTATGTCATACAGAAAACGTCCCCGGTGGACGGAACCTGTATGATGGCTGGTTACACAAAGAGAGGGGGTTGGGCTTGAATGAAAGAGCGGGAAGACTGAGGAACGAAGGGAGAAGCTAAGCTTTCGTAATTACAGTATCTTATGCATTCTAAATTACTGCCCATTTGGAAAAGGAAAATGCAATAAATATTCACTCTGAGCTGCGCTTCGGTAGGTTGGTCGTAGATGCTGGCCGTGTTGGCCAACAGAGATCTTCCTGTCCTCGGAAGAATGTCTCTGGTGGTAAATTGGATACGTTGTAGTACCTTTGTTGTGTGTTAGATTGGATACGTCGTCCATCCTTTCCTAGCCCACATTTACAGCGGCCGCTGCTAACTCAATGGCTAGGAGGTATCAATTCTGTAGTGAATAAGAGTTCAAAGTTCATACCTTTCACAACCAAAGCTCACGCTGAGGTTGGCTTAGTTCTGTACTTGACATGTTAGTCCTTTTTAACGCAGAGGCTGCAGACCTCATGTACCCGGTACTCAAGGTTACATTTTCGTCTAGGGGTTATATAGTGGAGGGGGAGAAGGGTGTGTTTCATAGTTTAGAACCCATGTCTCTTCACAGGGGCGGGCCACTGATTCAGCAGGGCTCTTTCCTTATGAAAACCCAACTCTCTCATTTGGAAGCTAAAATTACATTTAATCTTCTAACAAACAGTTTCAATATCAAACATTTAAATTGCACAACAATTCCATGTGAATCTGATAACTAGAATGTGTAGACTTTCCCAGATACAGTTTATGTCGTCCTGTCATCAGTCATAATGTCTCAGATGACAACCGAACTGACATCCATACTCATTAAGTACCAACGCATATTTTCAACTGGTTCAATTACCGAAATATGGTTCCTTTCCCCCCCCTTGTTTGATGTTCCCAGACTCTCTATGTTTAACAAAGGCTATTCGAGAGTCCTTCAGTAGAGTCAGAGAGAGAGGGGAAGGGAGAAAGGTATTTATGGGGGGGTCATAAACCTTACCCACAGGCCAACGTCATGACACTGGGAATGTAAGTGGATTTGATATGTTGGTTCTGTCAGAGAAGTTTAAGGGAAGGAGGGAGGGTATGTTATCACTACAACACGCCAAAGTTTATCCGTCATCTCCACCTGGCAAATGAAGGGCTCTTCAGTTCTGTTATTATTTTACTTGTTTCTCTGAGGGAGAAGAGAAAAGCCATTTCTATAATAACTTCTTGTTGGTATCGTATGAGAATGCAACAATAATTTCCAACTGCCGTTATAGTCTCATGAAAGGAGGGGGAGAGGGAGAGAGTAGGGGAGAGATGGAGAGCTCATCTGGGGAGAACAAAACAGGAGTGATAATAGTGAGAACCATCACAACCTCCCTCTCTCTATGGGCATCCCAGGCCTTGTTCTGTCTACATAGTCATTTTAAACGGAGAAGAAAAGTGGCTTTTGAGAAAGGCAAAGACAGAATGGAGAACAAGCAATTTGCCTGCTCAATAAATGCCCTGTAATCTAGTGGCAGAGAAGAATGCCACGCTTCTCTGCCTCCCATTTCTCTCTCACTTTTCTCTCTCTATTTATCTTCTCCCCCCCTCTCCATCATTCTCAGTTCAGCAGAGAGAGAAACGGAGCTGTGTGATTCTGATGTTGTGTTCTGCTGGGTGGTGCTGGTTTTTAGGCCCTGCTTTTATTGGAACAGTACAGGAACAGGATGTTTGAAATGACTGGCCGAGGGTTGGTGTCACCTGGTTGGCTGGTTGGAAATGGGAGCATTTCATTGTTTTTAACACATTCTAGAACTCAATTTCTATAATACCAGTAGTCTCTCTTTCAAATGCTATTTAAGAACAGGTGTATGGACCTTCTGTATGAGAAATACCTATTCTCACGTATCCCGCATACAGCTCCAACGTTTTGGCATGAGTGACCCATCACGTTTGTTTTTAAGCCTTGGAGAGGAAGATACAAAGCGCCTTTCACACACAGCCAACAATGGCAAACCGTTCTCATCTATCTAGTCTATTAAGAACAATACTAATGTTTCCGCAGGGATCTATAAGACAAATAGACCCCTGAGAACACACCACAAAGGCACAAAAGACTATACAGGATACAGCCATTGTCTGAGGCTAGACTAAGCAATAGTTTCAAAGCGTTAGTAAAAATAGGTGTCATTAAATCAATGAAATATATTTACGGAACCATTTAACTAGAATATAGAAGTTCAATGCTAAATCCGTCAACTGAACTTCCCAGCAAAACCTTGAATGACCTCCGATTCCTTTCTGTACTAATCGGATCGTTGATGTCTTATCAGCCATAACATTTTACTCTCCAATACCAGCCTCCTGTCACTACTTATCAGGGGTAAACATCTGGAAGCAGCTGCCCAGGCCTCTACTATTCTGTCCAGGGGTGCTGTTATGTCTTCACACCACACTGCAGTGGCAGAGATACAAGAGCAGACTTGTATGTAGTTCAGTCCGGGAGCAAGCCAATCAGGCTAGACTATCTCTCTGCTGAGGTTGTGTCACCTGTCGTGTCCCATCATTTCTGGTTTCACATCGCTACACTGTGACTCCTCTTCCTGATAGAGGAGAGTGGAACCGAGCAGGGCAGTGACACATATCCCCTCAGGGGAGAACAGGAAGGAAGGCGACACAGTGAGAGACCTGAGGTTTCACGCCTAGTCAATGTGCTAGGTACAATAAAAAGCAGTTATCGAGGCCAGGGCATATGCTGGCTGTTAGTTTTCACTAGTTACTCCATTCAACAACCAAACACAGAAATGGGATACCAGACAATTAGGATGTCTTGATCTGCAAATACAATTTGTGTTTGTTTATTAGACTAGGATCTGGTGTTAGTGTCTCTTACCTGGTATACGTGGTAGGCGTTAGAAGCGCGTCCTTGCAGAAACACAGAGGGAATCCAGACATTGATGAGAGCACGGTGAGCCCTGGGGCAGAGGAATACACAGTAAGGGTTATAGATACTGTATTATTCATCGCAGGAAAGCTGTCATTCATAAAATATACTATGACATTAAAGAGAGGGTCTTCAATAGATTCAAGAATTCACTACTACTACACTTATATGAAGATCACGTTGTCAGGAAGCATAAATCAGAACCATGAAGCGCTACGGTATTTGCCTGGCTACCCATCCATACCACTCCGGCCAAACACCACGGCCACTAGCGTTTCTTCTCCACGATGAATGTATGGGGAAATCGACAGAGCAGCGGAATTCAGGATGAGTCGTCAGGCAAGCAGAGTATTAAACCATGAGAACTTTCACCTCAGGAAGGAAAAAAATGGCTACCTACATAAAAACTCCACGAGGAGACCTTTCATTAGGGAAATGGAAAGAACCCAAAGGGAAATAAAATGTGAACCTGTATGTGGTTTGACCGCTGAGGTGCTCCTCACTACCTCCTACCAGAGGACATTACTACCACCTTGCAGGAACACAGTGTTTCAGACACCCAGGGTGTGTTCAAAATCGCACACTATCCCTATATAGTACACTACTTTGACCAGAGCCCTATGGGTACTGGTCAGAAGTATTGGACTATATAGGGAATAGGCTGCCATTTCAAGCACCCAGTCAGGGGTTACAGTGCTCTCGTCCTCTACTCCTGTTCCCTGTGTTTAATAAGGGACATAACCGATTTAAAAAGCACAGTGGCACAACAACAGCATCCGTCCCTCCTTCATCACAAAGGTTGCACTGTGTTCTTTATTCACCGGAGCAAATGAAGACAGTCGTCAAGTGTCTCTGTGGTGTGTGTGTGGGTCTACACTCTGTTGTCTTTTGCAAAATCACATACTATCCCCGATCAGTTTTGGGATTAGTTACTTGAAAAAAGTATATTACATATTACTCTTTACATTCAACAAAAGTATCTTGTTACTTTACAATATTACTTTGTGTGGAAAGTAATGCGTTAGTTATAAACTGGGTGGTTCGAGCCCTGAATGCTGATTGGCTGACCGCCATGGTATATCAGACCGTATACCATGGGTAGGCCCCATTTTTTTTTACTGCTCTAATTATGTTGGTAACCAGTTTATAATAGCAATAAGGCACCTCGGGGGCTTGTGGTATATGGCCAATATACCACAGCTAAGGGCTGTGTCCAGGTACTCTGCGTTACCTTATTGCTTAATTATATTACTTTGCATTACGATCAAATATAGGCTACTTGCTGGCGCTGCTTCCTCTGCTAGTCTACAAGTGCTGCACTATATATGTATATGTATATATACACACACCTTAAGTCAAACATCTGTACAGATTTCCTAACTTTCATTCAAAATCAAAATCTTTCTCTCGAGCCGCCAGTTCTTCGTTGTTTGACAGAGTAACTGTAATAATAACTGTAATAATAAGTAACGTGTTACTTTAGTCCGTTACTCATAAAAGTAATCTGATTACGTAACGAGCTACTTTTGTAATTCGTTACCCCCAACACTTTCCCTTATATAGTACACTATTTTTGACCAGATCCCTATGGGCCCTGGTTAAAGGTAGTGGACTATATAGGGAATAGGCTGCCATTTCAGGCACCCAGTAATAGTCACGTGTTATAGCCCTCTAGTCCTCTACCCCCGTTCCCTGTGTTTAATGAGAGACATAACTGATTTAAACAGCACAGTGACACAGCCTCCCTCCCTCCTCCCTCACAAAGGTTGCACAGTGTCCTCTTTTCACCGACGCTAACGAGGACATGAGGAAAGTGGTCAAGTGGGTGACAACCTCGGTTCAACTCTGTTTTAAACCACTCCTCTCCTAATGAGACGACAAGGGTCATCCCTGGACCAGGAGAGCTAGTGTCAACAGGCTTTCTTTACAAATGGCCCTTTTTAAAAAATTTTTTTTACATTTTCGTCATTAGCGGATGCTCTGATCCAGAGCGACTTACAGTTTGTGCATTCATCTTAAGATAGCTGGGTGAGACAGCCACATGTCACAGTTGCACATTTTAAGTAAGTACCTTTTTCCTCAATAAAGTAGTTATCATAAAGTACTAGCCAGGTTCTATTAGCAGTTAGTACAACACCTGTATATACACTGCATGTACAAAACATTAGGAACACTAGCAACACCTTCTGTACCCCTTTTTGCCCTCAGAACAGCCTCAATTCTTGGGGGAATGGACTCTACAAGGTGTCTGAAAAGTGTTCAACAGGGATGCTGGCCCATGTTGACTCAAATGCTTCTCACAGTCATGTCAAGTTGGCTGGATGTCCTTTGGGTGGTGGACATTCAAATCAAATCAAGCTTTAATTATACAGCACATTTCAGACATGGAATGCAATGCAATGTGCTTCGCAGGAAAATAACTAATAAAAACAATGAAAATAAAAGCTGAACTATTTACTACACAAGAAACATAAGACAAAAAACGAAATAACGAAAAAAACTGAACGACTAAAAAGCACGCTAAGGAAAAGCAAAGCTAAAAAGCACACAGGAACCTGTTGAGCGTGAAAAACCCAGTAGCATTGCAGTTCTTGACACTCAAACCGGTGCACCTGGCACCTAATACCCCATTCAAAAGCACTTAAATCTTTTGTTTTGCCCATTCACCCTCTGAATGGCACACATACACAATCCATGTCTCAATTGTCTCAAGGCTTGAAAATCCGTCTTTAACCTGTCTCTTCCCCTTTATCACTACACTGATTGAAATGGATTTAACAGGTGACATCAATAAGGGATCATAGCTTCCACCTGGATTCACCTGGTCAGTCTGTGTCAGGGAAAATATTTTGTACACTCAGTGTACACAGTAATGTATGTTTACAATATACAGAGTATATAGTTTACCATGAAAATGGTTTAGTGTCTTATGACTGGGGATCTACAGGGCTGGGGTTGTCCTCCCCTGATTTTAAAGACATTCTCACTCACTGTCACAGATTTTCAAACAGAGAGGTGGAGTTAGAGACCAGCAGTGAGAGAGGAAGAAGGATATTTTCAGAGATGTCTGAAAACGGTCACCTACCTTCCCTCACCTGAGGTGATAAAGATACACATGATGATGACAGAGCTGAGCCGTGGTGTCAGAGATACACATGATAATGACAGAGCTGAGCCGTGGTGTCAGAGATACACATGATAATGACAGAGCTGAGCCGTGGTGTCAGAGATACACATGATGATGACAGAGCTGAGCCGTGGTGTCAGAGATACACATGATAATGACAGAGCTGAGCCGTGGTGTCAGAGATACACATGATAATGACAGAGCTGAGCCGTGGTGTCAGAGATACACATGATGATGACAGAGCTGAGCCGTGGTGTCAGAGATACACATGATAATGACAGAGCTGAGCCGTGGTGTCAGAGATACACATGATAATGACAGAGCTGAGCCGTGGTGTCAGAGATACACATGATAATGACAGAGCTGAGCCGTGGTGTCAGAGATACACATGATCATGACAGAGCTGAGCCGTGGGGTCAGAGATACACATGATGATGACAGAGCTGAGCCGTGGTGTCAGAGTTCCACATGATAATGACAGAGCTGAGCCGTGGTGTCAGAGTTCCACATGATAATGACAGAGCTGAGCCGTGGTGTCAGAGATACACATGATGATGACAGAGCTGAGCCGTGGTGTCAGAGATACACATATACAGTGCATGACTTTTTCCACATTATGTTGTTACAGCCTTATTCTAAAATTGAGTAAATCTTTTTTTTTCTTCATCTATCTACACACAATACGCCATAATGACAAAGCAAAAACAGGTTTTTAGAAATGTTTGCTAATTTATTTTAAAAAATCTAACGGAAATATATTACATTTACATAAGTACTCAGACCCTTTACTCAGTACTTTGTTGAAGCACCTTTGGCAGCGATTACAGCCTTGAGTCTTCTTGGGTATGACGCTACAAGCTTGGCACATCTGTATTTGGGGAGCTTCTCCCATTCTTCTCTGCAGATCCTCTCCAGAGGAGGTCTCTCCAGAGATGTTTGAACGGCTTCAAGTCCGGGCTCTGGCTGGGCCACTGAAGGACATTCAGAGACTTGTCCCGAAGCCGCTCCTGCATTGTCTTAGCTGTGTGCTTAGGGTCATTGTCCTGTTTGAAGGTGAACCTTTGCCCCAGTCTGAGGTCCTGAGCGCTCTGGAGCAGGTTTTCATCAAGGATCTCTCTGTACTTTTCTCTGTTCATAATTGCCTCGATCCTGACTAGTCTCCCAGTCCCTGCCGCTGAAAAACATCCCAACAGCATGATGCTACCACCACCATGTTTCACCGTAGGGATGGTGCCAGATTTCCTCCAGACGTGACGCTTGGCATTCAGGCCAAAGAGTTCGATCTTAGTTTCATCAGACTTGTTTCTCATGGTCTGAGAGTCTTTAGGTGCCTTTTGGCAAACTCCAAGCGGGCTGTCATGTGCCTTTTACTGAGGAGTGGCTTCCGTCTGGCCACTCTACCATAAAGGCCTGATTAGTGGAGTGCTGCAGAGACGGTTGTCCTTCTGTAAGATTCTCCCATCTCCACAGAGGAACTCTGGAGCTCTGTCAGAGTGACCATCGTGTTCTTGGTCACCTCCCTGACCGAGGCCCTTCTCCTCCGATTGGGATCTGAATACTTTCCGCACTGTATATAGTAGAGATAGTCAGACACTGCTCATGTGATAAGAGATATACTGTGGATGTAGATATGGGGAGATAGAAGGTGCTTACGTCTCAAAATCTGATAGGCTGGGGTCGTCAGAAGTCTGGCTCAGGTCACCAGGAACCTTTATTCAAAAGTAAGGAGAGGAAGATGGAGCGAGAGAGAGACGGAGCGAGAGAGAGCAAAATGTCACTGTTTATACAAAATGTCACTGCGTTACTATGTCAGCTACCTTTCATCCATTTCTACTTTACACAACCCTTTGTGTCTGAGCAGCAGGGTTGGGTAGATCCTGAGGGAGAGGGTGTCTTTCTGTGTGACCAGCGGAGCAGAGCACTGTGACATTACTGTACTCTGCCCCCCCCCCCTCATCCCATCACCACCACTCTCACGTCAACGTACTGTACACACTAAAAGAAACTATTGGAACTCATAGTGGAGTGCGTGACACCATAGGGCCTCTTGTTGTTGTTAATCCCTGGATAGGAGGGAGCGCCAGCGGCAGAGATGGACACTATTACCCAGCATGGCTGTAAGGGATCCATTCCTATAATCTGTCTGCAACTTCTCCTCAAATCCCCCCACAACCCAGGGACACATGCAGGGGTAATTCTTTGTGTGTGTGTGTGTGTGTGTGTGTGTGTGTGTGTGTGTGTATGTGTGTGTGTGTGTGTTTCAACAGCCTTTTGTCTTTCATTTTCAATGTGTGGACTGTCTATTAATAGAACAAAAGGGTCTGGTGTAGAGAGGATGAAGTAGGGCTCTCACACCCCAGAGACAGGGCCACAGGGCTGAGATAGAGGGTGCCACATCTCCTCTACTCCCCTCCTGCTCCAGCCCCAGGGACCAGAGAACCACACATACAGCTTGCCTGGTCAGCCAGCCAGTGTGCGGACAGAGCTGGGCCAGCAGATGAGGGCTGGAGCTCTGGGATAACGGGTAGCCTGGGGTAGTTGATTTGTTACCGAGTGGCCAGCAATCTCCCGTGTGTGTGTGTGTGTGTGTGTGTGTGTGTGTGTGTGTGTGTGTGTGTGTGTGTGTGTAGAGGGTAACTCACTGGTCCTCTGAGGTCGATGAGTTCCTGTTTCATCTGGTTGATGAGGTGGTCCTTGGCCATCAGAGAACGGTACAGACGCTCATTGAACTCTATCAGCTCACCGTGCATCTCAGCCACCTAGTATAAACACACACACACACACACACACACACACACACACACACACACACACACACAGGGTTAGTTACAGTCTGGAATACACACATGATCCCTCCAGCTGTATATGAACTGAAACAATAGACTCCAAGAACAAGTCAACAATGATACACAGCGGAACCGTAAGATTGACAGTTTGGCCAATCAGCTAATCGGATGCGCGCACACTCACACACACACACACACACACACACACACAGGGTGGTTGAGTCCAGGCTGCTCACGACATCAGCTGTCAGTGTCCATAACAGACCTGGACAGGGTGATAGGTTTCTGCCACCAGCATGTCACAAACAGAGACAGCCAGATAGCTATGACATTCATTCATTTGTCTGGGGACATCAGGTGTCAGGGTAGATTGAGGACAGGGACGTCTGGGTATGACCGGTGAATGATGTCCTTTTTGACATGTCTGTAGCCATCACTGACCCTAATACACAGAGTATACCACCTCAAACACACTGGGTTAAAATAAGACATCATAGAGTCTCATTTTAAAGTGAGACAGAATGTTTTAGCCTGGCTGTTGGTTTTAACAGGAATGTTTGGGATGAAAACTACCAAGGAATTCACTTCAGTACCAGGCTAGTTTGAGAATGATTATTTTAAGAAAGCTCATTGTCTGTTATTATGAGGGAGAGATGGAATTATAGTAGTTAAAAAGCAAGGAATAATGAAGACAATTGTTATCTTATAGCACAAAGTTGAAAAATAACCTCAACATGGCATCTGGGAGAGGTGAGGAAGCAAACTTTTCCTTTGTTATAGTTTTCCAGCTATAATTATTTCATAGTTAGCTAACATTTCAACATTCACCTAGGTTTCTAGGTCACTATTAATAAATACAGTCATTTTTAACTTTCCAGACAGAATTCAAACACAGTGACCTCAGGATCAGGTAGAGAGAGTTGGGCATTAAAATGCAGAACTTGACATCTTTGAAGGCAGCGCCATCAAAACACTCCTGCTTCCACTGTTTCTACTTTGAAATGCACTCAACATTCAACTTTCCCATCTCAGGAGTTAACCTGCAGCTTCCTTGATGTTGTCTAACTCTACAGAGACCGGGAGAGACAACGGGTATGTTGAATGATGTGAACACACCCACCCACACAAACACAGGTACAAACACACACAAACACGGACACACAAACACGTGTGCATGTGCACGCTCACACACACACACACGTGCGTGCACACACGACTCAGCTGGCATTTGGAGTACCAACAGCACTAGCGAGGCCCAGCAGTGTCGCATCACCTTTGACAGCCACCCTGTGGGGAACACTGAACAGCACAACAGAAAGGTTCCTAGCTACCAAGTCGGACCGACAGAACTCACTGATGGAACATCGGATCATTCTGGAAAACTCAATCCATTCATCACCTCTATTTATTTGTGCCGTAACTTTCAAATAGGACATTAAAAAAAGAAATTAATTTGAAGCGTAAAGGCACCCAATTAATTCTCAGTGAGAGGGAGCTAATCGGTTTGTTATTCTGCGGCCGCGCCTGCTGATTTGCACATGTCATTTCAGTCAGTCACAGCCACTTGCTAACGCTCCCAATTCAGTTCAACAGGCGAGGAGTGCACATGCGGTTTCAACCTCATTACTCACCATGCGGCGCTGGTCGGGAAGACAGGACCAAGTCACTGCATTCATTCATTCAATGTTTTGTTTAACTGGGTTTGAATTTAGAAAAGTTGTCAATTTTCAATTTCAGCTTTTCCATTAAAACTCTCAGAAATAGCAATGCATCTTATTGAGAGCAGTTAGTTTTGGTTTATTGTAAGTTATTTTGGACCTACAAACTAACTTAACAGTAAAACCAGTTGTCAGTCTCTATTTGTGGGCCATATGACAGTTCTATATGGCACTGTTGTGATGCAGGTGATCCTAGCAGTTCCCTCCCTCCACCCCCTTTCTCCCATACCCTCCCTCCCTTTCTACCCCCCTCCCTCCCCCTCTCTCTCCCTTCCTCCCCTCCCCTCCCTCTCTCCCCAGGCTGACAGTAGTGTGAGGTGAGCAGCAGTTAGTGAGGCGAGCAGAGTTGCTGTGCTGAGCTGGGAGCCTGTACAGAGAAGTCCCAGCCTAAGCAGAAATGGCCACCATAGCTGACCTGCTATCTAACACAAGTAATTGGATGTGAAACGAGTCTGAAGAGAGAGAACAGAGAGAAGTGGAAAGAGGAGATGACAGGCTTAGCTTTCCCTCAGAGCGGTAGCATGAGAGAGGGATGGATGAATGTGTGTGGTGGAGAGGGGGATGAATGTGAAAGCAAGGGAGGACTGGAGGAAGAGAGGGGGGAGATTGGTGTCAGTGTCTGGGTGCACACTGTCGCTCTCTCACTGACTCACTTTACCCAGCAGTCTCCACAAACAGGAAGTGACATGAGCAGGGAGACGGGTGGTGGGGAAGGAGGAGGGGCGGGTAGAGGACTAAGCTGTCCACTCAGATTGGCACGCATGCAAGCACACACACAGGCACGCGCACACACACCCACACACAAATTGGCAATTTGTTGAGCATTATTTAGTCCATCCATCTCTTCCATTTTTAAGATCAATATAGGAATGGCTACAGTGGAGCATGTTTCCAGGCATAGGCTGGTATTATTGTGAGTCTTTTCTAAATTGAACAGAAAGAAAGCCTGTTAGTAATTGCTGTGGTGTTTCTGCTGTTGGATAATTAATGAGAGAGAACAGATCAAAAGGAAGATCCAGAGATCCCACAGGAGTCCCCGACCCATATCTCACTGTTACACACACACACACACACACACACACACACACACACACACACACACACACACATATATCTCACTGTTATACCACACACACACAGACCCTCAAACACCCAAATCTCATTGTAGAACAAACACCCTCAAACACATATCCATCTCTCCTCCACAAAAAGACTACTACATCCCATAATAGTATCTTACAATATTATACTATTTCATATCACACCTCTGAACTTGGTTATAAAGAATTGTGGTTATACATGTGGTTATTACATATTCCTAATGAAAGCAAATCTCCTATACCTTCCAACTATTACACTGTGGCCACCAGTAAAACCCATTGTCAATAGCAACAGCCAACAGTACTAGCCAAGCTGCTGTAGTCTAAACATCTGCTTGTTTCCATGACTTCAGAGAACATAAACAGGCAAACCTGATAGTAACATAATGTGGAGGACAAAAGAAAAATGTACACTGTCTGCCAGTACATTTAAATAAAGTTGTCACAGCGTTGAACTGAGATTTAAAGTGAAAACGGCAGTACCCGTCTCAGCATGTTTAGGAAAGCCCTATTGAGACTGACAGGCAAGCAAATGAACGCATCATTAAGTAAACAATAAAAAAGACATAGATAAATGCATAAATAAGTGAAATGACAGTCTTCCCAAACACAAACAGAATTATTTCTTATTAAAGAAATATAAAACACTTATGAATAATTGACTGCAACCTCATTAAAATAGAGGCGGGCGGTGTTCCCAGGGTTTGCTGATGTCATTGTCTCTCAGCACAGAGAGCCACACTGTCGGTTGGTCATTAGTTAACCAGCATGCCAAGAACTCCCAGAACCACCCACTCCCTGGCTCTGTCTCTGAGTGACTGCATCATCGTCATGTGTAAAAACAGAATTAGAACTGTGCATCAGCTGCCTACAAACTCCATGACTGTTTGAATACTTTAGAAATCCCTTCTTGAAGTAATCACAGGGATTTGACCAGGCTGGATTAGTGACAGCAATCCCCTTCACTGATCTGTGATGACTGGGTAGATAGTTTTAAGTTGTATTAGTCGTATGTACAGGATACACATGGTATACACCTTCCAACGAAATGCTTACTTGCAGGCTCCTTCTGGACAACGCAACAACGAGAAATAACAAAAGATAAGAATAGGAACATAAAGTAAACGGCTCAGTAGAATAGAATAAACATTTGAGCTCTAACTAGTTGCTGCCATATGCAGAGAAATCCATGACTTCTCCATCAGCTCCATGAAAGGGAGTGAATGAGGGTAGAAGGGAGAAAGCTACTTTCTGGAATGAAATGCAGCCATCTCAGCTGCCTAAGTACTGGTAAGGGTAAGACTGAGCCAGACAGTAGTGGTACTAGTAGTACCCACCTCTATGAGTTTGCGTTCATAGCTGGCAGCCAGCTCCTCAACATCCCCCATAGACCTGCTCTGAGGGGCCGGAGTAGGATCGTCACAGTTCCTCACCATGGGGAGAGCTGGAGAGAGAGGGGGGAGAGAGAGGGGGGAGAGAGAGGGGGAGAGAGAGAGGGGGAGAGAGAGGGGGAGAGAGAGAGGGGGGAGAGAGAGGGGGGAGAGAGAGGCAAACAATTACTTGGGGAATAATAATAATAATTTGATGGGTGTTTATATTTGTCCTGTTTCACACATGTACAATTGTGTATGATATGTATGTGTGAAATGGAAATGTGTTTTCCCTGTGGCTCAGTTGGTAGAGCATGGTGTTTGCAACGCCAGGGTTGTGGGTTCGATTCCCACGGGGGGCCAGTTAAAAAAAAATAAAAAAATAATAATGTATGAAATGTATGCATTCACTACTGTAAGTCGCTCTGGATAAGAGCGTCTGCTAAATGACTAAAATGTAAACGTAAAAATGCTTTTTGCACAAATTCTAGCGCCCTCTGAGACATCCCCGGAAAGAGGGTTCGCGGCCAGGGTCAGCCATTAACAACAGTGACCCAGGAGCAATTAGGATTAAGTGCCATGCTCAAGGGCACGTCAACCTTTTTTCAACATGTCGGCTCGGGGATTCGAGCTAGCTACCTTCTGGTTCCTGGCTAAACGCTCTAACCACTATGCTACCTGCCTCCCAACATAATGAGTTATATTAATAATGAGAAGTGTTTGATATGCCTGGGGCAACAATAAACAAACACACACACACACACCATTATCACTGGATAATTATGCAGAGTATTGTCTTGTCGGTAGTTAAAGTAAAAATCAACAACTGTTTGATGGGCCGTTTTTTTTCACACAGCTCTAATTGTCTGTTGGAGGCATGGGTCAGAGAGCAGAGCGGTTACTTCCTGGAAAGCTTTAAAACAGCCTCCTCTCTAAGGTACTAAACCCGCTGTATGTACCAGGGGAAGTAAACAAGTAAACATTGTTGTTATGACAACCATTTTCTCTAATTACTGTCTTTTTGCACCGAGATTCACATTAAAAAAAAGATTGTTTCTCAAAACTTCAGACTATTGTATCAAACTGACACGCTGCTTGGCTCTCCCCACATACTCCTAAAACTGTGGTTCATCACAACTAGTTCTAGCTGGCTAACGTCATCAATACGGGCCTACAGCGGTTCCACGTCAGCTATAAACATGGTGTAATCAAATTATAGGAGGGAGAACAACAGAAGTTACACTAAAGGGACTTGGAGGAGCGGTGGCTCCTACAGGGAGAGATGGATCATTTCTCCTTTAACACCTTTATATATAAGGTCCCACATTAGGTTAGATAACACAAACACACACAAAAATTATGGCAGAACACACACATGCACACACACCTACAGCACTGAGGCGACAAAGACGGAGAGAAACCTCTCTCCTCAAACTCAAGCACACACGCGCGCACGCACGCACACGCACGCACGCACACACGCACACGCACACACACACACACACACACACACACACGTGTGCGCAATACACAAACAAACATCTCAGAAAATAGAGAATAATAACCCACTTAAAATAACAGATGTAGGTTTTGGTTGAATTTGTAGAGAAACTGTCCAAATCTCTCAGTCCTAATAGTGAAAAAGGGCAGTGTGTGTCTGGTCTCGCAGAGGCAGATATTGATTAAGGAAGATGATTGCTGGTCCAGAGGAGACAAAAGCACAGCCTGCTGCTGAGAATCTGAGTGATACAGCCCTGATAAGAGGACGACGAGGAGGACAAAGTCAATCAACCCTTTCAACACACACACATACACACCTCCCAGTCTACACACACCTCCCAGTCTACACACACCTCCCCAGTCTACACACACCTCCCCAGTCTACACACACCTCCCAGTCTACACACACCTCCCAGTCTACACACACCTCCCAGTCTACACACACCTCCCCAGTCTACACACACCTCCCCAGTCTACACACACCTCCCAGTCTACACACACCTCCCCAGTCTACACACACCTCCCCAGTCTACACACACCTCCCCAGTCTACACACACCTCCCCAGTCTACACACACCTCCCCAGTCTACACACATCTCCCCAGTCTACAGTCTACACACACCTCCCCAGTCTACAGTCTACACACACCTCGCCAGTCTACACACATCTCCCCAGTCTACACACACCTCCCCAGTCTACACACACCTCCCCAGTCTACACACATCTCCCCAGTCTACACACACCTCCCCAGTCTACACACACCTCCCCAGTCTACACACAGCTCCCCAGTCTACACACAGCTCCCCAGTCTACACACACCTCCCCAGTCTACACACACCTCCCCAGTCTACACACATCTCCCCAGTCTACACACACCTCCCCAGTCTACACACACCTCCCCAGTCTACACCTACCTCCCCAGTCTACACACACCTCCCCAGTCTACACACACCTCCCCAGTCTACACAAATCTCCCCAGTCTACACACACCTCCCCAGTCTACACACACCTCCCCAGTCTACAGTCTACACACACCTCCCCAGTCTACACACACCTCCCCAGTCTACACACACCTCCCCAGTCTACACACACCTCCCCAGTCTACACACCTCCCCAGTCTACACACACCTCCCCAGTCTACACACACCTCCCCAGTCTACACACACCTCCCCAGTCTACACACACCTCCCCAGTCTACAGTCTACACACACCTCCCCAGTCTACACACATCTCCCCAGTCTACACACACCTCCCCAGTCTACACACATCTCCCCAGTCTACACACACCTCCCCAGTCTACACACCTCCCCAGTCTACACACAGCTCCCCAGTCTACACACACCTCCCCAGTCTACACACATCTCCCCAGTCTACACACACCTCCCCAGTCTACACACACCTCCCCAGTCTACACCTACCTCCCCAGTCTACACACACCTCCCCAGTCTACACACACCTCCCCAGTCTACACACATCTCCCCAGTCTACACACACCTCCCCAGTCTACACACACCTCCCCAGTCTACACACACCTCCCCAGTCTACACACACCTCCCCAGTCTACAGTCTACACACACCTCCCCAGTCTACACACACCTCCCCAGTCTACACACACCTCCCCAGTCTACACACATCTCCCCAGTCTACACACACCTCCCCAGTCTACACACACCTCCCCAGTCTACACACACCTCCCCAGTCTACACACACCTCCCCAGTCTACAAACATCTCCCCAGTCTACACACATCTCCCCAGTCTACACACACCTCCACAGTCTACACACACCTCCCCAGTCTACACACATCTCCCCAGTCTACACACACCTCTCCAGTCTACACACACCTCCCCAGTCTACACACACCTCCCCAGTCTACACACATCTCCCCAGTCTACACACATCTCCCCAGTCTACACACACCTCCCCAGTCTACACACACCTCCCAGTCTACACACACCTCCCCAGTCTACACACACCTCCCCAGTCTACACACACCTCCCCAGTCTACACACACCTCCCCAGTCTACACACATCTCCCCAGTCTACAGTCTACACACACCTCCCCAGTCTACAGTCTACACACACCTCGCCAGTCTACACACATCTCCCCAGTCTACACACACCTCCCCAGTCTACACACACCTCCCCCAGTCTACACACACCTCCCAGTCTACACACACCTCCCCAGTCTACACACACCTCTCCCAGTCTACACACACCTCCCCAGTCTACACACACCTCCCCAGTCTACACACACCTCCCCAGTCTACACACACCTCCCCAGTCTACACACACCTCCCCAGTCTACACACACACTCCCCAGTCTACACACACCTCCCCAGTCTACACACACCTCCCCAGTCTACACACACCTCCCCAGTCTACACACACCTCCCCAGTCTACACACACCTCCCCAGTCTACACACACCTCCCCAGTCTACACACACCTCCCCAGTCTACACCACCTCCCCAGTCTACACACAACCTCCCCAGTCTACACACACCTCCCCAGTCTACACACACCTCCCCCAGTCTACACACACCTCCCAGTCTACACACACCTCCCCAGTCTACACACACCTCCCCAGTCTACACACCACCTCCCCAGTCTACACACACCTCCCCAGTTCTACAGTCTACACACACCTCCCCAATCTACACACATCTCCCCCCAGTCTACACACACCTCCCCAGTCTACACACACCTCCCCAGTCTACACACATCTCCCCAGTCTACACACACCTCCCCAGTCTACACACACCTCCCCAGTCTACACACACCTCCCCAGTCTACAGTCTACACACACCTCCCCAGTCTACACACATCTCCCCAGTCTACACACACCTCCCCAGTCTACACACATCTCCCCAGTCTACACACACCTCCCCAGTCTACACACCTCCCCAGTCTACACACCTCCCCCAGTCCTACACACAGCTCCCAGTCTACACACACCTCCCAGTCTACACACATCTCCCCAGTCTACACACATCTCCCCAGTCTACACACACCTCCCCAGTCTACACCTACCTCCCCAGTCTACACACACCTCCCCAGTCTACACACACCTCCCCAGTCTACACACCTCCCCAGTCTACACACACCTCCCCAGTCTACACACACCTCCCCAGTCTACACACACCTCCCCAGTCTACACACACCTCCCCAGTCTACAGTCTACACACACCTCCCCAGTCTACACACACCTCCCCAGTCTACACACACCTCCCCAGTCTACACACATCTCCCCAGTCTACACACACCTCCCCAGTCTACACACACCTCCCCAGTCTACACACACCTCCCCAGTCTACAAACATCTCCCCAGTCTACACACATCTCCCCAGTCTACACACACCTCCCCAGTCTACACACACCTCCCCAGTCTACACACATCTCCCCAGTCTACACACACCTCTCCAGTCTACACACACCTCCCCAGTCTACACACACCTCCCCAGTCTACACACATCTCCCCAGTCTACACACACCTCCCCAGTCTACACACATCTCCCCAGTCTACACACACCTCCCCAGTCTACAGTCTACACACACCTCGCCAGTCTACACACATCTCCCCAGTCTACACACACCTCCCCAGTCTACACACATCTCCCCAGTCTACACACACCTCCCCAGTCTACACACACCTCCCCAGTCTACACACATCTCCCCAGTCTACACACATCTCCCCAGTCTACACACATCTCCCCAGTCTACACACACCTCCCCAGTCTACACACACCTCCCCAGTCTACACACACCTCCCCAGTCTACACACATCTCCCCAGTCTACACACACCTCTCCAGTCTACACACACCTCCCCAGTCTACACACATCTTCCCAGTCTACACACACCTCCCCAGTCTACACACATCTCCCCAGTCTACACACACCTCCCCAGTCTACACACATCTCCCCAGTCTACACACATCTCCCCAGTCTACACACACCTCCCCAGTCTACACACATCTCCCCAGTCTACACACATCTCCCCAGTCTACACACATCTCCCCAGTCTACAGTCTACACACACCTCGCCAGTCTACACACATCTCCCCAGTCTACACACACCTCCCCAGTCTACACACATCTCCCCAGTCTACACACATCTCCCCAGTCTACACACACCTCCCCAGTCTACACACCTCCCCAGTCTACACACATCTCCCCAGTCTACACACACCTCCCCAGTCTACACACACCTCCCCAGTCTACACACATCTCCCCAGTCTACACACATCTCCCCAGTCTACACACACCTCCCCAGTCTACACACACCTCCCCAGTCTACACCAGTCTACACACATCTCCCCAGTCTACACACACCTCCCCAGTCTAGTCTACACACACCTCCCCAGTCTACACACACCTCCCCAGTCTACACACACCTCCCCAGTCTACACACACCTCCCCAGTCTACACACATCTCCCCAGTCTACACACATCTCCCCAGTCTACATACATCTCCCCAGTCTACACACACCTCCCCAGTCTACACACACCTCCCCAGTCTACACACACCTCCCCAGTCTACACACATCTCCCCAGTCTACACACATCTCCCCAGTCTACACACACCTCCCCAGTCTACAGTCTACACACACCTCCCCAGTCTACATACATCTCCCCAGTCTACACACACCTCCCCAGTCTACACACACCTCCCCAGTCTACACACATCTCCCCAGTCTACACCTACCTCCCCAGTCTACACACACCTCCCCAGTCTACACACACCTCCCCAGTCTACACACACCTCCCCAGTCTACAGTCTACACACACCTCCCCAGTCTACACACATCTCCCCAGTCTACACACACCTCCTCAGTCTACAGTCTACACACACCTCCTCAGTCTACAGTCTACACACACCTCCCCAGTCTACACACACCTCCCCAGTCTACAGTCTACACACACCTCCCCAGTCTACACACATCTCCCCAGTCTACACACACCTCCTCAGTCTACAGTCTACACACACCTCCTCAGTCTACAGTCTACACACATCTCCCCAGTCTACACACATCTCCCCAGTCTACACACATCTCCCAGTCTACACACACCTCCTCAGTCTACAGTCTACACACACCTACCTAGTCTACACCAGTCTACACCAATGCAGGATGCGCAGACTAGTGGTACAAAGTTGGGCTAGAACAGCAAGAAAGTTTCAAAATATCATCCCCCCTACACACACACACACACACACACATACACACACAATCGTAGAGAAGATTTGCCACCCAGTCATCCAGAGAGTCAACAGGCGTGATAGGGTCATTATCACCCCAGCCAGCAGCACACAGCTCTCTGCCACAGCAATCCTAAGGCTTATCTTTCACTACCAATAGCCTGTATATCTCCTCACACACATACACACACAGACTGCCTTTGTCAGTAAAACTGCTGACAGTACATTCCCAAGTTACCTCAGCTCAGAGTTTCTCTTTCACTTGGATTCCTGTTCCCTGTCACGGCAATAGGGTCTTAATAATAAAACACCGAAGACATAGTGAATGGCTAAGTGTACGTGCGTGTGTACACTGTAAACTGTGTACACTGTAAACACTTATTTTGCCTTTTAGTTGTTTCAGCTCATTTCCCAAAGTCAACTTAACTGAAACATTTTGTTGAGTCAACATAAAAGTGTGCTATCCTGCTGCCTTGAAATTTGAAATCAAGTCTAATCTGGATTCCGTGTTGAGTTAACTTAATCTAAAGTTACTTCAATTGAGTATAGTGAACGTCATACTTTTAGTCAAATCAATATGCATCAACTAATGCTTTAAGTTGTGCTTACAAAACTACACTGTATGCAATTGCTGTACATTTTATGATAGTGATAAAATTAGAATTTTATAGTAAATAAATAGTGTATTACTGTTTTGCTGTATATTTACAGTCAATCGCAATTGGATACTTTTTGGATCGTCCTGTAAATTCTCATCACGCCTGACTTGCAATTACAGTTATTCGTATAGGATACTTCAGATGTGCTTATGGAACACACATTTATTTCTTTACAGTAAATATAAAACTTACTGTATTCGTACAACTGAATTCGTTATTGCTGTAAAATGACAGAATGCAACTGTATTCTGATTACAGTAAACTTGTTAATTATGATATTTTCTGTATTTTAACAGCAACTCAGTAGCAAGTAAGCTATTTTAATTTTACAGGATAAGTACACTATATATACAAAAGGTATGTGGACACCCCTTCAAATTACTGTATTTGGCTATTTCAGCCACACCCGCTGCTGACTGGTGAATAAAATCGAGCACACAGCCTTTCCAACAAGTCAGTTCATAAAGTTTCTGCCATGCTAGAGCTGCCACGGTCAACTGTAAGTGTTGTTATTGTGAAGTGGAAACGTCTAGGGGCAACAACGGCTCAGCCGTGAAGAGGAAGGCCACAAAAGCTCAAAGAACGGGATCGCCAAGTGCTGAAGTGTGTAAAAATGGTCTGTTCTTGGTTGCAACACTCACTACCAAGTTCCAAACTACCTCTGGAAGCAACATCAGCACAACAACTGTTTGTCGGGAGCTTCATGAAATGGGTTTCCATGGCTGAGCAGCCGCACACAAGCCTGAGATCACCATGAGCATATGCCAAGCTTTGGCTGGAGCAGTGTAAAGCTCACCACCATTGAACTGGAGCAGTGGAAACACGTTCTCTGGAGTGAAGACGCACACTTCACCATCTGGCAGTCCGACGGACGAATTTGGGTTTGGCGGATGCCAGGAAAACGCTACCTGCCCCAATGCATAGTGACAATTGTAAAGTTTGGTGGAGGAGGAATAATGGTCTGGGGCTGTTTTTCATACACAATACTCCATAATGGCAAATCTGGCGGCCCGGCCAAACTGAGCAACCGGGGGAGAAGGGCCTTGGGAGGTGACCAAGAACCCAATATTCACTCGGACAGAGCTCCAGAGTTCCTCTGTGGAGATGGGAGAACCTTCCAGAAGGACAACCATCTCTGCAGCACTCCACCAATCAGGCGGAGTGGCCAGACGGAAGCCACTCCTCAGTAAAAGGCCCATGACAGCCCGCTTGGAGTTTTCCAAAAGGCACCTAAAGACAACAAGATTCTCTGGTCTGATGAAACTAAGATTGAACTCTTTGGCCTGAATGCCAAGCGTCACGTCTGGAGGAAACCTGGCACCATTCCTACGGTGAAGCATGGTGGTGGCAGAATCATGGATGTTTTTCAGCGACAGGGACTGGGAGACTAGTCAGGATCGAGGGAAAGATGAATGGCGCAAAGTACAGCGAGATCCTTGATGAAGGCTGTGAATTCAAATCCCAGGTAGGGCTGAGTACCAAATGTTCGCACAGCAGAGAATGACTTCCTTGTGAAGTGTTTTTACAAGTTATCATCACAAAGCTTCTATGAAATGACAGTAACTTACTGTCAGATAGTTGGCTGTAAAATGCACAGTAACCTCTTTAAAGTGCAACTCTTTGTCACCAACTCTTACAAAGATTGCAGGACTGCAAGTGGACAAAAGAGGTGCTCAACCTTCATTAACATAACCATAAACCAGTTAAACTGGTACAATACTTTCACTTACGGTTGGCACAAGTACAACATATTTTAAGTGTACCTAAACACTGCTATATTTATGTTGGTGTTGTCAGAGAATTGTAATCCTTACCAATCAATTTGTCCATCTCTGTCATGGCCACAGACCTGATGATGTGGAAGGAAATACAGGTCTCTGGCATCCAAGAGGTTGTGAGTTCAAATTGTAGGTGAGTCCCAAGTAATCAGACTATAGCAGCAAACTGCCTAAATACAGCTGTAAAAAATGATAGTAACTTGTTGTATATTTACCGTATTTTCATTCCAACCAGTAGCCGGTGGCGTACCGTAAAATAACAATTTTAACAGTGAAGTTCACTTAACAAGTCACCAAATCCACGTGTCAGTTCAACTAGGTTGAAGTAACTTTAGAGGAAGTTAACTCAGCATAAAATCCAGATTGGACCTTAAAGCAGCGTGTGCACATGCACAGATGTTACAAACTCTATGAAGTTGGGAAGGCAGCTAGTCTGTAAGAACTGACTTAACTGAGCAGAAATATTGAGCAGCCGCCAGTCTGCAATGGTGTGTCTGCGAGGCCATGTTTGAGTGTGTGTGAGACAAGTGTTATGGTCCTGAGAGAAGTTGGTTCTTAAATAGTGAGAGAATGGCAACAGAGACATTTGTTCTTAAATAGTGAGAGAATGACAACAGAGACATTTGTTCTTAAATAGTGAGAGAATGGAAAGAACAGGAGCAGGACTTCCATCACACATTATATATCCACCATACAAACAGAACCCCTAATAGGGAGAAGAGTTCCAAACTAAACAGGAACTCACAGCTATGTGTGTGTGTTTGTGTGTGTGTTTGTGTGTGTGTGTGTGTGTTTGTGTGTGTGTGTTTTTGTGTGTGTGTTTTTGTGTGTGTGTGTTTTTGTGTGTGTGTGTGTTTTTGTGTGTGTGAGAGAGAGAGAGCGTTACGTACGTCAGTGACTGCGTACGTTCATGTGTGTCTGTCTGTCCGTACGTGTGTGTGTGTGTGTGTGCGTGCGTCAGTCCGTCCGTCCATCCGTGCGTGCGTGCGTGCGTGCGTGCTACGTACGTACATGAGTGTTTGTGTGGCGTGCCCGTGTGTATGTAAGGCTTCCCAGGAAAGGCTCTTTAGCTGTGATTCCTCCCGCTCAGCTGTAAGTGTTAAACAGGGGAAGCCGTCTAAATAATATACGCATCCAGTCTTATTCACAACAAGCCCTTTTTTATGTGCAATGAAGTGGAGACTAACATGTAGGTAACAGCCATCAGAAATCCCTTTTATCTTGAAAATGTTTCACTTTCACAGTGGGTGTACTGAAGCATGGTAAAATGTATTACTACAGTCTTCAGCGGCAATTTATACATGTTCTCTAAGAATCACTCAATAAAACTATTGAGGGGCCGATACAGGTTCCTAAATGTTTAGTGCAGAAAGACGAGGACAAACCTACACACACACACACACACACACACACACACACACACACACACACACACACACACACACACACACACACACACACACACACACACACACACACACACACACACACACACACACACACACACACACACACACACACACACACACACACATATATAGAACCATAACAGAAGCAAGTAGTCATGACATACTTTGCAGATCCACAAGGGAGAAGGCAGGAGAGGTTAATTAAAATGTGGTAATCAAAGCAATCTCCTTTCATAGTCCCATCACACACTGTCTGCTGCTTCCTGTATCTCTCCTCCAGACAACAGTGTGTGTGTGCGCGTGTGTGTTTGTTTTATCGGTCCATCGGAGTGAGACTGTGTCTGCACTGATGGCCCCAAATTACAGCAGGCGAATCCGATCTACAGGCGTGAAATCGCATACCAAACACTTCACACCGCACACACACCTCACCAACTAAAACAGGACAAAAAGTCCACCTAGACTTTTTCCTTCTCTGTTAAAACAACAACAACCCGTGGAAATGACCATTAAACATGATCTGATGAGAGCAATCAAAGTGTTTGGATGTGGCTGACCAGTGCATACTGGTAAGTTATGTCAGTTGGTACACAGGCAGCACAAACCTGTAGGTGACACTGGGTTTCTAATTGCTCAGTTAAAACCAGAGTCCAGATCATAGCTAAGCATCACCCAGACTATTTACATTGACCCCCGCATTGTTGTTACACTGCTGCTACTCGCTGTTTATTATCTATGCATAGTCACATTACAAATGACCTCGACTAACCTGTACCTCCGCACATTGACTCAGTATATAACCACATTATTGTTATGTCATTTTCTTGTGTTATATATTTTTTTTGGTTTAGTTTATTTAGTAAATATTTCCTTCACTCTATTTCTTGAACTGCATTGTTGGTTAAGGGCTTGTAAGTAAGCATTTCATAGTAAGGTCTACACCTTAGCTGGTTCGAATCCAGGCTGTATCACATCCGGCAGTGATTGGGAGTCCCAGAGGGCGGCGCACAATTGGCCCAGCGTCGTCTGGGTTTGGCCGAAGAAGGCCGTCATTGTAAATAATATTTTTTTTTAACTGACTTGCCTGGTTAAATAAAGATTAAATAAAAAATGATCCTCTAAGCCTAGAATAGCCTTTTTACAAGTGAGGATCGGCAAAATGTTCTCACTTCTCTGAATTTTAGTTGGTTTACTATTCTTGTGAGGGCTTTTGGTACTCACAAGTATAGTAAAACGTGTACACACACACACAAACACACAGTACTTGTTAATTCATTCAACCCAGCCATGTCAAATACCCCTGTCAAAATACAAACTTTCCCAGCCAATCTCCCACAATTTTCAAAGCAATTTCCAAAGCCCAAAGGGAAATGTTGACATTATTAGTTTGTTTTCATCCTGGGAGTACATCTCACAACCAATCACTCTCCAGGTAAAGTGGAGCACACCATTTTCTTTTTTTGTGTGTACGTGCGGTGCTTACATGTTGTGGTGTTGGCGGAAAATGTAAGGTGCCTTTCAATAAATTAGTGCTGAGTGTTAATCAGGGGGGAGAGAGAGACGTCACCTGGCGGGTTGTCTGGGTGGGAAACTGTGATAAAGAGGCTTACGTGTATTTTTGTTGAGCAAAAATGTTTATGGAAGGTACTCCGTAGCGCACAGACCCCCTCGCGCAATCAACTTCATTGAGATATGTTGTTTCCTTGTAGGCCTATTTGGCAACAAAACTGTGCAGCCAACTGTATAGTCTATTTCCTGTTTTTATTAAAGAATGTGAAACAGCTTTGTGTCTGTTTACTGCTTTTCCTTAAATCATGCCTAGCTGTTCTTTATATGGCCTAAAATAAACGTGTTCATATGGGCAGAATGTCATCTATACTGTAGGCTATAGCATTCTGAATTCTGATCAGTTCTGAAAATTAAACATTTCATGACGAAAAAGTGGATCTGCTAAAAGGCGGACATTTGGATGTTTCAGTTAATACAGACTATTTGTCACATGACTATAGAAATGGACACAAGGTGATTTTAGAGACACAAAGTAACAATAGCCTATGATTAAAGGGTTAGGTTAAACTGGGCTCTCACCATCCTCACTACTATCATTATTAACATCATTCCAATTCAATCCAGTCAAAATGATCAGCTTTGGTATTGACATCAGAGAGCAGGCTTTTACGATTGAGGAGAGACAAGGAAAGGCCTACTATACCAACAAAAAACATCTGAAAATGATTATGAAATTTGGACCACAGAAATCCAATGTTTATATAAAATGTCTGCCTTTTCCTTAATAAAGGACATCACCAAATTCATTTGGCCTATGTCGTTTCATTTAGTCTCATTATGATATAGAAAATGTAGGCTATTTCAAAAGAACAGAATACCATATTTTGAGTTGACTGTATAGGCTATTATACTAAATATCTATCCGAGGTTCAACTTTAATGCAACGGCATCTTTTCAAAATATCATCGCTCCCATCGTTCCCTATTTTAGATCCAAAAATATGCATGAGATTCACATTGGAATGTTGTAAAGTGCCACCCTACCCGGGCTGGCGAGGACACAGGTGAAGCCATTGAATAAAATGAATTACAAGGAAATAAAGCTCTTTAGCCTTTGAACCTGTTTCAAAAATGCTATAGACCTACATTTTTTGACTGTATAGTTTGGACTAACGTATGAGACAACATTCTAGAAAAACCTTGCGTGCCATTACAACAGCCCTCCCCCACAACTCACTTACATTATCTGATGCTCCCTCCAGTTGTTAATATGTATATTATTTAAATGTTTTATTAACATTTTTTATTGTTTTTATTTCACTCAATGGTCATGATGCTGCTCCCCCTATGGCCATTCCACCCCACCCCCTCAACAGTCTTTACTCTGCCTCCACCACAATGGACATTTATTCATTCATCACTGCCACTGTTCTTATTATGTATATAGTGCTATTTATTACCATTTTCATTATTTTATTTCACTTCGTCCTGCATGTTGGAGCTTTAAGCCTAAGATTGCAGGGTACAGTGACAATCACACCTGCAACCCTGTACATGTGACTATTAAACACTCGTAATCTGAATTGATCCTCTCTGTGAGTGGATATAATATCCTGGAGCATGAAGGCTACACCTACAGACGTGAACGACAGACGGCAAATAAGTCCTTCTGGAAGAGCACCGAATATGAAGCTTTGGAATGCCGAGGTCGCATAACGCTCACTGATGGGGTTATCTCCAAGTTATCTGGAGAATACAACCACATCCAAGACAATGCTCGGATTCGGATCCAAAAGGTGATGAATGGCCTGAAGTAGAGAAGCCTTGAGACCAAGAAAGAAACCGACCAAGTTGTGGACATTGGCACATTCGGCTTGCCTGAGTCTATTTGGGGAGAAATGCCCTCTCTGAAAAACATGAAGAAGTTGGTGCAGAGCCACTGACAAAAGAACAACGCAGCATCCCTCTCTGAACTCGTCATCCCTGACAGCTATCAGGGCTACAACAGAGAGCTGCTCCTCCAGCAGACAGAATTCTGATCTTTACAACCACACGCAACTTGGAGTATCTATGTGACGCAAAGGACTGATTTGCAGATGGAACATTCAAGACAACTCGTCCTTTGTTCAGCCAGGTGTACACCCTTCACAGGTCTTCGTGTTGCTGACCAATAAGACTGAGGTATGGATCAACAATTACTATTGATGTTGTTTTATTGAAGTGTTCGTAAAACACTAAAACAATACAAAATGTAGGCCTAAACATGCAGTCTAACCTGATATATTAGACATTTTTAGGGAACATACGCTTGTGCAGTTGAAGAGCCTGAAACGCCGACCTGAAACCAGACTCCATCATGACTGACTTCGAGACGGCGGCTTTTAAAGCCTTCATGAAGGTGTTTCCTGGGACCCACAACCAGGGTTGCTTCTTTCACATGAAACAGGCCATTTATCGAAAAGTGCAAATTACACCCAAGAGATCAAGAAGCTCGGCTCGCTCGCATTCGTCTCACCAGCTGATGTAGGCGAATGCCTCAATGACCTGCTGGATACCCGGTTCTTTCAGCGCCCAGAATGTCAACAGGAGGAGCTCCTAACCAAACTTTCAGAGAACATGGGTTGGGGAGAAGGTTGGATGCATTTGTTATATTTTGCTATGCTTTTTTTGTTGATAAATAAATGTTTTATAGTGAATAGTTGATGTTAATGGATGGTGTAAAAACTAGATAAAACCAAAATACATTCTTTAAAACGAAAATATACTGAACAAATCATAAACGCAATATGTAAAGTGTTTCTTGAGGTGAAATAAAATACTTGATTTTCCATACTCACAAAAATCTTCTCTCAAATTTTGCGCACTAAATTTGTTTACATTCCTGTAAGTTAACATTTCTCCTTTGCCAAGATAATCCATCCACCTGATAGGTGTGGCATATCAAGAAGCTGATTAAACAGCATGATCGTTACACAGGTGCATCTTGTGCTGGGGACAATAAAAGGCCACTCTTGTAAGAACCGAAGCAAGTACAGGGAGTTGAACATTTAATGAACGGACAAGTGACAGAACAGGAACAGCGTCAGATCAGTGGCAACAAAATGTCATGACGACAATAATACTGAAGCGGGGAACAACCTCCGGGAACAGACAGATATAGGGGAGGTAATGAAAGCAGGTGATTGAATCGCTGATGCGCGTGACGAGGGAAACAGGTGTGCGTAATAATGGTGGCAGGAATGCGTAGTGCTGGGAGGGAGAGCGGGAGCAGACGTGACAGTACACACCCCACAGGTGCGCCACCCGGTGTCCCACCTGGGCGAGCCTGACGGGCCGGCCGAGGCATGGGAGCCTGATGAGCCGGCTGTGACGTGGGAACCTGGTGATCCGGCTGAGGTGTAAAACCCTGACAATCCTGCTGAGGCCTGATGTGGGATGGGAGCCTGCCATGCCAACTGGGGCAAGGAAACCTCTCGAGACAGCTAGGGCGTGGAACCCCATAGTTCAATCAGCAGCGGCCCCGGACCCGACGTCACCACCAAGAGCAAAAAGCCAGCACTCCCTGATGCTTCAAATTATGACTTCAGCATTCTGTTAGAACCAACGCTGGAGATGAGAAGCAGGTACAGGGAGTTGAACATTTAATGAATGGATAAGTGACAGAACAGGAACAGCGTCAGAACAGGGGAAACAAAACGACATGACGACAATAATACTGAAGCGGGGAACAACCTCCGGGAACAGACAGATATACAGTAGGGGAGGTAATGAAAGCAGGTAATTGAGTCCAGGTGAGTCAAATTAATCGCTGATGTGTGTGACGAGGGAAACAGGTGTGCGTAATGATGGTGTCAGGAGTGCGTAGTGCTGAGCAGGCGTGACAACTCTAAAATGTGCAGTTTTGTCACACAACACAATGCCACAGATGTCTCACGTTTTGAGGGAGCATGCGATTGGCATGCTGACTGCAGGAATGTCCACCAGAGCTGTTTCCAGAGAATTTGGAAGTACGTGCAACCAGCCTCACAACCGCAGACCACGTGTATGGTGTCGTGTGGGCGAGCGGTTTGCTGATGTCAACGTTGTAAGCAGAGTGCCCCATGATGGTGGTGGGGTTATGGTATGGGCAGACAATTTCATTTTATTGATGGCAATTTGATGGCACAGAGATACCGTTATGAGATCCTGTCGTGCCATTCATTTGCCGCCATCACCTCATGTTTCAGCATGATAATGCAGAGCCCCATGTTGCAAGGATTTATACACATTTCCTGGAAGTTGAAAATGTCCCAGTTCTTCCATGGCCTGCATCCTCAGACATGTCACCCATTGCGCATGTTTTGGATGCTCTGGATCGACGTGTATGACAGCATGTTCCAGTTCCCGGCAATATCCAGCAACTTCGCACAGCCATTGAAGAGGAGTGGGACAACATTCTACAGGCCACAATCAACAGCCTGATCAACTCTATGTAAAGGAGATGTGTTGCACTGCATGAGGCAAATTTCGGTCACAAAAGTTAATGACTGGTTTTCTGATCTTACACCCCTACCTTTTGTGAACAACAGATGCATATCTGTATTCCCAGTCATGTGAAGTCCATAGATTAGGGCCTAAAGAATTTATTTAAATTGACTGATTTTCTTATATGAACTGTAACTCAGTAAAATCTTTGAAATTATTGCATGTTGCATTTATATTTTTGTTCAGTATACTTTGTAGAAACTAGGTATACAATGCATTCGGAAAGTATTCAGACCCCTTCACTTTTTCCACATTTTGTTACCTTACAGCCTTATTCTAAAACGGAGTACATTGTTTCCCCCCCTCACACAATACCCCATAATGACAAAGCAAAAACAGGTTTATAGACATAGACAAAATTAAAATTAAATATTTTGTCTTCTTGGGTATGACGCTACAAGCTTGGCACACCTGTATTTGGGGAGTTTCTCCCATTCTTCTCTGCAGATACTCTCAAGCTCTGTCAGGTTGGATGGGGAGCGTCGCTTCACAGCTATTTTCAGGTCTCTCCAGAGAAGGTCGATCGGGTTCAAGTCCGGGTTCTGGCTGGGGCACTTAAGGACATTGAGAGACTTGTCCAGAAGCCTGCGCTGTCTTGGCTGTGTGATTAGGATCGTTGTGCTGTTGGAAGGTGAAACTTCGCCCCAGTCTTTTATTTAACCTTTATTTAATTAGGCAAGTCAGCTAAGAACAAATTCTTATTTACAATGATGGCCTAGGAACAGTGGGTTAACTGCCTTGTTCAGGGGCAGAACGACATATTTATTTTTTACCTTATCAGCTCGGGGATTTGATCTAGCAACCTTTCGGTTACTGGGCCAACGCTCTAACCACTAGACTTGGCTACCCAAGTCTGAGCTCCTGAGCAGGTTTTCATCAAGGATCTCTCTGTACTTTGCTCCGTTCATCTTTCCCTCGATCCTGACTAGTCTCCCAGTCCCTGCCTCTGAAAAACATCCCCACAGCAAGATGCTGCCACCATGCTTCACCGTAGGGATGGTGCCAGGTTTCCTCCAGACGGGATGCTTGGCATGTAGGCCAAAATGTTAGATTCATCAGACCAGAGAATCTTGTTTCTCATGGTCTAAGAGTCCTTTAGGTGCCTTTTGGCAAACTCCAAGTGTGCTGTCATGCGCCTTTTACTGAGGAGTGGCTTCGGTCTGGCCACTCTACTATAAAGGCCTTATTGGTGGAGTGCTGCAGGGATGATTGTCCTTATGGAAGTTTCTCCAATTGGTCACCTCCCAGACCAAGGCCCTTCTCCCCAGATTGCTCAGTTTGGCAGGGCGGCCAGCTCTAGGATGAGTCTTGCTGGTTCCAAACTTCTTCCATTTAAGAATGATGGAGGCCACTGTGCCACTGACCTTATATAGACAGGTGTGTGCCTTTTCAAATCATGTTCAATCAATTGAATTGAACACAGGTGGACTCAAATCAAGTTGTAGAAACATCTCAAGGATGATCAATGGAAACAGGATGCACCTGAGCTCCATTTCGAGTCTCATAGCAAAGGGTCTAACAGTTATCTGTTTTTTTTCTTATTACATTTGCAAAACTGTCTAAAAATCTGTTTTCGCTTTGTCATTACGGGGTATTTTGTGTAGATTGATGAGAAAAATGTTTTATTTAATCCATTTTAGAATAAGGCTGTAACATAACAAAATGTGGAAAAAGTCAAGGGGTCTGAATACTTTCCGAATATACTGTATAGTCATACATGATTAAATGAAACGCAGTTAAAATACAAAAATGTTCACATTCTTTAATAATAGACACAATCACGCAATAGGCTACAGCTCGCTTCACGGCTTCCCCGAGTAGCTCAACGTATTGTAGCGCGGACGAAAGAATAGCAGAGGAAGGAGTTCACTGCTGCTGTAGTGTTTGCGGTAAAATGTTATGCGTTGTGGTGGTGCTTCAGATAAAGAGACAGTAATAACGTCCAGCCGTGGCCATTTATCATGACGCTGTCATGGGTGTGAAGCTCCACCATGTAGCATTGCTCTACACTCTGTCTGGCGACTGGTCCTATCCTTCATCTATCTCAGCTGGCCTTAGGGAAACTGATTGGGAGTTTTGGGACTAGGGGTAAATGTACTATAAGGGGAATGGGGTAAATAGTGTTTCCCACATAAGTACCCAGTGCATAACGTAGAGGCCATTTACTTGTGTGAATAGATCACTTTCCACACTGACGGACTGGCTACCTGTCCTATAAAGAGAGGACGTGAGAAGTAGCTGACCCACTTGGTTTAATTCAGATAGAGAAATTATGAGCACGGTCAATGCAACCGCCACCCATTCTCTAAAAGTGGTGCTTCACTACTGCAAGTGCCTACGTGGGGAAATTAGGTACCATCGCTATGTCACACAATCTTGGCAGTGGTAAATTGGATATTATAGGTATCCGAAGTACCAATGTCTCTGCAGTAAAATGGTTCCCAGTTATAGAGAACATAGTATGTCTTTTTTTCAGAGCCGCTGTGCTACTGAAACTACTCAGCAGTTTTCTGCATTATCAACTCCTCATTTTCTCAGGTACAGATGAGAAACCTCAAAGCATTCTGAGAATCAAGGAGTTGTAAAATGATTCATGCCTTGAGAAAACTGAGAAATATATGATTGTGGCTCCTATGAAAAACCAATGAAAAGCAATTGGATTTGGTTTTATAAGTCAAAGCTAGAGTATGCATATTCTATTTGGAGGCATATCTGAAATAGAGTTTGGATTCTTTGAGTTTAACATTTGAGGATAATGAATATATTTAGTTACATAGCGATGTGGAGGCTCCTACTTAAAATCCGGATTATTGTGCCTGTGTGAATAATTACATATGCATTTGAAGTAAATACCTGACACAATAATGATCTCCTATTCTTCACTTGTTTACCGCACTGGGACTGAGAGAGATGTTAGATGTGCTTCTATGTTTTGTGTTTACATGTGTGTTTTGTCAATGTGTGTTGATACCATGCCAGTGTGTGTGTGTGTGTGTGTGTGTGTGTGTGTGTGTGTGTGTGTTTGCATGTGTGAATGCGACTGTTTGTACTGTTTTAGAGAATAAAGAAAACCTCATTATTTTCAAGATCAAAGCAATTATTAAAAAAACTTTAAAACAAAAATGTCTCTGTTGGAAAACATCAGGGCTCATGCTGCTGCAACCTATTAAAGCAGAGATACATGCTGACCGGACTGATCACGTGCATCCGCGTGTGCCATCGCGCGCATGTTGATTTTGTCCACCCACACCAGGACAGGATCAGGACACGCAGTTTGAAATATCAAAACAAACTCTGAACCAACTATATTAATTTGGGGACAAGTTGAAAAGCATTAAACATTTATGGTAATTTAGCTAGCTAGCTTGCTGTTGCTCGCTAATTTGTCCTGGGATATAAACATTGGGTTGTTATTTTACCTGAAATGCACAAGGTCCTCTACTCCGATAATTAATCCACAGATAAAAGGGTAACCCAGGTTTGTTTCTAGTAATCTCTCTTTAACTTTAAGGTGCATTACCACCACCTACTGGACTGGAGTATGGACCTTAGTTCAACTTTCAATCACCCACGTGGGTATATGCTCCTAAAAACCAATGAGGAGATGGGAGAGGTGGGTCTTTCAGCACGTTAAAGCATCAGAAACAGAACCAAGTTCTATTTTAGCACCTGGCTACGCAGACACTTGTTGACACGCGCGAGCAGTGTGGGTGCAATGATTGAATAACACGTAAACTCAGCAAAAAAAGAAACGTCCTCTCACTGTCAACTGCGTTTATTTTAAGCAAACTTAACATGTGTAAATATTTGTATGAACATAACAAGATTCAACAACTGAGACATAAACTGAACAAGTTCCACTGACATGTAACTAACAGAAATGGAATAATGTGTCCCTGAACAAAGGGGAGGTCAAAATAAAAAGTAACAGTCAGTATCTGGTGTGGCCACCAGCTGCATTAAGTACTGCAGTGCATTTCCTCCTCATGGACTGCACCAGATTTGCCAGTTCTTGCTGTGAGATGTTACCCCACTCTTCCACCAAGGCACCCGGCAAGTTCCCAGACATTTCTGGGTGGAATGGCCCTAGCCCTCACCTTCCGATCCAACAGGTCCCAGACGTGCTCAATGGGATTGAGATCCGGGCTCTTCGCTGGCCATGGCAGAACACTGACATTCCTGTCTTGCAGGAAATCATGCACAGAACAAGCAGTATGGTTGGTGTCATTGTCATGCTGGAGGGTCACGTCAGGATGAGCCACATGGGTACCACACGAGGGAGGTCATCTTCCCTGTAACGCACAGCGTTGAGATTGCTTGCAATGACAACAAGCTCAGTCCGATGATGCTGTGACACACCGCCCCAGACCATGACGGACCCTCCACCTCCAAATCGATCCCGCTCCAGAGTACAGGCCTTGGTGTAACGCTCATTCCTACGAAGATAAACGTGAATCCAACAATCACCCCTGGTGAAACAAAACCGCGACTCGTCAGTGAAGAGCACTTTCTGGCAGTACTGTCTGGTCCAGCGACGGTGGGTTTGTGCCCATAGGCGATGTTGTTGCCGGTGTTGTCTGGTGAGGACCTGACTTACAACAGGCCTACAAGCCCTCAGTCCAGCCTCTCCCAGCCTATTGCAGACAGTCTGAGCACTGATGGAGGGATTGTGCGTTCCTGGTGTAACTCGGGCAGTTGTTGTTGCCATTCTGTACCTGTCCCGCAGGTGTAAAGTTGGGATGTACCGATCCTGTGCAGGTGTTGTTACACATGGTCTGCCACTGCGAGGACGGTCAGCTGTCTCCCTGTAGCGCAGTCTTAGGCGTCTCACAGTATGGACATTGCAATTTATTGCCCTGGCCACATCTGCAGTCCTCATGCCTCCTTGCAGCATGCCTAAGGCACGTTCACACAGATGAGCAGGGACCCTGGGCATCTTTCTTTTGGTGTTTTTCAGAGTCAGTAGAAAGGCCTCTTTAGTGTCCTTATTTTTCATAACTGTGACCTTAATTGCCTACCATCTGTAAGCTGTTAGTGTCTTAACAACCGTTCCACAGGTGCATGTTCATTAATTGTTTATGGTTCATTGAACAAACATGCGAAACACTGTTTAAACCCTTTACAATGATCTGTGAAGTTATTTGGATTTTTACGAATTATCTTTGAAAGACAGGGTCCTGAAAAAGGGATGTTTCTTTTTTTACTGAGTTTATGTGTACATTTATTTTAAAACGCTTACGACGCGAGCGGAGTGCTCAGCATGTTCATCTCTCGCTATCGCTCTTGATTTGGCATGGATCCCCAGATCCTCAAAAAGTTCTACAGCTGCACCATCAAGAGCATCCTGACCGGTTGCATCATCGCCTGGTATGGCAACTGTTCGGCTTCCGACCATAAGGCGCTACAGAGGGTAGTGCGTACAGCCCAGTACCTATATACTTGGCGGTGTCAGAGGAAGGCCCAAAAAATTGTCAAAGACTCCAGTCACCCAAGTCATAGACTGTTCACTCTGCTACCGCACGGCAAGCGGTATCGGAGCACCAAGTCTAGGTCAAAAAGGCTCCTTAACAGCTTCTACCCTCAAGCCATGACTGCTGAACAATTAATCACATTGACACCCCCCCCCCTCTTTTTTTTACACTGCTGCTACTCACTGTTTACTATCTATGCATAGTCACTTTACCCCCACCTACATGTACAAATTACCTCGACTAACCTGTACCCCTGAACATTGACTCGGTACCAGTACCCCCTGTATATAGCCTCGTTATTGTTATTTTATCCAAAAATTAACTTTTGTTTATTTAGTAAATATTTTCTTAACTGTATTTCTTGAACTGCATTGTTGGTTAAGGGCTTGATAGTAAGCATTTCACAGTATGGTCTACACCTGCTGTTTTCGGCGCATGTGACAAATACAATTTGATTTGATTCATTGTAAAAATGTGGAATACAAGTAGTCCGTTGCCAGCCCTACAGACGGAAACAAAGTACATTAGGATATCGTAATGCATCTTGGAAATATAGACCTGTAAACAAAGATACAATAGGCAGAAATATCAACTATGAATATGTATGATGAATGTAAGCTATACTTTTTGATATCTGATTATTATTAGATAACTTTCCAAGTCAAATCTGCTCTCATCCGTTGCTGTATGTTCCTGCCTGACAAAAATGCATACATACAGTTACACATAAGAGTTGGAACCGGATGAGGGAACAGAAACGAAAACTGGAAAAAATAAAATGAAATTATTTTAGGGACCGAACCGGAAACGATCAATACTGTTCTGGAACATAACCATTATTTTAAAAGTGTTGGATCCGGTTAATAATGTTCTTTGACGTTCCAGGCAGTTTTTTCCAGTCCCGCAACAATCGTGACAAAGCGCTTATGCAAATCCCTCATGGAACGTATTCCAGCGTTTGCCTGCCATCTGGAAATCTTTGCCAGAGGGTGTGCGTAGGCTACCTGCCCCTCCCCTTTGAAGCATAGGTTACTGTAGCCTACTGATGACGTTACAAGAATGATTCTGAAATTAGGGAGAAACGTTTAAAAGAATGGGTAAACTTTTTCAATGCTAGTTAAGGATACTATAGTTGTCACGTTGCACATTGGATTTATTAAAACCAAAAACGTAAGACGTGTTTTTAATTCTAGTGCTGCTTTGCACACACAAGCTAGCTAACGTTTGCTGTGGTCCAACGATAAACCACCTCAGAAGTTCAAAGATATTAAAAGTTCCTCCGTAGAAGCCACTCCTCTGTAGGTATAACTCTATGGGCCTAACTCAGATAATGCATGTCGTAGCAAGATGCCCAGCACTTCAAGCCAAGCTTCCCCCATCCTTACTCGCTCTCTGCTCACCCGCAAAATTTCAGTTGCATCTCACGCCCTACAATGTGACTGGCAGCAGTGTGTTTATCTTTCATTATGATTAAACCATGCTGTTACGGCAAAATACAATTTGCTCTTAACGACTTTCCTATGAAGATGAAATCGCTTATCCGCTCCATAGCAAGCTGCTCTATTGGTGCAGTCATTTAATATCCAGATGCATACACAGTGGACGGATGGGGCACATTTTAATACAATGTATAGATGCGACAAACCTTGATCAGATAGTGATTGGATTTAATTGATCAGATCACAAAACTCACATGTAAACGCAAGGTGTAAACGAGGTTATGGTGACATTATGGTGTATAGGGAGGATGCAACCACATACGATGACTAGCTCATAAGACAGGTGCTCACCGCATTGAACCAACACACCTCCGATGTCAATGCCATCCTGAATCTCCCAGAAGTGTCTTTAATAGGCCCACTCCACCATCAGTTCCCCTCTGGCAGTTAATACAGACACACCATGGAACTGGACTGCCACATGTCAGGAGGCCATTCAACAGCTAAAATGCCATCTGGAAATTGCTGGTGTGCATTGCCCTCATATGTACCTATTTTGCTACCACCCATGAGCGCTCATGCTGGAAACCATGTGTTTGATGTATTTGATACCATCACACTGATTCCGCTCCAGTCATTACCACGAGCCCGTTCTCCCCAATTAAGCTGCCACCAACCTCCTGATAGTGGTCTTTGTGCACCCCCACCCCTCATAACCAACAATTCATAGTCGTAGTCTATGACCTACACTGTAAGTAACCTCTAGGTAACCTGAGGTCACACTCACAGGTTGTCACTTTCCTCATCTCCTGCTGGGCCTGCCCCTGACCGGAATCAAAGACTACCCACAGAAAATATCGGCCAAATAATCATCCTACCCGACTTCCAAAGGAATATAAAGGAATATGTAGGATATGTGACCTGCGGCACTTTTTGCTACATTCAACATAAAACACACAGGTCACACATGTCAATTAGGTTTTGGAAAGATCTAAAGGAAGGCCTGTTTGTAACAGCCCTTTCACATACTCTCACATACTCCTTCACAACCAGAAAACCAACCCTGCCACTACTGGAGTATCCAATATATTGTGCCTTCCTGTATTATACTTATGCAACAAAAAAATATTCTATTCTACTGAGCCATTTACTTTATGTTCGTCTTCTTATCTTTTATTATTTCTTATTGATATTGCATTTCGAGATGGAACCTGCAAGTAAGCATTTAGTTGGACGGTGTATACCATGTATATCCCGTACATATGACTAAAAACATGAAACTTCCCCAGCATCATTCTGGCTGCGATAACATTCCAGTTAGTAAATGGGTCTCATTGGAATGCCAGCTGCATCTGCTGAGCGCCGGCACCCAACTGCGGTAGAAATGGAAACTGACCACCACATAGCCCTGAATACCCTGCCAGTCATTCATGAAGGATACTGCCCTTGTCGCTGCAGCTTGTCCAGAATGACTCGTCTGAAAAAAAATGACTCATCTACAAAATTCATATTTACTTGTAATTTGACATCCATCAAACAGTATTATGGCAGCCATTTTGGATTTGAGGCAAAATCCAGGGTAGCCTCAAAGATAATCTGTGTTGGCCCCCTGACTAAATTGTAAGAGTACGGGCTAAAGGTACAAAATCCTTCAAGGAACCTTGGACCCCAAAAATTTTATTTCGATGTCTGAACCCACTTGTTTTCCTTAGAGCCAATTACAATAGCCACAACATCTAAAGATGTGTAACTGTATGCATTTTTGTCAGACAGGACCATTCAGCACTGAATGAGAGCACATTTGAGTTGGAAAGCTGTCTATTAATCAGCTACCAAAAAGTAAAGCTTACATTCTTCAAAAATATTCATAGTTGATATTTCCGCCTATTGTATCTCTGCATTTACAGGTCTATATTTTCAAGATGCATTAAGATATCCTAATGATGTGTGTTTGTGTATGTAGGGTATACAATTGACTAATTGTATTCTACATTTCTGCCATATCAGAGATTGCAATATTGGGTTACTTGAGTTTGTGGTCCATCGCCCCTCCAGCCAGGCATTACTCTGCACTTGAGAGTTGAGAGGTGTGTCACAATATCCATCAATTTAAGCACTTTTGCAGTGAAATATTTTTACACAACCATCCATTTCAGAAATGGGAGACGTGAAAAAACATGGTTGTGTTTTGTTCTACCTCGGGTAGGGGTATCAACAAAAACAATGGTCAGAGTGACAAGTTACAATGTATATTTGTAGCTAACAGAGTGAGCAGTGGCATGAATGAGCCACGAGTGCACAGCAACTGCTTGCTCCTCATCATCTCCCTACAGTGCAGTTGCGTGCATCAGTTATATTTCAGATGTTGTCAACGTAATTACATTTTCATGCATTTTGGAGTAGAATGCCATTTCAAAAAGTCCCCAGAAGTAACCTTCTCAATCGACTGGAACGAGCATCAAGAAAACACTCACTCTTCATTCAAACACTCAATCACCGACACTCTTACTGACAGTTGTGGCTGCTTTGCGTGATGTATTGTTGTCTCTACCTTCTTGCCCTTTGTGTTGTTGTCTGTGCCCAATAATGTTTGTACCATGTTGTGTTGCTACCATGATATTGTCATGTTGTGTTGCTACCATGCTGTGTTGTCATGTGTTGCTGCCTTGCTATGTTGCTGTCTTAGGTCTCTCTTGATGTAGTGTTGTGTTGTCTCTCTTGTCGTGATGTGTGTTTTGTCCTGTATTTACATATTTTTTATTTTTAATCCCAGCCCCGTCTCCGCAGGAGGCCTTTTGGTAGGCCGTCATTTGAAATAAGAATTTGTTCTTAACTGAATTGCCTAGTTAAATTAACATTTTTAATTGTTCTACAAAAACAAAAAAACTCCCAGGAGGGCTTGCCCCCGGACTCCCCAAGCAAGCAGCTACATTTACCATTGCTGCTGAAAACAATCCTAGGGGAAACACTGACGTTCATATAGAGTGCCTATAGTCTACACCCCCTTTGGGATTTCTTCCCATTTTATTGTGTTACAATGTGGGATAAAAATGGATTTCATTGTCATTTTTTTGTCAACGATCTACACAAAATACTCTGCAATGTCAAAGTGGAAGATTTACTTTTTTTTATGAATGAAACAATAAAACACTAATATACCTTAAATAGATACAGTAAGTATTCACCCCCCTGAGTCAATACATGTTAGAAACATTTTTGGCAGTGATTACGGCTATGAGTCTTCTTGGTTAAGTCTCATAAGAGCTTTGCACACCTGTATTGTGCAATAGTTACCCATCATTCCTTTCAAAATACTTCAAACTCTCTTTTTTTCAGTATTACTTTAGTGCCTTGTTGCATACATATGCATGTTTTGGAATATATTTTTATTCTGTATATGACCTAAATGACAAAGTAAAAAAAAAGTAAAAATAATATATATAATATATATTTTTTTTATTTTTTTTACTTTGTCATTTAGGTCATTATTTTGGAGTCACTACAATGTTGTTGATCCATCCTCAGTTTCCTCACATCACAGCCATTGAACTCTGTAGCTGTTTTAAAATCACCAATGACCTCATGGTGACATCCCTAAGCAGTTTCATTTTGTCCTGTAGTTCAGTTCAGAAGGACGACTGCATCTTTGATGTGTCTGGGTAGTTTAATACATCATCCAGAGAATAATTATTAACATGACCATGCTTAAAGACATTAAGTCCAGCGGATAAGAACCAAATATACCCGAGATCATTTCACTTCATGATACGGGTATCAAACTTGGTACACCAATACTAGATACTAGATAACATTTTAAAGATTGGAGGCAATCTGGGAAACATGTCATGTCCATTTTAATAAAATGACTGCCATTCAGATTTCCTGTTAAAAGAAAATAGGGTAAAATCCTTCTAAACAATATCAAAATGACTTTGTAATCTTACATACCCGCTAAATGAACCCCACAAATGATATAGACAATAATTATGATCATAAAATTATCTTAAGAACTTCATGGTCATTTTGACCAGTCTAGTGGCTATGGGAATAAATGTTGGACTCTGTGACAGATCCACCAAATTTCACACAAAGCTGGGGCATGTCTAAAGAAGTATTTTTGGTTATAGTGCCATCACAGATTTCCAATATGGCCACAAACCAGCTGCATGAGCCCATATTGTACTCGATTCACCTGGCCATATCTCCAGAAATAATTGGTACATACTGTACAGCCCAATAATAGCTTAATCCTTAAAAGGCTAAGTAACATAATAAAATATTCACCATAAAAATACGTCAGTTTAAGCTAGAGATATTTTTAGCATGAGCTGCGTCTCAATCTGCAACATCCGCCTATGTCGGCCTTCCGCATCTGCGGTGGAAGGTGGCTGAGTTACAGCGGTATTAGTCAGACCATGAGACATCCTGAAAATCATGAAAACAGACGTTTTAATGGCCTTTGTGAAAAAGAGGGGTATCCCAGCTTTGCATTCCTATTTTATTTATTTATCAGCTCCTAAATATGCGAACTGCACCATTTTAGACCCAGAGTTTTTAGCAGCAGCATGGTTAAGCATGTTACTGTTTGGCAATTCACAATGAGTGGGGTTAAATGTAACACCAGTCAATTGTAAGGTAACTTGGAGTACAATGCCACGCTAGTTCAAAATCTTGTGATAAGATTAAAAGATTGTGATAAGACAAATCATATTTTTAGTTGACCAAGAGTAGTGGCAACCAAGGAAAGTGTTGGGCAGAAAATTTGTGACATGAAGTGTTTTCTGTGAGAAGTACAGGCAGGTAAGTACAGGCCGGGTGGCGAGTTCTGAAGTTACCCTAACAGGTACATTATACTACATTATACATTATACATTATTACTGTTATATTCACATTGTTTTTGCTAGTTTTTTGGGACATCAAATTCATTAGTAGGATAATAATTTGGGATATGGCTAATGATTAGCCCAATGGGGTGAATGCAGATAGTCAACCCCACGCTTCAGCCAATTTATTTGCACTTGGCTGCCTCAGCCGGGCTACAGCTGATAATGTTTATTGCTAATAGCATACCTGATAATACGGACCATGCATAGGCCCAATATGTTAAAAATGATTTGAACAAATAATTGTACCTATGTGTTATTGGGCTCATTCTGGATGTGGAAATTATACTGTAGATGGTGTCATTTTGGAGTAGAATGTCCCTTTAAAAAGTCACCAGAACTGAGCTACTCAGTCCACCCCCCCACCCCAATAGGAATATATTATGTTCAGCAGAGAGACCGGTAACCCATTTTAACAAAATAATTTTATAACCAGCCTTTACACAAAGTAAGTAAAAGTCTAAACAAAGATGTGTAGCTATAGTGCCATTGAGATTTAACCGATTATACACAGCGGTGTAGTGCAATTTTTTTTAGGTGCCGGAGTGCATAAAATAACATAATTTCTCAATCAACGTTTGCACAGTAGCCTGTTGAATAATATCATTTTATATGCATAAAGAGGCATCATCCAAATGGAACGTCTGCCTATGTCTACACACATTGACTTGAATAAAATGTTTGTATATTTAATACCCTTAAACATCAAATTGGCCGACTGAATTTTTTGGGGTCTTACATGAAAATTATAGTATGCTATTATATTCAGGCTGTTATGCAGAATACTAATTAATCATTCATTAAGTGATCTTGTGAGACATTGATTCATCGCTCCAGTGAGTTCCAGCAGCACTACACCCGATTATACTAAGTGGTGGCATGTCTTGTGGGGTATGCATGGGTGTCCGAGCTGTGTGCAACTAGTTTTAACAGACAGCTCGGTGCATTCACCTTGTCAACACTTCTTACAAAAACAAGTAATGATGAAGTCAATCTCTACTCCACTTTGAGCCATGAGAGACTGACATGCATATTATTAATGTTAGCTTGCCGTGTACATTTAAGGGCCAGCCGTGCTGCCCTGTTCTGAGCCAATTGTAATTTTCCTAAGTCCCTCTGTTGCACCTGACCAAACAACTGGACAGTAATCCAGGTGCGACACAACTAGGGACTGTAGGACCTGCCTTGTTGATAGTGTTGTTAAAAAGGCAGAATAAGACTTTATTATGAAGAGACTTCTCCCCCATCTTAGCTACTGTTGTATCAACATGATCAATAAAGCGTACCTTTTGGTGAAAAAGGAACAAAAACATACAAAAAAAAGGACAACAGTGTGTCTAAAAGTTATTTTCCAGAATCGACCAATCACTGGCCTTCTTCATGAGGCTTTCGAAAAGCTCCCTGGTCTTTGTAGTTGAATCTGTGCTTGAAATTCAATACTTGACTGAGGGACTTTACATATGTATGTATGGGGCACAGAGTAAGGAGTAGTCATAAAAAAAACATGTCAACATCCTAGAGTGAGTCCATATAACTTACTATGTGATTTGTTAAGCCACATTTGACTTCTGAACTAATTTAGGTTTGCCTAAACAAAAGAGTTGAATACTTACGCAACATCTATATTTTAGTTATTTTATTTGTATTAATTTATAAAAATGTGCAGAATTGTATTTTCACTTTGACGTCATGGAGTATTTTGTGTAGATCAATGACAATTCAATCTATTTCAATCCCACTTTGTAACGCAACAAAATGTGAAAAAAGTTCAAGGGGGTGTAGACTTTTCTATAGGCACACACATACAATACCCACCACCACAAAAACCCCACAGACAGACACACACACACACTTCACATGAACAAGCTCAGGTACAGTACTACAAATAACTGTTGCTTGGGCTCACCCCAGTCACAAGACTGTGATCTAGGGGTAAATCACCAGATGCATAACTGATATTACAGCTTCTATATTGTACTGAGGTAAAGGACACAGCTTGTACTGATGATCTCTAATGCTGAAATTATCTCTTGTGAACAGACGCACATAGGTGCAGCAGGTAGCCTAGTGGTTAGAGCGTTGGGCCAGTAACCAAAAGGTTTCTAGATCAAATTCCCAAACTGACAAGGTACAAATCTGTCGTTCTGCCCCTGAACAAGGCAGTTAACCCACTGTTCCTAGGCTGTCATTGTAAATAAGAATTTGTTCTTAACTGACTTGCCTCCCACAAAGTACTTTGTTCCGGTACACTGACTTTTTTGTCACTGATCATTCGCAGGTGGGGGGAGGGGACATTTGGCCCATAGATTTGCCTGAAAGGTACAGAGAATTTACGTTTAGGGGGTTTGAGACTGCCCAAATTGTGTTTGTATCTTTCTCTTAACATCTCCACCCAGAACTTGATCAAGCATCTGAGGTAATTGCGCACGAATTTAGTTCTGGTTTTCCGAGATTATTAATAACTATCTCAAATGCCTCCTTATTCCCTGGTGCACTGGGGAATAGGGTCTCTTTAGAGATTTTCTGATGTGAGGACTGGTAGTGTAGAGACCTAATGGCTAACTCACAGAGCTAAAGACTATAACATAAACAGCTGAGCTAACTGTAATCTAATAAGGACATGTCTAACAGATCAAATGGCGTGAAAAGACCTTTGCTCCTGTTCAAACACAAAAGGTTAATTTATTGACCAATGAGGTCTTGAAGAGGTCACTGATGACAACAACAACAAGGACATCATCAATAATGGTTCTGACAGCGATGACCCAGCATGCTTTGCTCTCTTGTCACATCAACGATAAGTGAACGACCGGCCTTTCTCATTAGCAACAAGCTGCTTCTTCGTCAGACAGCCAACGCCATATATTCCCCCTTCCCGCTTTACGATGTTCGCTGCAGCGTTGCTAATTGACTGAAAAGCCAACCAAATTGCGTTTTGGTTATTGTGTTAACCTACTTGACGCTGTGGAAAGGGGTCTTGAGGAGGTCACTGGTAACAACAACAACGACATCATCAATAACGGTTCGAACAGCGATGACCCAGAATGATTTGCTCTTGCCACTTAGACAATGACTGAACGGCCAGCTTCACAGAAATAAACTGCCTCTCTCATTAGCGACAAACTGCATTCTTCATCAGAGAGCGATCACCGTAGATTCCCCACCCCGCTTTGCGATGCTTGCAGCCGCTGCATCGTTAATTGACTGCCATTTTCAAAAGTCAATCTAATTGCGTTTTGGTTATTTTGTTAATAGTCTTGACTCTGTGGAAAGGGCGGCTGGCCCTGCCCACGAGAGGGAGGATCACACAGGCAATAAATTTGCCTCTCCGCCATAATTTAATTCAAGGCAGCAGATGACTAACGACAAATGTTAAAGTGGGTCAAATCATTAATTCCTCCGTCTAGTACTGAAGACAAATGCTGTCGTGGTGCTTCAACCTTAAATGCAGCATAGACTCGTCTCATACTGTACAAACAGAGGATGAAGGGTCGGGAGGCATGGGATTACGATGGCAGGTGATTGATCAAGCACCCTGAATATGGCTTTAAACAATGTATTTTTTTGTATATTACATTTTTATCATATTTATTTTCACTCTATATACAAACAACAATTTACAGACGCACACAAACAATGACTACATCTCATCTGCCCAGACCAGCATGCTCACACCACCATCCCTAGTGCCTGCATGATTGCCCATCATATTTCAATAGTAAACCATTAGATTTTTCTATTATGTTAATGAGGGCGGATTGATTGATTTCCAAGTTTTTCATATACATTTTTTCTAAATGAGTGATGAGAAGAGAATCATCCAGCCAATTGGGTATCTCACTATACCCCCATATTCCAAGTCTTGAAATATGCAGACAGACGGATTAAAAGTATGTATAAATTGTAATACTTCTGACAGACAACTTTCTAGCTCCGCCCACAACTTGCAGACTTGATAGCCTTCCCAGAAAGCATTGATTATTGAGTCATTATCCGTTTTATACTTAATACATGACTCTGCCATTGTGCTGTAGAATTTGTGAATTTTGTCTCTTGTATAATACATTCTGTACATACGTTTATACTGGATTAAGCGTACATTTTCATTAAATGTAATTTCGTTAGTTATGCTTTGATGCCCGAAACATTTCAAATCAAAATGTTGTGATATGTAACTTTTAAGTTGGATGTATTTGAAACTATCTACATTCGTCAGTCCAAAATTACTTTTTAATTCTGTCATGGAATAAATGTATTTCCTGTTACCAAGTAATTTACAGTTTCTATGCCTTTAGTTTTCCATGTGGACCAATTTATCGGTGAATTCTGAAAAGCTATCCAAGGATTGTTCCATAAGGTTGTGTTTTTAGGAAGTTTGACTTGATTTGATCTATTAGAATCCCAATTAGCCGATGCCAAAGGCGACAGCTAGTCCTTAATAGGGTGCAACACATAACAAAATATACATTACAGACAAAATACAATTTACTAAACATTTAAAAACATTAATATGTTGTGTGTGTGTGTGTATCTATCAGTTACACATATAGTACATTCGGAAAGTATTCAAACCCCTTCCCTGTTCCACATTTTGTTACGTTACAGCCTTTTTCTAAAATGGATTGAATAAAACATTTTCCTCATCAACCTACACAATACTCTCAGACCATGAGAAACAAGATTCTCTGGTCTGATGAAACCAAGATGGAACTCTTTGGCCTGAATGCCAAGCGTCACATTTGGAGGAAACCTGGAACCATCCCTACGGTGAAGCATGGTGGTGGCAGCATCATGCTGTGGGGATGTTTTTAAGCAGCAGGGACTGGGAGACTAGTCAGGATTGAGGGAAAGATGAACGGAGCAAAGTAGAGCGATCCTTGATGAAAACCTCAGGACTTCAGACTGGGGCGGAGGTTTACCTTCCAACAAGGCAACGACCCTAAGCACACGGCCAAGACAACGCAGGAGTGGCTTCGGGACAAGACTCTGAATGTCCTTGAACACGATCGAAGATCTCTGGAGAGACCTGAAAATAGCTGTGCAGCGACGCTCACCATCCAACCTGACAGAACGTGAGAGGATGTGCAAAGAAGAATGGGAGAAATTCCCAAATACAGGTGTGCCAGGCTTGTAGCGTCATAGCCAAGAAGATTCGAGGCTGCAATCACTGCCAAATGTGTTTCAACAGAGTACTGAGTAAAGGGTCTGAATACTTATGTAAATGTGATATTTTCGTTTTTTATTTGTAAATAATTTGCAAACATTTCTAAAAACCTTTTTTTGCTTAGTCATTATGGGGTATACTGTGTAGATTGATCAGGGGAACAAAACTAACAATTTCATCAATTTTAGAATAAAGCTGTAAAATAATGTGGGAAAAGTAAAGGGGTCTGAATACTTTCCGAATGCACTGTACAGTACATTAACACAACAAGTAAGTCACATGGGGGAGAGGCGTTGTGCTTTGAGGTGTTGCTTTATTCGTTTTTTGAGTGATATTGGTTCTTGTAGAATACGTTTAATTTTCTTCCATATTGTTATAGTGTTCTTAACTATGAAGTTGTTAAATGTTCTTAGGTTTATCCTTTGTAAATAGACACATAAAAAGTTGCTGGGGATGTGCATGAGCATCTTCAATATGTACCCATTGTTCCTGTTTAGTGCATTTAACTATAAGTCGAAAGTAAAAGCCTTGGGTAGTGAGTTGATACAATTCCAAGTCTGGTAGGTTAAAACCCCCCTCAGACTCCTTTTTATTCTATGAGTTTTATTTGCCCATATAAAGTCTTATGACTGAGTATACTTTCCTAAAGAATGTCTTCGGTGGGGTAATGGGTATTACTGAAAATAAATACCAAAACCTTGGCAGCCATTTCATTCTAAAGAGGTTTATTCTACCTGTAATATTTACTGGAAGATTATTCAATTTAATTCGATCTGCATTGAAATTGTTGAGTAGTTATCTTTATATATTTGTTGTCACTTATTAAGCATCCAAATGATTTAATATTTTTTGTGGTCCACTTAAAGGATTGCTGTAGATCGTGAGCTATTATTTTTCTTTTTCCTATTGCCATTATTTCATTTTTTCCCACGTTAATTTTATGTCCTGAGATTGAAAACAATTTTAGCAAAGGGGGAATTGAGTTTTCAATATTGGTCAGGTGTTCCAGGAGATCATCTGCAAATAAGTTGAGTTTATATTCATGTTCACTATTACTCATACCTGTTACGTTTGGGTCCTGTCTAATTCTTTCTGCAAGCAGTTCAATTACCAGTGCGTGCAAACAGGAGGGGGGAAGAGGGGACATCCCTGTCTTGTGCCCCTTTCTAAAGCAATTTCATCAGATTATGTATTATTTGTGTATATTTTTGCTTTAGGACATCTATACAATATCCTTATTACATTTATTATTTCAGCTGGAAAGTTGAAAGCTTCCATAGTTTTGAATAGAAAAGGCCATTCATGATGGTCAAAAGCCTTTTCGGCATCAACAGCCATTATTGCTAAATCTATATCTATTTTTTTGTTGTTGCATATTGTATTAAACTGAAATATGTTCTAGTATTTGTTTGTGTCTATTTTTAATAAACCTTGTTTGATTGATATGTATCAAGTCTTGCCATTCTGTTGCTTATAAGCTTTTTTATTATTTTACTGTCACAATTTATTAAACGTACGGGTCTATAATCAGCAGAGGACTCTCCAGAACAATGTATTGGGTTTTAATGACGAAAACATTTTCCATTTAAGTTCAATTTTCTTCCAAGAGTGTCTGCATGTCATATCTATTGTTGGGTTTGTAAGTAAATATTTCACTGTCAGGTCTACAGTACACCTGTTGTATTCAGCGCATGTGACAAATCAAATTTGATTTCAAGATCATTACTGAGCTCCAACATCAGACACATGGATTCCCACAGTACACACAGAGATGGCTGAGGACTATGAGATGGCTGAGGACTATGAGATGGCTGAGGAATATGAGATGGCTGAGGACTATGCGATGGCTGAGGACTATGAGATGGCTGAGGACTATGAGATGGCTGAGGAATATGAGATGGCTGAGGACTATGAGATGGCTGAGGACTATGAGATGTCTGAGGAATATGAGATGGCTGAGGACTATGAGATGGCTGAGGACTATGAGGTTGGTGATTGATCATATGAATATGGTGTGCATGGATGCCATGATAGTCATGTTGTTTGTTTTGTACTATACACAAAATGAAATGTGTTTTCTAACAAATGAAAGGCTGAATGCACAAACATGATTTCCAGTAACACAATCTAGGCTACAGTGTACCATGATTTAACTTTACTGTGCATCTACAATGTATTCTGATAGGAGAAGAACCAGACAACATTTTGCAGACAATAAAAAGCTTTCAGAACATAAGTACATTGCATTATAGGAAACTAAAGGAAGGCCAGAGAGTTGCCTGGTGTGTATTGTATTCCACTTTAACAGTAGATTGTGACTGGGATTGAGGCTTGTCCTGGTATTTAGTCTATAGGCAGAGGAGTTCTAGAGGCAGAGGGGAGTTCTATAGGCAGAGGAGTTCTATAGGCAGAGGGGAGTTCTAGAGGCAGAGGGGAGTTCTAGAGGTAGAGGGGAGTTCTAGAGGCAGAGGGGAGTTCTAGAGGGGAGTTCTAGAGGCAGAGGGGAGTTCTAGAGGCAGAGGAGTTCTATAGGCAGAGGGGAGTTCTAGAGGCAGAGGGGAGTTCTAGAGGCAGAGGGGACTATTAACTATTATTTGTTTAAAGAGGATGGAGGGACATCCACTACAGTAAAGGAGAAGATAAGAGGAAAAGAGGATCTGGCTGTATATACCATACTTCCTCTCACTCTATAAACCACTCTCTCTCCCCCCCAACTGAAGTTCAGACACTCCTCCCGTTCCCTTATCACTCTTCTTTTAACAGTCGATAAGAAAAAGCCTTTCATTTGGTATCAAGTGAAATGTGCTCTGTCCCTGATGCAGAATTAGACTGAAGACAAGGAGAGAGAAAAAGCTGCCGCCGCATCCTATTAGCAAGTGTAATTTAGACATTTCCTATTTTTAGAGAGAAGGGGGGGAAGAGAGAGGCACATGGAGAGAGAGATAGAGATGAGAGACAGAGAGAAGGGGGGAAGAGAGTGGCACATGGAGAGAGAGAAAGAGAGAGACAGAGAGGGGAGGGAGAGAGATGAGTGCTATTAGTGCTGGCAGAGGGCTTTGTGATATTTTGATGTTATCACTAGGCTATTATGAGAACAAGGAGTCTCTCTCAAACACACACACCATTTGACGGAAGACCTTTCTTGTCACTCTGGAGGGCATTAAAACACACACTTCAAATAATAATAATAATAATTTGGTGGGTGCTTATATTTGTCCTATTTCAAGTGTGTATTAATACTCATGTGTGAACTGGAAATGTGCTTTCTGCATATCTCAACTCTCCCTGAGACACCCTCGGAGAGCTGTGTGCGTGTGTTTGGATGTACAGTGGTTTGCGAAAGTATTCACCCCCTTTAGCATTTTTCCTGTTTTGTTGCCTTACAACCTAGAATTAAAATAGATTTTTGGGGGTTTGTATCATTTGATTTACACAACATGCCTACCACTTTGAAGATGACATTTTTGGGGGGGATGAAACAAACAAGAAATAAGACAAAAAAAACAGAAAACTTGAGTGTGCATAACTATTCACCCCTCCAAAGTCCATACTTTGTAGAGCCACCTTTTGCAGCAATTACAGCTGCAAGTCTCTTGGGGTATGTCTCTATAAGCTTGGCACATCTAGCCACTGAGAGTTTTGCCCATTCTTCAAGGCAAAACTGCTCCAGCTCCTTCAAGTAGGATGGGTTCCGCTGGTGTACAGAAATATTTAATTCATACTACAGATTCTCAATTGGATTGAGGTCTGGGCTTTGACTAGGCCATTCCAAGACATTTACATGTTTCCACTTAAACTCCTCGAGTGTTGCTTTAGCAGTATGCTTAGGGTCATTGTCTTGCTGGAAGGTGAACCTCCGTCCCAGTCTCATATCTCTGGAAGACTGAAACAGGTTTCCCCTCAAGAATTTCCCTGTATTTAGCGCCATCCATCATTCCTTCCATTCTGACCAGTTTCCCAGTCCCTGCCCGATGAAAAACATCCCCACAGCATGATGCTGCGACCACCATGCTTCACTATGGGGACGTTATTCTCGGGGTGATGAGAGGTGTTGAATACATGCCATGCATAGCGCTTTCCTTGATGGCCAAAAAGCTAAATTTTTGGCTCATCTGACCAGAGTACCTTCTTCCATATGTTTGGGGAGTCTCCCACATGCCTTTTGGCGAACACCAAACATGTTTGATTCTTTTTTTCTTTAAGCAATGGCTTTTTTCTGGCCACTCTTCCGTAAAGCCCAGCTCTGTGGAGCGTACGGCTTAAAGTGATCCTATGGACAGATACTCCAATCTCCACTGTGGAGCTTTGCAGTTCTTTCTGGGTTCTCTCTGATTAATGCCCTCCTTGCCTAGTCTGTGAATTTTGGTGGGCAGCCCTCTCTTAGCAGGTTTGTTGTGGTGCAATATTCTTTCCATTTTTTAATAATGGATTTAAATGGTGCTCCATGTGATGTTCAAAGTTTCAGATATTTTTTTAGAACCCAACCCTGATCTGTACTTCTCCACAACTTTGTCCCTGACCTGTTTGGAGAGCTCCTTGGTCTTCATGGTGCCGCTTGCTTGGTGGTGCGCCTTGCTTAGTGGTGCTGCAGACTCTGGGGCCTTTCAGAACAGGTGTATATATACTGAGATCATGTGACAGATCATGTGGCACTTAAATAAAGTCCACATGTGTGCAATCTAACTAATTGTTACTTCTGAAGGTAATTGGTTACACCAGATCTTATTTACAGGTTTCATAGCAAAGGGGGTGAATACATATGCACGCACCACTTTTCCGTTTTTAATTTTTTTCATTTCACTTCACCAATTTGGACTATTTTGTGTATATCCATTACATGAAATCTAAATAAAAATCTATTTAATTTACAGGTTGTAATGCAACAAAATAGGAAAAATGCCAAGGGGGATGAATACTTTTGCCAGGCACTGTATGTGTGTGTGGTTCCGTGTGTGTTGTGCCTCGCTGCAGGTGAGAATCACTGACTACTAATGAATGTCCTCATCTCATACGAGTTGTTACTTACTGAAACTAAACATCCTGTCTGATGATCTGATGCGACCTGCTGGTAGAACTTTCCTAAAACTTCAGTTTGCCGTCATCAGTCCGTTACATCACAAAGAGACGGGGAAATTCTGACAGCAACCGCAGCAAGGACCATTTAAAGTTAACAGCCCTCAACAGAGAATGACATCTCCTTTTAAAAAGAAAACCTTTTCGGCCTCCCCTCTTTGTGCAGATAAAAAATGTATGAAGAGAAATGACACAGATCGCTGCCTCTCTATGTCTACAGGAACAAAGGAAGGATTAATTGAGAGACCAGAGGGAAGAAGCACAGAGGCGGGTCGAGGTGAACAGTTAAAGGAAATACACTCTATAGTCGTTTCTGTCCGGTTAGACCAAAGCCAACTTATCAACAGGTTAAGATCAGAGGGGCCAGATAGAGAAAAGGATGAATTTTCTGGTCCCAATCATTAGCGTCATTACTCAAAGGCAGTCTGAAACGTTTTGGTCTGTGGTTCTACAGCAAGGTCATCGCAGGCAGCGGAGCAAGATGTCTTAAATGTCTTTCCAAACTATTTAACACACTACATCTCATTTCCTACGAGGACATTATGGTAAATCTACATTAGGGAGAGCTGTCAGGGCCTGTCTGCTCTGCTCCCCAGGTTCACACCCCTCACCATACAGGACAGGGCTCATATGGAGTCATGGAAACACTGCCATCTATGGGTTAAAGGTATAGCAGAGCAGTCAGGATGGGTAGGCAGGAGCGATCCATGCATTATCTAGGTGAGAGAAGAAACGTTAATACCTCACACATACATCCAGACACTACTAGGAAAGAAAAGATACAAGCAGCAACTTTATTAAGCAACTATGGTTAAAACACCACTGTCAATATCTGATTTAAATCAGGAGGGCAGACAATTATGATGGAAATTAAACTTCCATTAGATATTAGAGAGAGACAATTATGTTAGCATAATGATGATCGCTGATACCTTCTCTTCTACCATTATAGTACATTGATTAGAAATTCTCTACCATTCTAGATAGGATGACAGTGAAAGAAGTTGTCTAATAACTACTGTATGGAAAGTACAGTCGCCTATTTACTTTGACAGAGGTGAAATCTACCCAGCTATTCTGTTGATAAACTACTGAGTATTTAGGCTACTTTGACATATCCGAGATAGTCAGTTGATTAACTGTCTCAGTATTTACTTTAACATGTCTGTTAAATTATCTCTGCTGATCTGTTGATTACATAATATATCTATATTAAGATCCTGGTTTGCAACAGCAGCCTTTAATATTTCCTGCCTTGTTGTGTTGGCAGCCATACGCTCATTAGCCACTGAAGTTCCAGGAAGTGTTGTGCAGGTGTCAACAGCAGCCCCAACATTCCCTAACACTGTGTTTCATATTCAGACTAACACAAAGAAGAGCACTCACATTCAAACTTCTCTTACCGCGAGGATGAAAGGAACGTTTCTTTTGCCACAGCTAAAACTCCAGGTATACTGTACCTATCTCACTCTCTTCTCTCTCTTCTTTGTTCTCTCTCCCTCTTTGTTCTCTCCCTCTACTAGGCTACTTCAATTGCTACTTCTCCCTCTCCCACTCTCTTCTCATGTGAGAATCTCCAGAGAACCATCACTCAAATCCAGCCTGTTTATCAGGGCAAGAGGTCGGCCTAAAGACAATCCAATATAAATAACATTTAATCTCCCCACAACTACCATTACAGCCGATTTCAAACGGAGGACAGGGATTTGATGGGCCAGTTTCCAGTGTTTAATATTTCAATCAGAGATTTGATGTCCATCCTATATAAAGTAATGATTTTACTTTTTTTTTTACTTTTCAGCAGTCCAATCCCTGTCCCCTTTGCAGAATATCAGTCTGTCCCTGATGTTTTTCCTGGAGAAAAGTGACTTCTTTGCTGCCCTTCTTGACAGCAGGCCATCCTCCAAAAGTCTTCGCCTCACTGTGCGTGCAGATGCAATCACACCTGCTTGCTGCCATTCCTGAGCAAGCTCTGCACTGGTGGTTCCCCGATCCCGCAGCTGAATCAACTTTAGGAGACGGTCCTGGCGCTTGCTGGACTTTCTTGGGCGCCCTGAAGCCTTCTTCACAATAATTGAACCGCTCTCCTTGAAGTTCTTGATGATCCGATAAATGGTTGATTTAGGTGCAATCTTACTGGCAGCATTATCCTTACCTGTGAAGCCCTTTTTGAGCAAATCAATGATGACAGCACGTGTTTCCTTGCAGGTAACCATGGTTGACAGAGGAAGAACAATGATTCCAAGCACCACCCTCCTTTTGAAGCTTCCAGACTGTTATTTGAACTCAATCAGCATGACAGAGTGATCTCCAGCCTTGTCCTCATCAACACTCACATCTGTGTTAACGAGAGAATCACTGACATGATGTCAGCTGGTCCTTTTGTGGCAGGGCTGAAATGCAGTGGAAATGTTTTTGGGGGATTCAGTTCATTTGCATGGCAAAGAGGGACTTTGCAATTAATTGCATTCATCTGATCACTCTTCATAACATTCTGGAGTATATGCAAATTGCCATCATACAAACTGAGGCAGCAGACTTTGTGAAAATTAATATTTGTGTCATTCTCAAAACTTTTGGCCACAACTGTATTTCTGATGCCCTAAGACTTTTTCTAGTATATGTTTTTTCTAAGATCCCTTCTCCATCTGCTTTTCCAGAAATCAAAGCCTTTACTTATGCCTAATTTTTAAGATGGAAAATAGTTGAAAAATGTATCTACGCCTTCATTCTTCCAAAATATACTCTTAGCTTTCATTTGACAACCAATTGGATAGAAGTACAACGCTTTACAAATATCTTCCTTATTTGGGTTCACAGTCTTTAGTAGTTCACACCTAATCCCCGTTATATGACACAATGGTTTCCAGATATTCTGTAAGAAACAGAATTCTCCCCGTTATGATGAGAAATGTGCTCTAATCCAACCCTTCATGACTACTAAACCAAAGAGCTTGGAATCGACGCCAGGCTATCAAACAACACACTCAATTAAAACTGATTCAGCTGATAACACCATAACAAAACGACAGGTTTTAAAAATTCATGAATAAGTTCAAAGAGCTATTTTAACAACAAAACACTAATCTGATTGATACAATGGAATAGTAATACATAGAAATATGGAACATCAAGCGCAAGAGCCAGCAGATGTAGCCTATATTTGGAGTGTGTAGCGTAACATGTACCGCATGTTCAATATCATCAGATTATGATGATACACATGATGAATCACATTTAATCACAGCTTTAATCAAATGCTAACTGCTCATTTAATTACACTCGCAGGGGGGGATGCCAAGAGTGTGCAAAGCAGTAATCAAGGCAAAGGGTGGCTATTTGAAGAATCTCAAATATAAAATTACTACATGATTCCAAATGTTATTTCATAGTTTTGATGTCTTCACTATTATTCTACAATCTATAAAACAGTAAAAATAAAGAAAAAGTAGGTGTTCTAAAACTTTTGACCAGTAGTGTACGCGCACCACAGTTTGCCTGTCCCCTTCTCTCGCTCCCTCGCCCTGGCAGCATCACATTAGTGGAAATCAAGACAGTTCTCAGGGCAGAGCTGGTTGTCACGTTGCCGGGGACAATTTTATCTAACCCTTTCCTAACCTTAACCTAATACTCCTAACCTGCCACGTTAATTATCCTAACCTGCTGCGTAAGTTCTATTAACCGGCTACAAAAAGTGACTTCTGCTAGTCAAAACCAGCAGACCTGCCCTGAGAACAAATGTTGTTTCCACTAATGCGATACAGCCTCGCGCTTGCTCTCCTGCTCTTTCTCTTCACTAATAATGTGAGTGTGTGTTCAGTCTTAGGTCTGTTAGGTCTTAGGCGTGTAGAATATCGTAGACTATTCATTGAGGATAGGCCCTGCTTTACTGAAGTTGCGAGACATTGTAAGCCAATAAATTGCGTGATAAGGAATTCCATTGCGAGATGCAGCTTTTGATTGCCGGTCTAGTGCATGGTTCTGTCTGCCTGGTGTCCGACCCTGTGCCTCTCCCATCTCTCTGCATCCCTCGCTAGCTCGCCATGAAAGATGTAACTGTTTGTGTTCTCATTAGTACGGCAACTAATCAGTCTCCTCCGTTCAAAAATTATGAATCTTAAGAGTCGATTCCTTAAAAAATCGAATCTTGACATTCAGAAATGGGAGTCGACACCGGGAATCGATGTGCAAGCAGTCGAGGAATCAATTATTTTGGAGTCGACTTTCCACCACTACGTCATCGCCAACAGTTGGAAAGTCCTGTTTGGCAATACTTTGAGAAGTTAAATGAGAAGGAAATGAAAACTTTGCGAGGTGGAACTGAGGTATAGTAATGGTAGTACAGGTGCAATGCATCTGAAAGAGACGCACCGTGAGACCCAAACCGTTGCTGGCAGCAGGGTGTCTCCTTGATTTCATTATCACCCATCTCTGTATCCCTGGGAGATCACCGATTAACTTTGATTATGGTCACTGCCCAGCGCCTCTGACGTCTCTGTGACATCACTAAGCCCCGCCCATCTTGCGAGCTGACACAGTGTTTTGCAGCAGTGCTGTGCAGGTCCTCTGAAGTTGAGTTTAATCTGAGTAACGGCAGGTGGCTGACACATACAGCTGTTGGTGTGATTATAACACACACACACACACACACACACACACACACACACACACACACACACAGAGTGCACACTAGAGCTGGGACGATAAACCTAAAATTATCAACACCGACAACTTATTGTTGACATTTTGCTGATATCATTCATTACGATAAAGAACCTATAGGGCCCTAATAGAAAAATATGAAGTTTGAAATGAAATGTTTCCTCATATTTGTGATTGTTAACAATTGATAGCTACAACATTCAAAATAGTAGTAGTAGTTTAAAGGGTAATATTAAAAAAATTACTGTGGTGCACATGAAATGTTATAAACATATCGTTCCATTTATTGTTATAATTCAGTAAATTTGTTGTGATTTTTGTCAACATCACCCAGCTCTAGGTCACACAGTCACACACACACACAGAATGTGCACACAAACGCAGTTAGAATTAGTTCCCTCCCACAGTCACACACACAAACACAAAGACACGCAGCTACTCCACCCAGTGACATTGTGACAATGACAAAACAAGTTTAGTAAAGAACAGCCTACGTGCCCACACCACATTTTCCCCATCCTTTCATCTGAACCGTGTTTGGCACTCCTCTCCTCTGCATGCTGAATATCAAATGGTTATCAGGCTGGGCAGTCATGCAGTAAATGACTGGCTACCCTGTTAATACAACACAGGTTCCCCAGACTGGAGCCAGATGTAATCCCTTACTGACTGTGTGTGTGTTCATGCGTGCATAGGGGACCAGGCGTTGGAAGGACAGGCCTAGCTGATAAACACTATGGGAGACGTAGAGGAGAGGTGCATCTCGGAGGTCTCCTCCAGGTATTTCCCCTGACGCCCTGCAGCAGCCTGAGGCCCTGTCTCCTCTTCCTCTCCCCGCCACCCTCAACCACCTCCTCAACTCCCACTTCACCCCGTCTGCTCTCTCTTTTCATGTCCTGTCATCTCCCCCTCATGAGATTGTCCAGGTGGGAGGCTACAGTACATAATGACACTGAACCATCTCTGGCATGCGGTCGTTGATTAAAATGTTCATTAACACTGTACAGCTCATGTGATGAGACCTGCTGCCACACCCGGCCCCCTTCAGCTGACCACCTGGGCCCACCTGTCTCTGTAACACCCCTCCACCCAGGTAAACACACACCGGCTGGTTAATAAAGAGCCTCTCACACACCAACACACACATTCTGGTTTAATAAACGAGCCTCTCTATTCAAGCTAAATAAATAAATAAATACGCACACACACACACACACACACACACACACGCAGTTCTGTTTCATTAAGAGGCTCCATGGTGGTGGCACAAACCCCAATCTCCCTTATACGCACCGTCTGTTTAATAAACACTCATCCCATCTCAACCCCCAGGAGCTGACATTAGTCAACACAAACACAATAAACACCATTACAGACGCGTGGGCGCGCACACACACACACACACACACACACACACACACACACACACACACACACACACACACACACACACACACACACACCAATGACCCTACGGCGTGGAAGGTCGGATAGATATGGCAGTGTGTGTGTGTGTGTGTGTGTAATGAATTAGTAACATTTCTCTGGCGGCCTGAGTCGCGTAGGTGAAAAATGCTACTGGTTGCTTCCTTCATTAAGTAGCTTGTCTGTCTGTCAAAGGAGCATGAGAAGCAACGTCACTTTGTGTGTTGATTCGTTTTTAACTGCCGCCGTAATCTGTTTTCTGAACTGAGATTAATCCCGCCTGTCGAGGGCTTCTAATAAATGGAGGTATTAAAGCGTATGAAGTGAGACGCTCCATCACAGATTAATCTAGCGGGGGTCAGAGAGCGCCTAAATCTAATTTAGGAGAAGAAGAAATAATATGCATTTGAGATTAATACCTTAAATGTAAACAGATACTGGAAGGAGAGAATCACAAAGATGAAATGAAGGAGGTTGAATCTTGACCTTGGGACAGAGAAAGTTGACCCTCATATCATGCCTCTGTGGCCTGTCCCCTCATAGCCTGGTTCCGCTCTAGGTTTCTTCCTAGGTTTTGGCCTTTCTAGGGATTTTCAAGCGACTCACTGTCTTCTTGGTAAGCAACTCCAGTGTAGATTTGGCTATGTGTTGTAGGTTATTGTCCTGCTGAAAAGGTGAATTCCTCTCCCAGTGTCTTGTGTTAAGCAGACTGAAGGTTTTCCTCAAGGATTTTGCCTGTGCTTAGCTCCATTACATTTATTTGTGAAATCCCTGAGTGGTTTCCTTCCTCTCCGGCAACAGAGTTAGAAAGGACGCCTGTATCCTTGTAGGTACTGGGTGTATTGATACACAATCCAAAGTGTTAATTAAGAACTTTACCATGCTCAAAGGGATATTTAAAGCCTGCTTTTTTTTCTACCAATATATGCCCTTCTTTGCAAGGCACTGGAAAACACTCCCTGGTCTTTGTGGTTGAATTTGTGTTTGAAATTCACTGCCCGACAGGGACCTTACCGGTAATTGTATGTGTGAGGCACAGACATGAGGCGGTCATTAAAAAATTATGTTAAACACTATTAATGCACACAGAGTGAGCCAATGCAACTTATTACGTGACTTGTTAAGCACATTTTAACTCCTGAACTTATTTAGGCTTGCCATAACAAAGGGGTTGAATACTTATTGACCCAAGACACTTCAGCTTTTCATTTTTAATTCATTTGTACCAAAACAATTCTAAAAACATTATTCCACTTTGACATTATTGTGTGTAGGCCAGGGACAAAAAAAAAACTAAATTTAATTAATTTCAAATTCAGGCTGTAAAACAACAAAATGTGGGGGAAAACGTAAAGGGTGTGAATACTTTGTGAAGGCACTGTATATCCCAAGAGAATTCAAAGCTTACTGTGAATACTGTACAGCACGACTATGCCAGTGGCTCTAGGGTATTTTCTAAGAGCTTCCTAAAGACTGAGAGACATATTAGTTGACTATATACACACCGTACTAATCATCCCATACAATCTGTCTCATCCCATAACCACACATAATGATACACGCCACATGGAAACAATGTGGCATGCCTTCCCTTCACGCCGCTGTCAGTCAATGTGTCACACAGCAATAACATACAGACACCGTGACACACACAATCTACGGCAACAGCTGGGGAGAATCCAAACAAACGTGGATAGACGAGACATCAGGAGGATGGCAGAGAAAACAGCGTCGAGTTTAACGAGAGGAAAGCTGTTTCAGATGGGTTGTCAGTAGCCTGTCTCTGCCTGAGCTGCGTTCAAAAGAGGATCTGGATTGAGCTGCATCATTAGAGGAGTTTCAAAAGGCTGCGCGATGATCAGGTGAACAGTGTTGACAGGACATGAAACAAAGCCTGTATTGTAGCGCTTGTGCATCAATTTCATTGTTTCCCCTTCTCATCTCCTTCAGCTGTAACTCAACACCAAAGCCTGATGGAGTATGGCACATCATTAGCAATAGAGACAGAAGGGATGCAGGGGGGAAATTATTTTTACTTATACACAAAAGGGGATTCAGTATGCCTGTGTTCTACACTTCTACAGAGATGGAGAACGAGACAGAGAACGAGAGTGAGAGAGAGAGGTCCTCCCCTCTCAGAGGACCTGAGCCCTAGGACCATGCTTCAGGACTTCCTGGCCTGATGACTCCTGGCTGTCTTCAGTCTGGTCGTGCTGCTGCTCCAGTTTCAACTGTTCTGCCTGCAGCTATGGAACCCTGACCAGTTCACCAGACGTGCTACCTTGTCCCGGACTGCACCTGCGGTCTCGATCTCTGAAAGCTTGGCTATGAAAAGCCAACAGACATTTACTCCTGAGGTGCTGACCTGATGCACCCTCTACAACCACTGGGATTATTATTTGACCCTGGTGGTCATCTATGAACGATTGAACATCTTAAAGAACAATCTGGCCTTAATGGACATGTAGTCTTATAATCTCCACCCGGCACAGCCAGAAGAGGACTGGCCACCCCTCAAGGTTACTTGCTAGGTTCCTACCTTTCTAGGGAGTTTTTCCTAGCCACCGTGCTTCTACATCGACATTGCTTGCTGGTTGGGGTTTTAGGCTGAAGTTTTCTGTATAGCACTTTGTGACATCTGCTTTAAATTAAATTGATTAGAGAGAGAGAGAGAGAGAGAAAGAAAGAGAGAAAGAGAGAACAATGGAAAAGCCAAATTGGGATATTTATATCAAGACCGTCACTATGTACACTGTTGGGCCAGACTCCACTGGGGACCATGAAAGGCTGAGGAGGATTGTGGGTAATTCATCAGGCGGCGGCTGTGCGGAGGCCCTTGATTAGTGTCGAAAAGGAACCTCAGTCAGGATTCTACAGCCTTCCGGAAGCCCATTCATTATTACACATTGTCAGTGTCCCAGAGCATTGCTCCACGTGTCACTTTAGACATAAACATCCATGTTGGAGATTTGATGAGTCTGACTACTACATAATTGCTGAGACCTGAGAGATGAGATGCTGTGTGTCTGGGATATTTTTCTAACCATTGTGTGCATGTTTCCCCTTAACTAGTGCCAGAAGCCAAGTCAGAGAAAAATATTACATTCAAACCAACCTTTTTCAACTAAAAACATGATTTATTTCAACAAATATAAAAATGATTTATATACACTGCTCAAAAAAATAAAGGGAACACTTAAACAACACAATGTAACCAAGTAAATCACACTTCTGTGAAATCAAACTGTCCACTTAGGAAGCAACACTGATTGACAATACATTTCCCATGCTGTTGTGCAAATGGAATAGACAACAGGTGGAAATTATAGGCAATTAGCAAGACACCCCCAATAAAGGAGTGGTTCTGCAGGTGGGGACCACAGACCACTTCTCAGTTCCTATGCTTCCTGGCTGATGTTTTGGTCGCCTTTGAATGCTGGCGGTGCTTTCACTCTAGTGGTAGCATGAGACGGAGTCTACAACCCACACAAGTGGCTCAGGTAGTGCAGCTCATCCAGGATGGCACATCAATGCGAGCTGTGGCAAGAAGGTTTGCTGTGTCTGTCAGCGTAGTGTCCAGAGCATGGAGGCACTACCAGGAGACAGGCCAGTACATCAGGAGACGTGGAGGAGGCCGTAGGAGGGCAACAACCCAGCAGCAGGACCACTACCTCCGCCTTTGTGCAAGGAGGAGCAGGTGGAGCACTGCCAGAGCCCTGCAAAATGACCTCCAGCAGGCCACAAATGTGCATGTGTCTGCTCAAACGGTCAGAAACAGACTCCATGAGGGTGGTATGAGGGCCCGACGTCCACATATGGGGGTTGTGCTTACTGCCCATCACCGTGCAGAATGTTTGGCATTTGCCAGAGAACACCAAGATTGGCAAATTTGCCACTGGCGCCCTGTGCTCTTCACAGATGAAAGCAGGTTCACACTGAGCATGTGACAGATGTGACAGAGTCTGGAGACGTTGTGGAGAACGTTCTGCTGCCTGCAACATCCTCCAGCATGACCGGTTTGGCGGTGGGTCAATCATGGTGTGGGGTGGCATTTCTTTGGGGGGGCCGCACAGCCCTCCATGTGCTCGCCAGAGGTAGCCTGACTGCCATTAGGTACCGAGATGAGATCCTCAGACCCCTTGTGAGACCATATGCTGGTGCGGTTGGCCCTGGGTTCCTTCTAATGCAAGACAATGCTAGACCTCATGTGGCTGGAGTGTGTCAGCAGTTCCTGCAAGAGGAAGGCATTGATGCTATGGACTGGCCCGCCCGTTCCCCAGACCTGAATCCAATTGAGCACACCTGGGACATCATGTCTCGCTCCATCCACCAACGCCACGTTGCACCACATACTTTCCAGGAGTTGGCAGATGCTTTAGTCCAGGTCTGGGAGGAGATCCCTCAGGAGACCATCCGCCACCTCATCAGGAGCATGCCCAGGCGTTGTAGGGAGGTCATACAGGCACGTGGAGGCCACACACACCACTGAGCCTCATTTTGACTTGTTTTAAGGACATTACATTAAAGTTGGATCAGCCTGTAGTGTGGTTTTCCACTTTAATTTTGAGTGTGACTCCAAATCCAGACCTCCATGGGTTGATAAATTGGATTTCCATTGATTATTTTTGTGTGATTTTGTTGTCAGCACATTCAACTATGTAAAGAAAAAAGTATTTAATAAGATTATTTCTTTCATTCAGATCTAGGATGTGTTGTTTCAGTGTTCCCTTTATTTTTTTGAGCAGTATATTTGATACTTACACAAAAGCAATGATCCTGACATGAAACACTTAAAAAAGAAACCAACAATGCTGAACATCCACAAGCACATTACATCACGATTCTAAAAACACAAGTCACATTTTAAATTGGACGATATCCTAGGCATCCTTGTGCCTTACGGGTGTCCCACACAGTGCCTGAGGAGAATCCCTGTCTCTGTAGGAGGGAGATACCAGAGATACCAGTGTCCACAGGACCCGAGAACAGTACTGATAACCACCGTCTCTCCTCCCAAAATGTCATTAGGCATTCTGTCTCCCTACATAATCTGCCATGTTGATTTTGTTTGCCTTTGATATAACGGTCTTATCTCTGTACCCTTTGCACAGCGTGGATTTATCCCCAGGCAACAGGAGAGAAAGTCACTTTTATCCAAATTCCCCAAAATGACTAAGTAACAAAAGGAGGGAAACTAATTATGTATCAAAGAGGCATATCTCAAACCAGGCTTATTATCCACTCACGTCCTTGAGTGGTGGCGCAACACTGACCTTGTCATGCAAAAGAGAAGATATTTCTCCTGCCTTGTTTATATACAATTATTTTTTTTATTTCAACTTTATTTAACTAGGCAAGTCAGTTGAGAACAAATTCTTATTTACAATGACGGACAACCCCGGCCAAACCCTAACCCGGATGATGCTGGGACTCCCAATCACGGTCGGTTGTGATACAGCCTGGATAGTGTTGAGATAGTGTTGAGAGTGTGTGTGTGTGTGGTCTTACCAGTGTCGTTTCCTTGGCTCCCCTCTCTCTTCAGCATCTGGACAGCTCCCACGTATTTCTTCAACTGGACCTTGAGGACCTCGTTCTCCCTGCAGACACACACACACACACACACACACAGAGAATCAAGGCCTAGGCCCAGACAGAGAGCAGCAGACTGGAACAGTACACAGACAGGAACAGTAACTGTGTTGGTTTCTGTGTCTGTGGCAGGCTTACAGCCTTGTAAACCCCAGCCCATCTCTGGAGCTGGATTATACATGCAGCCCTACAATTTTTCTGTGATTGCTTACTGTCACTGAAGACTGTGCACAAGGATGGTGCAAGTGTGTATGTTCAAAAAAAGTGTGTAGCGGTATATATTCTTACAGGGCCTGTGCGGAGGATTACTGTTGGTTTGAGGGAAAATCAATCAGAATCTAAGAGAATTACAGTGCTGTAAATAATAACTACCTTCCTTCCTCCCCTGCTCTTTGTACCCTGCTTATCGCATCCCATTTTACCCCTACAAAGGACACTCGGGATGGGAGATCTCTGAAAGCCGGCTGACGAGCTCTCGGAGGGACGATTGGGCCTTTGTTATCGGAGTCGGCGAGCCGAGACACAATTCCGCTGCCATTTAATTAAAGGTAATAAATGGTCTGGCGTTCCGGAGGCGAGGGAGGGGATTCCACGGCTCAGGTGCGTCTCATTGATCTCTCAGAATGTGCCCTCCTGCTGAGTCACAGGCAGGTTAACAGTCACACACAAGTTGGCTTTAACTCATGTAAGCCCGTCTCACATACACACACAGGTCCGCTTTGTGTGTGTAAGCCCACACACACACGCCTCCTGTACATGTTTAATGTTACATTAGAAAGATAGAGGCTGACTGCAGGATATATAAACTATAAATGGATCGCTCAGGAACCAGACGCCTGAGGAACTGGACTGGAACACAAATACACATCTCCTCTACATCTAGAGGTAGAGATACAATGATACAACTAAAGACACAGAAGAGAGGTAGAAACAGAGATAAATGCCATATTGACAGACAGGTGTATCTATATAATAAGAGCAACCTACGGGCCGTATGGGCCTATGTAGTCTATCACTATGTAGCAGTCTGTTGTACTGTAAAGTAATATAAAAGGTGTCACCGCAGGAAAGACAATGTAGAGAACATCCTATGAGGATAATGTAGAGGCTGTGTTATTACACAAACCCCACCCAAATCCACAGTATCTGACCAAATTCAATTCCCTGGAACTGTAGAATATGTCGCAGACAGTCATTTTTATATGGGTTCATCGTTCTACATTACGGTGCAAGTGTCCCTGAAAGTTTCAAAGGCATCCTACAGCACTCACCTTCCTGTGTATTATACACCCGGTACCTGACGTTGAGGGCGTTTAACATGGAGGGGATTCCGTCCAAAAAGCTCTCTGTCTAAATGGACGCTCTCTAAACCCATTAGTGAAATTGGATCAGTGGAATGAGTCTCAGACGGGGTGAGGAAAGGCCCAGATATCAGAGAGAGTGAGAGGCAGGAAGAGGCGCAACAACTTCCTGTGACCTCTACTTAGGGCTTCTGGGATAGAGGTCACAGAGGTTTTATTTGGATTTGATATAAAAAAAAATTTTTTAACATATGCTATAAAGCCGCCCCAGTTAGAGAAAACATTACAGTAATACACTGAGGATAAAACAAAACAAAGCCAAAATAAAGGATGTTTAAATCTAAGAGCAATTTAGAGCAGGGGTTCTCAAACCTCTCGTTCAATGTATTTTAACTATTCCACAGATAGCACACCTGATACAAATTGTCAACTCAATCATCAAGCACTTGACTAGGTGAATCAGGTGACTTAGTTCAGGGGATTCACTGAGGAGAGGTTTGAGAACCACTTATTTATATGCTCTGCAAACAATGCTTCAAACAGGTACTTTGGTTTTCCTTTCATAAACATTCTTCCTCAATGCCCACAGTAAAGTTAGGCAGACAGTGTACAGTAGAAGATTGTTCAAAGTGGGAGAACTTCAGCTGTACAGTAGGCCCTTGAGACAGCTGGATAATTGACTTCACAAAGCAGCAAAACAACTAAAATCCTCTCAACAACTAGAGTAAAACTGGCCAAACCGTAGGTGTTTTCTTTACAGTACATCAAAATATCCCATTCCCAACAACCTTCAGGAAACGCTGAATGACAATAAGAAAAGCTAACGATCTCTCTTTAGTCTTCTCTCAGTGGGTTTCTTCTAACCACCCACCAAACAGAGAGGAGGACCACTTTCTCCTTGGCCAGGCCCACTCTCTCCTGGCTGCCTGCCTACCCGCCAGCCTGGTTGAGTTCTAGTTTCTGCTCTGCTAACGTCACTGGGAGACTGGCCGGAGCTCCATGCTGGTAGGGAATAGGATTTCTCTGCATGTGTGTATGTGTCCGTGCGTGCAAACATGTGCCTCAGTCAGTCAGTGTTACATACCGTACATTCGGAAAGTATTTAGACCCCTTGACTTTTTCTACATTTTGTTACGATACAACCTTATTCTAAAATGTATTAAATAGTTTTTTTCCCTCATCAATCTACACACAATACCCCATAATGACAAAGCAAAAATCAGGTTTTTAGAAATGTTTCCACATTTATAAAAAATACTAAACTGAAGTATTACATTTACATAAGCATTCAGACCTTTTACTCAGTACTTTGTTGAAGCACCTTTCACAGCGATTACAGCCTTAAGTCTTCTTGGGTATGACGCTACAAGCTTGGCACACCTGTATTTGGGGAGTTTCTCCCATTCTTCTCTGCAGATCCTCTCAAGCTCTGTCAGGTTGGATGGGGAGTGTCTCTCCAGAGAAGTTTGATCGGGTTCAAGTCTGGGCTCTGGCTGGGCCACTCAAGGACATTCAGAGACTTGTCCCGAAGCCACTCCTGTGTTGTCTTGGCTGTGTGCTTAGGGTCGTTGTCCTGTTGGAAGGTGAACCTTCACCCCAGTCTGAGGTCCTGAGCGCTCTGGAGCAGGTTTTCATCAAGGGTTTCTCTGTACTTTGCTCCGTTCATCTTTCCCTCGATCCAGACTAGTCTCCCAGTCCCTGCCGCTGAAAAACATCCCTACAACATGACGCTGCCACCACCATGCTTCACCGTAGGGATGGTGCCACGTTTCCTCCAGACGTGACGCTTAGCATTCAGGCCAAAGTGTTCCATCTTGGTTTCATCAGACCAGAGAATCTTGTTTGAGTCTTTAGGTGCCTTTTGTCAAACTCCAAGCAGGCTGTCATGTGCCTTTTACTGAGTGGCTTCCGTCTTGCCACTCTACCATAAAGGCCTGATTGGTGGAGTGCTTCAGAGATGGTTGTCCTTCTGGAAGGGTCTCCATTTCCACAGAGGAACTCTAGAGCTCTGTCAGAGTGACCATCGGGTTCTTGGTCACCTCCCTGATCAAGGCCCTTCTCCCCCAATTGCTCAGGTCACTGTGTTCTTGGGGACCTTCAATGCTGCAGAAATGTTTTGGTACCCATCCCCAGATCTGTGCCTCGACACAGTCCCGTCTCGGAGCTCTACGGACAATTCCTTCGACCTCTTTTGCTCTGACATGTACTGTCAACTGTGGGACCTTATATAGACAGGTGTGTGGCTTTCATGTCCAATCAATTGAATTTACCACAGGTGGACCCCAATTAAGTTGTAGAAACATCTCAAGGATGATCAATAGAAACAGGATGCACCTGAGCTCAATTGCGAGTCTCATAGCAAAGGGTCTGAATACTTATGTAAGTCACTTTTTATTTTGTATACATTTGCTAAAAAAAAATCTGTTTTCGCTTTCTCATTATGGGGTATTGTGTGTAGATTAAGTATTTATTTTGCATTTAATCCATTTTAGAATAAGGCTGTAAAGGAACAAAATGTGGAAAAAGTCAAGGGGTCTGAATACTTTCAGAATGCACGTCAGAAGCACTGCCTCAGTTAGTGTGTGGCCCACGTCTTAACCAGCCCAGTACCCACTCCTCTCACTGTGCTGAAATCAATATGGGTACCTCTATGAGAGCAGCTCAGCCCAGCTCATGTCCACTGGGCTTTGTTAGACACAAACACAGGGAGGGCTTACTTACCAGCGCCAGTATTTTTAGCTACTATTGATCATATCAGGCCATATTTGGGTGGAGGATAGCACTTGAGTTTGAGTGGCTGGAGCTTCCAGTTTGTCTTGAAGGCGTAGAGGAGCGGAAAGACTAAACCACTCAAATGTACAAAGTGCACACCGCAGCATACTCAACACTTAAAACGCCACCCATAAAACACACATATTGAACTTCTAAAGACTGTTTCCAGTGAGTGTGGGTTTGTCTGTCTCTAACCACCAATATTCCTACTGTAGCCATGGGAAGCTGCCACTGGGAACAACCTCCACCAGCGATCTGGTACCCACCTGCCCAGAGCCTGGACCTTGGCTGTGTGTCTCTCCTCCAGCTCATCCAGGCGTCTCCTCAGGGCGTCTGTCTCCTGTCTCAGCCCAGCAGAGTGCTCCATCTCCCCATCCAGCAGGCTGCGCAGGGACCTGGAGCCCCGGAGGACACATCAGCACAATACTGTTAGCATACAGTCACACACACAACAGAACACTGGCATACACAGTCTGCTCACAACTCTCAGAAAACCCACAGACATACATAGCTCTAAATTCCCCTTGATTTTTCACGTCAAAGATCAACTCATCCCACCAACATTAGCAGAGAGGATCTCACATGTTCAGTTCATCCAGCTCATCCTTCCTGTTCATCATGGCAACTATGGCCTGGCGGAGCTCCACTGTGGACAGAGGACAGAGACCGTTAACACTGAGACAAATAAAACACAGACACAAACAAATTGATATGTATATATGTATATATATCTGTACAAGTGTTTACTGTTCACATTTCTTTTACTCAGCTCTTATTTAAGTCTCATCATTAGCGGAGCTGACTGATACCTAAATACTAACCTGGTTCCATACTGTACTGTGCTGCCTGTAGCCAACTCTTCCGTCGTTGTCATGACTACACACGAGTTAGCTCCAGAACATAGAGCATGGGACCAGCCAGGCTACTAATATACTACCTCTGCCCAGATACACACTTTAGCACCATACAGTCTCAGCACAGCTCTGTATTCACATGACGGATATAGGCTAATATATAGCACTGCACTGAGAGAAGTAGGTCTATGGAAAAAGGGCCAAGATACGGCAGCCTTATGAATACCAAAGTATTTACTCAATTAAAAGCAAATGAATAATGCAGATCAGCTCTTGGCTACATTAACAGCAGGGAAGCGCGAAGAAGTGGAACGCGTTTTGGCCCCAGACACATTTCAAAAAGTAGGTTTACAACCCAAAGTGCCTGGTTGAGGAGGTGAAGAAGAGGATGACGAAGGAGAAGAAAAGGTAGAGGACAGCCCCATTATATCTGGAGCTCCCAATTCCACATCAGTGCTCCAGAAATAGGTGTGACATTTACAACAACCGTGCGTTCACCACAGGAAGCCAGCACCGGCAATCCATTAAGGAGCTTTATAGAGAGGCGCCCCTCTGTTGCACTACAACTGTGTGTGTGTGCTTGTGCGTATGTGGGTTTGTGTGTGATGCAGGCAGTGTATGGATTTGGACAATGGTTCCCATTACAGATCCAGTTAAACGGCAGACGCCATTATGGTGTTTTTTACTGCACACAATGTTCTCTATCTATACACACAAACACAAAAACACACACACAGCTCTTCTTTTGAGAGCTCCTAATCGTGTGAGTGTTCGACTATAGACGTGAGTCATGACTATAGATGTGCCTGTGGGTCTAGATGTGCCGCCACACTCAGATCCCCTGCCCTAACTCACATTACAGGCTTAGTGTGTTCCACACACAGGAAACAGCATCAATATGAGCATCAGCCGGGCTACCCTCTGCTAAACTTTAGGAAATTACGCAAATCACGTTCTGGAGTCGAAAACAGAGACAGTGTGTAAACTGTTGACTGGATCAGGGCATTTTACATTCCAGGAAGTGTTGAAAGACAGTAGAGCGGACGAAATGTCGATTAATGGTGTGTGTTGTTTACAGAAATGAAACCTATCAAATAAGACATGCTTTTCTGAGTGTTGCGTTCTGTTTCACTCATATCATCCTTTGTTACAGTAAACTGTAGGCTAGCTACCATTACAGTACACAGAGGCACACTGACTCAGCAGTGCCATCACCTGGTTGAATAACGGATTTTTTATTTTACCTTTATTTAACTAGACAAGTCAGTTAAAACAAATTCTTATTTTTAATGACGGCCTAGGAACAGTGGGTTAACTGCCTTGTTCAGGGGCAGAACGACAGAATTGTACCTTGTCAGATTGGGGATTCGATCTTGCAACCTTTCGGTTACTAGTCCAACACTAACCACTAGGCTACCTGCCGCCCAAATGATCATCATACAGGATTCCCTTCTTATTACCAAACACATGTACAGTATACCACACACACCCACTGTCATTGACTCTGGTAGACCAGGGGTGGCACTGTGCAGTACACTGGAGAGAGGTGCATTCTGGACCGGCGGGCTGGGCTCCAAGCTGTAGCACCACAGAGAGAGAGAGGTTACGTACATATCTCCATCCAATAACTCAAATCAAATGTTATTTGTCACATGCGCCAAATACAACAGGTATTACAGTGAAATGCTTACTTACAAGCCCTTAACCAACAATGCAGTTATAAGACCCCCAAAAAATAAAAGTAACAAATAATTAAAGAGAAGTAGTAAAATGACAATAGCGAGGCACCGGTTAGTCGAGTTAATTGAGGTACTATGTACATGTAGGTAGAGTTATTAAAGAGACTATGCATAGATAATACCAGAGAGTAGCAGCAGCGTAGAAGAGGGGGGAGGAGTATGGGGGCAATGCAAATAATCTGGGTAGCCATTTGACTAGATGTTCAGGAGTCTTATGGCTTGGGGGTAGAATATGTTTAGAAGCCTCTTGGACCTAGACTTGGCGCTCCGTGCGGTAGCAGAGAGAACAGTCTATGACTAGGGTGGCTGGAGTCTTTGACAATTTTTAGGGCCTTCCTCTGACACTGCCTGGTATAGAGGTCCTGGATGTCAGGCGGCTTGGCCCCGGGGATGTACTGGGCCGTACGCACTACCCTCTGTAGTGCCTTGCGGTCGGAGGCTGAGCAGTTGCCATACCAGGCAATGATGCAACCCATCAGGAAGCTCTCGATGGTGCAGCTGTAAAACCTTTTGAGGATCTGAGAACCCATGACAAATCTTTTCAGTCTCCTGAGGGGAATAGGTTTTGTCGTGCCCTCTTCATGACTGTCTTGGTGTGCTTGGACCATGTTAGTTTGTTGGTGATGTGGATGCCAAGGAACTTGAATCTCTCAACCTGCTCCACTACAGCCCGGTCGATGAGAATGGGGGCGTGCTCAGGCCTCCTTTTCCTGTAGTCCACAATCATCTCCTTTGTCTTGATCACGTTGAGGGAGAGGTTCTTGTCCTTGCACCAGACGGCCAGGTCTCTGACCTCCTCTCTATAGGCTGTCTCGTCGTTGTCGGTGATCAGGCCTACCACTGTTGTGTCATCGGCAAACTTAATGATGGTGTTGGAGTCGTGCCTGGTCGTGCAGTCATGAGTGAACAAAGAGTACAGGAGGGGACCCTGTGTTGAGGATCAGCGTGGTGGATGAGTTGTTACCTACCCTTACCACCTGGAGGCGGCCCATCAGGAAGTCCAGGATCCAGTTGCAGAGGGAGGTGTTTAGTCCCAGGGTCCTTAGCTTATTGATGAGCTTTGAACTCAATATGATTGATCTGAGTGCAGTTTTCCTCCCACCCTTGTTAAGATGATGCTTATGTAAAATGGACTGACAACTTACTTGAACTGTAGCTGGGATCTGGTCGTCTCGTAGTCGCCGACTGGACCCGTTGAATCTGTCTGTACAGGAAATGCAACCGTATCTTTCACTGAGCCGACTGAAACAAAATGAAAGTGAAAAACAATGAGAGAGAGAAAGTACCTAAATGCTGACGTATCTGTCTGGGTTTAATGCTTTCCATATTCTACAAAAGCTTAGTAAATTTACACTTCTCTGTTTTCTCATGAGCTTTATCACTAAGCAACCTCGCCCACTATTCTCTTTTAACACCAGTCTGCTGTTGCTATAGAAACTATCCCCAAAAATGAACACATATGAACCAACACATTATAACCAAAATTCTGTGGTTGTGTAAGAAATGACTGTTGGGCTCAGAGGACTGGGTTGAGAAACACTGCTGTAGAGGAGAGGAGCCTCACCTGGCTGAGCGTAGGAGTGGCTGGAGGCCACAGGAATGAGGATGTCTGAACTGTCATTATCAGTTCTGGCCTGCAGGGCGCTCCACGTTGGCACTCTGTAACAGACAAACATGTTACAACACAGAAAAGTACACCTGTTCATATCAATCCTTGATTAGGAGTTTCTGTCCCTGCTTATTGTATAGTTAAGAAAGTGCTAGATGATGTATAATCCTTAGTCTCCATGGTTACTCACTGGTCAGCGCTGGCCGTGTCATGAAAGGGGCTCTGTGGCTGTGGCCTACTCTTGTATACCTCTTCCTCCTCATCATCATTATCAATAATCTTGGTGTCAGGCAGAGCTCTGGAGAAAGGAGGCGACCCGGCCCAGCTGACTATCCCAGGATCGGGCAGCCCGTTCTGGAGAGGCGAGAGGGAGAAGGAGGACTCCAGTGGGTAAATACCCTCCTCCAGACTGACCTGAGGAGCAGTGGTGCTCTTCCAGGGAGTGACAGTCCCCCCCCCCACCTCTTCCTCATCCTCCGCTCCCCCATCCAGGTCGGCGAAGGAGATGATGTTGGTGATTTTCTTTTTCCTCCGTCGCTCCTTCCTCAGGCCAGAGTCTGGAGAGGAGAGAAAACATGTAGTCAGTTTCATCTCCATGTTTGTTGCCGTATTATTCCTTCCCTGAGTAATAATATGAATAGAACGGAATATAAATAATTGTTTATATGCACTGTCCCCCTCAGTGTCTGAGTTCCTTGTAATTTCTCCTCCCTACCTGCGGAGACGCTGCGTGGCAGGACAGGCAGTGGGTCTGAGGATCCGTCGGGGCAGTGTGTAGGGGTGAAGCCTGGCACCACAGCGGTGGCAGTGCTGATCTCTCGGAGTAGAGTGCTCACCCCCTGGGTGGACTCCTTCCATAGGCTCCCTATGCCCTGGGTGGACTCCTTCAGGAGGTGGCTCACGGAGGAGGAGGAGCCGCCCGCCCGGGTTACACCGTTCAGGTCTGTGTTGTCGATGTTGATGGCAAACAGGATGGAGTTTAGTCCTGTGTGAAGGGTGGAGAGAGAGGAGAGGGTCTGGTTACTAGTCGTTCACACAGCACTAATGGTAGTGGATAAGGTGAGTTGGTTCCCCCCAACTAACAATGTATAACTCCCTGAGAATTGGAAAAGTGCTACATAAATCCAAATCCATCAGCACTGCACTAGACACAGTAGGTGGGTAAACTCAGATTGCAGGTAGCGGTGATAAGTATAACATAAGTATATAAGTATAACACTAAGTATAACACTCCCTATACTTTCAATGCATCTTCCCGTATTGGTGGGTAAATGCTTACGCTAAATAGAAAAGCTGAGTAAACAGTGTTTACGCGCGTTCACCCTCCACTACACCACTGACTGCATATCACACAGGGAATAAGTGACTCAACTGTGACTCATGGCTTACTGTAAAGTAGCTCTCTGAATGGTAGAGACATGAATGTGTTTCACCACAGGAATCCGAGTCATGGTCTCACCTGCAGCCATGGTGGGCAGCATGCTGGCTCGCTCCTCGTCCAGAATAAACGCCCAGTCTTCATAGAATGTACTAGAAAACACAAAGAAATAAGATATAGTGGCAAGAAAGGTCCAGACTCCACACACACACACACTGACCTGAGATAAATACAGACATGCATACAAACAGACACGCACTCTTACCCGAGGCGTATGCCGTCTGCGAGCAGCGTGTGTAGGTAGCGTTCTAGTGAGTGTTCGTTGAGGGCACAGCGGAGCCAGGCGCGGCCGCGGCCCAGCTCAGAGAAGATGTGTCTCAGGGAGTAGAACCGCTGCAGCTCATGGCGGTTCAGATGCTCCTTCACATAGAGCCAGAACGTCAGCTCTGAGAGAGAGAAAGAGAAAGAGAGAGAGAGATGCACTAAAAAGAAAGTGAATGTCCACTGCTTGCTACTCCCAAGATCGATATCCTCTAACACAGCTAGAATTTGAACTCATTTCTGCACAATTAAAGCCATTTCTTACCAACTGAAGCTTCTGAATGGCCATGTCAAAGGTCAGAGATCAAAAGGTCAGAGAGCAGCCAGTAAAAGCTTAAAGATCATCTAAGTAATCACAGTTCTAAACCATCATATTCATCCACTGACTAATTAGCCATGTTCACACCTTCCTCCTTTTCCTCAGTTTGTCATCAAGACCTCAACATCTCCCCAGAGGATAGAGTCACCCAACACATCACCTATTGGCCAACAGAGTTTTCACTCTTTATATAACACCCAACTTGCAAGACAGTTTGAAAGTCTGTTCGCTGTAAGTTTTCAAGTTCTTGATAATTAGTGTGAATAACTGCTATGGAGGTCTCTCTTTAGCATAGCATTACCATATGGCCTTAGAACAATGTGTTATACAACAGCCTATTTCCCTCTGTAGCACTGGACTTATTAAACACTCATTATGGTAGCTGTGTCCCAGAGTTCTCTCTCCATCATCGCCAAGGCTTTGTTAACTGGGACAGGAAGGGCTAATGGAGAGGCCCAATGAAGTAAAAAAATGATCTACAAACTTGAAGTTTTGTAATTTCCTAAATACATAATCTGTCTAAAAACAACAACGCAAAGTAAAAACAAGTTGACATTGAGGTTAAAGTGTGCCTTCTCAATTTAACAAATGTTGCTAAGCGTTGCTTTAGACAAATTCAAGATGTTCTTTGTATGAAACATCTTAAATTACAGTTTACTTTGAGCAAATTCAGAATTTGCGATTAATCGTGATTAATCACAGCAAACCCTGCAATTAACTTAATGAAATGTTTGAATCGTTTGACAGCCCTAACAACAACAACATCTGGTCCACTGACACCTCTTTTAAAACGTGTTCAGCCAGGATTGTCGGTTTGAATTTTACCACTGCTTCTTTTAAGAAACCACAACAGGTGCTGGGCTGCCCTCAGAGAGAAAGAGAGAGAATTTTCTTGCTTGTCGTTTTTGACTAAATCTGTTGCATAACCCTCTGGTTTCACAGCCAGTATCTGCACCTGGTTTCTCTATCAGTCGTCCTACAGCATCTGTTTCCTGCATGGAGAGTAGACACTCATCACAGCCGTTCTCTCCTACTCAGGTGAGTAAAGTATTCTCAGGTCTCCAGTTTCCCAGGCTAATATTAGGTATGTTTCTTTTCTTGTTTTTATAGCACCTTGCACTTGTACCTTTTCTACTCTTTCGAGCATCGATTCAATTAAGTATATTATTTTAGCATCTTGGCCTCCTTTGGTTATTCCTTTTCACGGTTTGAGTGCAAGTAGCATTAGAACTCTACTAATATTAGGCTGTTACTAGGGAAGTCGAATGAATGGGCTGCTGCACAATCACTATGGGGAGCTCTTTCTAGAGTCCCCGGTTAAATTAGAGCATTTTTTACATCTCTAAAATGGTTTAACTAGTGAGAAATATATGTGAATAGTGAAAAAAATCTGAGTGTTTGCTAGATTTACTATCATCCTAAACTAAGATATTGAATTATTTTGCCATATCGAATGAATGTATATTATGTTACTTTCCATGATCTGGACAGTATGCATTACTACATCACACAAGCTGACATTTTGCCACATGGAATTGGGGGGAATTACACATCCTTTAGAAAAAGTTTATAGTCAACACAAGATCAATTGCTTAAAACAGATCATTATCTACGGTTTTGTACGGTTCCTTTTTGTCATACTCACTGGGGGTCGCAGGACTTAGAACGCAGCTATACATTTATTTCTCAAATGCACAGATAGTTTGGGGTGGTATCACTATAAAAGTTGCTGGCCACACACCAATACACTGATTTTACAGTCAAATTACCACTTAAATAGCAGCCAACCGTTGTCACTGTTTCTATCCTATGGCGGGTCGTGATTTGTTGACGTTACCTAACAGAAAAAGTGGTTTGTTCCCTTTTCCATGATGGCAGCCTCCCGCCATCCCAAAATATAGATATAAGCCTTCTACAAGTTCTCATCTGACCAACCATGTATAGGTTATTCCATGTGGCCTTTGAATAGTGTTCGTTTAAACAGCCCTACACCGCAAATGTTTGCCCCCGTTCTATTGATTTCAGCGTGATATCGATGGAAGTGATTAACATAAAAAGTGCTGCTTTACACTTACCGGGTTTGCGATCCACTTGAATCAAAATTCAACACTTCAAAATGTAGCTAGATGTCTTCTACAAATTGTACTCTAACCAGTGATGAACACATTATTCGCAGATTCAGTGTTTTTTTAGCTGTGTTAGTTCTTATAGTCTGACTCAGTCATATACCTCTCATCTGACCAAAATCTTCAAGGGCCCCCAGTGCAGATAAAGGTTACCAGTACTTCCTGGAAAAACGTATTTTTTATACTTCATATCACTGTAATCTGTTTCCAGGTCATGTGACTGTACCTGCTTCAGTCTTGCTGGTGAATCCTGCGGCCTGCTTGATGGCAGCAGCAGTGAGAGCCAGTCCTTTACTCTTCCTCAGGCCATGCTGGAGGACAGCCTCAAACTGGGCACACAAACAGATCACCCTACAGGGGAGATACAAACACAAGCGTTACAATACATCACACACATGCACACACACATTATACATAACACGCATTACACATACACACACAAAACATCAGTAAATCATATCAGTTTTAAAATAACAAAGCACATTGGTACCTGCTGTCTAAATCTGAGGCGATCTCCTTTCTTCCTCCAAAGCGGATTTGGCACTGAACAGACATGAAGAATGAAGATGACATGGCTAGCAAAATAACTATGATGCAACACTTTTACTTCCTCAATGGTAGCCTGCCAGCTAAAGTCCACAACATCAAACCAGGTTGAGAAACAACACAATGTGCACAGTATTATGCCTTATAAACAGTAGAGAGTAGATAAGTTCACTGTAATTACACTGTAAAAGCACATCATTATGAGTTTATGATTACATGACTAATTTTAACATAGCTGTAACGCACTCCTCTTCAGTGGAGATTATCCATAGTAGAGGAGGGCAATAGGACGGCTAACATAACCTGTCCTTTCACGTACAGGGCAGCTAACATAACCTGTCCTTTCACGTACAGGGCAGCTAACATAACCTGTCCTTTCACGTACAGGGCAGCTAACATAACCTGTCCTTTCACGTACAGGGCAGCTAACATAACCTGTCCTTTCACGTACAGGGCAGCTAACATAACCTGTCCTTTCACGTACAGGGCAGATAACATAACCTGTCATTTCATGTACAGGGCAGCTAACACAACCTGTCCTTTCACGTACAGTGCAGCTAACATAACCTGTTATGACACGCACAGTGCAGCTAACATAACCTGTTATGACACGTACAGTGCAGCTAACATAACCTGTCCTTTCATGTACAGGGCAGCTAACATAACCTGTCCTTTCACGTACAGTGCAGCTAACATAACCTGTTATGACACGTACAGTGCAGCTAACATAACCTGTTATGACACGTACAGTGCAGCTAACATAACCGGTCCTGACACGTACAGTGCAGCTAACATAACCTGTTATGACACGTACAGTGCAGCTAACATAACCTGTTATGACACGTACAGTGCAGCTAACATAACCTGTTATGACACGTACAGTGCAGCTAACATAACCGGTCCTGACACGTACAGTGCAGCTAACATAACCTGTTATGACACGTACAGTGCAGCTAACATAACCTGTTATGACACATACAGTGCAGCTAACATAACCTGTTATGACACGTACAGTGCAGCTAACATAACCGGTTATGACACGTACAGTGCAGCTAACATAACCGGTTATGACACGTACAGTGCAGCTAACATAACCTGTTATGACACGTACAGTGCAGCTAACATAACCTGTTATGACACGTACAGTGCAGCTAACATAACCTGTTATGACACGTACAGTGCAGCTAACATAACCTGTTATGACACGTACAGTGCAGCTAACATAACCTGTTATGACACGTACAGTGCAGCTAACATAACCGGTCCTGACACGTACAGTGCAGCTAACATAACCTGTTATGACACGTACAGTGCAGCTAACATAACCTGTTATGACACGTACAGTGCAGCTAACATAACCTGTTATGACACGTACAGTGCAGGTATAAATGTTGCTGATGATTGTTGTGTTATGATTGTTGTGACCCCTCACCTAATCTCTCGTGGACAGATCTACGTAAACATAACTGGTAGCGTAACCATAGAATCTGTGTGGAAGGAATGGGATGCGTGGGATAACAAGCTGTAGTAGTTCCAATGTTTGGGTTTTTCCATCCCTGGTTATTTGGACAAATCACGATTTTGCAGGCGTTAACATCTTTCGAATTTCGGAAAGGGAGGGGACATTTGGCCGGTAACTTGCAGAGAGAGAGTGAAGCTCCTCGTTCCGGTTCCACTCCTCGTTAAATCTCTTCTCTTAACATGTATGGACCCAGAACTGAATCGAGCAGCTGACCAATTATGCAAGACTTCCGAGATTACCATTCACCTGTTTGACAGCGTCCAGCAGCCTCTCTAGCAGGTGTTGTCTCTTTGCGTCATTCTGCTGAGGGCCTGGAAAGGAGAAGGAGGGCGATCATACAAACATGACCGTCTGTCAGTTTGGTAGTCTCATCTCAGATTTCTGGCCTAAACGTGACTAGCCTGCATAATGGACAAGTAATCTCTGGCTAAATCACAGAGCTGTACAACTATTTCACCAAGCTTATCAGAAATGTATACATTAATGTGTTCCACAAAGAAGAATATGATTTGGTCAAATATATCTTTATTCTACAGTAGGAAAGTGACATAACACATTTTGGAGATACTGTAATAACAAGAAACGGTTGTTGTAATAAGTATACACCAACAAATACATGCAGTTTGCTAAGAAAGTACTACCTTGGAGAAAGTAATGGGCTAGATGAGGTTGGTCAGGACTCAGGAGCAATAACAAAATAGGTCTAATATGGTTAGAGGGGTTTCTCTTTGATGTATCAACAATTGATTTATTCATGATTTCTATGATGTCATGCAGTCAAGCCATAATTCGATTTGCATGAGGAGATTCAAGATACCCGCGGGAAGAGTCATTATCTATCCTTTACGCCTGCCTAAACTCATTAAGAGAATGATGCGTTGTCATCCAATCTAAACCTCATTGTTTTAATAGGCCTATATGGGCACAAAACATACAAAATTCCTGTAATAAACCAAAGCCATTTCAATTGGTGATGGTAGAACAAAAAGTGATTTTTTTTTTAGCTACAACTCACCGTTCATTCTGTCAGCCCGAGTCGTTAGTGTTGTTGTTGACACACCACATGTAAACTAGTTCATAGCTCTTCGGTTCGACATGGTGGAAATCCAGAATTCTATTGCTATTCTGTACGAACCAAACCCTGGGAGGCAGAGAGCACTACTTCCATGATTTTGCCCTCCCTTCTTCCCATCAACCCAACCGGGGTCCGTAGCCCACTGTTGCGCATGTCGGCTGGAACTACAGAGGCCTGCGAGTAGCCGTTTATCCCTATCGCTATAAGAGTTAAACCGAGTCACATTTGTAGATCAAATGTTTGACTTACAAACCCAGACGCACTTGTAGTTTCAGTGACTGGACTGTCGTAGCTCTGGTTAATCTATAAGTTGTAATAAAATACATTTATTGTGCCACTGCCTGCAAAGCGAAACATCGTCGGCACTGCAGGTCACATGACCAGACACACCGTTGTCATATGATAGGGTAGGGGTGGTGTGGGATCTGTAGTTCGTTAATATAACCTCTGTTAAACATTCACTTCTTTTCAAACACATTCATTGATAGTTTTCGCTTTCTATGGCAAGCAGTGTGTGTGTGTGTGTGTGTGTGTGTGTGTGTGTGTGTGTGGGCGGGCGGGCGGGCGGGCGGGCGGGAGGGAGGGAGGGAGGGAGGGAGGGAGGGTAGACTAGAGACATCAAGCTACAAAGCCAGACCTCCACAACCCCAATGTCTTTCCCTCTGTAATTTCATCTGTGTGGTTAAAGATCTGTACTGTCTTGGTTGTGACCAGTATGGTGGTGCCCTCCTCTGTGGAAGGGACAGGCAGGTTGGCGTTGCAGTCGGGAGTCTGGCTGTTTGTTCCCTCCTGGAGAACCATGGCTCCAGCTCCACTCGTCAAGCTGTCCTGTCCCATGATAACCACTGTCTGCTCAGGGACATCATAAGAGACCCTCTCAGTCCCAGGACACTCTGCTTCCTGTAGTTGTGATACTGGGAGATAACATTGCCGTGAGTTACATACTGTATGATAGAGATATAGGGTTAGGCAATGTATTGGGTATAGTCACAAGGATATGCATTCGATTCATTCATTGTAGTTCTTCACAGAGTTTTTACATTTGACTTATCATTAATGGAGGGGAATTTCCATTCATCACAAATGAGTGAATCAATCACCAATCAGATGTGGAAGCATTGTCACATATTGTGACAGATAGGTGTAACCTGTGTGTCTGCTACTAACAGCGAATCACTGTATAATAATTTCCCATCATATGAAAGGTAATATTATGACTGACAGGCAGATACTGTAACCTGTCTGCTGATAACAGACCATCACTATATAACCACATATCACCTCCCTATGCTTCCTTGTGTTTTATCTTACATTTGTTCCTTGGGAAACGTCTGCATGTCTTCTTCCTCAGTACCTGCAGCAGCAGCAGGAGAGTAGTAAAAGCACACAGGAACACAAACAGCCAGACCAGGGTCAGATGAATGTTGAACGGCTCAGGGGCTTTGCTCTCTGATGCTGGACAGGTTAACAGAAAAACATATGTCCATAATGCTCATACTTATCCTACAGATTCACTGGGCCAGCTTCATTTGTCTATGCCTCCTTCGCTTGAGTATAAGGACTAACAATACAATGTCTCACATAACAATTCAGATGGCAATATTTATAACAATGCTCAAACATATTCTATAACAATAACAAATATAATCATGTTTATTCATATACAGCTGCATAATAATTTCAGAACTCAAATGATCAAAAGTTAGAAATGTTAAAACAGTATTGTACTTACATTGAGTACAGTATGTTGTGCAAACCCTGGGTGGTGAATTGCATCGTAAATAGCATTGTTTACACTCCTCGACTAGCCCATCATAGTAGTATCCCAGTCCACACTGTCCTTCTGACATAGCAATACAGTATAAGACAATCAAGAATAAGATCTGAAATAGATGCTGAAATGGTTTACTTTCCAGTTTCAGTGACTGAGATTGACTGGGCAGTTATGGGGTTCTGGTTTTAAAAGAGAATACATAATATGTAAATAATGTGTAATGTAGGGGAAATCCCTCTGCTACACAGAGACTGGTGAGATTTCAGAACGAGAGAGGAACTATACCCACAACACGAGGGTGTTATTCACCACAGAAAGTAGGTAAATGCACTGAGTACCTCCCCGCCCCCCAGTCTATTAACTAATGATGTCACCAGGCAGGACAAAACTCCATCCCACTTACACAGACTGAAATTTCATGTTGTCTTTTAAACAGATCTTACACTCAAACAGAATTATAATTTTCACAATTTCACAATATAATTCCAACCTCAAAGTGTGGATGTAACACGCGCTCAAGCAGGTATATTTCACTGGTCACCCCCAAAGCCAATTCCTCTTTGGCCGCCTTTCCTTCCAGTTCTCTGCTGCCAATGACTGGAATGAACTGCAAAAATCGCTGAAGCTGGAGACTCATATCTTCCTCTCTAACTTTAAGCATCAGCTGTCAGAACAGCTTACAGATCATTGCACCTGTACATAGCCCATCTGTAAATAGCCCACCCAACTACCTCATCCCCATATTGTCATTATAATTTTTTTTCTCCTTTGCAACCCAGTATCTTTACTTGCACATTCCTCTTCTGCACATCTATCACTCCAGTGTTTAATTGCTAAATTGTCATTTATTTCACCACTATGGCCTATTTATTGCCTTACCTCCCTAATCTTACTTCATTTGCAACACACTGTATATAGACTTTTCTATTGTGTTACTGACTGTACGTTTGTTTATTCCATGTGTAACTCTGTGTTGTTGTTTGTGTCACACTGCTTTGCTTTATCTTGGCCAGGTCGCAGTTGTAAATGAAAACGTGTTCTCAACTGGCCTACCTGGTTAAATAAAGGTGAAATCAAAAATATATATATACAGTGCCTTCAGAAAGTATTCACACCCATTGATTTTTTCCAAATTGTGTTGTGTTACAAAGTGGGATTCAAATAGACTTAATTGTCATTTTTTTGTCAACAATCTACACAAAATACTCTGTAATGACAAAGTGTAATTCTAACATTTGTAAAGAATTTAAATATGAAAAATAAAACACTAATATATCTATTAGTGTAAGTATTCAATCCCCTGAGTCAATACATGTTAGAATCCCCTTTGGCAGCGATTATAGCTGTGAGTCTTTCTATAAGTCTCTAAGAGCTTTCCACACCTGAATTGTGCAACATTTGCCCATTATTCTTTTCAAACTTCTTTAAACTTTTTCAAATTGGTTGTTGAGCATGGCTAGACAACCATTTTCAGGTCTTGACAATTCAAGCAGATTTAAGTCAAAACTGTAACTCGGCCACTTAGGAACATTCACTGTCTTCTTGGTAAGCAACTCCAGTGTAGATTTGGCCTTGTGTTTTAGCTTATTGTCCTGCTGAAAGGTGAATCAATCTCCCAGTGTCTGGTGGAAAGAAGACTGAATCAGGTTTCCTCCAGGATTTTGCCTGTGCTTAGCTCCATTTCATTTCAACTCACCTGTTCTTAATGACTACAAGCATACCCATAACATGATGCAGCCACCACTATGCTTGAAAATATGAAGAGCGGTACGCATTAATGTGTTGTTTTGGATTTGCCACAAACATAACACTTTATATTCAGGACAAAAAGTGAATTGCTTTGCCACATTTTTTGCAGTATTATTTTAGTGCCTTGTTGTAAACAGAATGCATGTTTTGGAATATTTTTATTCTGTACAGGCTTCCTTCTTCTCACTCTGTCAATTAGGTTAGTATTGTGGAGAAACTACGATGTTGTTGATCCATCCTCAGTTTTCTCCTGTCACAGCCATTAACTCCGTAACTGTTTTAATTAAATCCCTGAGCAGTTTCCTTCCTCTCTGGCAACTGAGTTAGGAAGGACGCTTGTATCTTTGTATAACTTACACATAAGTCCCTGTCGGTTTCACTCTGTATTGTGTTGGATTTGACCCGAACCTGTAGTTTTTAATTTAGGCCAAAAAGTTAATTTATTTGCCATATTGCCTTGCAATATTACTTAATAGCATTGTTGCAAACATAATGGATGATTTAGAGTGGGTTTTTTAAACACTTTGTCATACAGGCCAGTAATATGGGGTGAATGCAATGTTGTTGATTCCTTTGTACTTTCAAGTATTGTGTAAGGGCTGTCGTGAGAGAGAGACCAAGGTGCAGTGGAGGATGTGTTCATCAGCAACAACGAGCTTCAGCTGTGCCTGATTGGGAGCCACACACGGCCCAAAACAAAGAAATACAAAAACATAGAAAAAGGAACATAGAACGCCCACCCAATGTAACACCCTTGCCTAACCAAAATAAAGAACAAAAACACCTATCTATGGCCAGGGCGTTACATATTGTGGTGGCAACATCCTGTTACCCGTATGCTTGTCACCGGCAAGGACTGTGGAGTTTGTTAGGAAATATGAAATGAGCAAAGCCCGGGTAAAAAGTGAGAGGAAAACCACGTCAGTCTTCTGAAAACCTAACCCGGGGTTAGGGTTTTATTTTTCTGCAAGACAATCGGACTGTTAACTTAAGAGGCCCATCAGACAAATTCTTTGACCACCATAACTATTTTGCCAATTGGCCTGGTTTACCACACGGAGCCATGCTGTTCTGTCTGCCGACGTAATAGCACGAGGGGGCCACAACAGACTTTGGTCCGTCGCAACGTCCCTCCAAGGCCTTTCTGCTAACTTGCTAGCTGCCTGAAGCCACTCACTGGACTCCTTTGATTCACTCGGCTATGCATGCCTCTCGCTAACATCAATATACCTTGTCCATTGCTGTTTTGGTTAGTATTTATTGCCTTATTTCACTGTAGAGCCTCTTGCCCTGCTCAATACGCCTTATTTAATACTTTAGTTCCACCTACCACACATGCGATGACATCATCTGGTTTAAATTATATTTCTAGAGACAATATCTCTATCATCGTCACTCTATGCACAAGCTTACCCCCAATGTATTCACATCCTACCATACCTTTGTCTGTTCATTATGCCTTGAATCTACTCTACCGTGCCCAGAAATCTGCTCCTTTTACTCTCTGTTCCGAACGTACTAGGCGACGAGTTCTTTTAGCCTTTAGCCGTACCCTTATCCTACTCCACCTCTGTTCCTCTGGTGATGTGGAGGTTAATCCAAGCCCTGCAGTGCCTAGCTCCACTCCCATTCCCCAGGCGCTATCATTTGTTGACTTCTGTAACCGCAAAAGCCTTGGTTTCATGCATGTTAACATTAGAAGCCTCCTCCCTAAGTTTGTTTTATTCACTGACCTAGCACACTCTGCCAACCCGGATGTCCTAGCCGTGTCTGAATCCTGGCTCAGGAAGACTACCAAAAACCCTGACATTTCCATCCCTAACTATAACATTTTCCGACAAGATAGAACTGCCAAAGGGGGCGGTGTTGCAATCTACTGCAGAGATAGCGTGCAGAGTTCTGTCTTACTATCCAGGTCTATACCCAAACAATTCGAGGTTCTACTTTTAAAAATCCACCTTTCCAGAAACAAGTCTCTAACCATTGCCGCTTGTTATAGACCACCCTCTGCCCCCAGCTGTGCCCTGGACACCATATGTGAACTGATTGCTCCCCATCTATCTTCAGAGCTTGTGCTGCTAGGTGACCTAAATTGGGACATGCTTAACACCCCGGCCATCATACAATCTAAGTTTGATGCCCTCAATCTCACACAAATTATCAATGAACCCACCAGGTACCACCCCAAATCCGTAAACACGGGCACCCTCATAGATATCATCCTACCCAACTTGCCCTCCTAATACACCTCTGCTGCTGCTGACCACCCCTCATCACTGTCAAACGCTCCCTAAAACGCTTCAGCGAGCAGGCCTTTCTAATCGACCTGGCCCGGGTATCCTGGAAGGATATTGACCTCATCCCGTCAGTAGAGGATGCCTGGTCATTCTTTAAAAATGGCTTCCTCACCATCTTAAATAAGCATGCCCCTTTCAAAATATTTAGAACCAGGAACAGATATAGCCCTTGGTTCTCTCCAGACCTGACTGCCCTTGACCAGCACAAAAACATCCTGTGGCGTTCTGCATGAGCATTGAATAGCCCCCGTGATATGCAACTTTTCAGGGAAGTTAGGAAACAATATACACAGGCAGTTAGGAAAGCTAAGGCAAGCTTTATCAAGCAGAAATTTGCATCCTGTAGCACAAACTCAAAAAAGTTCTGAGACACTGTAAAGTCCATGGAGAATAAGAACACCTCCTCCCAGCTGCCCACTGCACTGAGGCTAGGAAACACTGTCACCACCGATAAATCCACTATAATTGAGAATTTCAATAAGCATTTTTCTACGGCTGGCCATGCTTTCCACCTGGCTACCCCTACCCCGGTCAACAGCCAAGCACTCCCCACAGGAACTCGCCCAAGCCTCCCCCATTTCTCCTTCAACCAAATCCAAATAGCTGATGTTCTGAAAGAGCTGCAAAATCTGGACCCCTACAAATTAGCCGGGCTAGACAATCTGGATCCTCTTTTTCTAAAATTATCTGCTGAAATCGTTGCAACCCCTATCACTAGCCTGTTCAATCTCTCTTTCGTATTGTCCGAGATTCCCAAAGATTGGAAAGCTGCCGCAGTCATCCCCCTCTTCAAAGGGGGAGACTCTAGACGCAAACTGCTACAGACCTATATCTATCCTACGCTGCCTTTCTAAGGTCTTTGAAAGCCAAGTTAACAAAAAGATTACCGACCATTTCGAATCCCACACTACCTTCTCCGCTATGCAATCTGGTTTCAGAGCTAGTCATGGGTGCACCTCAGCCACGCTCAAGGTCCTAAATAATATCATAACCGCCATCGATAAGAGACATTACTGTGCAGCCGTATTCATCGACCTGGCCAAGGCTTTCGACTCTGTCAATCACCACATTCTTATTGGCAGACTCAACAGCCTTGGTTTCTCAAATGATTGCCTCGCCTGGTTCACCAACTACTTCTCTGATAGAGTTCAGTGTGTCAAATCGGAGGGCCTGTTGTCCGGACCTCTGGCAGTCTCTATGTAGGTGCCACAGGGTTCAATTCTCGGGCCGACTCTCTTCTCTGTATACATCAATGATGTCGCTCTTGCTGCTGGTAATTCTCTGATCCACCTCTACGCAGATGACACCATTCTATATACTTCTGGCCCTTCTTTGAACACTGTGTTAACTAACCTCCAGATGAGCTTCAATGCCATACAACTCTCCTTCCGTGGCCTCCAACTGCTCTTAAATGCAAGTAAAACTAAATGCATGCTCTTCAACCGATCACTACCCGCACCTGCCCGCCCGTCACTACTCTGGACGGCTCCGACTTAGAATATGTGGATAACTACAAATACCTAGGTGTCTGGTTAGACTGTAAACTCTCCTTCCAGACTCACATTAAGCATCTCCAATCCAAAATTAAATCTAGAATCAAGCTTCCTATTTCGCAACAAAGCATCCTTCACTCATGCTGCCAAACATACCCTCGTAAAACTGACCATCCTACCGATCCTCGACTTCGGCGATGTCATTTACAAATTAGCCTCCAACACTCTACTCAACAAATTGGATGCAGTCTATCACAGTGCCATCCGTTTTGTCACCAAAGCCCCATATACTACCCACCACTGCAACCTGTATGCTCTCGTTGGCTGGCCCTCGCTTCATACTCGTCGCCAAACCCACTGGCTCCAGGTCATCTACAAGTCTCTGCTAGGTAAAGCCCCACCTTATCTCAGCTCACTGGTCACCTGTCACAAGAATTTTCAATGCCAATGATAATAACTAACAATTATTAAAGCTTTGACTAATTCCCGAGGTTTGTAAGACTCTGGGTTTAATATTAATTAGGCAAAGTGTCACGTCCTGACCAGCAGATGGAGCTAGTGTTTTAGTTTTGGGGTCAGGACGTGACAGGTTTGTGTTTGTATATGTTGGTTGGATGATCGGGACTTCCAATTGAAGGCAGGTGTGTATAGTTGCCTTTGATTGGAAGTCCTATATAGCTGTGTGTGTTTGTCTTTGGGGTTGTGGGGAATTGTTATGTGCACTGCTTTGTTTGGTTTAGCCTGCCACACCGTCACATCGTGAGTACCGTTCATTGTTTTGTTGTTTTGTTTTTTCTCAAGTGGATGCTCTACTCCTTTTTTTGGTAATAAAAAAGAATGAGTGTCCACACTTCCGCTGCGCCTTGGTCCTCCTTTCATATCCACGAAGAAAACCGTGACACAAAGACTCAGCTTATGCAAAAGGTTCGTACAGTTTATTCACGAGAACGTTCTAAAGTCCACAATACAAAGACATGCCATTTTATAACTCACTCCCTACTTACGCACATACCTCCACACAAACAGTAGATAGCCTACGCACATACATACACATGAACAGTAGGTGGAATGTATCCTTCCCCATGGTTCTCACCACTGTTTATCACTACCAAACTGGCAGTTCCATCCCCCCGAGATTAGAGGAATCTTGAAAGGACTTCCTGTCCTATCGTAAGTTTCTCAGAGTTCTAGCCAGGTCAAGTCATACACAGTTTAATTGTTCTCGGTATCTTCTTAGTCACACACACACACATTTCTCTACCGAACCTTATTGGACTTACATTTAGTACTTTAATTATTCATTATACATGCTACATAAACTAAAAATCACTAATAGTTACGTTTCAGGGTGGAATTCTTTAATCATTACCTTTAAGCATATAAATTCCCTTATCACCATAGCAGCACCCACTCATAGCACGCGCTCCAGCAGGTATATCTCACTGGTCACCCCCAAAGCCAATTCCTCTTTTGGCCACCTTTCCTTCCAGTTCTGTGCTGCCAATGACTGGAACGAACTGCAAAAATTATTGAAGCTGGAGTCTTATATCTCCCTCACTAGCTTTAAGCACCAGCTGTCAGAGCAGCTCACAGATCACTGCACCTGTACATAGCCCATCTGTAAACAGCCCATCCAACAACTTTATTTATCTTGCTCCTTTGCACCCCTGTATCTCTACTTGCACGTTCATCTTCTGCACATCTACCATTCCAGTGTTTAATTGCTAAATTGTAATTACTTCGCCACCATGGCCTATTTATTACCTTATCTTACCTAATTTGCACTCACTGTATATAGACTTTTTGTTTTATTTTTTCTACTGTATTGACTGCATGTTTTGTTTATTCCATGTGTAACTCTGTGTTGATGTATGTGTCGAACTGCTACGCTTTATCTTGGCCAAATGAGAACTTATTCTCAACTAGCTTACCTGGTTAAATAAAGGTTAAATAAAAAAATGTAAAAAATGGTCCAGTCTCAGTCCTGACTTAAATCTGTTTAAAAAATCTGAGACAAAGTTGAAGTATTGCTGTCAATCAACGATTCCAACCAAAATGTAGAGAGCTTGAGAAATTTTGACAAACATGATGTATATATCAGTGAGTGTTGATACACACAAGAAACTGTTGAGTGTGAAAAACCCAGCAGCGTTGCAGTTCTTGACACAAACCAATGTGCCCGGCTTGACACCTACTACCCTGTTCAAAGACACTTAAACCTTTTGTCTTGCACATTCACCCGTGTCTCAATTGTCTCTCAAGGCTTAAAAGCCTTCTTTAACCTGTCTCCTCCCCTTCATCTACACTGATTGAAGTGGATTTAACAAGTAACATCAATAAGGGATCATAGGTTTCACCTGCTTAGTCTATGTCATGGAGAGAGCAGGAGTTCTTAATGTATATGTTTTGAACACTCAGTATATATTGATATTTATATTTGTACTGCACTGTTGAAGAGAGCTTGCAAGTAAGCATTTCACTGTTCCGTTTACACCTGCTGTATCCTGTGCATGTGACAAACTTTGATCTGTTGTACATTTTTATTTTGCTATAAATAGTTTATAAACAATTCACAAAATATGACTTTAGAAAGAAATGCAGAGATATGTTATTGTACAAAATAATGTTACATTTACAGTGAAGCAATCAAATGCCATGTTATGAACAATTATATAGTCTCAGAGTGCAATCAATCTCATTACTCTAATCAGCTACTTTGTTGGCACAGTCACAGTGTGCAATGCATCTTCGGGTTCCTGCAGACTGCTCTTGAATCCAGAGAAAATGCTCTGAACCTGCATTGGGAAAAAAATAACATAAGTATACTAAATAATTAAAAGGGATTCTATTCTTTCCTAAAAATGTCTCAAATTAATCATTTTGAGGAGCATTTGTAAGGATTAATGCAACAATTATACTTAATCAAAACATAAGAATGAAAATAAATTTGCATGTGCACGTTTTTTGGCACCATTATCAGCACAATTATCTTATACCACTTATGCAGAGTACAAAGTCTGCCATTTTATCTACAAAATAGCAAATAGGTAGACATGTGGACTCTTTCCAGTGACCTTGATGTTGTTTAATCATTACCAGTGAGGCAAATATAGGCTTGTTTTGCCTGCTTATCCGAAACATTACATTATGATTCAGTTAATGAAATGTCTATTATGGGCTTATAACAGAACACTATTATTATGATGTTGCCAATAGTTAAACTTGAAACGAAATTACCTGTAAAATCATATTGCCAGTGTCTGTCTGGTAAGTTCATTAGATGAAGCTTCTGTTGTGTTCTGATAAATAACGGAAAGAGTGACAGGGGCTTGCTGCTGGTGAGAGGTAACATTTCCATCCGTTGTTCGGGGCCGCTCTCCCTTGGCACTCCCGTTCCTTCGGAATGAGTTCCTAATTCCGTTGGTGAGACGGTTGGAAACCTTCCTGACAACACCGCTGATCCCTTTGTTCTTTAGTTTGACCAAGCCAACGTCATCCTCCAGTTCCTCAGGTGGCACCTCGATGTTCCCCGAGAACCAGAACACCCACCAGATGAGACTGAGGAAGATGATGACGGCCCCTGCATAGATGAACAAGTCGTGGCAGAATATGTCTGCAAACACCCCGGTCAGCAATATAAACACTCCAACTACGTCGTGGCCCACCGCAAACCAAAAGGCACATTTACAGCGACCAAGTCCCCGATATCTCCTCTCCGCGACCTCCACTTCCCTTTCTTGTATTTGCGCCATGGTAACGGAAGTGAAATATTTCCTTTTCAAAAAGTTATTTGAAGTCCAGAAAGTAATGTCATTTCCAAAAGTGCCGACTCAGGTGCGGACACAAGGTGATGTGCGATGACGCGCCTTTGGACTGTTGGAGAACGCAGTGCACAGTCACAGGGACGCAACATACTGAGAGCACACAGTAAAATTGTTCAAAGTACATTCACCTTGGGTTTTTAGTACAGCTTTACGAGACATGATCTTCTTTGATGATACTTTATCAGATATTTAGAAATCATTTTAAGGTGCATCTTAAAAAGGCAAAAGAATGGTCCTTTCTGAAGTTCCCTTGTGAAAAATAAATTCAGCTGTCAGTAAATGACAGTATAACCAGTTAAATAAAAAAAACATCCAAGTGTCTCTAATAAATCAAAAATAAAAGTCTATAGTATTTAAAAGACAAAATTAGGATTCCAACCACACTAAACCAAATGTCCAACTGAGCCAACAGAACATCTGAAGAATGGACCACCCCTTACCCTTTCCATCACACACTGCTGAGGGACCTGCTTGTGCTCCTGGCCCCCAGCCCCATACGTCTCTGCTTGTCCTTCAGGATGGGTATCCAGACCAGCCCTACCACTACAAACATCATTCCAATGGACAGGCAGACCGGGGCAGTGGCATGGGGGGTGTCCGTCACACCAGACGAGTGGAGGAGAATCAGCACTGCACCCGCGCCCAGCATCAGGGCTCCCATCACCATGACGATGATAGGTTTGTGTATGTAGGCCCAGCGAGGTGGTTCTGGAGTATTGGGGTCAAGTTCTGGACACAGGACTCTCCTCACAGAATCCTCTGTTCTTGGAAGCTCTTCTGATGATGCCATCCTCATAATAAATGATGCGATGACTGTTTTGTCAAAATCAGGCGCTCTTGAGTGAAAAGCTGCCCTTACTAAACTGCAATTGTTCCTCAAAGAGAAATATATGTATATTTTGGAGACCCGGCTTGTGTTTCACTTCATGACCTCTTGGACAACGGCAACTAACTTGCATTAACATGTATACTTTTTCTTCTGCCTTTCTAATGCTTACCAACAACAACCTCCCTACTGATGTTAGCCTGACTGCTCGGTTGTTTCCTAAAGCCCACTCCCCTCATCTCATCCCATATATTTCCACCCAGTTAACCACACCCACATCAAATAGGGAGGGATAGTTCGATACTAGACAGACGTGGACCACCTGTAGGCGTGTATTGTCAAAACTTGCTAGCTAACTCCGGCAGCTTTTACATTCATGTGAAAACAGTGCTGAACAAATAAATGACTTTGCTTCAAATGGATATTACAGAAATTATATTTAGAGATCAATGTTAGACATTGCACTTAAAAGAACACTATAGTGAACAACCCAGTCTGTGATATTAGAAAGGTAAACATGCCCTGTAAGGATCAGGCAGCAGCTGCACAACCATGTTATGATCTCATCAACAATAGCCTTGTCATCTAATACCAACAGTCTATTGTATTTGGACAGTGTTTACCATGGTAAACATCACTCAAGGCTAGTGCATCGGAGGTGAACCAGAACCACACATTACCTGTACAGATAAAACCCATTAAATTAGGCAATATTATATAAAAACCTTATATTTATTCATTAAATAAACATTAACAGTGAGCCCATTGCAGTGGTCTCCACAAGTAGGAGTTGCCAGCCAAGTAGAAAAAATAGCCTGTCTTCCCCGGTCTGACATTTTTGGCCAAAGGAGCTCTATTTTGGTGGCCTCCGGTACATTCTAATGCCTTATATTCTATCAGAAATACACAGTGAAATGATTGGGTACTTCATAAAGTTTACCTCCCAGATTGGTTGTGGTATTATGTAGAAAGACATGACTTTACAATTTAAATGAATGAAAATGTATGAATTCAGTGTATTGTTAGTTGTTTTGGATATCGTCTAGGTCTAGCGTTCGTCAAAAGGAGTCGACCAAGGTGCAGCGTGGAATATGTTCATCTTGTGATTTATTTACTCAGAACACGGTAAAAAGTAATGAACAAAGAAAATACGACCGTCACGTTCTGTAGTCACTCAAAGGAATACAAAAATAAGATCCCACAAAGACAGGTGGAAAAAAAGCTGCCTAAGTATGGTTCCTAATCAGAGACAACGATAGACAGCTGCCTCTGGTTAGGAACCATACTCGGCCAACACAAAGAAATACAAAACATAGAATGCCCACCCCACTCCCTGACCTAACCACATAGAGAAATAAACCCTCTCTCTCAGGTCAGGGCGTGACACTAGGCCAAAGGTCACCAACCTTTTCTGAGTAAAGATCACTTTGAGTCAAAATGCAAACAGAGATCTACTGCTCAGATTGTTTTTAAACATTACTTAAAAAATGTTAGCCTATGCAACATTAACTTATTAAAAACTGTTCTGTAGCAATGAGGTTTGTAGTAGGCTATATTGTCTATGCTTGAATTGCCCTGCCAATACTGTTCTTCTCAGACCACTTTGAAATTATATTTCAAAATTGTAGGTATATCATCACACTAGTAATAGAGAAATTGTAATTTGTAGTATTACTTTTGAGACACAGCTGAGTGAGCACAATAATTAGCTTATTTTTTTTATTTTACTGGACTGATGGCCTGCATCTGATGGTCAGTCTGAGGGGAGGGAGAAAGCAGCAGTGAGGCTGCCTCTCACCCGATTCACCATCCCTCTGCAGAGAAAAGGGGACACTGTCTTCCAGCCGATGGGGAACTCAAGTAACACTGCATTATTTCTGCGTCATGCACCAATTCATGTTAATCCGATGGAACACTTTGCCTTGCCGGCAGTAGGGCTGTTGAATCAAGTGCAACTACCGCCAACAGCAGGAAACAGGCGAGGTTAGCCAGCCTGCCAGCTTAGTGGAGTCTGCCACTAGCACAGTCAATGTAGTCAGCTCAGCTATCACCATTGAGACCGTGTCTGTGCCACGACCTAGGTTGGCCAAAACTAAACATGGCGGTGTTCGCTTTAACAATCTCACTAGAATAAAGACCTCCTCCATTCCTGCCATTATTGAAAGAGATCGTGATACCTCACATCTCAAAATAGGGCTACTCAATGTTAGATCCCTCAATTCCAAGGCAGTTATAGTCAATGAACTAATCACTGATCATAATCTTGATGTGATTGGCCTGACTGAAACATGGCTTAAGCCTGATTAATTTACTGTGTTAAATGAGGCCTCACCTCCTGGTTACACTAGTGACCATATCCCCCGCGCATCCCGCAAAGGCGTAGGTGTTAACATTTACGATAACAAATTTCAATTTACAAAAACAAATAAAACAACGTTTTCGTCTTTTGAGCTTCTAGTCATGAAATCTACGCAGCCTACTCAATCACTTTTTATAGCTACTGTTTACAGGCCTCCTGGGCCATATACAGCATTCCTCACTGAGTTCCCTGAATTCCTATCAGACATTGTAGTCATAGCAGATAATTTTCAAATTTTTGGTGACTTTAATATTCACGTGGAAAAGTCCACACACCCACTCCAAAAGGCTTTCGGAGCCATCATCGACTCAGTGGGTTTTGTCCAACATGTCTCTGGACCTACTCACTGGCACAGTCAACCTCTGGACCTAGTTCTGTGCCATGGAATAAATGTTGTGGATCTTAATGTTTTTCCCCATTATCCTGGACTATCAGACCACCATTTTATTAATTTTGCAATCGCAACAAATAATCTGCTCAGACCCCAACCAAGGAGCATCAAAAGTCGTGCTATAAATTCTCAGACAACTCAAAGATTCCTTGATGCCCTTCCAGACTCCCTCTGCCTACCCAAGGACGTCAGAGGACAAAAATCAGTTAACCACCTAACTGAGGAACTCAATTTAACCTTGCGCAATACCCTAGATGCAGTTGCACCCCGAAAAACTAAAAACATTTGTCATAAGAAACTAGCTCCCTGGTATACAGAAAATACCCAAGCTTTGAAGCAAGCTTCCAGAAAATTGGAACGGAAATGGCGCCACACCAAACTGGAAGTCTTCCGAATAGCTTGGAAAGACAGTACCGTACATTATCGAAGAGCCCTCACTGCTGCTCGATCATCCTATTTTTCCACCCTAATTGAGGAAAATAAGAACAATCCAAAATTTATTTTTAATACTGTCGCAAAGCTAACTAAAAAGCAGCATTCCCCAAGAGAGGATGGCTTTCACTTCAGCAGTAATAAATTCATGAACTTATTTGAGGAAAAGATCATGATCATCAGAAAGCAAATTATGGACTCCTCTTTAAATCTGTGTATTCCTCCAAAGCTCAGTTGTCCTGAGTCTGCACAACTCTGCCAGGACCTAGGATCAAGGGAGACACTCAAGTGTTTTAGTACTATATCTCTTGACACAATGATGAAAATAATCATGGCCTCTAAACCTTCAAGCTGCATACTGGACCCTATTCCAACTAAACTACTGAAAGCGCTGCTTCCTGTGCTTAGCCCTCCTATGTTGAACATAATAAACGGCTCTCTATCCACCGGATGTGTACCAAACTCACTAAAAGTGGCAGTAATAAAGCCTCCCTTGAAAAAGCCAAACCTTGACCCAGAAAATATAAAAAACTATCAGCCTATATCGAATCTCCCATTCCTCTCAACATTTTTTGGAAAAGCTGTTGCGCAGCAACTCACTGCCTTCCTGAAGACAAACAATGTATACGAAATGCTTCAGTCTGGTTTTAGACCCCATCATAGCACTGAGACTGCACTTGTGAAGGTGGTAAATGACCTTTTAATGGCGTCAGACCGAGGCTCTGCATCTGTCCTCGTGCTCCTAGACCTTAGTGCTGCTTTTGATACCATCGATCACCACATACTTTTGGAGAGATTGGAAACCCAAATTGGTCTACACGGACAAGTTCGGGCCTGGTTTAGATCTTATCTGTCGGAAAGATATGTTTGTCTCTGAATGGTTTGTCCTCTGACAAACCAACTGTAAATTTCGGTGTTCCTCAAGGTTCGGTTTTAGGACCACTATTGTTTTCACTATATATTTTACCTCTTGGGGATGTCATTCGAAAACATAATGTTCACTTTCACTGCTATGCGGATGACACACAGCTGTACATTTCAATGAAACATGGTGAAGCCCCAAAATTGCCCTCGCTGGAAGCCTGTGTTTCAGACATAAGGAAGTGGATGGCTGCGAACTTTCTACTTTTAAACTCGGACAAAACAGAGATGCTTGTTCTAGGTCCCAAGAAACAAAGAGATCTTCTGTTGAGTCTGACAATTAATCTTGATGGTTGTACAGTCGTGTCAAAAAACTGTGAAGGACCTCAGAGGTTACTCTGGACCCTGATCTCTCTTTTGACGAACATATCAAGACTGTTTTAAGGACAGCTTTTTTCCATCTACGTAACATTGCAAAAATCAGAAATGTTCTGTCCAAAATTGATGCAGAAAAATGAATGCATGCTTTTGTTACCTCTAGGTTAAACTACTGTAATGCTCTACTTTCCGGCTACCCGGATAAAGCACTAAATAGACTTCAGTTAGTGCTAAATACGGCTGCTAGAATCCTGACTAGAACCCCAAAATTTGATCATATTACTCCAGTGCTAGCCTCCCTACACTGGCTTCCTGTTAAGGCAAGGGCTGATTTCAAGGTTTTACTGCTAACCTACAAAGCATTACATGGGCTTGCTCCAACCTATCTTTCCGATTTGGTCCTGCCGTACATACCTACACGTAAGCTACGGTCACAAGACGCGGGCCTCCTAATTGTTCCTAGATTTTCTAAGCAAACAGCTGGAGGTAGGGCTTTCTCTTATAGAGCTCCATTTTTATGGAATGGTCTGCCTACCCATGTGAGAGACGCAGACTCAGTCTCAACCTATGTCTTTATTGAAGACTCATCTCTTCAGTAGGTCCTATGATTGAGTGTAGTCTGGCCCAGGAGTGTGAAGGTGAACGGAAAGGCACTGGAGCAATGAACCGCCCTTGCTGTCTCTGCCTGGCCGGTTCACCTCTCTCCACTGGGATTCTCTGCCTCTAACCCTATTACAGGGGCTGAGTCACTGGCTTACTGGTGCTCTTCCATGCCGTCCCTAGGAGGGGTGCGTCACTTGAGTGGGTTGAGTCACTGACGTGGTCTTCCTGTCTGGGTTGGCGCCCCCCCTTAGATTGTGCCATGGCGGAGATCTTTGTGGGCTATACTCGGCCTTGTTTCAGGATGGTAAGTTGGTGGTTGAAGATTTCCCTCTAGTGGTGTGGGGGCTGTGCTTTGGCAAAGTGGGTGGGGTTATATCCTGCCTGTTTGGCCATGTCCGGGGGTATCATCGGATGGGGCCACAGTGTCTCCTGACCCCTCCTGTCTCAGCCTCCAGTATTTATGCTGCAGTAGTTTGTGTCGGGGGGCTAGGGTCAGTCTGTTATATCTGGAGTATTTCTCCTGTCTTATCCGGTGTCCTGTGTGAATTTAAAGTATGCCCTCTCCAATTCTCTCTCTCGGAGGACCTGAGCCCTGCGGCTATGGAACCCTGATCTGTTCACTGTGATTACTATTATTTGACCATGCTGGTCATTTATGAACATCTTGGCCATGTTCTGTTATAATCTTCACCCGGCACAGCCAGAAGAGGACTGGCCACCCCTCATAGCCTGATTCCTCTCTAGGTTTCTTCCTAGGTTTTGGCCTTTCTAGCCACCGTGCTTCTACACCTGCATTGCTTGCTGTTTGGGGTTTTAGGCTGGGTTTCTGTACAGCACTTTCATATCTCAGCTGATGTAAGAAGGGCTACATAAATACATTTGATTTGAAACAAATACATAAAATAGGAAAGCCTGGCTTTATTTTTGTATTTTTTTGTAGAAATGTTTGGTGATCGACTAGGAAAGCCTCAGAGATCTCGATCGACTGGTTGGTGACCATTGGTCTAGGCCTATATGATCAGGATTATTTACTAGGTAAGAACATTAAACCTGTCTTCTCTTTGAGCGCGTCTTATTTACAATTGTAATACAAAATGCCACAATGTGTGTTCTTCAAATTATGTATTGTATTAAAAAAGAAAATAAGGGTTATTAATTTATCTTGAAACATAAATGAAGGTTGAACCAAAAAAATTAAAAGGGTTATGTTAGTCTTAAATATTTCTAATTTTACCTTGCCTAAATTAATAATCATCATTCGTTAAGGCCCTATAAAACGTTTTGTTGTTGCATGATTCCTTTTTATTTTCCCAAATTTCTGTTTTGTTTTTCCAGGTCTTCGCCGTTCAAAATCACATTTTAATAGAACATCCACTTTGGTTGTTTGTCTAATTCCACAACAACGCATAAACCACATCAGGAGACCACTTTTGAGGTCTGGGGGGGGGGGGGGGGAAACCTGAGAAATTGTTTTTGGGTGTAGTTACCTTTTAATTTAAACGCACACCTAGCAAGAGGCTGTTGTTTAACAGTATTTTTATAGCACACACGATGGTAGAGTTTGCAAAACAAATACCCACTGGATTGATGAAAATAGTAATAATATAATTCTGCCAGATAGATGTTAACTACAAATTAGCCTAATTGAGAGGGTTATTGAGAAGGTCTTCTGGTAGATGGAAAGGTTGTTTTCCTTAGCATCATCACTAACGGCTATCCGAAGTGGAAGACGCATGCACCGCATACACACAGAGGCATTCACGTCACCTCTTCAGAAAGTTGCAGGAAATACAAATCACTCATTCATTCTGTTCATGTCTTATGATAAAACAAACAGATTTCAATGCATTTAGTTGATTCCCTACTAAGGTCAATACATGTGAATAACTGTTGAACTGTGTTAATGACTGGATTCCGTGAGGGCCCTAATTATCATGAGTCGAATACGGCTCTCCATTACCTATTGTTCCCGCAGGGATGATTTACCATCTTCATCGAATGTTGTCAGAATTTATCTGCAGACAATCGCCAAAAAGCCTAGGCCTACCAGTTGCCTACGCAAATTAGGGAGCCAAATGAACGGCTCTCTCACTGATGCGACTCGGTAGGCTATACTGACTGACGAAACCAGTCACTGTCTGGCAAATCACAACATCCAAGGTAAGGAAACATAGAAAATCCTTAGGTTTACTGAATGGCAAAGGGATATATAGTTCCTTCAGAAAGTAGTTCCAGGAAACCCCTTGACTTACTCAACATTTTGTTATCTTACAGCTGGAATTAAAAATGTGTTAAATTAAATTATAATCTACACACAATGCCCCATACAGTGAAAACATGTTTGCAAATGTATTAAATTAAATACTGAAATCTCATTTACATAAGCATTCGCACCCCTTTGCTATGACACTCCAAATTCAGCCCAGATGCATCCAATTTCCTTTGATCATCATTGAGATGTCACTACAACTTGGAATCCACCTGTGTCCAATTCAATTGTTTGAACATGATCTAGAAAGAAACACCTGTCAATATAAAAAAGGTCCCACCGTTGACAGTGCATGTCAGAGCAGAAACTGTACCATAAAGTTTAAGGAACTGTCCGTAGAGAATTGTGATGAGGCATATAAACAATAATTGGGAGATGGGAAAAACATTGAACTACCCAGACTCTGCCTATAGCTGGCTGTGCAACCTGGCAAGGACCTTGGTCAGGGAGGTGACCAATAACAGTTCCTTGGCTTCGATGGGAAAACCTACCAGAATGACAACAGTCTCTACAGCACTTCACCAATCTGGGCTTTATGTGAGAGTGGCCAGACTGAAACTACTCCTGAAAAAAAGGCACGACAGCACACCTGGAGTTCACAAAAATGCCCGTGAAAGACTGATAAGGCAAAAGATTGCGGTCTGATGAGACAAATTGAACTCTTTGGCTTGAATGAAAAAGCACCATGTCTGGAAAAAACAAGGCACACCTCATCACCATCCTACAGTGAAACATGGTGGTGGTAGCAACATGTTATGGGGATGCTTTTCAGCACCAAGGTACTGGGAGATTGGTTAGGATAGAGGGAACAATGAATGAAGCCAAATACAGGCAAATCCTTGATGAGAACCTGCTTCAATGCAAACAACCTTGGACTTGGGCAAAGAATTACATTTCAACAGGACAATGACACCAAACATAAACACAGGAATGGCTTCAGAACAAGAATGTGAGTGGCCCAGCCAAAGCCCAGACTTAAATAACATTGAAAATCTGTGGAAAGACTTGAAGATTAATGTTCACCGCCACTCGGGACTCCCAAGTGGCACAGCATCTCAGTGCAAGAGGCGTCACTAGACCCTGGTTCGATTCCAGGCTGTATCACAACCGGCCGTGATTGGGAGTCCCATAGGGCGGCGCACAATTGACCCAGTGTCGTCCGGGTGAGGGTTTGGCTGGGGTAGGCCGTCATTGTAAATAGGAATTTTTTCTTAACTGACTTTCCTAGTTAAATAAATTAATTCCCCATCTAATTTAAGAGCTTGAGAAAAAGATATGCAAAGCCAAGACTGAAAGCTGTAGTCGCCGCCAAAGGTCCTACAAAGTATTGACTCAGGGTGTGAATACTACTGTAAATGAGGCATTTCATTCAATACATTCGCTGAAATTTCTACAAACATGTTTTCACTGTCATTATGGGGTATTGTGTGTAGATGGCTGAGGAAAACAATCCATTTTTGAAGTCAGGCTGTAAGAACAAAATGTGGAATAAGTCGAGGGGTATGAATACTTTCTCAAGGTACTGTAGGAGAGACTAGTCGGTTTGACATCTTTTATAAAAACTAGTCAACACTGGCTGTTCAGTTGTCAAAATAAAATGGCAATAAAATCAGTAAAGCCCATGCATCACAATTCCAAGTGGCTGGCTGTGCTTAACACACTAAAGAAAAATGAATGTGCCAAAATTCTAAATCAGGCTGAGTGGATTGACTCATTGTTACCACGCGCATTACATGAGAAGTGAAAATTCCCAAACATCCTCTCCCTCTGTGTAAAGAAATCTGACTGCAACCAACCACAGCGCACACAAATGGTACCGGATGGCGGGACAGACAGTTACCCGGTCATCACTCGCTTTGTGACTGGCGCCTATCCTATCAATAGATCGATAGAAGATGAAAATCGTTCATTCTAACGGGAGAGAACTCGAGGGACTAGCAAATTGAAACTTAAATGAAAAGTAGCCTAGTTATATGAAGTGGAAAAAGTAGCCGGCTGAAAATGAGTAGCACTAATGGAAAACAATGCCATTGTGGATAACAAATTAAAGACATGAAATATACTTTGTGGTAATATTTTAATTTACAAGTTATACAAAAGCTGATTTTGAACAAGACCCTTTTATGGAGCAGACAAAGATTTGCAACACATTTGAGTTTGTCCTTGGATCAATTAACGTTGACAGTTTATATACATTTAGAACCAGTCCTTCATATAAGTATGATGAAGTCAGAGTTCCATTTAGAGAAAGGGGGAGTAATACACAGTAATGAGGAGAGAAAGGAGAGCTGTGTTCCATTGAGTTGACAAACTTTTCTTTTCATATTTTGTGAGGTTATTTTTGCAGCCTTCTTGGTCATTATTTATTTTATACCTTTCTTTCCTCCTGTTGGTTTGGTTACCTTCACAAGTCCCTTCTTGGTCGGCTTCTACGGGGATCAGAGAGAGAAGAAAACAATTAGCACAGTACTGAGAGGAGTCTTCTTTTGTAGATACAAAGAGGTAGGTCAATGAACTTCCACTGGGGGGCAGTGTTTCCTGAGAGTGAACAGGGAGACGTCACAAAAGGGATACCACTCCCCTGCCTCACTGGAATAAGTTTAATTTGGCATTGGATTGAAAACAAAATTATTACGGAGAGTGAACCAGGTTCCAAACCAGTGCACAGAGTCCTTTGAAATATTTTATTTGACAAAAATAGCTAATTGATAAACAAATATACTCTACTAATAATATTAAAATGCATTTGGTTTGACACTATTTATTTATTTCACCTTTATTTAAGCAGGTAGGCAAGTTGAGAACAAGTTCCCATTTACAACTGCGACCTGGCCAAGATAAAGCAAAGCAGTTCGACACAAACAACACAGAGTTACACATGGAGTAAAACAAACATACAGCAGAAAAATAAGTCTATATACAATGTGAGCAAATGAGGTGAGTTAAGGGAGGTAAAGGAAATAAATAGGCCATGGTGGAGAAGTAAATACAATATAGCAAGTAAAACACTGGAATGGTAGATTTGCAGTAGATGAATGTGTAAAGTAGAAATACTGGGTTGCAAAGGAGCAAAATAAATAAATATAGTAGGGGAAGGGGTAGTTGGATGGGATATTTATAGATGAGCTATGTACAGGTGCAGTGATCTGTGAGCTGCTCTGACAGCTGGTGCTTAAAGCTAGTGAGGGAGACAAGCGTTTCCAGTTTCAGAAATTTTTGTAGTTTGTTCCAGTCATTGGCAGCAGAGAAATGGAAGGAGAGGTGGCCAAAGTAGGAATTGGCTTTGGGGGTGACCAGTGAGATATACCTGCTGGAGCGCGTGCTACGGGTGGGTGCTGCTATGGTGACCAGTGAGCTGAGATGGGGGGACTTAACCTAGCAGGGTCTTGTAGATGACCTGGAGCCGGTGGGTTTGGCGATGAGTATGAAGCGAGGGCCAGCCAACGAGAGCGTACAGGTCGCAGTAGTGGGTAGTATATGGGGCTTTGGTGACAAAACGGATGGCACTGTGATAGACTGCATCCAATTTATTGAGTAGGGTATTGGAGGCTATTTTGTAAATGACATCGCCAAAGTCGAGGATCGGTAGGATGGTCAGTTTTACGAGGGTATGTTTGGCAGCATGAGTGAAGGATGCTTTGTTGCGAAATAGGAAGCCAATTCTAGATTTAACTTTGAATTGGAGATGTTTGATGTGAGTCTGGAAGGAGAGTTTACAGTCTAACCAGACACCTAGGTATTTGTAGTTGTCCGCATATTCTATGTCAGAACCGTCCAGAGTAGTGATGCTGGACGGGCGGGCAGGTGCAGGCAGCGATTGGTTGAAGAGCATGCATTTAGTTTTACTTGTATTTAAGAGCAGTTGGAGGCCAGGGAAGGAGAGTTGTATGGCATTGAAGCTCGTCTGGAGGGTTGTTAACACAGTGTCCAAAGAAGGGCCAGAAGTATACACAATGGTGTAGTCTGCATAGAGGTGGATCAGAGACTCACGCAAGAGCGACATCATTGATGTATACAGAGAAGAGAGTCGGCCCAAGAATTGAACCCTGTGGCACCCCCATAGAGACTGCCAGAGGCCCAGACAACAGGCCCTCCGATTTGACACACTGAACTCTATCAGAGAAGTAGTTGGTGAACCAGGCGAGGCAATCATTTGAGAAACCAAGGCTGTTGAGTCTGCCGATGAGGGTGTGGTGATTGACAGAGTCAAAAGCCTTTGCCAGGTCAATGAATACGGCTGCACGCTATTGTTTCTTATCGATGGCGGTTAAGATATCGTTTAGGACCTTGAGCGTGGTTGAGGTGCACCCATGACCAGCTTTGAAACCAGATTGCATAGCGGAGAAGGTACGGTGGGAATCGAAATGATCGGTAATCTGTTAACTTGGCTTTTGAAGACCTTTCAAAAGGCAGGGTAGGATAGATATAGGTCTGTAGCAGTTTGGGTCAAGAGTGTCCACCCCTTTGAAGAGGGGGATGACCGCAGCTGCTTTCCAATCTTTGGGAATCTCAGACGACATGAGAGGTTGAACAGGCTAGTAATAGGGGTTGCAACAATTTCGGCAGATCATTTTAGAAAGGGTCTAGATTGTCTAGCCCGGCTGATTTGTAGGGGTCTAGACTTTGCAGCTCTTTCAGAACATCAGCTGACTGGATTTGGGAGAAGGCGAAACGGGGAAGGCTTGGGCGAGTTGCTGTGGCGGGTGCAGTGCTGTTGACCGGGGTAGGGGTAGCCAGGTGGAAAGCATGGCCAGCCGTAGAAAAATGCTTATTGAAATTCTCAATTATAGTGGATTTATCGGTGGTGACAGAGTTTCCTATCCTCAGTGCAGTGGGCAGCTGGGAGGAGGTGTTCTTATTCTCCATGGACTTTACAGTGTCTCAGAACTTTGAGTTTGTGTTGCAGGAAGCAAATTTCTGCTTGAAAAAGCTAGCCTTGGCTTTTCTAACTGCCTGTGTATATTGTTTCCTAACTTCCCTGAAAAGTTGCATATCACAGGGGCTGTTCGATGCTAATGAAGAAAGCCACAGGATGTTTTTGTGCTAGTCAAGGGCAGTCAGGTCTGGAGAGAACCAAGGGCTATATCTGTTCCTGGTTCTAAATATTTTGAAAGGGGCATGCTTATTTAAGATGGTGACGAAGGCATTAAAAATGTTTTACCAGGCATCCTCTGACGGGATGAGGTCAATATCCTTCCAGGATACCCGGGCCAGGTCGATTAGAAAGGCCTGCTCGCTGAAGTGTTTCAGGGAGCATTTGAGAGTGATGAGTGGAGGTCGTTTGACCACTGATCCATTACGGATGCAGACAATGAGGCAGTGATCGCTGAGATCTTGGTTGAAAACAGCAGAGGTGTATTTAGAGGGCAAGTTGGTTAGGATGATATCTACGAGGGTGTTTACGGCTTTGGGGTTGTACCTGGTAGGTTCATTGATCATTTGTGTGAGATTGAGGGCATCAAGCTTAGATTGTAGGATGGCCGGGGTGTTAAGCATGTCCCAGTTTAGGTCACCTAGCAGCACGAGCTCTGAAGGGCAATCAGTTCACATTTGGTGTCCAGAGCACAGCTGGGGGCAGAGGGTGGTCTATAGCAAGCGACAACGGTGAGAGACGTGTTTTTAGAGAGGTGGATTTCTAAAAGTAGAAGTTCAAATTGTTTGGGTACAGACCTGGATAGTAGGACAGAACTCTGCAGGCTCTCTCTGTAGTAGATTGCAACACCGCCCCCTTTGGCCGTTCTATCTTGTCTGAAAATGTTGTAGTTAGGGATGGAGATTTCAGAGTTTTTGGTGGACTTCCTAAACCAGGATTCAGACACGGCTAGGACATCCGGGTTGGCATGTGCTAAAGCAGTGAATAAAACAAACTTAGGGAGGAGGCAGGGTACAGACCTCCAGTTTAGCCTTTTTCCTTCGCGTTACTATGGGAACCTCTTCCTCTCTGTCAGCACCAGAGTTTTTTTTTCTGTAGACATCTGTTCTATCTTTGCTGACTTCTGTTTGCGTGCATTTTTCTGAAATATTCATCAACAAGACACAGGTATTGATGAGATCCAGCTCTCGCATGTTTACATACACACATACACAGTATCAGTCAAACGTTTGGACACCTACTCATTCAAGGGTTTTTATTTTTACTAGACATCAAAACTATGAAACACATGGAATCATGTAGTAACCAAAAAAGTGTTAAACAAATCAAAATACAATTTAGATTCTTCTAAGTAGCCACCATTTGCCTTGATGACAGCTTCGCACACTCTGGGCTTTCTTTCAACCAGCTTCAGCTGGAATGCTTATCCAACAGTCTTGAAGGTGTATCCACATATGCTGAGCACTTGTTGGCTGCTTTTCCTTCACTCTGCAGTCCAACTCATCCCAAACCATCTCAAATTGGGTTGAGGCTCCATCTTGGTCAAATAGCCCTGACACAGCCTGGAGGTGTGTTGGTCATGTCCCATTAAGCCCAAACCAGATGGGATGGCATATAGCTTGCAGAATGCTGTGGTAGCCATGCTGGTTAAGTGTGCCTTGAAGTCTAAATAAATCAGTGTCACCATCAAACCACCCCACACCTCCTCGTCCGTGCTTCACGGTGGGAACCACACACGCGGCGATCCGTTCACCTACTCTGCATCTCACAAAGACATGGCGGTTGGAAATAAAAATCACCTATTTGGACTGACCAAAGGACTTCCATTGCTCGTGTTTCTTGGCCCAATAAAGTCTCTTCTTATTGGTGCCCTTTAGTAGTGGTTTCATTGCAGCAATTTGAACTGTTGATGTTGAGCTGTGTCTGTCACTTGAACTCTGAAGCATTTATTTGGGCAGCAATCTGAGGTGCAGTTAACTCTCATGAACTTATCCTCTGCAGCAGGGGTACCCATGTGTCTTCCTTTCCAGTGGCGGTCCTGAGAGCCAGTTTCATCACAGCGACTGCACTTGAAGCTACTTTCAAAGTTTATGAAATGTTCCATATTGACTGACCTTCATGTTTTAAAGTATTGATGGACTGTCGTTTCTCTTTGCTTATTTGAGCTGGTCTTGCCATAATATGGACTTGGGTCTTTTACCAAATAGGGCTACCTTCTCTATACCACCCCTACCGTGTCACAACACAACTGATTGGTTCAAACATATTAAGAAGGAAAGAAATTCCACAACTTAACCTTTAAGAAGGCACACACCTTGAAATGCATTCCAGGTGACTACCTCATGAAGCTGGTGGAGAGAATGTCAAGACTGTGCAAAGCTGTCAAGACAAAGGGTGGCTACTTTGAAGAATCTCAAATATAGAATATTTTGATTTGTTTAACACTTTTGGTTACTACATGATTCCATGTGTGTTATTTCAGTTGATGTCTTCACTATTATTCTACAATGTAGAAAATAGTAAAAATAAAGAAACACTTATTTAGGTTTATTTATCCTTGTAGGTGTGTCCAAACTTTTACTGGTACTGCATGTATGCCTGTGCATACATATGCATGTAAATAATAGAGAGAGGTCTGCAATTGACCTCAATAGTCCATATGTGGCACTAAGAGCTATGTTGATGTTCCCAGAGAGTGAACAGGGAGACAGCACTAAATGGAGACCGCTCCCCTGCCTCACTGGAATGGGTTTCATATTGCACTGGATTTAAACCTAAATTAATAGAGTAAAACAGGTTCCGAACCAGTGCAAAGACGAGTCCTTTAATTTGACAAAAATAGATAATTGATCAAATAACAATATAATCTTCCAATGCATTTTACAAGCATTTGTGTGTAGCAGTCCTACCTTGGCATCCATGGCTGCGCGGGTCTGTTTCTGTGTTTCCTCTATCAGGGTCAGGTTAGAGGTGTAGATGGGCAGAGCCACTGATTGGCTTTTCAAGTGGATGATCTTTATCAATGGTTCTTTCTGCAAAAGAGACAACACAGCCATCTTTAGACTCAAATAACACATTCACTCAAACATTTAGGTCAAAACTATTTCTCAATGTTCTGTGTATCGTATCACTCAGATTGCGGCCACTTGTTAAAGGCCTTTCTTTGTCAGGATTGTAGGCACATGGGTTTAATCACACTGCTATACAGAGCAGGCAATAAGCTTAACGTACCACAGTACTATAGGCCCTGTAATCTCACCCCAGACAACAGAGATATCAAAGGTGATTTTCAGACTGGGCCCACACATTTCTTTAGCATTAATAAACATTGAGTATACCTGACCATTTAACGTATAATAAAATTGTAAATATCTGTGTTGACGGAGTACAATTGATTAGGGAGATCAGGAAGACACCCTGGCAGCAAACTCACCATACGTAGTTTTGTCACGATGGTGCTGACAGCTGAATCAATATTCTCTGCTATTTCATCTGCAGCCATCCCAGAGTGGGCCACACAAGCCATGCTTAAACACAAACAATAACATGTTGCAGGAGCCAATGTGTATATAAATGAATGTGCATTACTTGCCATTTTGTGTCAGTTGTAGAGACAGGCTCCAATAGAGAGGGAGATCTGTCTGGATATATTTTGAGTCACTATGGCACCATCATTGCCCATGTCCAACACGGACAGGAGGACAGGGTTTGCTGAGGCGCACTTACTAAGTCAGGGAGCAGGGCTCACCAGCAGCAGCCTTTCTTAGAAATGGAGATTGTTGCTCCCTGGATGTCCAAGGCCAGCTTCTTGCTCTGCAGGTTCAATGAATAAGGCTCCCTTAGCAGGGGAGAGAAAACACACACTCCATTAGATTAGAACTCTGTAAGGGCTAGCTTAAAGGCACATTTAAACTTACAGGTGAAGTCAGAAGTTTACATATACTTAGGTTGGAGTGGTTGAAAAATGAGTTTTAATCACTCCACAAATGTCTTGTTAACTTTAGGGATAGGGGGCAGTATTCGGACGTTTGGATGAATGAGGTGCCCAAAGTAAACTGCCTGTTACTCAGGCCCAGAGGCTAGGATATGCATATAATTGGTAGTATTGGATAGAAAACACTAAAGTTTACAAAACGGTTAAAATAATGTCTGTGATTACAACAGAACTGATATAGCAGGCGAAAACCTGAGAAGAATCCACCCGGAAAATTTGGTTTTGGAGGTGACACCATTTAAAATGCCTGTCTATGGGGAAATCAATGGAAATCCTCCCAGATTGCAGCTCCTGGGGCTTCCAGCAGATGTCAACAGTCTTTAGAAAGAGTTTCAGGCTTGTTTTTTGAAAAATTAGCTAGAATTTGTCGTTTTTCTAAGTGGCTCCCATTTTGGCTGAAGTGTTGTGGCGCGCGTCGGTGAGGGCGCTCACTTCGTTATTTATCTCCGGTAATGAACATACTATTCTCCATCTTATATTTTATAATTTATTTACATATTAGGGTACCTGAGGATTGATTAGAAACGTTGTTTGACTTGTTTGGACAAACTTTATTGGTAACTTTCAGGATTCATATGTATGCATTTTGAACGAGGGAAACCGGTGGATTACTGAGTCAAGTGCACCAACTAAACTGACTTTTTGGGGATATAAAGAAGGACTTTATCGAACAAAATAACCATTTGTTATGTAGCTGGGACCCTTGTGATTGCAACCAGAGGAAGATCTTCAAAGGTAAGTGATTTATTTTATCGCTATTTCTGACTTTCGTGACGCCTCTGCTTGGTTGGAAGATGTTTGTAATGCTTTTGTACGCGGGGCGCTGTCCTCAGATAATCGCATGGTGTGCTTACGCCGTAAATCCTTTTTGAAATCTGACAAAGCGGCTGGATTAACAAGAAGTTAAGCTTTTAAACGATGTAAGACACTTGTATTTTCATGAATGTTTATTACGAAATTTTGAATTTCGCGCTCTGCAATTTCACCGGATGTTGGCCAGGTGGGACGCTAGCCCAAAGAGGTTAACAAACTGTAGTTTTGGCAAGTTGGTTAGGACATCTGTGTGCATGACAAGTAATTTTGCCAACAATTGTTTACTGACAGATTATTTCACTTATAATTCATTGTATCACAATTCCAGTGGGTCAGAAATTCACATACACTAAGTTGACGGTGCCTTTAAACAGCTTGGAAAATTCCAGAAAATTGTGTCATGGCGTTAGAAGCTTCTGATAGGCTAATTGACATCATTTGAGTCAATTGGAGGTCTACCTGTGGATGTATTTCAAGGCCTACCTTCAAAATCAGTGCCTCTTTGCTTGACATCATGGGAAAATCAAAAGAAATCAGCCAAGACCTCAGAAAAACAAATTGTAGACCTCCACAAGTCTGGTTCATCCTTGGGAGCAATTTCCAAACACCTGATGGTACCACATTCATCTGTACAAACAATAGTACGCAAGTATAAACACCATGGGACCACGCAGCCGTCATACCGCTCAGGAAGGAGATGCGTTGTGACTCCTAGAGATGAAAGTATTTCGGTGCGAAAAGTGCAAATCAATCCCAGAACAACAGCAAAGGACCTTGTGAAGATGCTGGAGGAAACAGGTACAAAAGTATCTAGATCCACAGTAAAACGAGTCCTACATCGACATTACCTGAAAGGCCGCTCAGCAAGGAAGAAGCCACTGCTCCAAAACCGCCATAAAAAAGCCAGACTACGGTTTGCAACTGCACATGGGGACAAAGATCGTACTTTTTGGAGAAATGTCCTCTGGTCTGATGAAACAAAAATAGAACTGTTCACAAAATAGACGGCACCATGAGGCAGGAAATTTATGTCGATATATTGAAGCAACATCAAGACAGTCAGGAAGTTAAAGCTTGGTGGCAAAGGAGTCTTCCAAATGGACAATGACCCCAAGCATACTTCCAAAGTTGTGCCAAAATGGCTTAAGGACAACAAAGTCAAGGTATTGGAGTGGCCATCACAAAGCCCTGACCTCAATTCTATAGAAGATTTGTGGGCAGAACTGAAAAAGCACGTGCGAGCAAGGAGGCCTACAAACCTGACTCAGTTACACCAGCTCTGTCAGGAGGAATGGGCCAAGATTTATTCAACTTATTGTGGGAAGCTTCTGGAAGGCCACCTGAAACGTTTGACCCAAGTGAAACAATTTAAAGGCAATGCTACCAAATACTAATTGAGTGCATGTAAACTTCTGACACACTGGGACTGCGATGAAAGAAAGAAACGCTGAAATCTCTATTATTCTGACAGTTCACATTCTTCAAATAAAGTGGTGATCCTAACTGACCTAAGACAGGGAATTTTTACTAGGATTAAATGTCAGGAATTGTGAAAAACTGAGTTGAAATGCATTTGGCTAAGGTGTATGTAAACTTCCGACTTCAACTGTATAAGAGGACATGTATTTCAAAACCAGGGAACAGCACTAGGGGCTATGTTGATGTTCCCAGAGAGTGAACAGGGAGTCAGCACAAAATGGATACCGCTCCCCTGCCTCACTGGAATGAGTTTCATATAGCAATGGAGTTAAACCAAAATTCATACTGAGAGTGAACCAGGTTCCGAACCAGTGCAAAGAGTCCTTTGAAATATTTTATTTGACAAAAACAGATCATTGATAAACAATATATTCTACTAATAATATTAAAATGCATTTGGTTGACACTAGCGGGGTATAGACCTCCAGTTTAGCCTTTTTTCTTGGCGTTACTATGGGAACCTCTTCCTCCCCGTCAGCACCAGAGTTCTTTTCTGTAGGCTTCTGTTCTTTCCTTGCAGACTTCTGTTTGCTTGCATTTTTCCTGAAATTTCATAAACAAGACACAGGTATTGATGAGATCCAGCTCTCGCATGTTTATATAAACACACATACACAGTAGCAGTCAAAAGTTGACACCTACTCATTCAAGGGTTTTTCTTTATTTTTACTAGACATCAAAACTATGAAACACATGGAATCATGTAGTAAAAAAAAGAAGTGTTAAATCAAAATACATTTTAGATTCTTCTAAGTAGCCACCCTTTGCCTTGATGACAGCTTTGCACACTTGGCATTCTCTCAACCAGCTTCACCTGGAATGCTTTTCCAACAGTCCTGAAGGAGTTTCCACATATGCTGAGCACTTGTTGGTGATTGTGGAGGCCAGGTCATCTGATGCAGCACCATCACTCTCCTTCTTGGTCAAATAGCCCTTACACAGCCTGGAGGTGAGTTGGGTTATTGTCCTGTTGAAAAACAAATGATGTCCCACTAAGCCCAAACCAGACGGGATGGCGTATCGCTGCAGAATGCTGTGGTAGCCATGCTGGTTAAGTGTGCCTTGAATTCTAAATAAATCAGTGTCACCAGCAAACCACCCCACACCTCCTCGTCCGTGCTTCACGAAGGGAACCACACACGCGGCGATCCGTTCACCTACTCTGCATCTCACAAAGACATGGCGGTTGAAACCAAAAATCTCCTATTTGGACTGACCAAAGGACAGATTTCCACCGGTCTAACTTCCATTGCTCGTGTTTCTTGGCCCAATAAAGTCTCTTTTTATTGGTGCCCTTTAGTAGTGGTTTCATTGCAGCAATTTGAACTGTTGATGTTGAGCTGTGTCTGTCACTTGAACTCTGAAGCATTTATTTGGGCAGCAATCTGAGGTGCAGTTAACTCTCATGAACTTATCCTCTGCAGCAGGGGTACCCATGTGTCTTCCTTTCCAGTGGCGGTCCTGAGAGCCAGTTTCATCACAGCGACTGCACTTGAAGCTACTTTCAAAGTTTATGAAATGTTCCATATTGACTGACCTTCATGTTTTAAAGTATTGATGGACTGTCGTTTCTCTTTGCTTATTTGAGCTGGTCTTGCCATAATATGGACTTGGGTCTTTTACCAAATAGGGCTACCTTCTCTATACCACCCCTACCGTGTCACAACACAACTGATTGGTTCAAACATATTAAGAAGGAAAGAAATTCCACAACTTAACCTTTAAGAAGGCACACACCTTGAAATGCATTCCAGGTGACTACCTCATGAAGCTGGTGGAGAGAATGTCAAGACTGTGCAAAGCTGTCAAGACAAAGGGTGGCTACTTTGAAGAATCTCAAATATAGAATATTTTGATTTGTTTAACACTTTTGGTTACTACATGATTCCATGTGTGTTATTTCAGTTGATGTCTTCACTATTATTCTACAATGTAGAAAATAGTAAAAATAAAGAAACACTTATTTAGGTTTATTTATCCTTGTAGGTGTGTCCAAACTTTTACTGGTACTGCATGTATGCCTGTGCATACATATGCATGTAAATAATAGAGAGAGGTCTGCAATTGACCTCAATAGTCCATATGTGGCACTAAGAGCTATGTTGATGTTCCCAGAGAGTGAACAGGGAGACAGCACTAAATGGAGACCGCTCCCCTGCCTCACTGGAATGGGTTTCATATTGCACTGGATTTAAACCTAAATTAATAGAGTAAAACAGGTTCCGAACCAGTGCAAAGACGAGTCCTTTAATTTGACAAAAATAGATAATTGATCAAATAACAATATAATCTTCCAATGCATTTTACAAGCATTTGTGTGTAGCAGTCCTACCTTGGCATCCATGGCTGCGCGGGTCTGTTTCTGTGTTTCCTCTATCAGGGTCAGGTTAGAGGTGTAGATGGGCAGAGCCACTGATTGGCTTTTCAAGTGGATGATCTTTATCAATGGTTCTTTCTGCAAAAGAGACAACACAGCCATCTTTAGACTCAAATAACACATTCACTCAAACATTTAGGTCAAAACTATTTCTCAATGTTCTGTGTATCGTATCACTCAGATTGCGGCCACTTGTTAAAGGCCTTTCTTTGTCAGGATTGTAGGCACATGGGTTTAATCACACTGCTATACAGAGCAGGCAATAAGCTTAACGTACCACAGTACTATAGGCCCTGTAATCTCACCCCAGACAACAGAGATATCAAAGGTGATTTTCAGACTGGGCCCACACATTTCTTTAGCATTAATAAACATTGAGTATACCTGACCATTTAACGTATAATAAAATTGTAAATATCTGTGTTGACGGAGTACAATTGATTAGGGAGATCAGGAAGACACCCTGGCAGCAAACTCACCATACGTAGTTTTGTCACGATGGTGCTGACAGCTGAATCAATATTCTCTGCTATTTCATCTGCAGCCATCCCAGAGTGGGCCACACAAGCCATGCTTAAACACAAACAATAACATGTTGCAGGAGCCAATGTGTATATAAATGAATGTGCATTACTTGCCATTTTGTGTCAGTTGTAGAGACAGGCTCCAATAGAGAGGGAGATCTGTCTGGATATATTTTGAGTCACTATGGCACCATCATTGCCCATGTCCAACACGGACAGGAGGACAGGGTTTGCTGAGGCGCACTTACTAAGTCAGGGAGCAGGGCTCACCAGCAGCAGCCTTTCTTAGAAATGGAGATTGTTGCTCCCTGGATGTCCAAGGCCAGCTTCTTGCTCTGCAGGTTCAATGAATAAGGCTCCCTTAGCAGGGGAGAGAAAACACACACTCCATTAGATTAGAACTCTGTAAGGGCTAGCTTAAAGGCACATTTAAACTTACAGGTGAAGTCAGAAGTTTACATATACTTAGGTTGGAGTGGTTGAAAAATGAGTTTTAATCACTCCACAAATGTCTTGTTAACTTTAGGGATAGGGGGCAGTATTCGGACGTTTGGATGAATGAGGTGCCCAAAGTAAACTGCCTGTTACTCAGGCCCAGAGGCTAGGATATGCATATAATTGGTAGTATTGGATAGAAAACACTAAAGTTTACAAAACGGTTAAAATAATGTCTGTGATTACAACAGAACTGATATAGCAGGCGAAAACCTGAGAAGAATCCACCCGGAAAATTTGGTTTTGGAGGTGACACCATTTAAAATGCCTGTCTATGGGGAAATCAATGGAAATCCTCCCAGATTGCAGCTCCTGGGGCTTCCAGCAGATGTCAACAGTCTTTAGAAAGAGTTTCAGGCTTGTTTTTTGAAAAATTAGCTAGAATTTGTCGTTTTTCTAAGTGGCTCCCATTTTGGCTGAAGTGTTGTGGCGCGCGTCGGTGAGGGCGCTCACTTCGTTATTTATCTCCGGTAATGAACATACTATTCTCCATCTTATATTTTATCATTTATTTACATATTAGGGTACCTGAGGATTGATTAGAAACGTTGTTTGACTTGTTTGGACAAACTTTATTGGTAACTTTCAGGATTCATATGTATGCATTTTGAACGAGGGAAACCGGTGGATTACTGAGTCAAGTGCACCAACTAAACTGACTTTTTGGGGATATAAAGAAGGACTTTATCGAACAAAATAACCATTTGTTATGTAGCTGGGACCCTTGTGATTGCAACCAGAGGAAGATCTTCAAAGGTAAGTGATTTATTTTATCGCTATTTCTGACTTTCGTGACGCCTCTGCTTGGTTGGAAGATGTTTGTAATGCTTTTGTACGCGGGGCGCTGTCCTCAGATAATCGCATGGTGTGCTTACGCCGTAAATCCTTTTTGAAATCTGACAAAGCGGCTGGATTAACAAGAAGTTAAGCTTTTAAACGATGTAAGACACTTGTATTTTCATGAATGTTTATTACGAAATTTTGAATTTCGCGTTCTGCAATTTCACCGGATGTTGGCCAGGTGGGACGCTAGCCCAAAGAGGTTAACAAACTGTAGTTTTGGCAAGTTGGTTAGGACATCTGTGTGCATGACAAGTAATTTTGCCAACAATTGTTTACTGACAGATTATTTCACTTATAATTCATTGTATCACAATTCCAGTGGGTCAGAAATTCACATACACTAAGTTGACGGTGCCTTTAAACAGCTTGGAAAATTCCAGAAAATTGTGTCATGGCGTTAGAAGCTTCTGATAGGCTAATTGACATCATTTGAGTCAATTGGAGGTCTACCTGTGGATGTATTTCAAGGCCTACCTTCAAAATCAGTGCCTCTTTGCTTGACATCATGGGAAAATCAAAAGAAATCAGCCAAGACCTCAGAAAAACAAATTGTAGACCTCCACAAGTCTGGTTCATCCTTGGGAGCAATTTCCAAACACCTGATGGTACCACATTCATCTGTACAAACAATAGTACGCAAGTATAAACACCATGGGACCACGCAGCCGTCATACCGCTCAGGAAGGAGATGCGTTGTGACTCCTAGAGATGAAAGTATTTCGGTGCGAAAAGTGCAAATCAATCCCAGAACAACAGCAAAGGACCTTGTGAAGATGCTGGAGGAAACAGGTACAAAAGTATCTAGATCCACAGTAAAACGAGTCCTACATCGACATTACCTGCAAAGGCCGCTCAGCAAGGAAGAAGCCACTGCTCCAAAACCGCCATAAAAAAGCCAGACTACGGTTTGCAACTGCACATGGGGACAAAGATCGTACTTTTTGGAGAAATGTCCTCTGGTCTGATGAAACAAAAATAGAACTGTTCACAAAATAGACGGCACCATGAGGCAGGAAATTTATGTCGATATATTGAAGCAACATCAAGACAGTCAGGAAGTTAAAGCTTGGTGGCAAAGGAGTCTTCCAAATGGACAATGACCCCAAGCATACTTCCAAAGTTGTGCCAAAATGGCTTAAGGACAACAAAGTCAAGGTATTGGAGTGGCCATCACAAAGCCCTGACCTCAATTCTATAGAAGATTTGTGGGCAGAACTGAAAAAGCACGTGCGAGCAAGGAGGCCTACAAACCTGACTCAGTTACACCAGCTCTGTCAGGAGGAATGGGCCAAGATTTATTCAACTTATTGTGGGAAGCTTCTGGAAGGCCACCTGAAACGTTTGACCCAAGTGAAACAATTTAAAGGCAATGCTACCAAATACTAATTGAGTGCATGTAAACTTCTGACACACTGGGACTGCGATGAAAGAAAGAAACGCTGAAATCTCTATTATTCTGACAGTTCACATTCTTCAAATAAAGTGGTGATCCTAACTGACCTAAGACAGGGAATTTTTACTAGGATTAAATGTCAGGAATTGTGAAAAACTGAGTTGAAATGCATTTGGCTAAGGTGTATGTAAACTTCCGACTTCAACTGTATAAGAGGACATGTATTTCAAAACCAGGGAACAGCACTAGGGGCTATGTTGATGTTCCCAGAGAGTGAACAGGGAGTCAGCACAAAATGGATACCGCTCCCCTGCCTCACTGGAATGAGTTTCATATAGCAATGGAGTTAAACCAAAATTCATACTGAGAGTGAACCAGGTTCCGAACCAGTGCAAAGAGTCCTTTGAAATATTTTATTTGACAAAAACAGATCATTGATAAACAATATATTCTACTAATAATATTAAAATGCATTTGGTTGACACTAGCGGGGTATAGACCTCCAGTTTAGCCTTTTTTCTTGGCGTTACTATGGGAACCTCTTCCTCCCCGTCAGCACCAGAGTTCTTTTCTGTAGGCTTCTGTTCTTTCCTTGCAGACTTCTGTTTGCTTGCATTTTTCCTGAAATTTCATAAACAAGACACAGGTATTGATGAGATCCAGCTCTCGCATGTTTATATAAACACACATACACAGTAGCAGTCAAAAGTTGACACCTACTCATTCAAGGGTTTTTCTTTATTTTTACTAGACATCAAAACTATGAAACACATGGAATCATGTAGTAAAAAAAAGAAGTGTTAAATCAAAATACATTTTAGATTCTTCTAAGTAGCCACCCTTTGCCTTGATGACAGCTTTGCACACTTGGCATTCTCTCAACCAGCTTCACCTGGAATGCTTTTCCAACAGTCCTGAAGGAGTTTCCACATATGCTGAGCACTTGTTGGTGATTGTGGAGGCCAGGTCATCTGATGCAGCACCATCACTCTCCTTCTTGGTCAAATAGCCCTTACACAGCCTGGAGGTGAGTTGGGTTATTGTCCTGTTGAAAAACAAATGATGTCCCACTAAGCCCAAACCAGACGGGATGGCGTATCGCTGCAGAATGCTGTGGTAGCCATGCTGGTTAAGTGTGCCTTGAATTCTAAATAAATCAGTGTCACCAGCAAACCACCCCACACCTCCTCGTCCGTGCTTCACGAAGGGAACCACACACGCGGCGATCCGTTCACCTACTCTGCATCTCACAAAGACATGGCGGTTGAAACCAAAAATCTCCTATTTGGACTGACCAAAGGACAGATTTCCACCGGTCTAACTTCCATTGCTCGTGTTTCTTGGCCCAATAAAGTCTCTTTTTATTGGTGCCCTTTAGTAGTGGTTTCATTGCAGCAATTTGAACTGTTGATGTTGAGCTGTGTCTGTCACTTGAACTCTGAAGCATTTATTTGGGCAGCAATCTGAGGTGCAGTTAACTCTCATGAACTTATCCTCTGCAGCAGGGGTACCCATGTGTCTTCCTTTCCAGTGGCGGTCCTGAGAGCCAGTTTCATCACAGCGACTGCACTTGAAGCTACTTTCAAAGTTTATGAAATGTTCCATATTGACTGACCTTCATGTTTTAAAGTATTGATGGACTGTCGTTTCTCTTTGCTTATTTGAGCTGGTCTTGCCATAATATGGACTTGGGTCTTTTACCAAATAGGGCTACCTTCTCTATACCACCCCTACCGTGTCACAACACAACTGATTGGTTCAAACATATTAAGAAGGAAAGAAATTCCACAACTTAACCTTTAAGAAGGCACACACCTTGAAATGCATTCCAGGTGACTACCTCATGAAGCTGGTGGAGAGAATGTCAAGACTGTGCAAAGCTGTCAAGACAAAGGGTGGCTACTTTGAAGAATCTCAAATATAGAATATTTTGATTTGTTTAACACTTTTGGTTACTACATGATTCCATGTGTGTTATTTCAGTTGATGTCTTCACTATTATTCTACAATGTAGAAAATAGTAAAAATAAAGAAACACTTATTTAGGTTTATTTATCCTTGTAGGTGTGTCCAAACTTTTACTGGTACTGCATGTATGCCTGTGCATACATATGCATGTAAATAATAGAGAGAGGTCTGCAATTGACCTCAATAGTCCATATGTGGCACTAAGAGCTATGTTGATGTTCCCAGAGAGTGAACAGGGAGACAGCACTAAATGGAGACCGCTCCCCTGCCTCACTGGAATGGGTTTCATATTGCACTGGATTTAAACCTAAATTAATAGAGTAAAACAGGTTCCGAACCAGTGCAAAGACGAGTCCTTTAATTTGACAAAAATAGATAATTGATCAAATAACAATATAATCTTCCAATGCATTTTACAAGCATTTGTGTGTAGCAGTCCTACCTTGGCATCCATGGCTGCGCGGGTCTGTTTCTGTGTTTCCTCTATCAGGGTCAGGTTAGAGGTGTAGATGGGCAGAGCCACTGATTGGCTTTTCAAGTGGATGATCTTTATCAATGGTTCTTTCTGCAAAAGAGACAACACAGCCATCTTTAGACTCAAATAACACATTCACTCAAACATTTAGGTCAAAACTATTTCTCAATGTTCTGTGTATCGTATCACTCAGATTGCGGCCACTTGTTAAAGGCCTTTCTTTGTCAGGATTGTAGGCACATGGGTTTAATCACACTGCTATACAGAGCAGGCAATAAGCTTAACGTACCACAGTACTATAGGCCCTGTAATCTCACCCCAGACAACAGAGATATCAAAGGTGATTTTCAGACTGGGCCCACACATTTCTTTAGCATTAATAAACATTGAGTATACCTGACCATTTAACGTATAATAAAATTGTAAATATCTGTGTTGACGGAGTACAATTGATTAGGGAGATCAGGAAGACACCCTGGCAGCAAACTCACCATACGTAGTTTTGTCACGATGGTGCTGACAGCTGAATCAATATTCTCTGCTATTTCATCTGCAGCCATCCCAGAGTGGGCCACACAAGCCATGCTTAAACACAAACAATAACATGTTGCAGGAGCCAATGTGTATATAAATGAATGTGCATTACTTGCCATTTTGTGTCAGTTGTAGAGACAGGCTCCAATAGAGAGGGAGATCTGTCTGGATATATTTTGAGTCACTATGGCACCATCATTGCCCATGTCCAACACGGACAGGAGGACAGGGTTTGCTGAGGCGCACTTACTAAGTCAGGGAGCAGGGCTCACCAGCAGCAGCCTTTCTTAGAAATGGAGATTGTTGCTCCCTGGATGTCCAAGGCCAGCTTCTTGCTCTGCAGGTTCAATGAATAAGGCTCCCTTAGCAGGGGAGAGAAAACACACACTCCATTAGATTAGAACTCTGTAAGGGCTAGCTTAAAGGCACATTTAAACTTACAGGTGAAGTCAGAAGTTTACATATACTTAGGTTGGAGTGGTTGAAAAATGAGTTTTAATCACTCCACAAATGTCTTGTTAACTTTAGGGATAGGGGGCAGTATTCGGACGTTTGGATGAATGAGGTGCCCAAAGTAAACTGCCTGTTACTCAGGCCCAGAGGCTAGGATATGCATATAATTGGTAGTATTGGATAGAAAACACTAAAGTTTACAAAACGGTTAAAATAATGTCTGTGATTACAACAGAACTGATATAGCAGGCGAAAACCTGAGAAGAATCCACCCGGAAAATTTGGTTTTGGAGGTGACACCATTTAAAATGCCTGTCTATGGGGAAATCAATGGAAATCCTCCCAGATTGCAGCTCCTGGGGCTTCCAGCAGATGTCAACAGTCTTTAGAAAGAGTTTCAGGCTTGTTTTTTGAAAAATTAGCTAGAATTTGTCGTTTTTCTAAGTGGCTCCCATTTTGGCTGAAGTGTTGTGGCGCGCGTCGGTGAGGGCGCTCACTTCGTTATTTATCTCCGGTAATGAACATACTATTCTCCATCTTATATTTTATCATTTATTTACATATTAGGGTACCTGAGGATTGATTAGAAACGTTGTTTGACTTGTTTGGACAAACTTTATTGGTAACTTTCAGGATTCATATGTATGCATTTTGAACGAGGGAAACCGGTGGATTACTGAGTCAAGTGCACCAACTAAACTGACTTTTTGGGGATATAAAGAAGGACTTTATCGAACAAAATAACCATTTGTTATGTAGCTGGGACCCTTGTGATTGCAACCAGAGGAAGATCTTCAAAGGTAAGTGATTTATTTTATCGCTATTTCTGACTTTCGTGACGCCTCTGCTTGGTTGGAAGATGTTTGTAATGCTTTTGTACGCGGGGCGCTGTCCTCAGATAATCGCATGGTGTGCTTACGCCGTAAATCCTTTTTGAAATCTGACAAAGCGGCTGGATTAACAAGAAGTTAAGCTTTTAAACGATGTAAGACACTTGTATTTTCATGAATGTTTATTACGAAATTTTGAATTTCGCGCTCTGCAATTTCACCGGATGTTGGCCAGGTGGGACGCTAGCCCAAAGAGGTTAACAAACTGTAGTTTTGGCAAGTTGGTTAGGACATCTGTGTGCATGACAAGTAATTTTGCCAACAATTGTTTACTGACAGATTATTTCACTTATAATTCATTGTATCACAATTCCAGTGGGTCAGAAATTCACATACACTAAGTTGACGGTGCCTTTAAACAGCTTGGAAAATTCCAGAAAATTGTGTCATGGCGTTAGAAGCTTCTGATAGGCTAATTGACATCATTTGAGTCAATTGGAGGTCTACCTGTGGATGTATTTCAAGGCCTACCTTCAAAATCAGTGCCTCTTTGCTTGACATCATGGGAAAATCAAAAGAAATCAGCCAAGACCTCAGAAAAACAAATTGTAGACCTCCACAAGTCTGGTTCATCCTTGGGAGCAATTTCCAAACACCTGATGGTACCACATTCATCTGTACAAACAATAGTACGCAAGTATAAACACCATGGGACCACGCAGCCGTCATACCGCTCAGGAAGGAGATGCGTTGTGACTCCTAGAGATGAAAGTATTTCGGTGCGAAAAGTGCAAATCAATCCCAGAACAACAGCAAAGGACCTTGTGAAGATGCTGGAGGAAACAGGTACAAAAGTATCTAGATCCACAGTAAAACGAGTCCTACATCGACATTACCTGAAAGGCCGCTCAGCAAGGAAGAAGCCACTGCTCCAAAACCGCCATAAAAAAGCCAGACTACGGTTTGCAACTGCACATGGGGACAAAGATCGTACTTTTTGGAGAAATGTCCTCTGGTCTGATGAAACAAAAATAGAACTGTTCACAAAATAGACGGCACCATGAGGCAGGAAATTTATGTCGATATATTGAAGCAACATCAAGACAGTCAGGAAGTTAAAGCTTGGTGGCAAAGGAGTCTTCCAAATGGACAATGACCCCAAGCATACTTCCAAAGTTGTGCCAAAATGGCTTAAGGACAACAAAGTCAAGGTATTGGAGTGGCCATCACAAAGCCCTGACCTCAATTCTATAGAAGATTTGTGGGCAGAACTGAAAAAGCACGTGCGAGCAAGGAGGCCTACAAACCTGACTCAGTTACACCAGCTCTGTCAGGAGGAATGGGCCAAGATTTATTCAACTTATTGTGGGAAGCTTCTGGAAGGCCACCTGAAACGTTTGACCCAAGTGAAACAATTTAAAGGCAATGCTACCAAATACTAATTGAGTGCATGTAAACTTCTGACACACTGGGACTGCGATGAAAGAAAGAAACGCTGAAATCTCTATTATTCTGACAGTTCACATTCTTCAAATAAAGTGGTGATCCTAACTGACCTAAGACAGGGAATTTTTACTAGGATTAAATGTCAGGAATTGTGAAAAACTGAGTTGAAATGCATTTGGCTAAGGTGTATGTAAACTTCCGACTTCAACTGTATAAGAGGACATGTATTTCAAAACCAGGGAACAGCACTAGGGGCTATGTTGATGTTCCCAGAGAGTGAACAGGGAGTCAGCACAAAATGGATACCGCTCCCCTGCCTCACTGGAATGAGTTTCATATAGCAATGGAGTTAAACCAAAATTCATACTGAGAGTGAACCAGGTTCCGAACCAGTGCAAAGAGTCCTTTGAAATATTTTATTTGACAAAAACAGATCATTGATAAACAATATATTCTACTAATAATATTAAAATGCATTTGGTTGACACTAGCGGGGTATAGACCTCCAGTTTAGCCTTTTTTCTTGGCGTTACTATGGGAACCTCTTCCTCCCCGTCAGCACCAGAGTTCTTTTCTGTAGGCTTCTGTTCTTTCCTTGCAGACTTCTGTTTGCTTGCATTTTTCCTGAAATTTCATAAACAAGACACAGGTATTGATGAGATCCAGCTCTCGCATGTTTATATAAACACACATACACAGTAGCAGTCAAAAGTTGACACCTACTCATTCAAGGGTTTTTCTTTATTTTTACTAGACATCAAAACTATGAAACACATGGAATCATGTAGTAAAAAAAAGAAGTGTTAAATCAAAATACATTTTAGATTCTTCTAAGTAGCCACCCTTTGCCTTGATGACAGCTTTGCACACTTGGCATTCTCTCAACCAGCTTCACCTGGAATGCTTTTCCAACAGTCCTGAAGGAGTTTCCACATATGCTGAGCACTTGTTGGTGATTGTGGAGGCCAGGTCATCTGATGCAGCACCATCACTCTCCTTCTTGGTCAAATAGCCCTTACACAGCCTGGAGGTGAGTTGGGTTATTGTCCTGTTGAAAAACAAATGATGTCCCACTAAGCCCAAACCAGACGGGATGGCGTATCGCTGCAGAATGCTGTGGTAGCCATGCTGGTTAAGTGTGCCTTGAATTCTAAATAAATCAGTGTCACCAGCAAACCACCCCACACCTCCTCGTCCGTGCTTCACGAAGGGAACCACACACGCGGCGATCCGTTCACCTACTCTGCATCTCACAAAGACATGGCGGTTGAAACCAAAAATCTCCTATTTGGACTGACCAAAGGACAGATTTCCACCGGTCTAACTTCCATTGCTCGTGTTTCTTGGCCCAATAAAGTCTCTTTTTATTGGTGCCCTTTAGTAGTGGTTTCATTGCAGCAATTTGAACTGTTGATGTTGAGCTGTGTCTGTCACTTGAACTCTGAAGCATTTATTTGGGCAGCAATCTGAGGTGCAGTTAACTCTCATGAACTTATCCTCTGCAGCAGGGGTACCCATGTGTCTTCCTTTCCAGTGGCGGTCCTGAGAGCCAGTTTCATCACAGCGACTGCACTTGAAGCTACTTTCAAAGTTTATGAAATGTTCCATATTGACTGACCTTCATGTTTTAAAGTATTGATGGACTGTCGTTTCTCTTTGCTTATTTGAGCTGGTCTTGCCATAATATGGACTTGGGTCTTTTACCAAATAGGGCTACCTTCTCTATACCACCCCTACCGTGTCACAACACAACTGATTGGTTCAAACATATTAAGAAGGAAAGAAATTCCACAACTTAACCTTTAAGAAGGCACACACCTTGAAATGCATTCCAGGTGACTACCTCATGAAGCTGGTGGAGAGAATGTCAAGACTGTGCAAAGCTGTCAAGACAAAGGGTGGCTACTTTGAAGAATCTCAAATATAGAATATTTTGATTTGTTTAACACTTTTGGTTACTACATGATTCCATGTGTGTTATTTCAGTTGATGTCTTCACTATTATTCTACAATGTAGAAAATAGTAAAAATAAAGAAACACTTATTTAGGTTTATTTATCCTTGTAGGTGTGTCCAAACTTTTACTGGTACTGCATGTATGCCTGTGCATACATATGCATGTAAATAATAGAGAGAGGTCTGCAATTGACCTCAATAGTCCATATGTGGCACTAAGAGCTATGTTGATGTTCCCAGAGAGTGAACAGGGAGACAGCACTAAATGGAGACCGCTCCCCTGCCTCACTGGAATGGGTTTCATATTGCACTGGATTTAAACCTAAATTAATAGAGTAAAACAGGTTCCGAACCAGTGCAAAGACGAGTCCTTTAATTTGACAAAAATAGATAATTGATCAAATAACAATATAATCTTCCAATGCATTTTACAAGCATTTGTGTGTAGCAGTCCTACCTTGGCATCCATGGCTGCGCGGGTCTGTTTCTGTGTTTCCTCTATCAGGGTCAGGTTAGAGGTGTAGATGGGCAGAGCCACTGATTGGCTTTTCAAGTGGATGATCTTTATCAATGGTTCTTTCTGCAAAAGAGACAACACAGCCATCTTTAGACTCAAATAACACATTCACTCAAACATTTAGGTCAAAACTATTTCTCAATGTTCTGTGTATCGTATCACTCAGATTGCGGCCACTTGTTAAAGGCCTTTCTTTGTCAGGATTGTAGGCACATGGGTTTAATCACACTGCTATACAGAGCAGGCAATAAGCTTAACGTACCACAGTACTATAGGCCCTGTAATCTCACCCCAGACAACAGAGATATCAAAGGTGATTTTCAGACTGGGCCCACACATTTCTTTAGCATTAATAAACATTGAGTATACCTGACCATTTAACGTATAATAAAATTGTAAATATCTGTGTTGACGGAGTACAATTGATTAGGGAGATCAGGAAGACACCCTGGCAGCAAACTCACCATACGTAGTTTTGTCACGATGGTGCTGACAGCTGAATCAATATTCTCTGCTATTTCATCTGCAGCCATCCCAGAGTGGGCCACACAAGCCATGCTTAAACACAAACAATAACATGTTGCAGGAGCCAATGTGTATATAAATGAATGTGCATTACTTGCCATTTTGTGTCAGTTGTAGAGACAGGCTCCAATAGAGAGGGAGATCTGTCTGGATATATTTTGAGTCACTATGGCACCATCATTGCCCATGTCCAACACGGACAGGAGGACAGGGTTTGCTGAGGCGCACTTACTAAGTCAGGGAGCAGGGCTCACCAGCAGCAGCCTTTCTTAGAAATGGAGATTGTTGCTCCCTGGATGTCCAAGGCCAGCTTCTTGCTCTGCAGGTTCAATGAATAAGGCTCCCTTAGCAGGGGAGAGAAAACACACACTCCATTAGATTAGAACTCTGTAAGGGCTAGCTTAAAGGCACATTTAAACTTACAGGTGAAGTCAGAAGTTTACATATACTTAGGTTGGAGTGGTTGAAAAATGAGTTTTAATCACTCCACAAATGTCTTGTTAACTTTAGGGATAGGGGGCAGTATTCGGACGTTTGGATGAATGAGGTGCCCAAAGTAAACTGCCTGTTACTCAGGCCCAGAGGCTAGGATATGCATATAATTGGTAGTATTGGATAGAAAACACTAAAGTTTACAAAACGGTTAAAATAATGTCTGTGATTACAACAGAACTGATATAGCAGGCGAAAACCTGAGAAGAATCCACCCGGAAAATTTGGTTTTGGAGGTGACACCATTTAAAATGCCTGTCTATGGGGAAATCAATGGAAATCCTCCCAGATTGCAGCTCCTGGGGCTTCCAGCAGATGTCAACAGTCTTTAGAAAGAGTTTCAGGCTTGTTTTTTGAAAAATTAGCTAGAATTTGTCGTTTTTCTAAGTGGCTCCCATTTTGGCTGAAGTGTTGTGGCGCGCGTCGGTGAGGGCGCTCACTTCGTTATTTATCTCCGGTAATGAACATACTATTCTCCATCTTATATTTTATCATTTATTTACATATTAGGGTACCTGAGGATTGATTAGAAACGTTGTTTGACTTGTTTGGACAAACTTTATTGGTAACTTTCAGGATTCATATGTATGCATTTTGAACGAGGGAAACCGGTGGATTACTGAGTCAAGTGCACCAACTAAACTGACTTTTTGGGGATATAAAGAAGGACTTTATCGAACAAAATAACCATTTGTTATGTAGCTGGGACCCTTGTGATTGCAACCAGAGGAAGATCTTCAAAGGTAAGTGATTTATTTTATCGCTATTTCTGACTTTCGTGACGCCTCTGCTTGGTTGGAAGATGTTTGTAATGCTTTTGTACGCGGGGCGCTGTCCTCAGATAATCGCATGGTGTGCTTACGCCGTAAATCCTTTTTGAAATCTGACAAAGCGGCTGGATTAACAAGAAGTTAAGCTTTTAAACGATGTAAGACACTTGTATTTTCATGAATGTTTATTACGAAATTTTGAATTTCGCGCTCTGCAATTTCACCGGATGTTGGCCAGGTGGGACGCTAGCCCAAAGAGGTTAACAAACTGTAGTTTTGGCAAGTTGGTTAGGACATCTGTGTGCATGACAAGTAATTTTGCCAACAATTGTTTACTGACAGATTATTTCACTTATAATTCATTGTATCACAATTCCAGTGGGTCAGAAATTCACATACACTAAGTTGACGGTGCCTTTAAACAGCTTGGAAAATTCCAGAAAATTGTGTCATGGCGTTAGAAGCTTCTGATAGGCTAATTGACATCATTTGAGTCAATTGGAGGTCTACCTGTGGATGTATTTCAAGGCCTACCTTCAAAATCAGTGCCTCTTTGCTTGACATCATGGGAAAATCAAAAGAAATCAGCCAAGACCTCAGAAAAACAAATTGTAGACCTCCACAAGTCTGGTTCATCCTTGGGAGCAATTTCCAAACACCTGATGGTACCACATTCATCTGTACAAACAATAGTACGCAAGTATAAACACCATGGGACCACGCAGCCGTCATACCGCTCAGGAAGGAGATGCGTTGTGACTCCTAGAGATGAAAGTATTTCGGTGCGAAAAGTGCAAATCAATCCCAGAACAACAGCAAAGGACCTTGTGAAGATGCTGGAGGAAACAGGTACAAAAGTATCTAGATCCACAGTAAAACGAGTCCTACATCGACATTACCTGCAAAGGCCGCTCAGCAAGGAAGAAGCCACTGCTCCAAAACCGCCATAAAAAAGCCAGACTACGGTTTGCAACTGCACATGGGGACAAAGATCGTACTTTTTGGAGAAATGTCCTCTGGTCTGATGAAACAAAAATAGAACTGTTCACAAAATAGACGGCACCATGAGGCAGGAAATTTATGTCGATATATTGAAGCAACATCAAGACAGTCAGGAAGTTAAAGCTTGGTGGCAAAGGAGTCTTCCAAATGGACAATGACCCCAAGCATACTTCCAAAGTTGTGCCAAAATGGCTTAAGGACAACAAAGTCAAGGTATTGGAGTGGCCATCACAAAGCCCTGACCTCAATTCTATAGAAGATTTGTGGGCAGAACTGAAAAAGCACGTGCGAGCAAGGAGGCCTACAAACCTGACTCAGTTACACCAGCTCTGTCAGGAGGAATGGGCCAAGATTTATTCAACTTATTGTGGGAAGCTTCTGGAAGGCCACCTGAAACGTTTGACCCAAGTGAAACAATTTAAAGGCAATGCTACCAAATACTAATTGAGTGCATGTAAACTTCTGACACACTGGGACTGCGATGAAAGAAAGAAACGCTGAAATCTCTATTATTCTGACAGTTCACATTCTTCAAATAAAGTGGTGATCCTAACTGACCTAAGACAGGGAATTTTTACTAGGATTAAATGTCAGGAATTGTGAAAAACTGAGTTGAAATGCATTTGGCTAAGGTGTATGTAAACTTCCGACTTCAACTGTATAAGAGGACATGTATTTCAAAACCAGGGAACAGCACTAGGGGCTATGTTGATGTTCCCAGAGAGTGAACAGGGAGTCAGCACAAAATGGATACCGCTCCCCTGCCTCACTGGAATGAGTTTCATATAGCAATGGAGTTAAACCAAAATTCATACTGAGAGTGAACCAGGTTCCGAACCAGTGCAAAGAGTCCTTTGAAATATTTTATTTGACAAAAACAGATCATTGATAAACAATATATTCTACTAATAATATTAAAATGCATTTGGTTGACACTAGCGGGGTATAGACCTCCAGTTTAGCCTTTTTTCTTGGCGTTACTATGGGAACCTCTTCCTCCCCGTCAGCACCAGAGTTCTTTTCTGTAGGCTTCTGTTCTTTCCTTGCAGACTTCTGTTTGCTTGCATTTTTCCTGAAATTTCATAAACAAGACACAGGTATTGATGAGATCCAGCTCTCGCATGTTTATATAAACACACATACACAGTAGCAGTCAAAAGTTGACACCTACTCATTCAAGGGTTTTTCTTTATTTTTACTAGACATCAAAACTATGAAACACATGGAATCATGTAGTAAAAAAAAGAAGTGTTAAATCAAAATACATTTTAGATTCTTCTAAGTAGCCACCCTTTGCCTTGATGACAGCTTTGCACACTTGGCATTCTCTCAACCAGCTTCACCTGGAATGCTTTTCCAACAGTCCTGAAGGAGTTTCCACATATGCTGAGCACTTGTTGGTGATTGTGGAGGCCAGGTCATCTGATGCAGCACCATCACTCTCCTTCTTGGTCAAATAGCCCTTACACAGCCTGGAGGTGAGTTGGGTTATTGTCCTGTTGAAAAACAAATGATGTCCCACTAAGCCCAAACCAGACGGGATGGCGTATCGCTGCAGAATGCTGTGGTAGCCATGCTGGTTAAGTGTGCCTTGAATTCTAAATAAATCAGTGTCACCAGCAAACCACCCCACACCTCCTCGTCCGTGCTTCACGAAGGGAACCACACACGCGGCGATCCGTTCACCTACTCTGCATCTCACAAAGACATGGCGGTTGAAACCAAAAATCTCCTATTTGGACTGACCAAAGGACAGATTTCCACCGGTCTAACTTCCATTGCTCGTGTTTCTTGGCCCAATAAAGTCTCTTTTTATTGGTGCCCTTTAGTAGTGGTTTCATTGCAGCAATTTGAACTGTTGATGTTGAGCTGTGTCTGTCACTTGAACTCTGAAGCATTTATTTGGGCAGCAATCTGAGGTGCAGTTAACTCTCATGAACTTATCCTCTGCAGCAGGGGTACCCATGTGTCTTCCTTTCCAGTGGCGGTCCTGAGAGCCAGTTTCATCACAGCGACTGCACTTGAAGCTACTTTCAAAGTTTATGAAATGTTCCATATTGACTGACCTTCATGTTTTAAAGTATTGATGGACTGTCGTTTCTCTTTGCTTATTTGAGCTGGTCTTGCCATAATATGGACTTGGGTCTTTTACCAAATAGGGCTACCTTCTCTATACCACCCCTACCGTGTCACAACACAACTGATTGGTTCAAACATATTAAGAAGGAAAGAAATTCCACAACTTAACCTTTAAGAAGGCACACACCTTGAAATGCATTCCAGGTGACTACCTCATGAAGCTGGTGGAGAGAATGTCAAGACTGTGCAAAGCTGTCAAGACAAAGGGTGGCTACTTTGAAGAATCTCAAATATAGAATATTTTGATTTGTTTAACACTTTTGGTTACTACATGATTCCATGTGTGTTATTTCAGTTGATGTCTTCACTATTATTCTACAATGTAGAAAATAGTAAAAATAAAGAAACACTTATTTAGGTTTATTTATCCTTGTAGGTGTGTCCAAACTTTTACTGGTACTGCATGTATGCCTGTGCATACATATGCATGTAAATAATAGAGAGAGGTCTGCAATTGACCTCAATAGTCCATATGTGGCACTAAGAGCTATGTTGATGTTCCCAGAGAGTGAACAGGGAGACAGCACTAAATGGAGACCGCTCCCCTGCCTCACTGGAATGGGTTTCATATTGCACTGGATTTAAACCTAAATTAATAGAGTAAAACAGGTTCCGAACCAGTGCAAAGACGAGTCCTTTAATTTGACAAAAATAGATAATTGATCAAATAACAATATAATCTTCCAATGCATTTTACAAGCATTTGTGTGTAGCAGTCCTACCTTGGCATCCATGGCTGCGCGGGTCTGTTTCTGTGTTTCCTCTATCAGGGTCAGGTTAGAGGTGTAGATGGGCAGAGCCACTGATTGGCTTTTCAAGTGGATGATCTTTATCAATGGTTCTTTCTGCAAAAGAGACAACACAGCCATCTTTAGACTCAAATAACACATTCACTCAAACATTTAGGTCAAAACTATTTCTCAATGTTCTGTGTATCGTATCACTCAGATTGCGGCCACTTGTTAAAGGCCTTTCTTTGTCAGGATTGTAGGCACATGGGTTTAATCACACTGCTATACAGAGCAGGCAATAAGCTTAACGTACCACAGTACTATAGGCCCTGTAATCTCACCCCAGACAACAGAGATATCAAAGGTGATTTTCAGACTGGGCCCACACATTTCTTTAGCATTAATAAACATTGAGTATACCTGACCATTTAACGTATAATAAAATTGTAAATATCTGTGTTGACGGAGTACAATTGATTAGGGAGATCAGGAAGACACCCTGGCAGCAAACTCACCATACGTAGTTTTGTCACGATGGTGCTGACAGCTGAATCAATATTCTCTGCTATTTCATCTGCAGCCATCCCAGAGTGGGCCACACAAGCCATGCTTAAACACAAACAATAACATGTTGCAGGAGCCAATGTGTATATAAATGAATGTGCATTACTTGCCATTTTGTGTCAGTTGTAGAGACAGGCTCCAATAGAGAGGGAGATCTGTCTGGATATATTTTGAGTCACTATGGCACCATCATTGCCCATGTCCAACACGGACAGGAGGACAGGGTTTGCTGAGGCGCACTTACTAAGTCAGGGAGCAGGGCTCACCAGCAGCAGCCTTTCTTAGAAATGGAGATTGTTGCTCCCTGGATGTCCAAGGCCAGCTTCTTGCTCTGCAGGTTCAATGAATAAGGCTCCCTTAGCAGGGGAGAGAAAACACACACTCCATTAGATTAGAACTCTGTAAGGGCTAGCTTAAAGGCACATTTAAACTTACAGGTGAAGTCAGAAGTTTACATATACTTAGGTTGGAGTGGTTGAAAAATGAGTTTTAATCACTCCACAAATGTCTTGTTAACTTTAGGGATAGGGGGCAGTATTCGGACGTTTGGATGAATGAGGTGCCCAAAGTAAACTGCCTGTTACTCAGGCCCAGAGGCTAGGATATGCATATAATTGGTAGTATTGGATAGAAAACACTAAAGTTTACAAAACGGTTAAAATAATGTCTGTGATTACAACAGAACTGATATAGCAGGCGAAAACCTGAGAAGAATCCACCCGGAAAATTTGGTTTTGGAGGTGACACCATTTAAAATGCCTGTCTATGGGGAAATCAATGGAAATCCTCCCAGATTGCAGCTCCTGGGGCTTCCAGCAGATGTCAACAGTCTTTAGAAAGAGTTTCAGGCTTGTTTTTTGAAAAATTAGCTAGAATTTGTCGTTTTTCTAAGTGGCTCCCATTTTGGCTGAAGTGTTGTGGCGCGCGTCGGTGAGGGCGCTCACTTCGTTATTTATCTCCGGTAATGAACATACTATTCTCCATCTTATATTTTATCATTTATTTACATATTAGGGTACCTGAGGATTGATTAGAAACGTTGTTTGACTTGTTTGGACAAACTTTATTGGTAACTTTCAGGATTCATATGTATGCATTTTGAACGAGGGAAACCGGTGGATTACTGAGTCAAGTGCACCAACTAAACTGACTTTTTGGGGATATAAAGAAGGACTTTATCGAACAAAATAACCATTTGTTATGTAGCTGGGACCCTTGTGATTGCAACCAGAGGAAGATCTTCAAAGGTAAGTGATTTATTTTATCGCTATTTCTGACTTTCGTGACGCCTCTGCTTGGTTGGAAGATGTTTGTAATGCTTTTGTACGCGGGGCGCTGTCCTCAGATAATCGCATGGTGTGCTTACGCCGTAAATCCTTTTTGAAATCTGACAAAGCGGCTGGATTAACAAGAAGTTAAGCTTTTAAACGATGTAAGACACTTGTATTTTCATGAATGTTTATTACGAAATTTTGAATTTCGCGCTCTGCAATTTCACCGGATGTTGGCCAGGTGGGACGCTAGCCCAAAGAGGTTAACAAACTGTAGTTTTGGCAAGTTGGTTAGGACATCTGTGTGCATGACAAGTAATTTTGCCAACAATTGTTTACTGACAGATTATTTCACTTATAATTCATTGTATCACAATTCCAGTGGGTCAGAAATTCACATACACTAAGTTGACGGTGCCTTTAAACAGCTTGGAAAATTCCAGAAAATTGTGTCATGGCGTTAGAAGCTTCTGATAGGCTAATTGACATCATTTGAGTCAATTGGAGGTCTACCTGTGGATGTATTTCAAGGCCTACCTTCAAAATCAGTGCCTCTTTGCTTGACATCATGGGAAAATCAAAAGAAATCAGCCAAGACCTCAGAAAAACAAATTGTAGACCTCCACAAGTCTGGTTCATCCTTGGGAGCAATTTCCAAACACCTGATGGTACCACATTCATCTGTACAAACAATAGTACGCAAGTATAAACACCATGGGACCACGCAGCCGTCATACCGCTCAGGAAGGAGATGCGTTGTGACTCCTAGAGATGAAAGTATTTCGGTGCGAAAAGTGCAAATCAATCCCAGAACAACAGCAAAGGACCTTGTGAAGATGCTGGAGGAAACAGGTACAAAAGTATCTAGATCCACAGTAAAACGAGTCCTACATCGACATTACCTGAAAGGCCGCTCAGCAAGGAAGAAGCCACTGCTCCAAAACCGCCATAAAAAAGCCAGACTACGGTTTGCAACTGCACATGGGGACAAAGATCGTACTTTTTGGAGAAATGTCCTCTGGTCTGATGAAACAAAAATAGAACTGTTCACAAAATAGACGGCACCATGAGGCAGGAAATTTATGTCGATATATTGAAGCAACATCAAGACAGTCAGGAAGTTAAAGCTTGGTGGCAAAGGAGTCTTCCAAATGGACAATGACCCCAAGCATACTTCCAAAGTTGTGCCAAAATGGCTTAAGGACAACAAAGTCAAGGTATTGGAGTGGCCATCACAAAGCCCTGACCTTAATTCTATAGAAGATTTGTGGGCAGAACTGAAAAAGCACGTGCGAGCAAGGAGGCCTACAAACCTGACTCAGTTACACCAGCTCTGTCAGGAGGAATGGGCCAAGATTTATTCAACTTATTGTGGGAAGCTTCTGGAAGGCCACCTGAAACGTTTGACCCAAGTGAAACAATTTAAAGGCAATGCTACCAAATACTAATTGAGTGCATGTAAACTTCTGACACACTGGGACTGCGATGAAAGAAAGAAACGCTGAAATCTCTATTATTCTGACAGTTCACATTCTTCAAATAAAGTGGTGATCCTAACTGACCTAAGACAGGGAATTTTTACTAGGATTAAATGTCAGGAATTGTGAAAAACTGAGTTGAAATGCATTTGGCTAAGGTGTATGTAAACTTCCGACTTCAACTGTATAAGAGGACATGTATTTCAAAACCAGGGAACAGCACTAGGGGCTATGTTGATGTTCCCAGAGAGTGAACAGGGAGTCAGCACAAAATGGATACCGCTCCCCTGCCTCACTGGAATGAGTTTCATATAGCAATGGAGTTAAACCAAAATTCATACTGAGAGTGAACCAGGTTCCGAACCAGTGCAAAGAGTCCTTTGAAATATTTTATTTGACAAAAACAGATCATTGATAAACAATATATTCTACTAATAATATTAAAATGCATTTGGTTGACACTAGCGGGGTATAGACCTCCAGTTTAGCCTTTTTTCTTGGCGTTACTATGGGAACCTCTTCCTCCCCGTCAGCACCAGAGTTCTTTTCTGTAGGCTTCTGTTCTTTCCTTGCAGACTTCTGTTTGCTTGCATTTTTCCTGAAATTTCATAAACAAGACACAGGTATTGATGAGATCCAGCTCTCGCATGTTTATATAAACACACATACACAGTAGCAGTCAAAAGTTGACACCTACTCATTCAAGGGTTTTTCTTTATTTTTACTAGACATCAAAACTATGAAACACATGGAATCATGTAGTAAAAAAAAGAAGTGTTAAATCAAAATACATTTTAGATTCTTCTAAGTAGCCACCCTTTGCCTTGATGACAGCTTTGCACACTTGGCATTCTCTCAACCAGCTTCACCTGGAATGCTTTTCCAACAGTCCTGAAGGAGTTTCCACATATGCTGAGCACTTGTTGGTGATTGTGGAGGCCAGGTCATCTGATGCAGCACCATCACTCTCCTTCTTGGTCAAATAGCCCTTACACAGCCTGGAGGTGAGTTGGGTTATTGTCCTGTTGAAAAACAAATGATGTCCCACTAAGCCCAAACCAGACGGGATGGCGTATCGCTGCAGAATGCTGTGGTAGCCATGCTGGTTAAGTGTGCCTTGAATTCTAAATAAATCAGTGTCACCAGCAAACCACCCCACACCTCCTCGTCCGTGCTTCACGAAGGGAACCACACACGCGGCGATCCGTTCACCTACTCTGCATCTCACAAAGACATGGCGGTTGAAACCAAAAATCTCCTATTTGGACTGACCAAAGGACAGATTTCCACCGGTCTAACTTCCATTGCTCGTGTTTCTTGGCCCAATAAAGTCTCTTTTTATTGGTGCCCTTTAGTAGTGGTTTCATTGCAGCAATTTGAACTGTTGATGTTGAGCTGTGTCTGTCACTTGAACTCTGAAGCATTTATTTGGGCAGCAATCTGAGGTGCAGTTAACTCTCATGAACTTATCCTCTGCAGCAGGGGTACCCATGTGTCTTCCTTTCCAGTGGCGGTCCTGAGAGCCAGTTTCATCACAGCGACTGCACTTGAAGCTACTTTCAAAGTTTATGAAATGTTCCATATTGACTGACCTTCATGTTTTAAAGTATTGATGGACTGTCGTTTCTCTTTGCTTATTTGAGCTGGTCTTGCCATAATATGGACTTGGGTCTTTTACCAAATAGGGCTACCTTCTCTATACCACCCCTACCGTGTCACAACACAACTGATTGGTTCAAACATATTAAGAAGGAAAGAAATTCCACAACTTAACCTTTAAGAAGGCACACACCTTGAAATGCATTCCAGGTGACTACCTCATGAAGCTGGTGGAGAGAATGTCAAGACTGTGCAAAGCTGTCAAGACAAAGGGTGGCTACTTTGAAGAATCTCAAATATAGAATATTTTGATTTGTTTAACACTTTTGGTTACTACATGATTCCATGTGTGTTATTTCAGTTGATGTCTTCACTATTATTCTACAATGTAGAAAATAGTAAAAATAAAGAAACACTTATTTAGGTTTATTTATCCTTGTAGGTGTGTCCAAACTTTTACTGGTACTGCATGTATGCCTGTGCATACATATGCATGTAAATAATAGAGAGAGGTCTGCAATTGACCTCAATAGTCCATATGTGGCACTAAGAGCTATGTTGATGTTCCCAGAGAGTGAACAGGGAGACAGCACTAAATGGAGACCGCTCCCCTGCCTCACTGGAATGGGTTTCATATTGCACTGGATTTAAACCTAAATTAATAGAGTAAAACAGGTTCCGAACCAGTGCAAAGACGAGTCCTTTAATTTGACAAAAATAGATAATTGATCAAATAACAATATAATCTTCCAATGCATTTTACAAGCATTTGTGTGTAGCAGTCCTACCTTGGCATCCATGGCTGCGCGGGTCTGTTTCTGTGTTTCCTCTATCAGGGTCAGGTTAGAGGTGTAGATGGGCAGAGCCACTGATTGGCTTTTCAAGTGGATGATCTTTATCAATGGTTCTTTCTGCAAAAGAGACAACACAGCCATCTTTAGACTCAAATAACACATTCACTCAAACATTTAGGTCAAAACTATTTCTCAATGTTCTGTGTATCGTATCACTCAGATTGCGGCCACTTGTTAAAGGCCTTTCTTTGTCAGGATTGTAGGCACATGGGTTTAATCACACTGCTATACAGAGCAGGCAATAAGCTTAACGTACCACAGTACTATAGGCCCTGTAATCTCACCCCAGACAACAGAGATATCAAAGGTGATTTTCAGACTGGGCCCACACATTTCTTTAGCATTAATAAACATTGAGTATACCTGACCATTTAACGTATAATAAAATTGTAAATATCTGTGTTGACGGAGTACAATTGATTAGGGAGATCAGGAAGACACCCTGGCAGCAAACTCACCATACGTAGTTTTGTCACGATGGTGCTGACAGCTGAATCAATATTCTCTGCTATTTCATCTGCAGCCATCCCAGAGTGGGCCACACAAGCCATGCTTAAACACAAACAATAACATGTTGCAGGAGCCAATGTGTATATAAATGAATGTGCATTACTTGCCATTTTGTGTCAGTTGTAGAGACAGGCTCCAATAGAGAGGGAGATCTGTCTGGATATATTTTGAGTCACTATGGCACCATCATTGCCCATGTCCAACACGGACAGGAGGACAGGGTTTGCTGAGGCGCACTTACTAAGTCAGGGAGCAGGGCTCACCAGCAGCAGCCTTTCTTAGAAATGGAGATTGTTGCTCCCTGGATGTCCAAGGCCAGCTTCTTGCTCTGCAGGTTCAATGAATAAGGCTCCCTTAGCAGGGGAGAGAAAACACACACTCCATTAGATTAGAACTCTGTAAGGGCTAGCTTAAAGGCACATTTAAACTTACAGGTGAAGTCAGAAGTTTACATATACTTAGGTTGGAGTGGTTGAAAAATGAGTTTTAATCACTCCACAAATGTCTTGTTAACTTTAGGGATAGGGGGCAGTATTCGGACGTTTGGATGAATGAGGTGCCCAAAGTAAACTGCCTGTTACTCAGGCCCAGAGGCTAGGATATGCATATAATTGGTAGTATTGGATAGAAAACACTAAAGTTTACAAAACGGTTAAAATAATGTCTGTGATTACAACAGAACTGATATAGCAGGCGAAAACCTGAGAAGAATCCACCCGGAAAATTCGGTTTTGGAGGTGACACCATTTAAAATGCCTGTCTATGGGGAAATCAATGGAAATCCTCCCAGATTGCAGCTCCTGGGGCTTCCAGCAGATGTCAACAGTCTTTAGAAAGAGTTTCAGGCTTGTTTTTTGAAAAATTAGCTAGAATTTGTCGTTTTTCTAAGTGGCTCCCATTTTGGCTGAAGTGTTGTGGCGCGCGTCGGTGAGGGCGCTCACTTCGTTATTTATCTCCGGTAATGAACATACTATTCTCCATCTTATATTTTATCATTTATTTACATATTAGGGTACCTGAGGATTGATTAGAAACGTTGTTTGACTTGTTTGGACAAACTTTATTGGTAACTTTCAGGATTCATATGTATGCATTTTGAACGAGGGAAACCGGTGGATTACTGAGTCAAGTGCACCAACTAAACTGACTTTTTGGGGATATAAAGAAGGACTTTATCGAACAAAATAACCATTTGTTATGTAGCTGGGACCCTTGTGATTGCAACCAGAGGAAGATCTTCAAAGGTAAGTGATTTATTTTATCGCTATTTCTGACTTTCGTGACGCCTCTGCTTGGTTGGAAGATGTTTGTAATGCTTTTGTACGCGGGGCGCTGTCCTCAGATAATCGCATGGTGTGCTTACGCCGTAAATCCTTTTTGAAATCTGACAAAGCGGCTGGATTAACAAGAAGTTAAGCTTTTAAACGATGTAAGACACTTGTATTTTCATGAATGTTTATTACGAAATTTTGAATTTCGCGCTCTGCAATTTCACCGGATGTTGGCCAGGTGGGACGCTAGCCCAAAGAGGTTAACAAACTGTAGTTTTGGCAAGTTGGTTAGGACATCTGTGTGCATGACAAGTAATTTTGCCAACAATTGTTTACTGACAGATTATTTCACTTATAATTCATTGTATCACAATTCCAGTGGGTCAGAAATTCACATACACTAAGTTGACGGTGCCTTTAAACAGCTTGGAAAATTCCAGAAAATTGTGTCATGGCGTTAGAAGCTTCTGATAGGCTAATTGACATCATTTGAGTCAATTGGAGGTCTACCTGTGGATGTATTTCAAGGCCTACCTTCAAAATCAGTGCCTCTTTGCTTGACATCATGGGAAAATCAAAAGAAATCAGCCAAGACCTCAGAAAAACAAATTGTAGACCTCCACAAGTCTGGTTCATCCTTGGGAGCAATTTCCAAACACCTGATGGTACCACATTCATCTGTACAAACAATAGTACGCAAGTATAAACACCATGGGACCACGCAGCCGTCATACCGCTCAGGAAGGAGATGCGTTGTGACTCCTAGAGATGAAAGTATTTCGGTGCGAAAAGTGCAAATCAATCCCAGAACAACAGCAAAGGACCTTGTGAAGATGCTGGAGGAAACAGGTACAAAAGTATCTAGATCCACAGTAAAACGAGTCCTACATCGACATTACCTGAAAGGCCGCTCAGCAAGGAAGAAGCCACTGCTCCAAAACCGCCATAAAAAAGCCAGACTACGGTTTGCAACTGCACATGGGGACAAAGATCGTACTTTTTGGAGAAATGTCCTCTGGTCTGATGAAACAAAAATAGAACTGTTCACAAAATAGACGGCACCATGAGGCAGGAAATTTATGTCGATATATTGAAGCAACATCAAGACAGTCAGGAAGTTAAAGCTTGGTGGCAAAGGAGTCTTCCAAATGGACAATGACCCCAAGCATACTTCCAAAGTTGTGCCAAAATGGCTTAAGGACAACAAAGTCAAGGTATTGGAGTGGCCATCACAAAGCCCTGACCTCAATTCTATAGAAGATTTGTGGGCAGAACTGAAAAAGCACGTGCGAGCAAGGAGGCCTACAAACCTGACTCAGTTACACCAGCTCTGTCAGGAGGAATGGGCCAAGATTTATTCAACTTATTGTGGGAAGCTTCTGGAAGGCCACCTGAAACGTTTGACCCAAGTGAAACAATTTAAAGGCAATGCTACCAAATACTAATTGAGTGCATGTAAACTTCTGACACACTGGGACTGCGATGAAAGAAAGAAACGCTGAAATCTCTATTATTCTGACAGTTCACATTCTTCAAATAAAGTGGTGATCCTAACTGACCTAAGACAGGGAATTTTTACTAGGATTAAATGTCAGGAATTGTGAAAAACTGAGTTGAAATGCATTTGGCTAAGGTGTATGTAAACTTCCGACTTCAACTGTATAAGAGGACATGTATTTCAAAACCAGGGAACAGCACTAGGGGCTATGTTGATGTTCCCAGAGAGTGAACAGGGAGTCAGCACAAAATGGATACCGCTCCCCTGCCTCACTGGAATGAGTTTCATATAGCAATGGAGTTAAACCAAAATTCATACTGAGAGTGAACCAGGTTCCGAACCAGTGCAAAGAGTCCTTTGAAATATTTTATTTGACAAAAACAGATCATTGATAAACAATATATTCTACTAATAATATTAAAATGCATTTGGTTGACACTAGCGGGGTATAGACCTCCAGTTTAGCCTTTTTTCTTGGCGTTACTATGGGAACCTCTTCCTCCCCGTCAGCACCAGAGTTCTTTTCTGTAGGCTTCTGTTCTTTCCTTGCAGACTTCTGTTTGCTTGCATTTTTCCTGAAATTTCATAAACAAGACACAGGTATTGATGAGATCCAGCTCTCGCATGTTTATATAAACACACATACACAGTAGCAGTCAAAAGTTGACACCTACTCATTCAAGGGTTTTTCTTTATTTTTACTAGACATCAAAACTATGAAACACATGGAATCATGTAGTAAAAAAAAGAAGTGTTAAATCAAAATACATTTTAGATTCTTCTAAGTAGCCACCCTTTGCCTTGATGACAGCTTTGCACACTTGGCATTCTCTCAACCAGCTTCACCTGGAATGCTTTTCCAACAGTCCTGAAGGAGTTTCCACATATGCTGAGCACTTGTTGGTGATTGTGGAGGCCAGGTCATCTGATGCAGCACCATCACTCTCCTTCTTGGTCAAATAGCCCTTACACAGCCTGGAGGTGAGTTGGGTTATTGTCCTGTTGAAAAACAAATGATGTCCCACTAAGCCCAAACCAGACGGGATGGCGTATCGCTGCAGAATGCTGTGGTAGCCATGCTGGTTAAGTGTGCCTTGAATTCTAAATAAATCAGTGTCACCAGCAAACCACCCCACACCTCCTCGTCCGTGCTTCACGAAGGGAACCACACACGCGGCGATCCGTTCACCTACTCTGCATCTCACAAAGACATGGCGGTTGGAAATAAAAATCACCTATTTGGACTGACCAAAGGACTTCCATTGCTCGTGTTTCTTGGCCCAATAAAGTCTCTTCTTATTGGTGCCCTTTAGTAGTGGTTTCATTGCAGCAATTTGAACTGTTGATGTTGAGCTGTGTCTGTCACTTGAACTCTGAAGCATTTATTTGGGCAGCAATCTGAGGTGCAGTTAACTCTCATGAACTTATCCTCTGCAGCAGGGGTACCCATGTGTCTTCCTTTCCAGTGGCGGTCCTGAGAGCCAGTTTCATCACAGCGACTGCACTTGAAGCTACTTTCAAAGTTTATGAAATGTTCCATATTGACTGACCTTCATGTTTTAAAGTATTGATGGACTGTCGTTTCTCTTTGCTTATTTGAGCTGGTCTTGCCATAATATGGACTTGGGTCTTTTACCAAATAGGGCTACCTTCTCTATACCACCCCTACCGTGTCACAACACAACTGATTGGTTCAAACATATTAAGAAGGAAAGAAATTCCACAACTTAACCTTTAAGAAGGCACACACCTTGAAATGCATTCCAGGTGACTACCTCATGAAGCTGGTGGAGAGAATGTCAAGACTGTGCAAAGCTGTCAAGACAAAGGGTGGCTACTTTGAAGAATCTCAAATATAGAATATTTTGATTTGTTTAACACTTTTGGTTACTACATGATTCCATGTGTGTTATTTCAGTTGATGTCTTCACTATTATTCTACAATGTAGAAAATAGTAAAAATAAAGAAACACTTATTTAGGTTTATTTATCCTTGTAGGTGTGTCCAAACTTTTACTGGTACTGCATGTATGCCTGTGCATACATATGCATGTAAATAATAGAGAGAGGTCTGCAATTGACCTCAATAGTCCATATGTGGCACTAAGAGCTATGTTGATGTTCCCAGAGAGTGAACAGGGAGACAGCACTAAATGGAGACCGCTCCCCTGCCTCACTGGAATGGGTTTCATATTGCACTGGATTTAAACCTAAATTAATAGAGTAAAACAGGTTCCGAACCAGTGCAAAGACGAGTCCTTTAATTTGACAAAAATAGATAATTGATCAAATAACAATATAATCTTCCAATGCATTTTACAAGCATTTGTGTGTAGCAGTCCTACCTTGGCATCCATGGCTGCGCGGGTCTGTTTCTGTGTTTCCTCTATCAGGGTCAGGTTAGAGGTGTAGATGGGCAGAGCCACTGATTGGCTTTTCAAGTGGATGATCTTTATCAATGGTTCTTTCTGCAAAAGAGACAACACAGCCATCTTTAGACTCAAATAACACATTCACTCAAACATTTAGGTCAAAACTATTTCTCAATGTTCTGTGTATCGTATCACTCAGATTGCGGCCACTTGTTAAAGGCCTTTCTTTGTCAGGATTGTAGGCACATGGGTTTAATCACACTGCTATACAGAGCAGGCAATAAGCTTAACATACCACAGTACTATAGGCCCTGTAATCTCACCCCAGACAACAGAGATATCAAAGGTGATTTTCAGACTGGGCCCACACATTTCTTTAGCATTAATAAACATTGAGTATACCTGACCATTTAACGTATAATAAAATTGTAAATATCTGTGTTGACGGAGTACAATTGATTAGGGAGATCAGGAAGACACCCTGGCAGCAAACTCACCATACGTAGTTTTGTCACGATGGTGCTGACAGCTGAATCAATATTCTCTGCTATTTCATCTGCAGCCATCCCAGAGTGGGCCACACAAGCCATGCTAAAACACAAACAATAACATGTTGCAGGAGCCAATGTGTATATAAATGAATGTGCATTACTTGCCATTTTGTGTCAGTTGTAGAGACAGGCTCCAATAGAGAGGGAGATCTGTCTGGATATATTTTGAGTCACTATGGCACCATCATTGCCCATGTCCAACACGGACAGGAGGACAGGGTTTGCTGAGGCGCACTTACTAAGTCAGGGAGCAGGGCTCACCAGCAGCAGCCTTTCTTAGAAATGGAGATTGTTGCTCCCTGGATGTCCAAGGCCAGCTTCTTGCTCTGCAGGTTCAATGAATAAGGCTCCCTTAGCAGGGGAGAGAAAACACACACTCCATTAGATTAGAACTCTGTAAGGGCTAGCTTAAAGGCACATTTAAACTTACAGGTGAAGTCAGAAGTTTACATATACTTAGGTTGGAGTGGTTGAAAAATGAGTTTTAATCACTCCACAAATGTCTTGTTAACTTTAGGGATAGGGGGCAGTATTCGGACGTTTGGATGAATGAGGTGCCCAAAGTAAACTGCCTGTTACTCAGGCCCAGAGGCTAGGATATGCATATAATTGGTAGTATTGGATAGAAAACACTCTAAAGTTTACAAAACGGTTAAAATAATGTCTGTGATTACAACAGAACTGATATAGCAGGTGAAAACCTGAGAAGAATCCACCCGGAAAATTTGGTTTTGGAGGTGACACCATTTAAAATGCCTGTCTATGGGGAAATCAATGGAAATCCTCCCAGATTGCAGCTCCTGGGGCTTCCAGCAGATGTCAACAGTCTTTAGAAAGAGTTTCAGGCTTGTTTTTTGAAAAATTAGCTAGAATTTGTCGTTTTTCTAAGTGGCTCCCATTTTGGCTGAAGTGTTGTGGCGCGCGTCGGTGAGGGCGCTCACTTCGTTATTTATCTCCGGTAATGAACATACTATTCTCCATCTTATATTTTATCATTTATTTACATATTAGGGTACCTGAGGATTGATTAGAAACATTGATTTGTTTGGACGAAGTTTATTGGTAACTTTCGGGATTCATTTGTATGCATTTTGAACGAGGGAAACCGGTGGATTACTGAGTCAAGCGCACCAACTAAACTGACCTTTTGGGGATATAAAGAAGGACTTTATCGAACAAAATAACCATTTGTTATGTAGCTGGGACCCTTGTGATTGCAACCAGAGGAAGATCTTCAAAGGTAAGTGATTTATTTTATCGCTATTTCTGACTTTCGTGACGCCTCTGCTTGGTTGGAAGATGTTTGTAATGCTTTTGTACGCGGGGCGCTGTCCTCAGATAATCGCATGGTGTGCTTACACCGTAAATCCTTTTTGAAATCTGACAAAGCGGCTGGATTAACAAGAAGTTACGCTTTTAAACAATGTAAGACACTTGTATTTTCATGAATGTTTAATATTACGAATTTTGAATTTCGCGCTCTGCAATTTCACCGGATGTTGGCCAGGTGGGACGCTAGCCCAAAGAGGTTAACAAACTATAGTTTTGGCAAGTCGGTTAGGACATCTGTGTGCATGACAAGTAATTTTGCCAACAATTGTTTACTGACAGATTATTTCACTTATAATTCATTGTATCACAATTCCAGTGGGTCAGAAATTCACATACACTAAGTTGACAGTGCTTTTAAACAGCTTGGAAAAATCCAGAAAATTATGTCATGGCGTTAGAAGCTTCTGATAGGCTAATTGACATCATTTCAGTCAATTGGAGGTCTACCTGTGGATGTATTTCAAGGCCTACCTTCAAAATCAGTGCCTCTTTGCTTGACATCATGGGAAAATCAAAAGAAATCACTACAACTCCATAGGGAGGGAAGTCCGTCTGGATATATTTAGAGTCACAATGGCACCATCGTGGCCCATGTCCAACACTGAGACAGGAGTACAGGGTTTGCTGGGGTTAACTTATTCACATTGGATGACCAAACACTAGCTACAGACTAGAGAAAAATAAGTTGGAGATGCATTGGACAGTTCACTGAGTAAAAAATAATATAATCCCCCTCACACACACACACCTTACTGTCAAGTTCAACACCAAATCAATATCTTTGGCCTACACTTTCTGCCTGTGGACATCTGTTCTACAATGTCCCAGCAGAGCAAGATACCCTTTGTTGGCATAATTGATCTCTTTCAAGCAGAGTACACCTGGCATACCACGTTTTATTGAGAAAGTGAGACATGGAAAGTGTGTGGTGTTCCATTCATTTCTTTAGTGGCATCCATCTTAAGCCAGGCCCAACTCCAACTACACTTCATCCCGGAATACACTTGTTTAACAAGCAATGCCTCATTTTCACCTAATTCTCTCATCCTGAAAACGAACCACATACTTTAGAGGGAACATTTCACACATATTGCCAGGATCCAGTAAGCAACTAACGCGTTAAAACTTGAGGAACAGCAAGGAGTCGTATACCAGTTAATACTATAGCTAGCTAACGGAGAATTCGATCCAGCTAGCAAGATACTTAATACTAGTAAGTTGTTCTACCACACTTTCTTCCTCACCTCAAACTTTCCAAATGCCAGTTGTATTTCGGTTACAGCTCATGAAGTACGCATCATCACCTTCTCGCCCCCGTGTCCGTTGTCAGGCTTCTCACCTACCTCTTTGATATCGTTCAGGGGACGCGCTGCTCTAACTGGCAAACTGCTTTTCCACCCTCCCACTGTCTTTCCAGAGTGCATGCTGATGCTGTAACTAGCAAATTGGTTGTCTCTTCCTTCTTCAGTCGTGTGCTGCATTCTGTTATGTGAACGATTGCACGAGCCTTGGATACAGCCAGTATTGCGCATCACTCGTTCGCTTACAGCTAGTAGTGATCCAAAGCCCCCCCCCCCCCTTTTTCTCATTGGATCTACACAGATCACATAGGTATGCTATTTTGGATTCAAAACGGCAAATTTCGCTGGAAGGTGACTAGCTTGCATCCCTGATTGGAGGATGAGGTGAGCACTTGTATAAATACAATCTATTATAGTATTTAGAAATACCTCATTCTTGACCCCCCCCCCCTCTCTCTGTCAGGAGCTTCTTGTAGAACTGCTGGGTCTGGTCAGGGGTCGTGTTCCGTTCATCTCTGGTGAAGAGACACCTCGTCTGCATCCGTGCGGATGCCATGAGGCAAGGGGCTGAGAGAGAGAAACAGAGACTTGTGATTAGTACAACAGTTTCACCACCTATACTCCAGGACAAGGTGTTGCTGGGGAAACACCTTCGACAGATTTTTCCATAGTTATGCTTGTATTATGTAGCCATGTTGCTCTGTACTGTGTTGGCAAAGGGACTCACATGCGGATGGTCTGGCTCTGCTTGGGGATCTTCCATAGTGTGAAGTGGAGGGCGAGGTGTTGACTCTCGTCCAGGAGCAGAGAGTCTAGGGTGGACTTGGTCTTCAGGAAAGCCTGTAGTGCTTGAACAGCCTTCTTTACCTTGTAATACAATGTGAATGTGTTTAGAAAATCGCCAAAATGACAAATTAATATTTCGGTTATTTTGTGCAAATAGACAACCTATATCAAGTGCAAATAACCAGCCTCATTAGCTCAGCTGAGAAAGCTAACGCGGTTACGCTAAAGTTAGCTAACTTTAACTAGTTACAACTTGTTCACTTTGCTCCTAACAACGTTACAAGTCAGAGTAGCGAAAGGTCGCTACAAAGGCACTTTCACCAAGATAACCAATTGAGGGGGGTGTACACATTTTATCCTTGATAATGTATTCAGTGTTCCTCGCTGAGATACAGAAAATAACAGTGACTTGCCTCGTGTCGTACTATCCGAATGCACAAGCAACCTAGCTTGCTTGCCAGCGAGTTGCAAACTCTAGAGAAAGGTGGTTTACACAATATAATCCACTGACATCACCCCCACTTTTCCTAGCACCCAAATAACAACTATACTATTGTCGAAGAAGACATTATGAAAGTTGCGTTAATACATTACCTGCGCACCCGGTCCAGTGGCAAACCCTCCGGTTTGTCTGCCATACTTCTTTCTTCACGTTTATCCAAATATCCAGGTTGACGCATGCGTTAGCGGTGCATGCGCAAATCGATTGGTTCACTTCACTCTTGAAATTGAAACATCCCAACTTTATTTGCAAGAAGTTTGAGGACAATTTCTGCACACTTTTTTCTACATACAAGATTCAAAAAGGCTAAATGAACATAGTAAGAAATTGAGAATAAACAGAGCTTTTACTTTTATTCCTCAGTTTGATACTTTATTTTCATTGTTGTTGGTAACGTGACAACACATGATCACAACAGGAACCATGTTTGTTTGATTGTGTGTGTGAACATACCAGATAGGATTTTGGTATGGGGATGTCTACAACCAAAATATGAACATTTTGGTATAATATTTTGGATTTGAATGGGTATAACTAGCTAACTCTGGTCCAAAGTGATGCAACCGGATGCAACGTCAGTCCCTTCCTTTCCAAACAATGTAACACTGCATACATTCCCATTTCCAAAACAAAAGGTAGACCAGCGCAGAGTGAGGTTGGCCTAGGAAAGGGTAGCGGCTACATTAGTGGCATAGCTGAGCTCTCAATATGAGAAAGCTGACACACTGGACTTGTCTTTCTTTAATATTGTTCATCATAAAAACTGATTCAGTCACTTTTTACAGTTTCTTCTTTATTTTCAAACTTCATTTGTTCTCCTCCTCCTTCTCTTCCTCATCCTCTTCAGGAGAGAGTGGTATGTAAGAGGGGGTGGCTGGCTAGGTCGGCATCAGCAGCTTCCGCCTCTGTCATGACAACTGTCCCAGGATTCCAGGGCTGGTTCACATTAGTCCTTCTCTGGTACCAGCTTCAGCACTTTGCCAATAGCAATGGTTTTGCCTGAAAAGGGAGGCAATTACATAGATTTTTTAAACTTTAGTATTCCATTTGGCAATAGTTTTCTAATATATCAAGTAGAAGCTTCTTCATATCCATCAATAGAAACAATAAATGGGGAAAAACAATATCACAGGAACAGACACACAACACACACACACACACACTACCTTCATCTCGTAGGGTGAACCTCCCCATCTGTGGGAAGTCTTTGAAGGTCTCGAGGCAGATGGTTCCGGCACACCGAAGCCGGGCGATGCACACCTGGTCCTGTTTGACAAAGCGAGGTCGCGTCTTGCTCTTCTCACCTGTCTTCTTGTCCACTAGACAGATTAAGGCCTGATGAGAGAATTTAATTAAATCCAGGTTTAATTACTAATGAGCATTATTCAACTATAATTAGATAGAGACCCGGTCAGGTTAGGAGATGTAAACAAGCTAATGTAATTTAGTAACTCACTGTGATTTGTACTTCTTCAATACAGGTGTGGATGTGTAGGACTGCGTTGTAACCTGGGCAGATTATGGATTTATGCTCAATGATGACGATCTAAAAACAAAGTTAAAAAAACAGCAGAGAAATTAGCAGAGGTGCAAGTACTGGAGTTTAAATATTTACTCAGCCCAATCTAGCATTAAGGTTGGGTAGGTTACTTTGTAACCGTAATCCATTAGGGTTACCTGTCCAAAATTGTAATCAGTAATGTAACTTTTGGATTACCCAAGCTCAGTAACATAGTCTGATTACTTTCAGTTACTTTTGGATTACATTTCCCTTAAGAGGCATTAGAAGACAAAAATAATGCATCAAACACATTTGGTGTGTCATCAGTAGGTTAGCGTTTTCCGTCATGAATCTTCTTCTGGAGGCAGCTCTGCAGAGAGGTCACTAGCTGGCACAGCCAAAAAGTAATAAAATATGTTTTTAAACCAGTGGCGGTTGGTTCCGTTTAAGATTAGGGAGGAAACTTTTTTTAATGAGCATGGCCTTATTTCTATTACAGCATATTGGATGACTATAATTCATATTCCATTCACCCTGCTCAATGTAACATCGATAGGTTAAAGCTACTACATGATAGTCAAATTTTCCCTATACCCATCATGAGGTTGCTAAAACATAGCCTACAAATTAAAGTATATATATATAACACACTCTCATACATCTCAAACTGTAGAGAGACAAATTGGAGTAATCAAGGTGACAGACAGTGACGTAGTCAATACCGCCTTGCACAGTCTTGCCTGCATCTAGCTGATCTAGGGTATAATCATTAGACCAAACTGTTGCCAAAACGAGAGTTGCTATTGGATAAATTCAGGTAAGTCTATCCCCATTTCGTTTAATTTGCTACCATTTACTAAATATTTTTTTCAACAGAATCGGCAGCATGAATACACCCCTGACCATCCGCACACAAAGTTCACTTTCATAGCAGCCATATACAAACAGCATCATCACGTTGCTTGTTGTATAATTCCTTCTCGCATCTACACACTCTCCTACTTTCACATTTTCCCTTTGCTTGTGGACTTCAGTGCACAACACAACAGCTGTCTGTGATCAGGCAAAAAAAAGAAAAAAAAAAAAAAAACTCTCCAAGCCAAACCTTCATACCATAACAGTTAACCGATGCGCACAGCATACAGTTGAAGTCCAAAGTTTACATACACCTTAGTCAAATACATTTCAACTCAGTTTTTCACAATTCCTGACATTTAATCCTAGTAAAATTATCCTGTGAAATGTCAGAATAATATTAGAGAGAATTAATTATTTCAGCTTTTATTTCTTTCATCACATTCCCAGTGGATCAGAAGTTTACAAACACTTAATTAGTATTTGGTAGCATTGCCTTTAAATTGTTTAACTTGGATCAAACATTTCAGGTGGCCTTCCACAGGCTTCCCACAATAAGTTGGGTGAATTTTGGCCCATTCCTCCAGACAGAGCTGCTGTAACTGAGTCAGGTTTGTAGGCCTCCTGCCTTGCACACGCTTTTTCAGTTTTGCCCACAATTTTTCTATGGGATTGAGGTCAGGGCTTTGTGATGGCCACTCCAATACCTTGACTTTGTTGTCCTTAAGCCATTTTGCCACAACTTTGGAAGTATGCTTGGGGTCATTGTCCATTTGGAAGACCCATTTGCGACCAAGCTTTAACTTCCTGACTGATGTCTTGAGATGTTCGTTCAATATATCCACGTAATTTTCCTCCCTCATGGTGCCATCTATTTTGTGAAGTGCACCAGTCCCTCCTGCAGCAAAGCACCCCCACAACATGATGCTGCCAACCCCGTGCTTCACGGTTGGGGTGGTGTTCTTCAGCTTGCAAGCCTCCCCCTTTTTCCTCCAAACATAACGATGGTCATTATGGCCAAACAGTTCTTTTTTGTTTCATCAGACCAGAGGACATTTCTCCAAAAAGTATGATCTTTGTCCCCATGTGCAGTTGCAAACCGTAGTCTGGCTTTTTTTAATGGTGGTTATGGAGCAGTGGCTTCTTCCTTTCTGAGCGGCCTTTCAGGTAATGTCGATATAGGACTTGTTTTACTGTGGATATAGATACTTTTGTACCTGTTTCCTCCAGCATCTTCACAAGGTCCTTTGCTGTTGTTCTGGGATTGATTTGCACGTTTCACACCAAAGTACGTTCATCTCTAGGAGACAGAACGCATCTCCTGAGCGGTATGATGGCTGCGTGGTCCCATGGTGTTAATACTTGCGTACTATTGTTTGTACAGATGAACATGGTACCTACAGGCATTTCGAAATTGCTCCCAAGGATGAACCAGACTTGTGGAGGTCTACACATTTTTTTTCCGAGGTCTTGGCTGATTTCTTTTGATTTTCCCATGATGTCAAGCAAAGAGGCACTGAGCTGGAAGGTAGACATTGAAATACATCCACAGGTACACCTCCAATTGACTCAAATGATGTCAATTAGCCTATCAGAAGCTTCTAATGACATGACATTTTCTGGAATTTTCCAAGCTGTTTAAAGGCACCGTCAACTTAAGGTATGTAAACTTCTGACCAACTGGAATTGTGATACAGTGAATTATAAGTGAAATAATCTGTCTGTAAACAATTGTTGAAAAATTAGTTGTGTCATGCACATAGTAGATGTCCTAACCAACTTGCCAAAACTATAGTTTGTTAACAAGAAATTTGTGGAGTGGTTGAAAAACGAGTTTTAATGACTCCAACCTAAGTGTATGTAAACGTCCGACTTCAACTGTGTGTATATATATATATATATATATATATATATATATATATATATATTTTTTTTTTTTAACAATTAAATACAAATAAGAAAGACCCAAGCAACTTATAATAACAACAACAACAACAATGTAAGCCTATTCATACACTTTCCAGCTCATTCATTACTGCTGCAGTGCTTGTTGTAGCGCTGAGTGGAAATAAGAAGAACGCACATTTTATTGCTTATAAAAGTGGTGTGCTGCTATACAAAGTTGACAGTGCTGAGTAAACTTAAACATGAACACACTCATAAAAACAGCAGTTCTTTGCTGTATTCGTTGACAGTCTCTCTATAGTCATGGTTTTAAACATTTTGAAATCTCACAGTATTAACTTTGCTGTAGCTTTCTTTTATGCCTGCTACGTTCCTGCAGACAAGGTCATCTGAGCCATCCAGTTGGCCAGGGGTACAGCTATAGTGCACTTGATTTGCTCTCTGGGCCCGCCGGAAAGGCAGAGTTTGTACCTTCAGACAAATCAAATGGTTCAAAATCGCAACAGTTTGCCTACCCGGCAGGCAGGGCAGCTGAATCGGGTGCACCTACCGCCAACAGCCCGAGACCAACATTTTTTTTATAAGAACACAAGGCTTTATCTTTGGGTTTTTGGAAATCGACCAGTCAAATACGATGTGCCGGTTGGTGACCACTGCTCTAAAAAGTAGTGAAGTTCAATCTCATGCTTCTCTCTGTGGGCACACCCGCAGCTTAGAGGGAACATTGGTCATAACGTATTTTTCTGCAAACATTCTTTCTGAATTCAAAAGTAGTCCAATAAGTAATCACCAAGTTTTTTTTAAAGTATCGATAATCTGATTACAATATTTTTGCTGGTAACGTAACTGATTAGTTCGTTTTTTTGTAATCAGATTACATGTAATCAGTTACTCCCCAACCCTGCCTAGTATCACTGTCATTTAGTATTTCTCTGATGCTTCTTAAGATGACAGACAATAATAATATATGCCATTTATATAGAAAACTCTTTTATCCAAAGCGACTTACAGTCATGCGTGCATACACTGTACATTGTACGTACGGGTGGTCCCGGGCATCGAACCCACTATACTGGCATTGCAAGCGCCATGCTCTACCAATCAAGCTACAGAGGACCTTAGACCTGTCCTAAGGAGCGTAGGCTACCTGGGCATCAAAGGTGCGTCCGGAGTGGCAGAGGTTCTCAGCGTTACAGAGGATGAAGCCAGGCAGAATCTCCTCTTCCTCGATGCCCTTCAGCCTTAGCTTCAGGTTCTCTCCAGGAACAGCTTCATCTGTCTCCACCTCATCAGACAGCAGGCTCAGCACCTCCACTGTGTGCTGGGGGTAGGGATAACACATCACATGTATCATAGAGCTATATATACAGTATATGTTATACATCAAGTATTATATTAGTATCCTTAAAATCGCAAGATAAAATGGGCCTGGGAAGGGAAATATAATCATTAGAACCTGAAGTAACACCTTTAACACAGGTGCGTACACGTTGGAGAATCTAAAACTGACGTGCATTTTAATGTCGGAAGACTGGAGTCCCTTTCACAATTTACATTTTAATTATTTAGCAGAGGTTCTTCTGCACAGCAACTGCCAAATTAGTAAAAAGTAGATGTAAATTGTGAAAGGGGCTCCTGTACACTTGTGTAATGTATACTCTCCAGGAGCAGGACAGATGAATGACCTATGGAGAGCCTTACCCTGTTAGGCATCATGACCAGCTGCTGGGCTTTGGCAATGGAGCCAGACTCCAGCTTCCCCAGGATCACCGTGCCCATATCCTGAGCAAAGAGCACAACCAAAACCAGGTTAAAGGTTATGCTATCAGTTCAAGTCAGTGGCCTTGTGGTTAGTGTCCGCCCTGAGATTGGAAGGTTGTGAGTTCAATCCCTGGCCGAGTCATACAAAAGACTGTGAAAATGGGACCCGATCCGTCTCTGCTTTGCACTCAGCGAGATAGTTTAGGGGTAAGAACCTGCAATAGACCAGCATCCTGTCCAGGGAGTGTTGTACATCAAGCTGCCTCACGCTACAGAAACAGGAGGCTCCTGTTCCTATGAGCCATTCCAGCTCCCACAAGGGTACTTACTATCAGTTAAAGGAAATTGTATTATGACATTACATCCTCTGCTCCCATCTAAGAGGTGTTAATCATTTGGTGGGTGCTTATACTTGTCCTATTTAAAAAAATGTTGTATACCCCAACTCCCCCTGAGACACCCTCAGAGAGTGGGGTCACGGCCAGGGTCTGCCATTAACAACAGTGACCCTGGAGCAATTGGGGTTAAGTGCCTTGCTCAAAGGTACATCAACAGATTGGTACTAAGGGTTAGGAAGGACACTGGAGTTTGCAAGATCACCTTGATATTGAATGAATGAATGAATGAATGAAATTAAAACTAAAATGGATTCCAGCTGGGAGATTAAAATGGTTGTTAAAAATGCAGAAAGTTTTTGGTTCCTTTCCTTTTTATGCTACCACCTAAGATGCCATATCTTCAGTGTTCTAGCACTAAGCTGTTGACCCCCTGTGCTACTGTACTGAAGTTAGAACAGGCCCACTGCCAGCTAGTCTAACAATCTAACCATCCCCCCAATTAACTGGACTGTAATTCCATTATATCAACTGAATAGAAGACCTAGTTAGAGCTCCTGGGTTTCATAACACCCTGCAGTGTGTATGTGTGTAGAAGACCTGCTGAGAAAGCTATACAATATCTTAATTCCATCACGTTCCCTGCCTTCTAACATGTTCCAAAACACACCCACACACTGATGAAACCGGTGCCAGAAAGCTAAATTGTCTTGTGGAGAATATGGCTGTGCTCTGCAGTCCTTGGCTACAGTAGGGAGGACTTGGAAGGACACCCTGATGTTGGAAGGCCAGAGTGTGTGTGTGTGTGTGTGTGTGTGTGTGTGTGTGTGTGTGTGTGTGTGGTGTAGCAGCTGCACAGTCCTGCGTTATCGTTATCTTTTGGCAGTCATTTCATAAAACGTTGGCAAACTCTGAGATAATAATGGATTATTTATTACTACAGAATAAAATGGCCTGGCTTGATTCAAATTTATGCTAGCTATGCTGTTAAGTGCAAAACAGAGCTAGAGATATGTAACTGGGATAACTCATGACAGCAGTTACACTCACCTTGTATTTGTCTACAATGGGTAATCTGACGGGGCCGTCTGTAATTCTGTTGAAGCTTGGCAGGCTGTCTAGGTGTGGGATGAATGGCAACCCCCTGGCAACAAAGAATAATTAGGACAATAAATTATTATATTTTCTAATACTATATATTATGGATTTTAAATTATTGTGGGAACAGAGAACTTTTATAGCTTCAGAAAAGTCAGCAGAGCTACATTGATTTGATGGACTGTTATGAAAATTAAGACTTGACAAGCAACCGTCACTCAGCACCCACAAAGCGGTTGACTTTCATGTACTTTTGGCAGAGAACAGAACGAAGGTTGACTTACATGTACCACGTGCACTCCTCTATGGGGTCCTTCAAGTTGGCTCCCGTTAGCCCAGAGCAAGGCATGAAGTAGATGTCCTTCTTCGGGTTGAAGCCCACCTTCTTCAGAAATGGCACTAATTTCTCTTTACATTCCTCATACCTGTAGTGGAGGGAGGAGGATGGGTTACTTTACTGCGTTAAATATCAATGTTACAATGTTGACTAATTGAGGAACACAATCTCTTTCCTATTCTATGACAGCATGAGGGTCAATGAGGGTCAATGAACACATTAGATGGGATACTGTAGATTCTGCATTTGGCTTTAAATATAAATATTGTTTCTCTCTACCAAGATGCATGTCTGTACATTGTACTGAGTCACCTTTCCAAGCTCCAGTTGACGGTGGGGTCATCCATCTTGTTGACGAGGATGATGAGGTGTTTGACTCCAGCCGTCTTGGCCAGCATGGCGTGCTCCCGCGTCTGGCCTCCCTTCTCAAAGCCTGTCTCAAACTCTCCTTTTCTGGCCGAGATCACCTGACCACAACATAGGGTTACGTTAGACTAGCATAGGGTGAAGAAGATACTGATAAACTAGGGTACACCATAATGTACTGTACATACTGTCTGTCATTATCTACAGTGACGTTTTCAAAACTAAAATGCATGTTAGAATCTACCCTCTCATTATACAGTAAGTCAGTCCTCTTCTTCTCATAAAAAAATCTATTTATACAAAAATGCAGTCCCAGTCAACTTGTCAAATCAAAGTTTACTATGTACACGACCAATAAACTATGATTTGATAATGGCAACTTTCCAACTACCTAACTAACAGAGACACATGGGTCTGTTTTGCCTTGACACAGCAGATATGAAAAGTGGACAATACAATGCCTTCTGTTAAGCATTGTTGGGGAAAACTCACCAGCACTGCCAAGTCAGCCTGTGATGCCCCACCAATCATGTTGGGGACAAAGCTTTTGTGGCCAGGGGCATCCAGGATAGTAAAGTGTTTTTTCTCTGTCTCAAAGTAGGCTCTCCCCACCTCCACCGTCTTTCCCTTGTCTCTCTCCTCCTGGTTAGTGTCCAGGGCCCAGGACAGGTACCTGGGGAGCAGAAAAACAAATCTAAGTGCCTAAAATGTATGATTAAAAACAGGCTACCATATTTTCTCATGTCGTACCCAAGATGAAAAAGGTACGGTAATATGCAAACTTTTTCAGAATAATTGTTATTATTTTCAATCATACACATAACTGAATCTAGTCACAACAGAAGGTAAGCTCACCATGTTTCTCTGTTTTTTTCTTTTGCTTCTCTTTCATATTTCTCCAGGGTTCTTTTCTCCACCATACCTGTCAAATACCTACGATAAGAAAGAAAAACAGACATTGTCTGACCTGATAAATATAGGAGAGAACATTTTATTTTTAGGTAGCCATGGCATTAGTAGCAATGGTTATCATACTGTAGAAGAAAATGATAAGCCATCTTCAGTAACCTGAATGTAGGCACAGTTATTGATAACCATGTTATTACTCACATGATCTGTCCTCCAATAGTTGATTTACCAGCATCTGAAAAAAAAGAAAAATAATCCTCAACCCAAATGAATACACAGGCAATTTCTAAGAGCCATTTCTCTGTGTCCAGGGAGAAAAAACAATGTACGAAAGAAAACCATGAGGTAATAGTATACAATAGGGACGGACCCACATGACCGATGAACACCACATTGACATGCTCCTTCTTCGGGGCATTTGGTGGGAGCGGGATTACTTTTAGCACGGGCAACTCCTCCTCTTCTTCCTCCTCCATCATCTCCACTTCCTCCCTTCCCTGTGCCTCTTCACTGGAACCTCCCTCTCCTCCCAGGGCTCCCCCTCCTCCTGGTTCTCCTTCCCCGGGCTCCTCTTTCTGCTCCCACGTCTCCACCTCCACCGCCATGTCTGCTTCTGTCCCTCCTCCGTTCTCCACCGGAGCTAAACGACACAAATGACACTCGGTTATCACTGATGTAAACCATGAAACAATGCTCTTTTGTTTAAGGTAGTCCGCACAGCCAGCAGATTTCACAGGTGCATTATGGGTATATGAGATCGCTTGTGAACAGAAAGGAGAGTACCGGCACACTGTTCAGATGATCTCAGGGTTTTGATGGAGAATCTGGGAGCATCTAAACTGTGTGATGGAGAGTACAGTGATTGGCTGTTCTCTTCAAACAATGCTCTTTGACCTTACACAATATAACAATGAAATTGGCTTATTACACATTTATTGCATAGTTGTTGTCACCTATGCCATGGATGTTCAATATAATTCTTTAATAGTGATATAGCGTTGCAGTGATAGTAGTGATAGCTAGCTAACCTTATATTGAACAAATTAAATGCATTCTTTAAAGAAATTAAAGTGCATCTAGCACTGATGCAAATGTAGAAACCTGCTAATCAAATCAGAAGATTAGTGTGTCAAAAAACTCTTCCCATAGCAGCATAAAAACAAGGCCTGCACCTCCTTATCCATGAAATTAAACAACTGGCCGATCATGTACAATGCCTGTTCTCTTCTCAACGCTTGTCATTCACAATCAGCATTGGAGAATAGTCATGATGATGACAACTGCTCGGAGAGGCATGCATGCAATACCACAGAAAACGTTGGCATCTTTGTTCTGAAATATAAACCCACAAGGTAACTTCACCAATCACTCAGAACTCCCTTCCCATCATGTCTTCTCTCTCTCTTGCAGGCTGCAGTTGCAGCCAGGTGTCACACTAACAGATAAATCAGGCCAATGTAACCTGAGTAGATGTGCACAGCGGCAGTGTTCTCTGGCCAAATTTAAACACCTGACCTCAGCACATACACGGCTGGTCAACATAGTACATTTCTACAGAAACGTTCCCTGAAAATACAAGAACTGGACTGTGCCCCATTTGGTTATACCAGTCTAACAACATATTTTCTATCTGTTTCCACGTGATCCAGTGTACTAGTCTATTTTAAGCATAGGCCTGTGATGTTGCATCATGCTATAGATGTGCATGTAGGGAGTGGGAGCCTGCCAATCCTCCCAGTTGGACCTTGTCATGTCTCCCAGAGCTGGCCTTCAGGCATAGGCTACCTCCTAGTGAACAGTAGGCCTGAAGAGATGTTTCAACTTCTGAATGAATGAAAGGTAAACAATATTGACTGAAGGACATTTGTAATTGCTTCCGGAATGAGTTGGGTGGGAGTTGGCAAGGCAACCTTCTACAGGTAAAAAGACCTAAGGCCTTTAAAAAAAAACCACCTCTGATACACACCTTCAACAAACAAATCTGACACTGTCTGTGATTGTCCAAACGATAACATTGTGTGAAGTACAACGCAGTGTGAAAAAAGGAAGTAAAAGGAAGAAAGAATAGTTAATTACATAATAATATAGTAATAGACACAAAACATACCAACTGTTTCTAAAACCTCCATGCTGGCAACTGGCTCAGCACCTGTGAAGAGACAAGTTGTTGCATTCATCATTGGCATTAAATGGACATTGGAGCTTTTAGGTATCACCATATCAGATTCAGTACGGGTGATGGCTTAACAATAATTATAGCATCATGAGCAGTAGGCCCAGTTGTAAAATTTGCACCATCATGTCAAAGCTGTCACATTAGTGTTGAGCAATATCATAGCTACAACACTAGCCTAGTGAGCTTGCTAGCTACAAACTCAAGCTAGCTATCCATCTGGCTAACTTGGTTAACCCCTGGCAATAACAGCAGCTGTCAACATCTCGTTAATCCAACACTCACTCCACCACAAGCCCGCACTGACCTACCGTGACCGTCGGAATTTGAGATTTCCGTAGGGCTACTTTGAAGGAAAGTCGGCACAAACACCGCCGCGTCGACATTCGGGATAAATGGCTTGGCATTGACGTTGAGAGCGGCGAGAGCGGACTGGAGCCCCGCGGCAGCTCGGGCCTTGACATCCTCCTCCTGCTCCCACGAATCCGGTGCTGTGTCTCGCGGGTCCATGGCACAGTTAGCTAAGATAGCTAGCTAGCTTGACTGTGAATAACGCAGCTGGCTTGGTGTCCGTTAGCTATGTTATCTTGCTACTTATTCAATACTTTGCGTTGCTTCACTGTGTCTTGTTTTGGGAGGCATATGGTGCGCCGGTGTCACGCACGGAGGCAAGACCGACGAGAGAGGGAGAGAGAGAGACGTGAACATACAGTTCCAAAACGAACCGCTAGGAGGACTACTCGAGGGAGCGACCCCTGGAACTACAGAACAATGCATTCTGGAAGGTGGGGTTGAATATAAAGCTTTTCATCGTCCTCTCTTTAGACTCAGTATACCAGTAAATATGAACATTAATAACAGTATAACAATCAGAGCATGTGTACACATCCTTTACTTTATTAAACAAATAATTTAAACAAGTTATATACAGTGCCTTCAGAAAGTATTCACACCCCTTGACTTTTCTCACATTTTGTTGTGTTCCAGCCTGAATTTAAAATAGATCAAATTGAGATTTTTTACCCCCACTATATATATTGCTAATCTGTGGTCCAGGACCCTACAAATGTAGTGGGGGAGGGATCTAATAGCCCTTCCCCTTCTATTAATACAACATAAGCATAATCAATTATCATAATACATCAATAATTTGGTGCAGCCCCTATCATGACCCCAAGGTGACCCCATCAATTTCTTCAAGTGCAGTCACAAAAACCATCAAGAGCTATGATGAAACTGGCTCTCATGAGGACCACCACAGGAAAGAAAAACACAGAGTTGGACCGCAGAGTGACAGAAAAGCAGCCAACAAGTGCTCAGCATATGTGGAAACTCCTTCAAGACTGTTGGAAAAGCATTCCAGGTGAAGCTGGTTGAAAGAATGCCGAGAGTGTGCAAAGCTGTCATCAAGCAAAGGGTGGCTACTTTGAAGAATTTCAAATAGAAAATATATATTCTGATTTGTTTAACACTTTTTTGGTTACTACATGATTCCATGTGTTATTTTATAGTTTTGATGTCTTCATATTAAAAATAAAGAAAAATCCTGGAATGAGTAGGTGTGTCCAAACCTTTGACTGGTACTGTATATAATATATACAGTGCCTTGCGAAAGTATTCGGCCCCCTTGAACTTTTCAACCTTTTGCCACATTTCAGGCTTCAAACATAAAGATATAAAACTGTAATTTTTTGTGAAGAATCAACAACAAGTGGGACACAATTATGAAGTGGAACGAAATTTATTGGATATTTCAAACTTTTGTAACAAATAAAAAACTGAAAAATTGGCCGTGCAAAATTATTCAGCCCCTTTACTTTCAGTGCAGCAAACTCTCTCCAGAAGTTCAGTGGGGATCTCTGAATGATCCAATGTTGACCTAAATGACTAATGATGATAAATAGAATCCACCTGTGTGTAATCAAGTCTCCGTATAAATGCACCTGCTCTGTGATAGTCTCAGAGGTCCGTTTAAAGCGCAGAGAGCATCATGAAGAACAAGGAACACACCAGGCAGGTCCGAGATACTGTTGTGGAGAAGTTTAAAGCCGGATTTGGATACAAAAAGATTTCCCAAGCTTTAAACATCCCAAGGAGCACTGTGCAAGCGATAATATTGAAATGGAAGGAGTATCAGACCACTGCAAATCTACGAAGACCCGGCCGTCCCTCTAAACTTTCAGCTCATTCAAGGAGAAGACTGATCAGAGATGCAGCCAAGAGGCCCATGATCACTCTGGATGAACTGCAGAGATCTACAGCTGAGGTGGGAGACTCAGTCCATAGGACAAAAATCTGTTGTATACAGCACAAATCGGGCCTTTATGGAAGAGTGGCAAGAAGAAAGCCATTTCTTAAAGATATCCATAAAAAGTGTTGTTTAAAGTTTGCCACTAGCCACCTGGGAGACACACCAAACATGTGGAAGAAGGTGCTCTGGTCAGATGAAACCAAAATCAAACTTTTTGGCAACAATGCAAAACGTTATGTTTGGCATAAAAGCAACACAGCTCATCACCCTGAACACACCATCCCCACTGTCAAACATGGTGGTGGCAGCATCATGGTTTGGGCCTGCTTTTCTTCAGCAGGGGCAGGGAAGATGGTTAAAATTGATGGGAAGATGGATGGAGCCAAATACAAGACCATTCTGGAAGAAAACCTGATGGAGTCTGCAAAAGACCTGAGACTGGGACGGAGATTTGTCTTCCAACAAGACAATGATCCAAAACATAAAGCAAAATCTACAATGGAATGGTTCACAAATAAACATATCCAGGTGTTAGAATGGCCAAGTCAAAGTCCAGACCTGAATCCAATCGAGAATCTGTGGAAAGAACTGAAAACTGCTGTTCACAAACGCTCTCCATCCAACCTCACTGAGCTCGAGCTGTTTTGCAAGGAGGAATGGGCAAAAATTTCAGTCTCTCAATGTGCAAAACTGGTAGAGACATACCCCAAGCGACTTACAGCTGTAATCGCAGCAAAAGGTGGCGCTACAAAGTATTAACTTAAGGGGGCTGAATAATTTTGCACGCCCAATTTTTCAGTTTTTTATTTGTTAAAAAAGTTTGAAATATCCAATAAATTTCATTCCACTTCATGATTGTGTCCCACTTGTTGTTGATTCTTCACAAAAAATTACAGTTTTATATCTTTATGTTTGAAGCCTGAAATGTGGCAAAAGGCCGAAAAGTTCAAGGGGGCCGAATACTTTCGCAAGGCACTGTATATATATATATATATATATATATATACACTGCTCAAAAAAATAAAGGGAACACTTAAACAACACATCCTAGATCTGAATGAAATAAATAATCTTATTAAATACTTTTTTCTTTACATAGTTGAATGTGCTGACACAACAAAATCACAAAAAAATAATCAATGGAAATCCAATTTATCAACCCATGGAGGTCTGGATTTGGAGTCACACTCAAAATTAAAGTGGAAAACCACACTACAGGCTGATCCAACTTTGATGTAATGTCCATAAAACAAGTCAAAATGAGGCTCAGTAGTGTGTGTGGCCTCCATGTGCCTGTATGACCTCCCTACAATGCCTGGGCATGCTCCTGATGAGGTGGCGGATGGTCTCCTGAGGGATCTCCTCCCAGACCTGGACTAAAGCATCCGCCAACTCCTGGAAAGTCTGTGGTGCATGGAGCGAGACATGATGTCCCAGATGTGCTCAATTGGATTCAGGTCTGGGGAACGGGCGGGCCAGTCCATAGCATCAATGCCTTCCTCTTGCAGGAACTGCTGACACACTCCAGCCACATGAGGTCTAGCATTGTCTTGCATTAGGAGGAACCCAGGGCCAACCACACCAGCATATGGTCTCACAAGGGGTCTGAGGATCTAATCTCGGTACCTAATGGCAGTCAGGCTACCTCTGGCGAGCACATGGAGGGCTGTGTGGCCCCCCAAAGAATTGCCACCCCACACCATGATTGACCCACCGCCAAACCGGTCATGCTGGAGGATGTTGCAGGCAGCAGAACGTTCTCCACGGCGTCTCCAGACTCTGTCACGTCTGTCACGTGCTCAGTGTGAACCTGCTTTCATCTGTGAAGAGCACAGGTCGCCAGTGGCGAATTTGCCAATCTTGGTGTTCTCTGGCAAATGCCAAACGTCCTGCACGGTGTTGGGCTGTAAGCACAACCCCCACCTGTGGACGTCGGGCCCTCATACCACCCTCATGGAGTCTGTTTCTGACCGTTTTAGCAGACACATGCACATTTGTGGCCTGCTGGAGGTCATTTTGCAGGGCTCTGGCAGTGCTCCTCCTGCTCCTCCTTGCACAAAGGTGGAGGTAGCGGTCCTGCTGCTGGGTTGTTGCCCTCCTACGGCCTCCTCCACGTCTCCTGATGTACTGGCCTGTCTCCTGGTAGCGCCTCCATGCTCTGGACACTACGCTGACAGACACAGCAAACCTTATTGCCACAGCTCGCATTGATGTGCCATCCTGGATGAGCTGCACTACCTGAGCCACTTATGTGGGTTGTAGACTCCGTCTCATGCCACCACTAGAGTGAAAGCACCGCCAGCATTCAAAAGTGACCAAAACATCAGCCAGGAAGCATAGGAACTGAGAAGTGAGTGGTCTGTGGTCACCACCTGCAGAACCATTCCTTTATTGGGGGTGTCTTGCTTATTGCCTATAATTTCCACCTGTTGTCTATTCCATTTGCACAACAGCATGTGAAATGTATTGTCAATCAGTGTTGCTTCCTAAGTGGACAGTTTGATTTCACAGAAGTGTGATTGACTTGGAGTTACATTGTGTGGTTTAAGTGTTCCCTTTATTTTTTTGAGCAGTATATCTATACTGATAAAAAATAAATATAGAATAATAAGTATTCAACCCCTTTGTCATGGCAAGCCTAAATAAGTTAAAGTTAAAACTTAAGTTGCATGGACTCACTCTGTGTAAAATATAGTGTTTAACACTATTTTTCAATGACTACCTCATCTCTTCTTACACATACAATTATCTGTAAGGTCCCTCAGTTGAGCAGTGAATTTCAAATCCAGATTCAATCACAAAGACCAGGGAGGTTTTCTCAATGCCTTGGATAGAACGACACCTATTGGTAGTGTCACGTCCTGACCATGGTAAGCTGTTATTTTCTATGGTAGAGTAGGTCAGGGCGTGACAGGGGGGTTTATTCTATGTGTTCTATTTCTATGTTCTTAGGTTCTAGTTTTTGTATTTCTATGTTGGTTTGTTTGGGATGATCTCCAATTAGAGGCAGCTGGTCCTCATTGTCTCTAATTGGAGATCATACTTTAGTAGGGGTTTTTCTTCCTGGGTTTTGTGGGTGATTATTTTTTAGTAGTGTTTGTTTCTACTCTGCGTCACGGTTTGTTGTTTTGTCTATTCAGTTATTTGATGTATTGCATAGTTTCACAGAGTAAATAAAATGTGGAAGTACACACACGCTGCACCTTGGTCCTCTCCTTTTGACAGCCATGACAGGTAGATTGATTTTAAAAAAAGCACCTTGCAAAGAATGGAACCTATTAGTAGATGGGTAAAAAAAAAAAATAAGCAGACATTGAATATCCCTTTGAACATGGTGAAGTTGTTAATAACTCGTGGGATGGTGTTTCAATACACCCAGTCACTACAAAGATAAAGGTGTCCTTCCTAACTCAGTTGCTGGAAAGGAAGGAAACCGCTCAGGGATTTCAATGGTGACTTTAATGGCTGTGATAGGAGAAAACTGAGGATGGATCAACAACATTGTACTCCACAATACTAACCTAATTGAGAGAGTGAAAAGAAGGAAGCCTGTACAGAATAAAAAAAAACAAAAAAACATGCATCCTGTTTGCAAAAGGCACTAAAGTAATACTGCAACAAACGAGGCAAAACAATTAACATTTTGTCCTGAATACAAAGTGTTATGTTTGGGGCAAATCCATTACAATCACAACAGGTTGGTGGCACCATAATTGGGGAGGACGGGCTCATAGTAATGGCTGTAACAGAATGATTGGAATGGTAATCAAACTCATGAAACATCTGTTTGATACCATTCCATTCTATTCACTCCATTCCAGCCATTATTATGAGATGTCCTCCCCTTAGTAGCCTCTTGTGAATACAACACATTACTGAATACCACTCCTTTTGAAGCATAGTGGTGGCTGCATAATGTTATGGGTATGCTTGTAATCGTTAAGGACTTAGATGTTTTTCAGGATTAAAAAGAAGCAGAATGAAGGTAAGCGCAGGCAAAATCATAGAAAACCTGGTTCAGTCTGCTTTCCACCAGACACTGGGAGACGAATTCACCGTTCAGCAGGACAATAACCTAAAACACAAGGCCAAATCTACACTGGAGTTGCTTACCAAGAAGACAGTGCCGTTCCTGAGTGGCTGAGTTACAGTTTAGATTTAAATATCCTTGAAAATCTATGGCAAGACTTGAAAATGGTTGTCTAGCAATGATCAACAACCAATTTGACAGAGCTTGAAGAATTTTGAAAAGAATAATGGGCAAATATTGTACAATTCAGGTGTGCAAAGCTCTTAGAGATGTACCCAGAAAGACTCACAAGTTGTAATAACTGCCAATGGTGATTCTAACATGTATTGACTCAGGGGGTTAAATATTTATCATATCAAGGTACTGTATATTAATGTTTTATTTTTCATATATATATTTTTTTTGACAAATGTTACAATTTTTCTTCCATTTTGACATTTTGTGTAGATCGTTAACAAAAACAAATGACAATTAAATCTATTTTAATCACAATTTGTAACACAACAAAATGTGTGAAAAGTCTAGGGGTATAAATACTTTCTGAAGGCACTATACATATAAACACCAAATAGTACAAATAGTCTTAATCAGAATTCAAAAAATTACGATTTGCTAAAACTGCCTAGTACTATATGTGGTTCCTCTCCTCTACTGGTAAATCCATGAGGGTCTTTCACTCTTTGGCATCAGCAATTCCCCCTGGAGTGATGGCGAAAGTGGCCTCGTTCTCAGGCATATCAGGACTGCAGGAGGTCATGGAAAAGAATGAAGCTATGAGGAGGTAGATCTTTCTCCATAAGCAAGAAAAATCATATTCGACCACTTCTTTTCAAGGGGGGGATGTTACTACTAAGGAATAATGAGAACAACATATATTGAGTGAGTGAACTTTCAGACTAATTACCTGTCAAATATCTTGGCAATCCTCAACTCTCCGCGTCCTTTCCTCAAGCTGATTCGTGTGGTGGACGCATGCGCCAGGATGTGCCCTCCAATCGGCTTCTTGGGATCAGCTTGGAACCTGACAGAGACAAGAGAAACCCTCTGATCAGAACTCCAGGCCAAAACCTGTTAGAACTTTAGCCGAGTGAGTTGCTGACTTTCCGTCAAATTTCAAACCAATCCCTAGTTTCTACATCTAGTTACAGTCACTTACGTCATCCCAGCTCCAGGGTCTGCAGTCATCTGGTTGGTGACAAACACTGCAACGTTGTACTCTAGGGAGAGGAGAGCAGAATACATAAATATCAATATGTCTACATCAATGAAAGGTTTACACAAAAGTCAAGAGTTTTTCTGCCAGTTATTCTGCTGCAGACTTAAATGCATAGTTTGCATATACGTATGCAAGAGAAGTCGCCAGACCTTCAGAGATCTTCTGCAGACGGGAGAGCATCTGGGCCAGCTTCTGCTGTCTCTCTGCCAACTCCCCTCGGCCAGAGAAATCTACCCGGAACAGAGCCATGATGGAGTCTATGATCTGAGGGGAGAAAGGGAAAAGACGTAGACACAAGACATTGTAAATGTGTATAAAACATAATAATGCATTATACCTGTCGGCATTATTTAAAGTGTTAACGAAAGATAGGTACAGTGATGGAAGTTGACAATATGAAAATATAACTATCATAAAACAAAGTGACATTGATTATCTTTTCTTTTCATTAATACCAGAAGTTTGAAGACGCCACCCTCCTCGTGGAATTTGGCCGCCACAAAATCCAACAGCTCCATCTGGTGTTCACCTGAAGTTGAAACCCAATTAGGTATACAGTACAAATGCCTAATCGTCTGATGTCATAACTACCAGTTAGGAAACACAGCAGTCAGCTTCAAATGTAAACAGTATTTTTTTTAAATACAAACAGACTCAAAATGTATACTTAACAAAATGTATACTCACTGTAGAGCCCTCAGTTCCGCTCTAAATGCCTTAGATAGCTCTTTTGTCCCACCCCACACACATGCGGAGACCGAACCTGGCTTACCTGGTGCCTCCGGAGACTAAACCTCTCTCATCGTCACTCAACGCCTAGGTTTACCTCCACTGTACTCACATCCTACCACACCATTGTCTGTACATTATGCCCAGAATCTATTCTACCACACCCAGAAATCTGCTCCTTTTATTCTGTCCCCAACGCACTAGACGACCAGTTCTTATAGCCTTTAGCCGTACCCTTATCCTACTCCCCCTCTGTTCCTCTGGTGATGTAGAGGTTAACCCAGGCCCAGTAGCCTCCAGTTCCACTCCTATTCCCCAGGCGCTATCATTTGTTGACTTCTGTAACCGTGAAAGCCTTGGTTTCATGTATGTTAACATTAGAAGCCTCCTCCCTAAGTTTGTTTTATTCACTGCTTTAGCACACTCCGCCAACCCTGATGTCCTAGCCGTGTCTGAATCCTGGCTTAGGAAGGCCACCAAAAATTCTGAAATTTCCATTCCCAACTACAACATTTTCCGCCAAGATAGAACTGCCAAACGGGGTGGAGTTGAAATCTACGGCAGAGATAGCCTGCAGAGTTTTGTCATGCTATCCAGGTCTGTGCCCAAACAGTTCGAGCTTCTACTTTTAAAAATCCACCTTTCCAGAAATAAGTCTCTCACTGTTGCCGCTTGTTATAGACCACCCTCAGCCCCCAGCTGTGCCCTGGGCACCATATGTGAATTAATTGCTCCCCATTTATCTTCAGAGTTTGTACTGTTAGGTGACTTAAACTGGGATATGCTTAACACCCCGGCCGTCCTACAATCTAAGCTAGATGCCCTCAATCTTACACAAATTATCAAGGAACCTACCAGGTACAACCCTAAATCCGTAAACACGGGCACCCTCATAGATACAGTGCCTTGCGAAAGTATTCGGCCCCCTTGAACTTTTCGACCTTTTGCCACATTTCAGGCTTCAAACATAAAGATATAAAACTGTAATTTTTTGTGAAGAATCAACAACAAGTGGGACACAATTATGAAGTGGAACGAAATTTATTGGATATTTCAAACTTTTTTAACAAATAAAAAACGGAAAAATTGGCCGTGCAAAATTATTCAGCCCCTTTACTTTCAGTGCAGCAAACTCTCTCCAGAAGTTCAGTGAGGATCTCTGAATGATCCAATGTTGACCTAAATGACTAATGATGATAAATAGAATCCACATGTGTGTAATCAAGTCTCCGTATAAATGCACCTGCTCTGTGATAGTCTCAGAGGTCCGTTTAAAGCGCAGAGAGCATCATGAAGAACAAGGAACACACCAGGCAGGTCCGAGATACTGTTGTGGAGAAGTTTAAAGCCGGATTTGGATACAAAAAGATTTCCCAAGCATTAAACATCCCAAGGAGCACTGTGCAAGCGATAATATTGAAATGGAAGGAGTATCAGACCACTGCAAATCTACGAAGACCCGGCCGTCCCTCTAAACTTTCAGCTCATACAAGGAGAAGACTGATCAGAGATGCAGCCAAGAGGCCCATGATCACTCTGGATGAACTGCAGAGATCTACAGCTGAGGTGGGAGACTCTGTCCATAGGACAACAATCAGTCGTATACTGCACAAATCTGGCCTTTATGGAAGAGTGGCAAGAAGAAAGCTATTTCTTAAAGATATCCATAAAAAGTGTTGTTTAAAGTTTGCCACTAGCCACCTGGGAGACACACCAAACATGTGGAAGAAGGTGCTCTGGTCAGATGAAACCAAAATCGAACTTTTTGGCAACAATGCAAAACGTTATGTTTGGCGTAAAAGCAACACAGCTCATCACCCTGAACACACTATCCCCACTGTCAAACATGGTGGTGGCAGCATCATGGTTTGGGCCTGCTTTTCTTCAGCAGGGGCAGGGAAGATGGTTAAAATTGATGGGAAGATGGATGGAGCCAAATACAGGACCATTCTGGAAGAAAACCTGATGGAGTCTGCAAAAGACCTGAGACTGGGACTGAGATTTGTCTTCCAACAAGACAATGATCCAAAACATAAAGCAAAATCTACAATGGAATGGTTCACAAATAAACATATCCAGGTGTTAGAATGGCCAAGTCAAAGTCCAGACCTGAATCCAATCGAGAATCTGTGGAAAGAACTGAAAACTGCTGTTCACAAACGCTCTCCATCCAACCTCACTGAGCTCGAGCTGTTTTGCAAGGAGGAATGGGCAAAAATGTCAGTCTCTCGATGTGCAAAACTGATAGAGACATACCCCAAGCGACTTACAGCTGTAATCGCAGCAAAAGGTGGCGCTACAAAGTATTAACTTAAGGGGGCTGAATAATTTTGCACGCCCAAATTTTCAGTTTTTTATTTGTTAAAAAAGTTTGAAATATCCAATAAATTTCGTTCCACTTCATGATTGTGTCCCACTTGTTGTTGATTCTTCACAAAAAATTACAGTTTTATATCTTTATGTTTGAAGCCTGAAATGTGGCAAAAGGTCGAAAAGTTCAAGGGGGCCGAATACTTTCGCAAGGCACTGTATCATCCTGACTACCCTGCCCTCTAAATACACCTCTGCTGTCTTCAACCAGGATCTCAGCGATCACTGATTCATTGCCTGCGTCCGTAATGGGTCCGCGGTCAAACGACCACCCCTCATCACTGTAAAATCCTCTCTAAAACACTTCAGCGAGCAGGCCTTTCTAATCGACCTGAACCGGCTATCCTGGAAGGATATTGACCTCATTCCGTCAGTAGAGGATGCCTGGTTATTCTTTTAAAGTGCTTTCCTCACCATCTTAAATAAGCATGCCCCATTAAAAAAATGTAGAACTAAGAACAGATATAGCCCTTGGTTCACTCCAGACTCGACTGCCCTTGACCAGCACAAAAACATCCTGTGGCGTACTGCATTAGCATCGAATAGCCCCCGCGATATGCAACTTTTCAGGGAAGTTAGGAACCAATATACACAGGCAGTTAGGAAAGCAAAGACTAGCTTTTTCAAACAGAAATTTGCATCCTGTAGCACACACTCCAAAAAGTTCTGGGACACTGTAAAGTCCATGGAGAATAGGAGCACCTCCTCCCAGCTGCCCACTGCACTGAGGCTAGGAAACACTGTCACCACCGATAAATCTACGATAATCGAGAATTTCAATAAGCATTTTTCTACGGCTGGCCATGCTTTCCACCTTGCTACCCCTACCCCGGTCAACAGCTCTGCACCCTCCACAGCAACTTGCCCAAGCCTCCCCCATTTCTCCTTCACCCAAATCGAGATAGCTGATGTTCTGAAAGAGATGCAAATCTGGACCCCTACAAATCAGCTGGGCTAGACAATCTGGACCCTCTCTTTCTAAAATGATCCGCCGCAATTGTTGCAACCCCTATTACTAGCCTGTTCAACCTCTCTTTCGTATCGTCTGAGATCCCTAAAGACTGGAAAGCTGCCGCGATCATCCCCCTCTTCAAAGGGGTTGACAATCTAGACCAAAACTGCTACAGACCAATATCTATCCTATCCTGCCTTTCTAAAGTCTTCAAAAGCCAAGTTAACAAACAGATCACCGACCATTTCGAATCCCACCGTACCTTCTCCGCTATGCAATCTGGTTTCCGAGTTGGTCATGGGTGCACCTCAGCTACACTCAAGGTCCTAAACAATATCATAACCGCCATCGATAAAAGACAATACTGTGCAGCCGTATTCATCAACCTGGCCAAGGCTTTCGACTCTGTCAATCACCGCATTCTTATCGGCAGACTCAACAGCCTTGGTTTCTCAAATGACTGCCTCGCCTGGTTCACCAACTACTTCTCAGAGTTCAGTGTGTCAAATCGGAGGGCCTGTTTTCCGGACCTCTGGAAGTCTCTATGGGGGTGCCACAGGGTTCAATTCTCGGGCCGACTCTTTTCTCTCTATACATCAATGATGTCACTTTTGCTGCTGGTGATTCTCTGATCCACCTCTACGCTGACAACACCATTCTGTATACTTCTGGCCCTTCTTTAACAAACCTCTAGACGAGCTTCAATGCCATACAACAATCCTTCCGTGGCCTCCAACTGCTCTTAAATGCAAGTAAAACTAAACGCATGCTCTTCAACCGATCGCTGCCCACACCCGCCCACCCGTCTAGCATCACTACTCTGGACGGTTCTGACTTAGAAACTACAAATACAGTTGGAGTCGGAAGTTTACATACACCTAGATTAGAGTCATTAAAACTCATTTTTCAACCACTCCACAAATTTCTTGTTAACAAACTATAGTTTTGGGAAGTCAGTTAGGACATCTACTTTGTGCATGACACAAGTCATTTTTCCAACAATTGTTTACAGACAGATTATTTAACTTATAATTCACTGTATCACAATTCCAGTGGGTCAGAAGTTTACATACACTAAGTTGACTGTGCCTTAAACAGCTTCCAGAAATTCCAGAAAATGATGTCATGGCTTTATAAGCTTCTGATAGGCTAATTGACATAATTCGATTCAATTGAAGGTGTACCTGTGGATGTATTTCAAGGCTTACCTTCAAACTCAGCGCCTCTTTGCTTGACATCATGGGAAAATCAAAAGAAATCACAAAATAGATGGGATCATGAGTAAAGAAAATTATGTAGATATATTGAAGCAACATCTCAAGACATCAGTCAGGAAGTTAAAAGCTTGGTCGCAAATGGGTCTTCCAAATGGACAATGACCCCAAGCAAACTTCCAAAGTTGTGGCAAAATGGCTTAAGGACAACAAAGTCAAGGTATTGGAGAGGCCATCACAAAGCCCTGACCTCAATCCTATAGAAACTTTGTGGGCAGAACTGAAAAAGCATGTGCGAGCAAGGAGGCCTACAAACCTGACTCAGTTACACCAGCTCTGTCAGGTGGAATGGGCCAAAATTCCCCCAACTTATTGTGGGAAGCTTGTGGAAGGCTACCCGAAACATTTGACCCAAGTTAAACAATTTAAAGGCAATGCTACCAAATACTAATTGAGTATATGTGAACTTCTGAACCACTGGGAATGTGATGAAAGAAATAAAAGCTGAAATAAATAAATCTCTACTATTATTCTGACATTTCACATTCTTAAAATAAAGTGGTGATCCTAACTGACCTAAGACAGGGAATTTTTACTAGGATTAAATGTCAGGAATTGTGAAAAACTGAGTTTAAATGTATTTGGCTAAGCTGTATGTAAACTTCTTACTTCAACTGTAGGTGTCTGGTTAGACTGTAAACTCTCCTTCCAGATTCACATTAACCATCTCCAATCCAAAATTAAATCTAGAATCGGCTTCCTATTTCGCAACAAAGCATCCTTCACTCATGCTGCTCAACATACTCTCGTAAAACTGACTATCCTACCAATCCTTGACTTCGGCGATGTAATTTACAAAATAGCCTCCAACACTCTACTCAGCAATTTGGATGTAGTCTATCACAGTGCCATCCATTTTGTCACCAAAGTCCCATATACTACCCACCACTGCGACCTGTATGCTCTCGTTGGCTGGCCCTCGCTTCATATTCGTCGCCAAACCCACTGGCTCCAGGTCATCTGTAAGTCTTTGCTAGGTAAAGCCCCGCCTTATCTCAGCTCACTGGTCACCATAGCAGCACCCACCCGTAGCATGCACTCCAGCAGCTCACTGGTCATCCCCAAAGCCAACTCCTCCTTTGGCCGCCTTTCCTTCCAGTTCTCTGCTGCCAATGACTGGAACGAATTGCAAAAATCACTGAAGCTGGAGTCTTGTATCTCCCTCACTAACTTTAAGCATCAGCTGTCAGAGCAGCTCTCCGATCATTGCACCTGTACACAGTCCATCTGTACATAGTCCACCCAACTACCTCATCCCCATATTGTTCATTTATTTTTTTGCTCCTTTGCACCCCAGTATCTATACTTGCACATTCATCTTCTGCACATCTATCACTCCAGTGTTTAATTGCTCAATTTTAATTATGGCCTATTTATTGCCTTACCTCCCTAATCTTACTACATTTGCACACACTGTATATATATTTTTATATTGTGTTTTATATATGTTTGTTTAATCCATGTGTACTCTGTGTTTGTGTCGCACTGCTTTGCTTTATCTTGGCCAGGTCGCAGTTGTAAATGAGAACATGTTCTCAACTGGCCTGCCTGGTTAAATAAAGGTGAAATAAAAAAATAAAAAAATAAATGTATATCTAAGATTGTGAAACTGCTTTCCTCAGACAATATGTTCTCAGGTTTAGGCAGTAATGATAAGAGAGGTACTGTTTAATGACTAAGTTAGACGTCTTACTGGTGTAGGCTCGGGCGTATAACACATTGTCGAGCACAGCATCATGGTCGACATTGAACCTGTCTGCTATGTCCTTCAGTCTGTCAGGACGACTAGAGGATCACATTAGGTTAAGGAAAACATAGGATTTCGTAAGAGACTAATGGCTGAGTCATGTGAATAAAAACACTGATACTTATGACCCTATATCCTCAGAAATACTTGCAAAGGTACAGGTGATTTCCCAGCTAACAACAAACGTTCCCACAACTTTAGAAAATGTTCCCTTAAGAGGCTCATTAACTAACATTTTCATGGGAATATTCCTGTGATGTGCAGGGAATGTTTCCAAGACACCATTCCCTTAATGTCAAATAGAACTTACCCAGAACGTGGTTACCATGTTCTCAGAACTTAAGATACTAATGTTCTATGGGGGACCAGTACGGAGAAAAAAATGTATGAAATGTATGCATTCACTACTGTAAGTCGCTCTGGATAAGAGTGTCTGCTATATGACTAAAATGTAAAATGTTCTAGACACAATTCATGGGAACGTTGCAAGAACATTCATGTGTCCAGTTTCTGTGGGTTAAAATAAAATTCCATCAACGTCCCACCAAACATACACAGAACATGGTTGTCATGTTCTCAAAATATACAGTACCAGTCAAAAGTTGGCACGTGCCATTTTTTTTTTTTTTTGACTATTCTCTACATTGTAGAATAATAGTGAAGACATCAAAACTATGAAATAACACATATGGAACGATGTAGTAACCAAAAAAAGTGTTAAACAAATCAAAATATATTTTATATTTGAGATTCTTCAAAGTAGCCACCCTTTGCCTTGATAACAGCTTTGCACACGATACCCCATAATGACAAAGCGAAAACAGGTTTTGAGAATTGTTTGCAAATGTATAAAAAAAATGGATTGGAGTCCATCTGTGGTAAATTCAATTGATTGGACATGATTTGGAAAGGCACACACCTGTCAATAAAACGTCTCACAGTTGTCAGTGCATGTCAGAGCAAAAACCAAGATACGAGGTCGAAGGAGACAGGATTGTGTTGAGGCACAGATCTGGGAAAGGGTACAAAAAATGTCTGCAGCATTGAAGGTCCCCAAGAACATAAGTGGCCTCCATCATTCTTAAATAAAATAAGTTTGGAACCACCAAGACTCTCCTTAGAGCTGGCCGCCCGGCCAAACTGAGAAATTGGAGAAGGGCTTTGGTCAGGGAGGTGACCAAGAACCCGATGGTCACTCTGATAGAGCTACAGAGTTCCTCTGTGGAGATGGGAGAACCTTCCAGAAGGACAACCATCTCTGGAGCACTCCACCAATCAGGCCTTTAGGGTAGAGTGGGGAGATGGAAGCCACTCCTCAGTAAAAGGCACATGACAGCCCGCTTGGAGTTTTCAATGAGACCATGAGAAAACAAGATTCTCTTGTCTAATGAAACCAAGATTGAACTATTTGGCCTGAATGCAAAGCGTCACATGTGGAGGAAACCTGGCACCATCCCTACGGTGAAGCATGGTGGTGACAGCATCATGCTGTGGGGATGTTTTTCAGCGGCAGGGACTGGGAGACTAGTCAGGTTCGAGGGAAAGATGAACGGAGCAAAGTACAGAGATCCTTGATGAAAACCTGCTCCAGAGTGCTCAGGACCTCAGACTGGGGCGAAGGTTCACCTTCCAACAGGACAACGACCCTAAGCACACAGCCAAGACAACGCAGGAGTGGCTTCAGGACAAGTCTCAATGTCCTTGAGTGGTCCAGCCAGAGCCCGGACTTGAACCCGATCGAACATTTCTAGAGAGACCTGAAAATAGCTTTGCATCGATGCTCCCAATTCAGCCTGACAGAGTTTGAAATGATCTGCAGACAAGAATGGAAGAAACTCCTCAAATACAGGTGTGCCGAGCTTGCAGTGTCATACCCAAGAAGACTCAAGGCTGTAATCGCTGCCAAAGGTGCTTCAACAACTGAGTAATGGGTCTGAATACTTATGTAAATGTGATATTAAAGGTTTTTATTTGTAATAAATTTGCTTTGTCACTATAGGGTATTGTGTGTAGATTGTTTTTGAATACTTTCCGAATGCACTGTATCTTAGCTACCTTAGTGTTAACTTTGCAGGCTGACTAGCATCTATTGAGTTGCAATAGCTTGGATACCCAAATCAACTGGAAGTATCTACAAAACAAGTTTTGAAGCCACATAATCGAAAAGGCTACATCTAATATTTGTTCCTAAAATGAATGTTCACGTTTCACAAATTATTATTTTGATTCAAATGATTTGATTCACCGCGATTGAACCCAATCCCAACTTATACAATGGTTAAGTGAGTTGTTCGTTTCGTCAAAAAATAATTGTTTCAATTAATCATATGAATCGCTCCCAAAAAGTTTATCAACTTTGTATGGCCTTATTTGCGAGTGTTGGTGGAAAGTTTTTGGGGACATGACTAAAACAATAATACTTGCCAATAATAGCTTAACTGTTAACTAAAGGGTACAATATATCCTTCATCTGGCTACCTAGTTATTCGTCTGTCCCCATCATACTTTATAGGCCCGTCACCTGCTGCTGCAATGTCCGACTGTTTCTCTCTCCTTGAGCAACGGCCCACGCATCTCGCACATATGCAGGTGATGTGCACAAACACAGATGTGCTAAAGTGACAAACCTATCCTGGCTGATGTGTTGATTTTTTATTTATGATAAAATATAAAAAATGTGCATAAATGAATTACATTAACAGAAATCATGAAATTAATGTCCATGACTTTTCCTCAACTTTTCTGGTTTTATAATTTTCCAAAACATTTTCAGGTCTGAAAAAAATAAAATGTTAATATTCCATGATTTTCATGACCATATGAACCCTGTCTGTGTATGTTTGATGTGACACTGATGGAATATTCTCCTAACCCTCAGAAAACTGGACACATGAATGTTCTTGAACCTTCCCATAAAACAAGTCTACAATATTAATATTCTGAGAACATTGTAACCACGTTCTAGATAAATTCTGCTCAACTTTAACTGAATGTTCTTCTAACTTCAACACCAACACAGAATATATACGGGTAACATTACAAAAACGTTCACTCTCTCCCTGAATTATTAGCTGGGTTTATATTGATGCAAATCTGGCTTTATAGATTAGAGCTCAGATAAATTTGGATACAAGGTGTTCTCTGTGTCGATGAAGATGACTTTTCCTCCTGTGTAGCCGTCCTCTCCAGGAAGCTGGGCTGTGACTGGAGAACAACAGAGACAAGGACTAAATGACAAGAACCCATGGAAGAACATCTGTAAGTTTCTAAAAACTGACTTCCAGGACTGGAAAAACTGGGACTACCGAAAAGACCCTCAGCCATTCACTTACCACATAGTGTATGAGAGAGCTGGGTCTTGCCTGTCCGAAACTCTGAGGGATAAAAACTGTACTGTTAAAGTGTGACAAAAACATGTTTTATATTTGACCCAGGTCAGGTCTTATACCTCATGAGCATGAGACTAATCATATCTTTGACTGAGGGACACACAGTCAGAAACAGAGTTCACCTCCAAATGCCTCAGTGATTGCCATGCTCTCCATACCTCCCCCAAGTAGTTTACTGCAGAGCAGACCGACGGATGAAGAGGAAAAATAGGAGTACTGTATTATATCGCAATATGACTCAGGAAAATGTATTAATATGAAAGGTTGAGCATGTTGGGGCGAATCTTAACTCAAACTCCAGGCTTCCAGTCATGATGTGGAACACTTGTTTCCTCTTCGCACTATATTCAAATGCTGTCAGGAAACCATTGGTCTACAATGAACACAAGAGCAAATGAAAACATGTCAACTGAAGTTTATTTGATTCATGTCTTCCATACCTCATCCCCAAACCGAATCTTTAGGGCCTTGACAATTAAACTAATCATGAGACACCAAAGTCCTCTATGCTGAAGGTGACTCAGCTGAGTCTCTCACCAGAATTTTCCCAGCAGCCTCTTTGATCTTGTCCACCTTTGCTTCTGAAAGGCCCTTGATGTTACACAGGGCTCTACGTGTGGTCATCTGGATCCCCTTTACTGTGCAGATACCCACAGACTTCAGTTTCTTTAAATCTGCCATGTTCTGAATGGATGGACGGTGGGTGGGATGGAAGGGGGGAGAGAAAGGGGTGGTGGTGGGAGAGAATAGAGTGTTTTTTTTTACTTATTAGCTTTGAGGTGTAATCTTGAGTTTATCTACCAACTGACCCATGACGAAGTTTCTATATACACTCAAGGGTCAGGGCAGACTACTTTCCTAGACCTTGTTTTCAGATATACTCACAATTCCATGCTTCTGTAGGGTGTCTATGTCTTGGAAAAAGGACTCCTGTGGGTAAAGAACATGACAAAACGTGTTTGAAACCATGTTAAGAAGTAAAATGATCTGCCACTGACTTAGGCTAGATGAAAGTAGTGTAGAAATTGAGTTACCACTACCAAACAATATATTAGCTAGCTATGTTATGAATGATTAACAATAAGTGACAGGTAACTTACTAGCTACAACAATACATTCTACCTGGGGAAAAAATAGCATGTACTGTAGCTAGCTAGTAGTAGCTACGAGAATGCTAGTGGCAAACAATACTGACAACCGCAGCCAGGCTAGCAAACAAGCTAACATTAGCTCGCTTAGGCAGGTTACCTCATCATCTTGGTATCCGGCCTCATCCTCCACAACTTGATCCTCGGCGGCTTTCATCTTGATTAGCGCAATGTAGCTACTAGTAGCGCTTGAACTAGATGGGTTTTTTGTTTGTTTCGGCGAGCTAGCTGCTAGCTAACGTTATAAGATACCAGTTAATAAATGGGGCAGGGGAAATAACATTTCTTGCGATGTCAGCAAGCGATCGGTTAGCCGCCCAACGTAAGCTATAGCTCCTGAAAGATGTTATCAACATCTACAGAATGAGGTTGCTTCTTTCACTAACTTGACAACCCTGTAAAATGTTGCAAAGCTAATGATGACTTTATCAAGATGAAAAATGACTTGCCACCTGAGATTTCTTATTGAGGTGGCGGGAATGTTTGACGCTCGTGCTGAAAGTTGAGAACTGTCAATCAAAAAGGTTCCACTCAGGAGATGCGCTCTCATCAGCAAAAATCAAGAGAAATGTCAAACTGTACATGCGAGATGCTCTCATGCTCTCTCATCAGCAACAATCAAGAGAAATGTCGAACTGTACATGCGAGATGCTCTCCTCAGCAACAATCAAGACAAATGTCAAACTGTACATGCGAGATGCTCTCCTCAGCAACAATCTTTGGTAGTGACTGATCTTGATGCACAAAAGCCACAGTCAATTTGTAGCATTTATCTGTAAGATACCTGTACTTTACTACAATATACAAATGTAATGTCTCTGATAGAGAAGGAATGTCACCTACATGTAAATAATCAAACAAGTTAACCTTAAAGAGGGCAAAGCAGCACATTACATTTCCCTGCACCCATCTAGCATATATGATAATACAACTTTTTTTGTAATGTCCATTTCGTTGGTGTTTTTATTCCTGCAGTCAGGTTGAACACACAAGACAGAATTTGCTCGTTGCAAAGTTAAGAGAACATACATTGCAAAGTGACAATAGAAAAAAGTAACTGACATTCTCTCTGGCTTGACAGGACTATGTGTACATTGACATAATATCTTTAGAGTTATACAGTATGCAGGGAAAGTGCTGTTTGAATCTTATCAAAATATACTTTTTGTGATGCATTTTTTTTATGGCTTTAATGCCCACAAATGAAACAATGTCTCAAGCGACACATGACATACATACTCTTATCACCAATGCTTTTGCAAAACCAGCAGACACTATAGATCTCAATGACCAACTGTGATTGTGAATATGACAGATCTATGATGTCAGTCATGTCTACCATGATTTTCCCACATACAAGTGGAATGAACACGTTCCCAAACCAAACACAGGATACAACAGTTTCAAGGCCATATGTAGCTACAGACCCACATTAAAAAAATTATATTCAGACCACACACACTATTGGTAACTTCTTATAACCACAATAATATCCCAATTTCTTCAATTATCCACCTGATCCAAATCCCCTGGAACACATACATATTTATATCGCTATGTATAAAAAAAGAAATTAAGTAAAAACAGTGCTCAGAAGACAGTGTGCAGAAGTCTCTGCAGGATGTCGAGTAAGAGAGACAGCGAACGGGACATTCGTTTTTGCAACATCCTCTAATCTCCTTAAATGGCCAATCCTGGATGTTGGAAGGAGCACATGTGCTGACCAGATGCAGCTTTGTATCCTCTTCTTTGTCTCTCTCTCTCTCTTTCCAAGCCTCCACTCTCCCTCATTGGTTGAAGCGCTAAGGCTGTCGGAGGGACATCGGTCACATTTTCACTGGAGCGGGAGGCATCAGCCCTGGCATCCCACCTGACATCCCTGCATTGGGGCCCAACAGGATCTACACAAGGAAGGGGCATCACAAAAACATTTGTTCATTGACAACATTGCAGATCCTAATGACTCCTAATGAAAGACTGATTTGCCCAATTCCAAATCCAACCCTTTTCACGGAGATCGAAAAGTATAGGATAGGTATACAGTGAGCACCAAAAGTATTGGGACAGTGACAATTTTGTTGATGTTTTGGCTCTGTACTCCAGCACTTTGGATTTGAAATTATACAATGACGATGAGGTTAAAGTGCATACTGTCATCTTTAATTTGAGGGTATTTACATCCATATTGGGTTAACTGTTCACAAATTACAGCACTTTTTGTACATAGCCCCCCCATTTTAGGGGACCAAATGCATTGGGACAAATTCACTTAAGTGCATTAAAGTAGTCAAAAGTTTAATATCTGGTCCCATATTCCTAGCCCGCAATGATTAAATCAAGCTTGTGACCCTACAAACTTGTTGGATGCTTTTATTGTTTGTTTTGGTTTTGTTTAAGATTATTTTGTGCCCAATAGAAATGAATGGTAAATAAAGTAGTGTCATTTGAGTCACTTTTATTGTAAATAAGAATAGAATGTTTCTAAACAATACTACATCCATGTGGATGCTACCAGGATTACGAATAATCTTGAATGAATCGTGAATAATGATGAGTGAGAAAGATAAAGGCATAAATATGATAACCCCCCAAACATGCTAACCTCACATTATTGTAATGGTGAGAGGTTAGCATGTTTTGGGGGTATGATACTTGTGCGTCTAACTTTCTCACTCATCATTATTAACGATTCACTCACTATCCATAATCATGGTGCTGTGTCACGGTCCCAATACTTTTGGAGCTCACTGTAGCTATATGATTATATCTCCACCTTGCTGTCTGATATGCTAGACAATTTGTGTGTACTTTTGGCCATATTGCATTTGTTTCTTCAGACATAAACAAGAGCCAAGACCATAATAGTAGGGCCTAGGTTGTGTATTTGGAACTGAACATCGTCTGTCAGAGGGATAGTACAGTACCTGTCTCTGCTGCTGTAGCTGCTGCTGCTCCAGCTGTAGTCTCTCAGTCTCAAACACCACCGGAAGGACCAGGATCATGAACGAGGTAGTGCCCACCCACAGGGCAGCGCGGGAGAAACTAAGAAACACAGAGGCAGGAGGGGAGATGGAAAGGTGGGGGTAAAATAACAAACAGATGTGGAGAGAGAACTGGAGTAGATAATAAACAGAGATGGCCTAACTGATTGTCCTTGGCAAGATCAGGGGCAGGCAGGGAAAACAGTCCTTGGAATACAGAGGAGCTGTTCAGAACTGTGAATGCAACATAGTGCTCCATCTACACACAGCTCCGTCCTCATTGTCTGTGTGTATTGTGAAGATTAGCCCAATAATGGATTAAAGGAGCTTGACGTTACTCCTTATAGTCCAAGGACCTTACATTTTCTGTTTAGAGGCAAATTATCTCTGGTTGCCAAAACAGCCAAATAATCCACCTAAATGTGAATCGATTTTCAATTGCTATCATATCACATCAAAATCATTTCACAAATGCAAAATATACACTTACTGTTTTAACACAGTTGCAGCTGACAGTATTTCTCACGTTTGTGGCGTCCGTCTTCTATTTACACACAGGTGTTCGGAGATGCAAATAGCTCATTAGCACAGGTATTTGGACTCTGTCTTCCGTAAACAAGTGCTGTAACATGGACATTTGGCCATGTTGGACCCCTAACCCCATAAAGGTGTAGTAATTTCACCTTTTATTACTATTATTATTATTTCTTGCTGATATGAAAGATACTTTTCTTATGTTTCCAAAACCATACCGCAAGTGATGCGTGTTAACGTTTAGGGCAAGCATCGGCGCTCTTTACAAAACTACCCCAGACACTATCGTCAATAGGCACTAAAGGTAGTTAGCTTCTATGAATGGGGTAGATGAAGATTTAAAACGAGAGGTCTACTCTAAGGCTACTGATACACCCAGAGCAGCCACGGCAGTTTTTAGGAGAACATTTACCTGAACAGCTTCTTGGCCACAGTGACTGAGCCCGATGCGGTCACCTCAGCCACAGAGCGCAGTGTATCAGGGAACATCTCAGTCAAACCCCACAGCCTCTCCATAATAGTCTCATCCAGCTGAGGGAACGAAGACACGAGGAAGTTACTACAACACAGATAACATGGTTATTTTAGACCCAATAAAAGAATGGAGGTACACTAAATGACCAAAAGTATGAGGATACCTGCTCGTCAAACATCTAAATCCAAAATCATGGGCATTAATATGGAGTTGGTCCCCTCCTTTGCTGCTGTAACAACCTCCACTCTTCCGGGAAGGCTTTCCACTAGGTATACTAGTGTTATGGAAAATGTGTTACAACAGTTCATCCCAAATTCTGCCACAAATTCTGTCGCCGTTCCAATTCATCCCAAAGGTGTTCGATGGGGTTGAGGTCAGGGCTTTGTGCAGGCTAGTCAAGTTCTTCCACAACGATCTCGACAAACCATTTCTGTATGGACCTCGCTTTGCGCACCTGGGCATTGTCATGCTGAAACAGGAAGGGGCCTTCCCCAAACTGTTGCCACAAAGTTGGATGCACAGAATCGTCTAGAATGTCATTATAGGCTGTAGCCCTAACATTTCCCTTTACTGGAACTAAGGGGCCCAGACCAAACCATGGAAAACAGCCCCAGACCATTATTCCTCCAATCACCAAACTTTACAGTTGGCACTACACATTCGGGCAGGTAGCGTCCTCATGGCATCCGCCAAACCCTGAGCGAGCCATTGGCTGTGGCTGAAATATCCGAATCCACTAATTTGAAGGGGTGTCCACATATTTTTGTATATAGAGAGTATAGTAACTACATGAATGAAGTATTTTACTGTCTCAAAAGTAACCAGCTCTGTTGGGGAACTAGTTAGTACTGTAAATTACAGATTACTGAATGACACATGACCGTTTTAGACAATTCTTACAAGGTACCCACACCATGGGACATCTGACTTATTTGATTTAATTACATTTACAGTACAGTCAGTTACAGTACAGATACATGTAAAACAGATATTATAGCTGTACATGTGACAGTTAGCTAGCTAGCTAACACGCCAACGTTAGCAAACTAGCTAGCAATTACTCGCATAACGAATGACCCTGAGTAGCTACAGCTAGCTAGCTAGTCAAATAGGCATACCACTCAAGTGAAACTGTACGTATGATCGTGCATGACAGTTACGGGGTGACGTGTCAAGTTTCCATTCATCTTTACCTCTTCATCTTCATCTTCATCAATCTCGCCTTCTGGGGGACGGGTCTCGACTGGGCCCGCAGCCGGTGATAGCTCTTCGATTCCAGCCATGGAAAACTGTTCTCGCGCCGCTTACCAGCCGGTGTGTTTAGCTAATTTAAAATGTACCTCAATTGGTGGAAGGGCAAATCAGTATTTTAATGTTTTATCGTGGAATTATTGCGTTGGACCCAAGAGGTGAGCATTGGTCCTGCGACAATCTGAGGTCACTCGGTTAAAAGCTACATGTGCGTTGGATGACGGCAAAAATGGTTACTTGCTTGACTAGCTCAAATAAATTGCGCCCTCTGTTGTACGAGAGGTCTAATAGTGTGTTTCGGGATTGAACAGAAAACGGTAAAAAAAAAAAAAATCTGTTATGAAACAGATTATAGTATTTCTGTATTAGAAATTGTGTTTTTTGGGCTAGTAATCCACTATAAGAGGAGCCTCAACATTTTTGATTTCCAAATGCAATGTATTAGTAAGGAGTCAGCCTCTCCCCTTTCTATAAGCATTATTGCAATTTCAGGTTGTTGCTTCTTATTTCACTTTTATAAACATGAAAGTAATTTTCACTAACATTCACTAAGTGAGCAAGCAGCAAATGCAGCTGACTATTCCTTTGGAATGTCATTCTTCCCTAATCTATTTTCCTTTTCCATGCACATGCCTTTCTAAATCAATAAGGATAGGAAAGGAGAGGCAGGTCATCATCATGGAAAAGTTTGGGACGCAGGGAATCCGTATTGTTTACATCCTTCCATCTCGTACGCTGGGGGCGGGCGGGATCCACCCTCATTCTTTAGAGTTTACGTCATTGTAACTGTGTTTTTTGTGAATGAAAGAATCCAACCCCACAGAACAGAGTAATTCCGGGAAAAGGCGAACTGACATTTTGTCGCTTGACTCGCTTCGACTGAACACAGTATTTGACGTTTCTCCGTGTTTTAAAAACATTTGTTTATAGAATTGTGTTGACAACTGAAGGACTGGCAGCTGGTACTCTCCAACGACATAGCCAAGGACAAGTAAGTAGGCAGCTGTTTGCTTTTCTGGTTAGCCACCTAGCATTGGCTAATCTATGTTGCTGGCTAATGTGCTAGCTAGAGTACTAGCTAACGTTAGCATGTTGTTGAGTTAGCCTTGCGAAATTGTTCCAATTTGACAACAAAGACACGACCACATTCACTATTTACATATCTAGATGTAATTCGATATTTGGTGTTCTGTTTAAAATTGTGTAGGTTCTCATAAAATTAACGTTTTAAACGTTTCTTAAAGAAATGGGTGGCCACCTGCGCACTTGCAATGGCCGTGTGTTTACTATCGCATCGAGTTAGCGTAGCATGGCGCACCTAGCTCGCCAGCTCCCTTCCGTATAAGGAAATGGGTGGATTGTTATTGAGAATTAAATGTTTACGTAGGGGGCATCTTCCCGTTTATTCCGTTAATAACGAAAGTCGGTTTATGAAACAACAATATATTTTGAACGGAAAATATGGCTTTGTGTTTCTGCTTCTCAGCTAGTTTTTAATGATGTATTGAAACGTCATTTGGTCGACATCTAACGTCAGCACTGTATTGTGTTACAACACTATTATTAGGCACAAAATACTGCTTTAAATTGAGAATTTCAGGAAACATGTATGTTAAATATTTTATGGAGTTTTTTTTACAAAATGCATGTAAGTGAGTGATAGTAGTCAGACACTAGCGGTGGGCAGCTTATTGCTGAATCACTATGACTTTATGAAATGGTCATATCGGTTTACAACGGCGCCTCGTGGTAGGACAGTCGTTGAGTGTACAGTCACTTCCCACGCATTTCAGAAAACGGTAAGGTCAAGGATCCACCGAAAGCAAACTCATGTCAGGTTTAGAACAATCATTATTATCAGGTTTAGACTAGACAATGTAAGGTTGTGAATGATTATGACAACATGGTGAGGATAGCTTACATCAAAGACAAGAATAACTGATAAAGTAACACTCAAAACACGGATGCCATTTGTCTTGAATAGATAAGATATTAGAATGTTAAAAAAAATATCCTCAGAATGCTGAGTTTCACATGCAAGAGTACAACCCAACCAGCCTCAAATTAACCTTGCTTTGAGCATTTGGAAAAGCACTATGTCCAATCCATTAGGTTATTACTGTATTATTACCAATTCATGTTTTGGAGAGGCCAGTTCTGCTATGAGTGTTAGGAAGAAGTGGTTACTAGTGTTTGAGGGGAACACCTGCTTTGAGCAATGTGGGATGGGCATATGATAGGCCCAACTTCCCTTCACGATTCCAGCTGGGAGAAATCTTCAACTTTCAAAAATTGTGGCATGTTTCTTTCTTATTTATTTTTTCCCAAAAGAAAATCTTCAGTCCAAGATTGAATATCTTAATATCCTACTATACCAAGCAGTATATAGGGGAACACGTGAAATTAATATTTATCAAATGCTTCAACTTAATTGAATGGCCTTTTTCTCACTCCCTCTCTTGTAGATCGTCTGTAAATCTGTGTTTACTGGTGTCGGAGACAGAGGATAAAGCCAGACCATGACGTCAGAAAGAAGCAGCAAAGCCCTGAAGGTAGAATTACAAAACATTTCAGTTTGGAGTTTATTCAATTTTAAAGTACATTTTACACGTACTTTGCAAAGAAAATGGTCAAACTCTCCATCCCTCTCCAGGTGAAGCGGGAGTGTGGTGAGAATGTTCCGGTGTTGTCGGACAGCGAGCTCATGTCCTTGTCTGTACGGGAGCTCAACCTCCACCTACGGGGTCTATCCCGCGAGGAGGTCCAGAAGCTCAAGCAGCGCCGACGCACCCTGAAGAACCGTGGCTACGCGGCCAGCTGCCGGGTGAAGCGGGTGTCCCAGCGCGAGGCCCTGGAGCAGCAGAAGAAGGAGCTCCAGAGGGAGGTGGAGAGGCTGGGTGTGGAGAACGCTGGGATGAGGAGAGAGCTGGAGGGCCTGGGGGCCAGGCTGGCTGCCCTGCAGAGGTTCGCCCGTGGGTTAGAGTCTGGAGGAGGTAACATCCTGGCTACGGCCCCACGCCTGAACACAGCCTCGGTCATTACCATAGTGAAGACCCCGCCACAGGCCCACGTCCAAAGAGAGCAGGGGGGCTCCTAGGAGGAACCGATTGGGCTGGGGAGGGACTCATGCACACACATACTCTCATATAGACACACACACAGGCAGACACATGGAGAGCGCAGGAGGATTGGAGGAACACAGACAAATAGGCACTTATGAAACTCATGCGCTTAAGATGATACACATACACTCGCACACCAGGGTTTCCGTTAGGACAATGTGACACCAGACCTTTGACCGGCAGTGTTTTAATTTACCGGACATTTAAGATGTTTACCGGACCCATATGTATTGGGTGTGTAACCTGATTAGGGCGTCCACCCACGGTGCTCAGAATGACAGAAATCACATTTCGATTATGGTTATTCTTCTTAACGGGACATGGAACTCGAGGGTGCAACGATGTGAATACTTCTTACCGAATTCCGATGCGCAATTTGAAGATGTTAGAATAACTGTCCACATTTACTTTTCCTCAGCCAACAAGATGAGTAATGAACATAGCCTATGTCAATCTACTATTCCCCCATAGGAGAAAAGTTGACCTATTCTATTGGTCAGCTTGTCATTCTGTGTGAGAAAGAAATAGCCTATTCCAAACAGACTGGGGACGATAGATCCCAAATTCATTCAACCAGTAGGCCTAGGCTACATCCCATTTTTTAAACCAATGAGGCTCATGCAACACATCTGAAAGTTTAGCTTAAAATGTTAAAACACATTTCTTCACATTATAAGCACAGGAATTCCACACAAGGCAGTAGGCTATGTGCGAATGTTCGTTCCATAATACAGTTAGGAAAAAATAGTTGTCAAAAGCACACCACACATGCGAGCGGTTTCATGAGACAGAGTTGAAAATATGTTAGAAATTTAGAAAGAGTGGACCTCTAAAGATGCAACAACTAGCATGGGCTGATTATATTACTAGGATTGTGCCTTTCGGCTACTGGACAATGAAAGAAAGTTGATCTGAAAACAAGTAGAACATGAGAAATAGGCTACTGGTTTCAATAGAATATGCAACTCTTTAGAAAATAATTGCCTGCACGTTTGGTTGGATTTTGGCTAGGCTACTTTGAAGCAAGGTAAGACATGCCTCATAATGTTTAGTAAAACGTTCAGGTTTCAAACAATTAAGTATATGTTTTCAAAATACATACTGCCTCCTGCTCATTGCAAAGTGGTGTGTTGACACGCTGAAGCCTGCCTAGTTGCCTATGCACTTGAATGGCAAATGGGAAGTGCGCTTCAATTAACAGTTGATAAATAAAAATAGTAGCTAATTTTAATCATGACCATCAAAACTGTTAACACAGGATTGCATATAGAATTGTTGTGCAGTGATTGGGCTTATAGTAGCACGTTTCACTCCAGCAGCAACAAACAAGCTGTTTGATGAGCTGTAGCAGCAGCTCTTGCGCTACATCGACTGGTATTTCAATCAATAAATAGGCTATAATGCATTTTCACAATGCGATTTTCCTTCTTCTCCAGGACAATAGGCCGGCGGCAATTTTATTTATCAGCCAAAAGCCAGCTATTACCGGCTAACGGAAACCCTGTCACAAACACACACAAGTAAGGTGTTCAGTCAGTGACAAATACTCACTCTAAACCCAGCCAACACACATACAGACTCATACAGATGTGCAGTTGAGGAAACATGACTGCTGACGAGTCCGGCTGAGGCACGACAGGCGTGCAAAACAGGGACATAGACAACATCCCTCGACAAAGCCAGTCTTGCTGCTGGTGCTCTCTGATACTGCTACTCAACAGGCTGAGCCGGCTAGCGCTCTGCCTTCTAGCATGGCATCTAGCCCCGCTACACAATGTCTGAGTTAATCAGACTCTTCCGCAGCTTCTTCCAATGCAAGCTTTGCGTTTTAAACGGCATCACAATTGACATCTGTACATATCTTGGAGTGTTGTTCATCTGTACTCTTGTGTGTCGATACTATTGTGCTTCACTGTGTTGCCGTTCGTAGTGGCTACATGGGTGTTTTTCAACTGCACAGTGCACATTTTGGTTTGTTATAAACAGCTTTGGTTGTAGTTGGTCATTGCTGGAAACAGTTGAAAAATCCACATCTCGTAGAATACTATGTCAATGCAAAAATCTATTGATACATTCCTTTATGTTATTTTGTAATGTTTATACAAGAGACAAATGTTTGAGCGAACATTTATTCAGAGGTATTCTATTTTATTTGTATTTAAAGAATAGATATTACAAAAGCTAATGAGTGCTGTGGTGTAATGTATGTTTCAAATACCTGCGTATGACTAGTTTGGGGAAATTCTCACGTCTAATTGTTGTACTGAGTGTGTGACGATTATTTGTGTAATGTTTAACTGTCGTAATGAGCTGTTTAGATATGCTAAAAGCCGATGGTCATGTTGCTGTAAGATGATTTTAGTATGCGTGTACACCATATTTGTACTAATTTCATAGTGAGTCGAGTGGCTTGTTGTAGGGATATTATTTTTCTATCAAGTACCAAGGTGATGATACGTATTGTTATTTATGATACATTTTATTTCACGTTTGTTTTCTGAAATGGCTCGAGAGGGAGAGTAACACTGTAAGGAGAAAGATCGAAGGAAAAGAATGGTAAAGGAATAAAAGAATGAGGCAGAGATGAAAAAGGGATAACAGGATGTGAAGGAAAGATGTGGTGGTAGAAGAGGATTTGGGAGGTGAATGAGGAAGGAGAAGAGGACCGATATGTGGTGCTTAATTCAGTTGAAAACCTTGTAACATCCATGATTTATCAATAAATCCCTGCTGACTCTTAATAGACTGGGGTTGACTTAATGTTCGGAAAGTAATAGCAATATGATTTAAATTGTCAATAGTGACATTGTGTTGATTACTCCTGTAAGATATATTTAGCTATCTGCTCAATATCAATGTTGCATAGCATTTATCCTCAGTAATATCTAATGTCTCATCTAAGATTATTGTCAAATTATGCTGGATGTTTTGTTATACAGCAAAACAAAAATGGTCTTTGTATTTATTACATGTATTTTTTCTATGGTGAAAATTAAGTACATTGTCTATTTTATATATTAATAATTGAAATAAATGTTGTATATATTGTACATAAAATGGTGTGATTTATCCTTTATACTGTATACAGTGCATTCGGAAAGTATTCAGACCCCTTAACTTTTCCTACTTTTTATGTTACACCCTTCTAAAATGGATGAAATATTTTTTGTCCTCAATCTACACACAATTCCCCATAATCAAAGCGCAAAAAGGTTACTTATTTACATAAGTATTCAGACCCTTTGCTATGAGTCTCAAAATTGAGCTCAGATGCATCCTGTTTCCATTGATCATCCTTGAGATGTTTCTGCAACTTGATTGTGGAGTCCACCTGTTGTAAATTCAATTGACTGGACATTATTTGGAAAGGCACACACCTGTGTATATATATATAAGGTCCCACAGTTGACAGTGCACGTCAGAGCAAAAACCAAGCCATGAGGTCGAAGGAATTGTCTGTAGATCTCCGAGATAAGATCGTGTCGAAGCACAGATCTGGGGAAGGGTACCAAAAACTTTCTGCAGCATTGAAGGTCCCCAAGAATGCAGTGGCCTCCATCATTCTTAAATGGAAGAAATTTGGAACCACCAACTCTTCCTAGAGCTGGCCGCCCGGCCAAACTGAGCAATTGGGGGAGACGGGCCTGAGAGAAGGGCCTGGTGGTCACTCTGACAGAGCTCCAGAGTTCCTCTCTGGAGATGGGAGAACCTTCCAGAAAGACAACCATCTCTGCAACACCACCAATCAGGCCTTTATGGTAGAGTTGCCAGACAGAAGCCACTCCTCAGTGAAAAGCACATGACAGCCCACTTGGGGTTTGCCAAAAAGCATCTAAAGGACTCTGACCATGAGAAACAGGATTATCTGGTCTGATGAAACCAAGATTTAACTCTTGCCTGAATGCCAAGCATCATGTTTGGAGGAAACCTGGCACCATCACTTTTTTTAATTCACCTTTATATAACCAGGTAGGCCAGTTGAAAACAAGTTCTCATTTACAACTGTGACCTGGCCAAGATAAAGCAAAGCAGTGCTACACAAACAACAACACAGAGTTACACATGGAATAAACAAATGTATAGTCAATAACACAATAGAAAAAGTCTATACAGTGCGTGCAAATGGTGTATCACATTGGGTGAGGCGGGTTGCCGGAAGGTATATTTAATTTAAAACATGGAAAAAGGGATTATATATTTCAATATATTTCACAAATAAAGACGGAAAAAACAAACATTTACACGGGAGAACGACAAACAACGTCTGCACTGCTACGCCATCTTAGGTGAAGCATGGTGGTGGTAGCATCATGCTATGGGGCTGATTTTCAGCACCAGGGACTGGGAGACTAGTCAGGATTGAGGGAAAGATGAACGGAGCAAAGTACAGAGAGATCCTTGATAAAGACCTGCTCCCAAGTGCTCAGAACCTCAGACTGGGGAGAAGGTTCACCTTCCAACAGAACACAACGACCTTAAGCACACAGCCAAGACAATGCAGAAGTGGCTTCGGGACAAGTCTCTGAATGTCTTTGAGTGGCCCAGCCAGAGCCCGATTGAACATCTCTGGAGAGAACTCAAAATAGCTGTGCAGCGACACTCCCTATCCAACCTGACAGAGCCTCAGAGGATCTGCAGAGAATGGGAGAAACGCCCCAAATACAGGTGCCAAGCTTGTAGCGTCATACCAAGAAGACTCGAGGCTGTAATCGCTGCCAAAGGTGCTTCAGCAAAGTACTGATTAAAGGGTCTGAATACTTATGTAAATGTAATATTTGTAATAAATTAACAAACATTCCTAAAAACCTGTTTTTGCTTTGTCATTATGGGGTAGTGTGCCGATTGATGAGGACATCAATTTAATTAATTTTAAAATAAGGTTGTAACGTAACAAAATGTGGAAAAGGTCAAGGGGTCCGAATACTTTCCGAATGCACTGTAGTTTTTGATCACGCTGTTTTGGCCAGTTCTTCCGAACTGTCAGGCTACAATGTATGAGAGGGAAGCAGAAAGGAGAAGTGTGTGTGTACATTAGCAGGGATAGGTTTTTTCTTTAGGGAACTAGAACTACTGATGAGAGGGAGGTTAAAATAAGCAATATGTGCTGTATAGTAAACTTTTATGGAAAATGTACTTGCAAAAAGTGAAGAATAGCAAACATGCAAAACTTTGCGGACATGAGTAAATCTTCCTATGAGAGATGTCCTACCCTTTCACACGTGTGATTTGGAGCTATATTTATAAGATAATCATGACATCTAAAAGACAACCAGGTTCTAAAAAGCCTACATTTAATATGAAATAGAATAACATGACAAGACTAACTTAAGACAAATCTAAATATCTTTATTTTGTCTGAATTTCATTTAGACTAAAAATAGGAGCATATCAGCAGCTTTGACAAAATACAAAAGAACTAGACAAAAGAAAGCAGTCATCAAAATAAAAGGTTTATGGAGCGACAGTACAAAACTAAGCCTTTTTAATCAGAGTTTTACATCATTGTCATTATTACATCAACATTACTAAATATTTCTCCAGTATATCAATTCAAACTGTATGTACATCATCTTATGTCTAGCAATAATAGTCTTATACATCTCAAAATACACCCTAGGCCTAGATAAAGAGAGCGCAGAGAGTGAAGAAAGATATCAGAAAAAGAAGAACTGGAGAATGAAATGGTCTTGTGGTGACTTTCTCTTTGTACCAGAAACTGGAAATGTTTGGGGATGAGGCCAAACCCTCCTAATTTATTCAACATGGCAAAGGATTCAACAGAATGCTACAGTAGACATACCATAATAAGTGTAGTTCCATAACACGCTACATACTGGCCTCGACAATATAAATAAAGCAGACATTCTGACTATACTTTAATGGGAAATATTGACACCCCGAAGAGTTAATAGCCTCTCTGGACAACGGCTTGCCGACATGTATAGGGCCTAGCTCTCTCACACACAGTATAAGTTGAGGGAGGGGTCAGCATAGACTGAGGCTGGGACTCCACTCCACTAAGATAAAGCATTCCTTTCTCTAGCAGGCAGAATGTGTAGGCTACAAGCATAATGTGTGACCATGATCGGTCTGTGTTTGATAGATAAGGGTGTGTGTGTCTGTAAATTGACTAAATATAATATAGACTCCCTGCTGCTCTCTTGTGGCAGGACTGAGCATGGAGCAGCAGTGACTCACCATGACTTTACTGTATAATGGCAGCCTGTCCGTATGACTCACTACAATAACCTCAACGCTAAACTATGTATAACGCAATACCTTTTCTCTGTAAGCACTTAATGTTCACTTCTGTGTAATGGAAACATCTATACGACACTAAAAGTGAGTCTAAAATCGGCCCACACTTCATTACAAAGCTGAATCTTTTGTTGTTGTTTTGCATCCAGTTACCCTTTGCCTGAGATTGTTTAACTGGAATTGTAAGTATTTAAAAATAGTGTTTACCTATATTCCTGCGGTGTCTACGTACTCTGATCGCACAGATATCACTAAAAGTGTTTTTCCTAACATACATTAGAGGCCAGGATAGGTCGGGTGGCAGAATGAGCCTCACTGGATTAGAGCCTGACCTAATCCTCACCATACGAATAATGCCCCAATTACAACAGTATAATCCAGACTACCACGCTGCTCGATTGCCCTCACCCTGCCTGTCTGCTACACACTGGAGCAGGTTTCTCTTCATCTGTAATCTGATCAAGTGCTGTCCAACCAACCACTATCCCTGCCCTCCCCTCACATCCCCATCCATCCCCTGTCCCTAGTGAATCAATGACAACACCACCATACTCCAGTCCACAGAGCTGCTTCTGCCCTAAACCACCCCCTCACACCGTCCATTTAAAACCAACTGTAAACATGGTCACCACAGAGATCTGAGAATGGCCTGGTCTTAAAACTAAAAACTTCAAACCAATAAGCCAAATCAAATGCCACCCATAGGTAGAGTACTCTAATATCAATTTGGTATGGGCTGTCTTCTTCAGGGGATGTTAGCTAGTAAGCACACACTTTTTAACCATACAATCCATTTTATCCAAACCAGAAATAAAATCTCTAATAAGTCTACAATTCTGTCTCAGAAAATACTCAAATTCCTATAAAAAGTTTTTTTCTAGACAATGGTTTCAACCAAAATGTACCTCAGCATGTTCCCACTAAGTGTGTGCTTTATCAATAGTTGCTGTATAATCCTGAAATTGTGCAAATAGTATGTGTGTAGTAGAGCATATTAAAATGGACCAGGCTAAATCACATGGGCCTGTATTGACGTACCAACACCTAACACACCTTAAATCCCCTGCCAATCCTCCATAAGACATGTACAACATGAGGAAGACCAGGGGGTAGTACCTTACCGCAACAGTCAGTAAAGAGGTGATTGGCTGGGATTGGTGTGTGTTAACTTAGAACTCATCGTCTGAGCTGAGCAGCAGAGTCTTCTCATTGTCGCGGGTGCTGACGGTGCTATGTGTGCGGGACACAGGCGGGGCAGCGTGACCCTGTTCCAGGGTGGACTGCTGGGTATACTGCTGGTAGGCCGGGGAGAAGTTATGGATAGCATCCTGGACCATGTCTCCAGGGTTCATCGTCTCCTTCAGGCTGCTGGAGATGCTCTTCATGGGGGCGCAGCGACCTGGGAGAAGGGGGGTGGAGGAAAGGACAATATATAAAATATTTTAAAAAAGGTAAAGTAAGAGTTGTATAGTAATTGTGAATAATGTAAAACCTAAGAGTGGAAAATCACTTTTGTAAGCTTGCTACAGTGAACGTAAAAACAGCAACAATAACAACCACTGATTTCACAGAAAGCAACATTTCATTCAAAGTAAGACAAAAAGGAGCACAACATTGAACATAGGATTGTAAAAAGTAGAAAGAAGCATAAAGATGGTGAAGAAACAATCAGTGGTAGACCTACCATACTCTCCATATATAGGAACTGGGCCTTGATAACGCAGCATGGGGAACGACAAAGGGGCAAGGATATGGAAGGAGAATAAGACAGACAAAATGACCCAGAGAATACAAAGAGGAGGGATGACCAATGAACCAAGGAGGGAGTTTTAAAAAGGATGAGGAAAAGCAGGTATTCCAAAACCAAAGATGAATGGGAGGAGATGAAGGGAAATAAAGATGCGGAGAAGTACCATATCATAGGAAGTAAAGGGGTATGGAGAGGAGGAAGACAAAGTGGGAAATGTATGTTGACAAGGGAATAGAGGGAAAGGGAGTGTGAGTCAGTGAAAAGAGAAGACGTGATCATATTATCTAGAGAAGTTCTGCAAAGATACTATACCATGAGTACCATGAGCTGGACCAATGTCGAGTAGGTCCAGTTAAATAAAGGTTAAATTAAATAAATAAATAAAATGGTCACCACAGTGTATAATACAGCTAAAACTCAGTCTCCTTACCCTGAGAGAGAGAGTCCAGCCTCTTGTCCATGTAGACCTTGTATGTGAAGGCATGACGCAGGGCCAGGGAGGCAAAGAACATCTCGATGCAGACGATGAAGTTCTGGTAACCGGCGGCAACCGTTCCCTCTCCCACTGACACCCCAGGTGAGTTGATTTTGGGGATGGCCCCACACTTCTCTAGGATGGCCAGCAACATGCCTGATGGTAAAGAAACAGATATGTGGAGAATGACTACAGTACTATAGTATAATGATATTGACTTGGCATATGATATGAATGACATTACTCATATTCAGTTGCCTACAGTGCTTCAATGACCTAAAAATGTAAATCTGTATTTAGATGTTTAGTGTGTGTGTGTGTTTATTTGTGCTTCTCACCCTGCCAGAAGGAGAGGAAGATGACAGATTTGACCATGAAGAACTTGAGCAGGGGGCTGTAGGGGTTGAGCAGGTGCCGGGTGGAGAAGTAGAAGAGGAAGAGGGCGTAGAGAGACAGGCTGACTGAGATGTTGTAGACGATGGACACATACAGGTACCCACTGTTCACACTAGGGGGACAGACAGGGACAAGACTGTTGATTAGATTTGAGAGTGAACCAACATTAGGACAAATCTGTATCACTGGATTTGCAACCATCTACACAGAAGCACAGCATCTTTTTGGTAATCAAAGTCTTTTAATTAAAAAAAAATAGATGTACACATCTTATAACATTTTTTTGTATGAGATATTCAACGATTGCATAACAAGAAGCAGTGTCGTACTTGAAGTCTCCATCACGGTACTTTCCAAAGGCCTGCAGGATGACTGTGACCACGGCCATGAGGGGTTTGACCACACAGAACTGTAGCGTGGCCTGCTTACAGAACCTCAGGAACCCAATGGAGTAACTCCTCCCCCAGAGACAGCACGTACCGTACATACAACTGGACCTGGGGACGTAGGAAAACACTTGTTAAATACATCAGTTAATGAGAGATGTTGAACACACACACACGAGTGGAAGATGAGACTCACTCGATAGGTTTTCCTCTGATCTCAGCCATGATGGCGCTCTCTCCTCCCAGGTATTCATAACACAGGCTCAGAAAGTTATAGATGACAAACGCTGCACAGGAGAGACACACACACTGTCAATAAAGGACCATTTAAGAAGTCGACTCCTCAGACATATGTTTTACATCTAAATATCGTGTACAGTATATTAACCTCCTAATATGGACATGGAAAAAGATCTAAGAACCCCGTACTCTTCCATTACCCCAAGAGACAAGATAAGCCAATGACTGACATATCAAAGGCAATGGAAAAAAGGCAACAAACACCAGACCACCCAGCCACTCGTTGACTTCCTGTGCGGAGTTGTGTCACAGACCCAAGGGAGCCCTCTACTTCCTGCCCACAGGAGATGTGTTTTTCTAACTGGTTGATCGGACCAGACCACACACTCATAGAATTACACTAAACAAAAAATTATAAAAACACAACAAGCAACAATTTCAACAATTTTACTGAGTTACAGATCATATAAGGAAATCAGTCAATTAAAATAAATTCATTAGGCCCTAATATATGAATTTCACATGACTGCGCAGGGGCGTGAGGCCAGTTGGACGTGGCTTATGGTAGAGAAATTAACATTACATTTTCTGGCAACAGCTCTGGTGGACATTCCCGCAGTCAGCATGCCAATTGCACGCTCCCTCAAAACTTGAGACATCTGTAGCATTGTGTTGTGTGACAACTGCACATTTTTAATGTGGCCTTTTATAGTCCCCAGCACCTGTGTAATAATCTTTCTGTTTCATCAGCTTCTTGATATGCCACACCTGTCAGGTGGATGGATTGTCATGGAAAAGGAAAAATGCTCACTAACAGGGATGTAAACACATTGGTCCTCAACATTTGAGAGAAATAAGCTTTTTGTGCATCTGGGATCTTTTATTTCAGCTCATGAAACATGGGACCAACACTTTACATGTTGCATTTATATTTTTATTCAGAATAATCAAGATAATACAGCTTATAGGATCCCTGTGCATACTGCACAGATCCACTGAGCTATACATCATCTGAGTGGCCTGCCAGCACTACTAGCAATGGCATTGACCCATCCATATGATATAACCAGTGACTGAGAAGCAGTGTCTGCCCTCCTTGGGGAGTGATAAATGTCATGTCTGTAGACCAGTCATACTGGAGCAGGTGGCAGTGACTTTGCAGTCTGTGTTCCGGATGTGCACGTTCTGTTCTACGCAGTGTGTGTGTGTGTGTGTGTGTGTGTATAGTGTGACTGATGGGCTGTGTCAGGTCAATAAAGCAGGAAGGGATTACCAACTCTCACTACACCAGGGGCTCTATGAAACGGTATAGTCGCACAGTGTATTCGCACACACACCCCCCACACCCACCAGCTTTATTCTTAAGGAACAACAATAAAAGTAAACGCATATGGATGTGCTCTATTCTCACCTTTGACCAGACCAATGAAAGACATCCTAAAGTATGCATCCAATAGCATGTCTGTGACCTACAGTACCAGTCAAAAGTTTGGACACGCCTACTCATTATTCCAGGGTCTTTCTTTATTTGTACTATTTTCTACATTGTAGAATAATAGTGAAGACATCAAAACTATGAAATAACACATATGGAATCATGTAGTAACCAAAAAAATGTGTTAAACAACGTAGCCACCCTTCACCTTGATGACAGCTTTGCATACTTTTTTTTTAGCCTGTTTTCCCCCAATTTCGTGGTATCCAATTGGTAGTTACAGTCTTGTCTCATCGCTGCAACTCCCGTACGGACTCGGGAGAGGCGAATGTCGAGAGCCGTGCGTCCTCCGAAACACAACCCAACCAAGCCGAATTGCATCTTGACACAATGCCCATCCAACCCGGAAGCCAGCCGCACCAATGTGTTGGAGGAAACACCGTACACCTGGCGACCTGGTCAGTGTGCACTGCGCCCGGCCCGCCACAGGAGTTTCTAGTGCGCGACGAGACAAGGACATCCCTGCCGGCCAAACCCTCCCTAACCCGGACGACGCTGAGCCAATTGTGCGCCGCCCCATGGACCTCCCGGTCGCGGCCGGCTGCGACAGAGCCTGGGTTTTATTTCAAACTTTGATTTCATAGGTATTATTTCACAGTTTTGTTGTCTTCACTATTATTCTACAATGTAGAAAACAGTAAAAATAAAGAAAAACCCTGGAATGAGTAGGTTTGTCCAAACGTTTGACTGCTACTGTATGTGTCTGTCTATATTGCATCAATGTGACTAGTATGACTGAGATGAGGAAAGGCTCAACCCTGAGACACTCACTGTATGACTAATACGCTATACACCACTATACTCTCTATTAACCCCTGAAGGAGGATTCTAGAGTTCTCATTCCCTGCTCAGCAGTTCTGTGAGTGTGTGTGTCGTGTGTGTATTGAGCCAAAAAGCGAGTGTGTTGGTGTATAACATATGGGAGGGTTAGTGCCAGAGTGTAAGATGGTGACTTGTAACGTCAAGTGAGGGTGTGTGACTGTGTAGTGAGTGATGGTACTTGCATGAGAATGTGTGGGAGTGTGTTACAGCGTACAGCTCTATATTTAGCCTGTACACCCAGGGGAACAGAGCTGCTGTGAGATCCCATTTGTCAAACACACCTTCTTCTCTGCAGCAGAAGCACTGGCATCAGCTATTCTGTCATCTCTCTCTATCACTCGCACCCTGTATCACCCGCTTTCTCACTCTCATCATCACCCTCACTCTCTCTGGTTGTCTCTGCAGCACAGCTCTACTAACACATGCACAGACAGACAGAACCATAGACATTAAGGAACAGAACTGACCTGGGGTGACACCCCATCACACACACTAGACCAGACTAGGCCACACAGACTGCCAGACTAAATTCATAGATAACAGAGTACAGGTATCTAGAAGTTAAAAAGGTATTTTACAAGTACATTAGGCCTATATAAAATGTGTGATATTCACCATTGTATCCCTTGTGACTAGGAATATTGCATAAGCCATACCAGATAAACAACTGACTCTGTCTTCTGTTCTCTGTGTGTGTACCAGCATGTTTGGTTGAGACCTCATCATTAGGGCTGCCGTGTGCAGTGAACACGGTTGCTATGCAACAGGTTCTTCCTACCCAGAAATCTGGGCAGGCCCCAGAACAACAAGAGGCAGATCAGCAGTTAGCCATCTGTCCATGGGGCAGCACCATGACACCCACACACTGGTAAACAACACACACACACACACACACACACACACACACAAGGGTGTGTGTGTCTAATCCACATGTGTGGACATTGGAGGCCAAAGACAGCCTGCCCTGGGAGCAAAACTGGTTGAAAAGACATTTTCAACCAGTTTGGCTCACTGGGTGAGGAAGTATCACAACAAAGCTGATCGGCATGGTAAAACCATTCATTTCTGTTCTACTCATGTGGAGTCTCTTACCCTCATAGCAGTCCCGGACGGTGTCAAAGTAGACGTAGTACTCCTCGTTAGTGAAGAAGAGGAGGCTGAGCCAGGAGTCAAAAGCATAGATGGGCACGATGAAGAGAATCCGCACGATGTGTCTCTGCTCATTAGGAGAACTGTAGTAACGCAGGTGCATGTAGATCTGAGAGGGCGAGAGAGAAACAAAGATGGATGGAAAGGAGATCATTTATATAGAGAGAGATAGAGAGGAGAGTGGGGATGAAACAAATAGAGAGGGATAGAGTTTAATGTTTACATCAATTTCTGTTGTCCCACTTTACAAGACACAAAAGCAGCATTGCATAGTTTCTCAACCTGTTACTAATTAACATCCTGCCTCTGAGGGAGACAGGAATGGGAGTGAGAGCAGTGGGAATTCACAGAAGAACACAGTGATGCCTACACCATAGAGATCCTATTCAATTAGAGGGACTAGGTCATAAACCCTCCAACGTTCCAAAATGGGGCAAAATGGCAGCCATCTTGGTCAGGGAGAAATCCAAAACGAGTCTAATTGGAATGAATGACAGTAGTGGCATAGGTGATGCATTTCCTGCTTTTACTTATGCAGGAAAACTAAAGTATGTGATGCATCTGAAACTGTGTAATGGAATTATATTCAACCTAAAATATTGTCATACACTGAGCGTAGAAAACATTAGAAACACCTGCTCTTTCCATGACACAGGTGAATCCAGGTGAAAGCTATGATCCCTTATGAATGTCACTTGTTAAATCCACAGTCTAGATGAAGGGGAGGAGACAGGTTAAAGAAGGCGTTTTAAGCCTCAAGACAATTGAGACATGGATTGTGTATGTGTGCCATTCAAAGGGTGAATGGGCAAGACAAAATATTTAAGTGCCTTTGAACGGATTATGGTAGTAGGTGCCAGGCGCACAAGTTTGAGTGTGTCAAGAACTGCAACGCTGCTGGGTTTTTCACGCTCAACAGTTTTCCGTGTGTATCAAGAATGGTCCACCACCCAAAGGACATCCAGCCAACTGATACACATGTGGGAAGCATTGGAGTCAACATGGGCCAGCATCCCTGTGGTACGCTTTCAACACCTTGTAGAGTCCATTCCCCGACAAATTGAGGTTGTTCTGAGGGCAAAAGGGTGTGCAACTCAATATTAGGAAGGTGTCCCTAATGTTTTGTACACTAAGTGTATAATTATAAATACAGGTTATACAGGTTTTATACATATTTTCTGTATAAATAGCCTCTAGAATATATGTAAACAGACCATAAATGTCTCAGATGTTGTTTTCTTGGAAAGCTGTGAGTGCTATTATATGATACAATGTCAATACTGATTTGAGCCAGGCTATGGCTGTGGATTGACAGGATTGTTTGAATGGAATGTTGGCATATTGGCAGTTCATATTTCTTTTTTAATGGAATTATTCCTCTAAAACAGTCTGGCTAGCTAACAGACATATAGTGCAGACAAATTCTTCACATTCATTGTTTTACACAATATCTTATCACAACACTGGCAAACCTTGGTTGGGCAACTCCCTGACCAACATGGCTGATCTGTGGACCGTCATAAAAAGGTTAATGTTCATTCTAGCATTCAAATGCCTAATTATATGGTCTACACACTATCCTTGGCATCTTTTCAGTTTAGCCCCCTTTTCTCTACCCAAACAAAGAAGCCACCAGACATTCTCATTTCAGACAGTAGGACAGGGGTTACCTTTCATAAGGTGGGTGCAGTTGGAGTGTTGAGTTTTTCAGTTAAACAAACAGGGATTGTGTGTTGTTGCTAGGCAACCTATGCTCTCTGACTGAGCACTGAGCAGATGCATCTATTCCTCCAGCATCACCCCAGGTGGAACCTCTGGTTAAATAAGGTCCCCACACTGTAGGGCCTACAGGGGAAGACAACACCTAGACCCCCAAGCCTGGACATACCATTTGGAGTTTCAACAGAAACTCTAAATGATGTTCAGTTTTAGTGGATTGAGTGTGTTTTGAGACGTGGGGAAGTGTGTATCTGTGTGTAATGTGTATTTTATTACCTGGTGACAGGTGAAGAGCAGGGCAGTCCAGACGAAGAAGCCCGACACGGCCTGGGCAGCGGGGGTCATTAGGAAGGTGGGCTGGTCCAGGGTCAGCAAGGGGGTCTCTGGGAACCAGGAGATGTTGGGGCCCGGGGAGTCCATGGTGGGAGGGGGACCAGGGGCCCCACCCAGGGGGTATTCCTCTCCAACCCCAACACCTAGTCTTAGCCGTTCAGACAGGGGCACGTCACGCCTCCACAGACGACTCATCTGGAGAAAAGAATACAGAGAGAAAACATGTCTTTTATGTCCACATTAATGATACCGTGCAAAACAGTGCAGACATTCAGTCTGATACTTTCCAGTAATACATGTAGAAAGCAGAGCATTATTGGAGATACTGTAACCATCAACCACAGTTATCGATAATGTAATTATAAAGGATAAAGGAAGAACAGAGACAATGAGTCAGGTGTGTTGTACTGTTTCCTGAATAGAGTCTGAGGGAATCAATAGATTCCAGAGTGGGAGGGGGAGATAACTGTATAATCTCTGATAGTCAAACCAATGTTTCCCCCTCCTAAGCTACTAACTGTATAGACAGCAGTGGCATGTATTCATGGGTGCAAAGGAAAGCCAGGCTTCCCAAAAATATTGACCCCCTCCAAAAATAAAACAAAAGACATTTTGTCTCTCCGTTTAATTATTGTCCTTCAATTTGCAAGAGGCTGAATGTTTCTCACAGGACAAAGCATCCGAGCGAGTGAAACAGTGAAATAGTGAAACAGCGCCCCTCTGTCTCTCTACGTGTAGGCCATTTATCTGATGCGATCTGGTCCAAACGAGTATGACATTGTTGCCGCCTGTACCATTGAAAGCAAGGGAAGCCAGCAAACATCTGACCTCCCTTGACAAAAAAGGTATAACATTTCTTGCCAATCAGCATTGAGCTAAACTGAGCGAGCTCAACTGTGAATGTTCCTAGTGCACCCCCCCCCCAAAAAAAATAAAAAATAAATAAAATACACTAAAAAAAAAAAAAACTTAAGTGTCAAGGGAAGCCAGCTTGGATTTGGCATCACTCCTATCAAATCCCATTAGGAGCATACGTCATTGACAGAAAAACTTTAATTGTTGCATCTCATTGTGTCGTTGTCCTCCGGCGGCTAGCTAGCTAAAATTGGCCCTTTCCTAAATTAGCCATGGAGGGAGATAGGAATTTGGACTTGTGGTTTTACTTAATTCTCCATACTGACCAATGATTATAACTGCAATTTTGATCCAACCATTAATTCATACATTGTTGTGCCCCTGGCCTGAGAGGATGGAAGTTCAATATGTAGATAAATGAAGAAGGCTAATGTTAACTAGCTAACGTGGCCCATGAATGCAAGTTAGGCTAGCTTGCAAGCATTTTAGCCAGGTAGCCTAGGACAACACTGTCATACAGTGTGCACTGTATGACAGTGATAAACCGTTTCGTCAACATGAAAGAGAGGAGGATGGCATTGGCGTTTCTCTACAAGTAGGGTGAGTCAACCTGTTTTTCTACTTGCAAGAACGCGCAAGCGCACACGCACACATCAGAACCATGGACAACCACATACAGTTGAAGTTGGAAGTTTACATACACCTAGGTTGGAGTCATTAAAACTTGTTTTTCAACCACTCCACAAATTTCTTGTTAACAAACTATAGTTTAGGCAAGTCGGTTAGGACATCTACTTTGTGCATGACACAAGTCATTTCTCCAACAACTGTTTACAGACAGATTATTTCACTGTATCACAATTCCAGTGGGTCAGAAGTTGAATGTGCCTTAAACAGCTTCCAGAAATTCCAGAAAATTATGTCATGGCTTTACAAGCTTCTGATAGGCTAATTGACATAATTCGAGTCAATTGAAGGTGTACCTGTGGATGCATTTCAAGGCCTACCTTCAAACTCAGTGCCTCTTTGCTTGACATCATGGGAAAATCAAAAGAAATTAGCCAAGACCTCAGAAAAACAAATCGAGACATCCACAAGCCTGGTTCATCCTTGGGAGCAATTTCAAAACGCATGAAGGTACCACATTCATCTGTACAAACAATAGTACGCAAGTATAAACACCATTGGACTATGCAGCCGTCATACCGCTCAGGGAGGAGATGCGTTCTGTCTCCTAGAGATTTATGTATTTCGGTACGAAAATGCAAATCAATCCCAGAACAACAGCAAAGGACCTTGTGAAGATGCTGGAGGACACAGGTAAAAAAAGTATCTATATCCACAGTAAAATGAGTCCTATATCGACATAACCTGAAAGGCTGCTCAGCAAGGAAGAAGCCATAAAAAAGCCAGACTACGGTTTGCAACTGCACATGGGGACAAAGATCATACTTTTTGGAGATATGTCCTCTGGTCTGATGAAACAAAAATAGAACTGTTTGGCCATAATGACCATCGTTATGTTTGGAGGAAAAAGGAGGATGCTTGCAAGCCGAAGAACACCATTCCAACCGTGAAGCACGGGGGTGGCAGCATCATGTTGTGGGGGTGCTTTGCTGCAGGAGAGACTGGTGCACTTCACAAAATAGATGGCATCATGAGGAAAGAAAATTATGTGGATATATTGAAGCAACATCTCAAGACATCAGTCAGGATGCTAATAAAGCTTGGTCGGAAGTGAGTCTGCCAAATGGACAATGACCCCAAGCATACTTCCAAAGTTGTGGCAAAATGGCTTAAGGACAACAAAGTCAAGGTATTGGAGTGGCCATCACAAAAGCCTGACCTCAATCCCATAGAAAATTTGTGGGCAGAACTGAAAAAGTGTGTGCGAGCAAGGAGGCCTACAAACCTAACTCAGTTACACCAGCTCTGTCAGAAGGAATGGGCCACAATTCACCCAACTTATTGTGGGAAGCTTGTGGAAGGCTACCTGAAACATTTGACCCAAGTTAAACAATTTAAAGGCAATGCTACCAAATACTAATTGAGTGTATGTAAACTTCTGACCCACTGAGAATGTGATGATAGAAATAAAATAAGAAATACATCATTCTCTCTACTATTATTCTGACATTTCACATTCTTAAAAAAAAGTGGTGATCTAACCACTGAGGTAAAACAGGGAAATTTTACTAGGATTAAATGTTAGGAATTGTGAAAAACAGAGTTTAAATGTATTTGGCTAAGGTGTATGTAAACTTCTGACTTCAACTGTATTTAGTTTATGTTGATTAGACTAAATAGTTTTTGGTTATCTTTTAGTTGTCACTGTATTAGATTAAGCAGAGATGATTTGATGATATTGAAATGGTGCTGGAATAGTGATTGGTTTCCCCAGTGATTTTACCCATGCACAGTTACTGATAGACAGGGCATTCCCTCCTGGCTGAAATAATTGAGTTTCTATTGACAGTTTTGGGTTAAACAGGTTGATCTGAAAGCATGTTTGTATGGGCAATTCTACGATAAAAGAGTGCTGCTGAGACTGCTGTTTTTTTGTACGTCAATGATTGCAAAGTAAACAAACCATACAACTCTATGCACTAGGCCTACTTTGAATAATTTCCACAGATTTATTTCTCTCTCCAAAAACACTTATTTGAAAAAATTTGCAGAAGCAAAGTTTGGTAACAGAATGACGGCACAAACTGCACAAACTGTCATGCTGTTACCAAACTTAGCATCTGCACTGTTCTTGAAGTAATTTTTATTTTATTTTTTATTTTAAATAAATAAAAGAATCGGTGACATTTTTTAAAGTAGTTATTGTGCATAGAGTTGTACAGTTTCTTTAACTACAGTATTTTTCTATGGAAGAGGGACCAAACACAAGGAAAAGCCAAAAATGGCATTTGTAAACATTTCTATTTAGTCATTATGAATCCCTATTTCAAACAGAATTTAGTATCAGATATCCTGCTGGCATGTTTGTATCTGCCACGCGATAACCTCAATGCCAGTTGTTGCTGTCATTGAGGTTATCATAGAAAAAAATAAGAAATACTGTCCCCTTCAAAGGTCACACAATAACACACACAGTGAGACAAAAAAATAGCCTGCTGTGACTGAAGTCATTCTCAAGCAAAAATCAGAGACAGCAACAGTGGACAGCATATAAAAGGACATGTCTAAACTGACCTATCATATCATGGCTTGGCTGCCAAACCACATAGCAAGTCACATTAACAGCAGCATGACAGACTGAGGCAGTATTATGTTGTTTCCACACACACAGGCATGCAAACACAGGTGTAATCCTGGGTCTCACTACACTAATGAAATTAAATGAATCCAATTACATTGATTATGTGACTCGTGTCTCTGACAGTGTGGGCGTTGGAGCTTGAGTCACATTAATGTCTATGAATGTGCATGTTTCTCTCTGTGTGTGATGGGGGTAATTTGTATTGGTTTGCAGAGAATCAGCAAATTAACATGTAGAATAGGGCTGGGTTGAATGCATCAACGGCAGACAGTAGGACAGACAGGGAGAGAGACACATGACTGGAATATGTGTGTGTTGGGGTTTGTGAGGGAGGTAATAATATTAAAAACCATCAAAAAAAGGTTAAATGCTTTCAATACCAAATCCATAACAAATGCCACTAACTTGAATTAGTTGTCAGGTAAATAACATTTAAAAAATGGTAAACAATGAAACATGAGATTAGGAAGATCGAGTGATTACCAGCAAACAGCAGCAACCATTCAAGCAAATTTGGCAAAACAACTGGCAGAGGAACATTGTTTGCAGTAGGGAAACATAGTAGCCACTAATGTTAAGCAGAACTCGACACAATGTATGAATGACAGGGTGGCAAACAGGCGCATACTGTACGTAAACCGTCACTCTCACCTTTGCAGTTGATTGTCGATATGTAAACTTGAATCAAGATGACGTCTGTCTGAAGAATGGATTTTTTTTTAAACTGAAACATACGTTTATGCTAATTATATTTTAAAGGGTAGACAACTAGAAACCATTGCTATTTTAGACATAACTTTAATCAGATTTATTTGTATTCAAACGGGCAAGTAAAATCATTTTACCTTTCATCAATTGATGGTTTCTGAACAAACTTAAGTCGGCGGGTGCAGTTAAAGCAAGAAACAAGAGAAAAATGTATTTATTTCCACAAAACTGCGATCGTTATTTCGACATCCATGTTTATTTTCCAGTCCTGCTCGATTGGAAATCTTTCAATTCTAACCAAGAGTTAAATCCGTTTATAAAAATCTCAGTTGTTAAGGTTTTAATCTCATTTTAGTGTGCCTTGGTCCTTTCTTCATTCCGTTATGAACAATACAGGTAAAATATCAGTTTTGTCCCGCTCTATAAACTCCGTCATTCCTTTCTCCCCTTTTTCTTACCTCGGCGTTTGTAACAGACCCTATCTTCTAGGATTAGCTACATTCGATCAACTCCGTTCGGTACTCTCCGTAGGTTCTCTCGAATGATATGTAGCCTGCTGTTTCCACCAATCACAGCCAATGAACACCGAGCACCGGGAAGTGGATGGGTCGTGATAGAGATCAGTTTATAATGACGAGATGCTCATGTCTCCACCCTAACAATGGGAGTCGTTGTCCAAAAGGCTCGAAGGCTGTCGACACGTTTACTGTAGGTCCAGAATAAACCCATAGAAAAACTTTGGGTTTATATTGGACAATTTCGGCGAGTGAAATCTCTCGCTTTGCTTCTTCCTCTCTGGTTGTGATTTGTGGCAATGCGCATGCGCATGTCAACATCTAATTTGAATCGAATCGCATTTACGGGCTGATCCTAGGTCAGTTTAGTTTTACATTACTTTCCATTCTAACAACGAAGGTAACTATTGAAAATGTATCTAAGAACTATCAAAATGACTTCTAAAATAAATTATCCACACACACAAACACACAACAGACAATATTCTAAGTTGTGCATATCTTTATTGACTCATAATATATAGCCCCCCTCCTATGAATCAAAACGTTATGAACTAGCGTAGGCCTATTCCGTAAACTGTATCCACATCTGTCGTTTTTTGTTGCATTATTGCACGTAATTTTCATCGTTGTATGTATCTATGTATTTATGCACTATATGTGGTGATGCTGTGCTGTTGAGTTTGAGATGCAACAAGACAACTTTATGGAAAGGGACACAATACAATTATTATTATTATTAATTATTATTATTATTATTATTATACACAATATTGTTGTAATAAAATCTAAGCATGGTAAAGAAATGTACAAGATATCAGTGCACCCACACAACCATATATTCCATCTTTATTATTATCTGCCTGCTCATGCAGGTGTAGGCCTACCTTACATTTGACTCCCTTTACACCCAACCAAGCCCTCCTGCAGGTCAATAAATCTCTGTTACTACATTGACATCTTCAAACAACCTATCACATTCTGGCTTTACACAAAAACATATTTAAAGAGATAAAAAAATAATTTAAAAAAGTTATTGAGCATATAACTTTGAAATCCAACCTCTTCATTTCTCCCATGCTCCTCCTCGCATCGGCAGGATAATACGGCTTGTTTTCTTATTATCATAATAACCAAGAGCGCAGGTTATTATTCATTATTCTCACTTTTGCGAAGCCTGGCATGAGAGGTTAGTGTCTTGCCTTGACTTAACAGTTGACAAAAACACCAGAACAAAAACAATCCATTGAGTAAATAACTCATTTCCTCCACTTAATGATAAGAAGTAATGCTCCTTTATTATATGGTCCACCATCATTTGAAGGGGCATTTTTAGCTCTTTGTTGTTGACAAATGTAATACAATACTGTGTTCACATACACTGCAGAGGGGAGTGGAACCTCAATGGAAATGTGTCAATAATCTTAACAGTAAGTGTTGTAGAACCAAAATGTCCTCATTTAACGCTAGGTTAAAATCTACTCATAATTATTCTTATCCTGGAATTCCTAAACAGCGAAGACGTAAAGAGAAAATGGGTGACAGTCCATCTCTCTAAGTCTCCTACCATCCCCTTCATCCTTTGACTCTTGGTCGGTCCTTGGCTTGCTAAAACCGAAAGTACGAAAAACAAACAGTAAGACAATAAGACATTGACATACACTGACTATATGCAACCCCACTTCTCTAAGCAACTCTGATGCAAACACTTTCACATTCATTCACATTCATCTTTTCCCATTCCTGAACAACGTTTTACCACATCTCTTCCTATCTCTCTTTCTTTCATTTGCCCCCAATTCCTCTCAGCTGAGATCGTCTTGCCTACTAGTGAATAAATCATTTTTGCTTGACCCCAGGAAACCTCTGATTTTGTTCTTGTTGTTGTTGATTATAAACATACACCATTAGCAGTAAATGCAGCTGTCATAAATTGGACATTCAACGTGACACAAACGGTTTCGACGGTGTGTTTTTTAAGCTACACATGAGCCCATACAACCACCTCAGCGATGGAAACAGCTAGAACAATCAGAGCTTGTCCATTTTGCACTGACATGTGCATGTTTTTTTGCGCATTGAGCTTCTGAGAGACGTGTATGGTCCCACTGATCACTTAGCCGGCGTAATGAGAGTGAACCAGGACAGTAGTACAGAAGTCTCATTCACCAGCCGAGGCAAAGGTCTTACAAGCCTGGGAGGCAAGGCTAGACCATGAGAGTGTCTTTAAGTTGTCAATCTTTCATCTTTTCACAATTTCCTCCAGTTAACTACAGTCATAGTGGACAGGCGTTCACTTCTCACACTTTCTTTCAATCCTTCGTTCCTCTCCTTTTTTCTTCCATCTTTCATCCCTCTTCAGTGTTGTTGACCCACTCCTTTCTTTTTTATCCAACAATTTCCAAAGTACTTGAGTAGGTATTTGATACAATGCCATGGCTGCAAAAAAAGATTCATATATTTACTTCACTTTTTACACACATTTGCAAAAAATGTAATTCAAGAAAGCATAAGCATACTTAGGGCCAAATTCGAACTTGCAACTCACTAACATGAGTAAATCGTGCACTGATGTTACAGGTTAGGGTTGGTCCATAGTTCACATAGTGTTGTCCCTCTGACGTGTCCTTACCTGCCAGTCCAGAGGGCCAGAGAGGAGCAGCTCACTTCCCCAGGTGTTCAAATGGCACACTGACCTGGTGAAGAGGAGAGGGGGTTAACAGAAAGCATAGGCTTAGTATAAGGTGCTGTGCATTCAATAGACATATTATACATTCACATACACAGGCAGACAAACTTCAATCCCTTTCAGAAGGTGAAGAATGGGGGGGCAGTGGGGTTCACGATAGCAGAAAGAGAGAGCAAAATTGAGAGAGAGATACAATGGTAGGTAAATTACCTGTGATGTGGCGATGCGTGATTGGCCCATCTGTGCAGTGAGGTCAGAGGAGGAGATGTTGGCGGGGGCACCACGGTGGAGCCTCATGGCCACCTTTCTCTCTCGCTCCGCACGGGACACGGCCTGTGGGGACCGGTTCCCTACACACACACACACACACACATTATTGGTCAAATGGAATCTAGTGCTGGGCAGGAACAAATGCCTGCACACCTTGGACTTTCCTCAAAGTTTCCTCAGTCAAGTCCAAACACAACAGACTCTTTAAGAGACTAGAGGGCTAGAAACTGGAGTCATGAGTTGAGCAAGTGTTTTAGTTTACACACCCTCCCTCGTGTTTATGCAGTAACATCCTGTCGACCTAATGAAGTAAGTGAAAACCTTACGCACTAGTAGACTCCTAAGTAGTTGGTGCATAGATCTAAAATAGTCAGTAGTAGAAAAAGAGAAGATTCGGACTCTTATATTTGTTTTAGTCCAAATGGAATAAACATTTTGTTTGATATTTCACTTTCATTCTAAGAATGCAGACCTTCTTTTCAACTTCTGTCTGCCTCATGACTCACCTGACTGTGCTACTCCTCTGGAAGCAGGGTTACTGTCTGCCTCATGACTCACCTGACTCTGCGACTCCTCTGGAAGCAGGGTTACTGTCTGCCTCATGACTCACCTGACTGTGCTACTCCTCTGGAAGCAGGGTTAGAGGCTGCTGCATTGGGGCCATTTCTGATCCTGTCTACGCCGCCCGGGGGGTTTCCGCCCGGGGGTAGGGCACGAGGTACCCTAGGTCCCCCGCCGATCCTCTCATCCCCCTCTTTTCCCTCTCTCCTCTCCCTTTCCCTCTCCCTCTCCCCATCCTCGGCTGTCCTGCTGGCCCCCTGAAGCAGAAAGATGTTTGTTCAGGTTAGGAAGGTGCCAGGGATTCAAAATAAACTCATAGGGAACCATGTTTCTATAATCAACTATGTAAACGTCATATATTATACATTTATAATACACATGTAATCCACTAATGTATAATGTCATTTAAAATGAAAATGTAATGATAAATAAGGTCAACAAATAGATATATTGTGAATAAATTATTAATAGTGTAATAATAAAGGTTAATAGGGATGCAGTACTCACAAACTTGAGCATGTTCCAGTCAAAGACATAGTCGTAGGAGAAGCCCTGTCTGTGGAACAGGTTTCTGAACAGCTGTCTCAGGTATGAGTAGTCCGGCTTGTCATCGAACCGCAGAGAGCGACAGAAGTTCAGGTAGGTGGAGAACTCAGCTGTGGATAGAGTGGGCGACAGAAAGACTCAGCTATGGATAGAGTGGGTGACAGAAAGACTCAGCTATGGATAGAGTGGGCGACAGAAAGACTCAGCTATGGATAGAGTGGGTGACAGAAAGACTCAGCTATGGATAGAGTGGGCGACAGAAAGACTCAGCTATGGATAGAGTGGGCGACAGAGTGACTCAGCTGTCGATAGAGTGGGTGACAGAGAGACTCAGCTGTGGATAGAGTGGATGACAGAGAGACTCAGCTGTGGATAGAGTGGGTAACAGAGAGACTCAGCTGTGGATAGAGTGGGTGACAGAGTGACTCAGCTGGGGATAGAGTAGGTGACAGAGTGACTCAGCTGTCGATAGAGTGGGTGACAGAGAGACTCAGCTGTGGATAGAGTGGGTGACAGAAAGACTCAGCTGTGGATAGAGTAGGTGACAGAGAGTAACCAAAGTGTCACCAAAGACTTGGGTCAAATGCACATTAATTTAGCTTGGTGTTGAAAGACTACTTGAAGTGAGTTTCTAACAACACTAACACAAACACATTCATAGTTAGTGTTGTAAACCCAGGATAAAGAAACAGACTTTAGCTACTTACATGGGTATCCCTTGCAGAGCACCTCGATGGGGGTGGACATCTTCTTCTCACTGATGCGTTCGTACTTCTGCCTCTTGGTGGCGGCCTTGAGGCCCTGCCAGGGCAGAGAGCCCAGGTTGAAGTACATCAGGACGTAACCAAGAGACTCCAGGTCATCACGACGAGACTGCTCTGTAGAGAGAGGGAGGGGGAGAAGAGTGGGGGGTTGTGGGGGGAGAGAGGAGACATGGAGAGAGGAGACACTATACTGATCTTATTTAGACACATAAAACAAAACAATAACATGTGTATACCTTCAGAGGAGAAAGAGGAGAGAACAGGAATTTAGAGTAAAGGAAATGAGAGAAGAGGAGCATAGAGTAAAGGAAATGAGAGAAGAGGAGCATAGAGTAAAGGAAAGGAGAGAAGAGGGGAGTGAGGGAGGGAGGGAGGGAGGGAGGAAGAGAGAGGAGATGGAGAATGGTCAATACTCCTACTGCAGTAGTTCTGTGAATCAACCCCTGATCAATACCGACGCAATCACGTAAAATCTATCGACTCTCTCACTACACACACACAGCCGATGAAGGGTCAAACATACGTGAACACACACTGTTAATATTACAATTAATACTGTACCTATCCCCAGGTGTGTGTTGATGGATGCATAGCGCGCCGTGCCGGTCAGGTTCTTGTTCTCGCGGTAGGGGATGTGCTGGTGTGTGCGGGCGTCGCGGTACTTCTTGGCCAGGCCAAAGTCAATGATGTACACCAGGTTGCCCTTCTTGCCCAGACCCATCAGGAAGTTGTCAGGCTTCACATCTCTGTGGATGAAGTTCTTAGAGTGGATGTACTCAATACGGCTGATCTGGAGAGGAGAAAGGAGGTGGAGAAAGAGGGGGAAAGGAGAGAGGGAATGGTTGACTATCATTATTAGTTCCAGTTCTTGGTTAAAGCCAATAACGTTATATATAATCAAGGGGTATTCTTTGAAAATGCCATCACAATAAAGCATATAGAGAAGCATATGATATGATAAAAAGGTGAACAGAGGTTTTGGAGGAGGAGGAGGAGGTGTGCTGTACCATCTGGTCAGCCAGCAGCAGGACAGTCTTGAGGCTGAACTTGCGGGAACAGAAGTTGAACAGGTCCTCCAGACTGGGGCCTAGCAGCTCCATCACCATCACGTTGTAGTCTCCCTCTGCTCCACACCACTTTATGGATGGGATTCCCACTATAGGGAAGGGAGAGTGAGATTTATAAGCTAGTGTCACTTACTGGGGTTCGAACCCAGGTCCAGAGTAAGCCTTCTAAGCTAAAGCCTAGGCATTAGCTTGGAAAACCCATGCAAAACTTCAGGTTTCAGGTTAGGGTTTCCCAACATAGTCGCCCACCACCCCCACCCCTGACCACACCCTCTTGTCCTACTCCTCTCTCACCTCCTCCCTGCATCATCTTGTAGAACTTGCTCTCGATGTGGAGTTGTGGGTGTTTGGTCTTCACACATTCCAGCTTAATGGCCACCTCCTCACCCGTGGCGATGTTAATGCCTGACAGAGACACAGGAAGGGACACATACCATGACCAACTTTTTGATGATGCAATCACCATGGTCTACTCTGACACAGTCTTTTCTTTTTATGGCCAGTTTTGATGTGTTCAATGGTGAAATGTGTTCGGACAGAATTTAAAAGGATACTTTGGGATTTTGGCAATGAAACCCTTTATCTACCTCTAACTTCTAGTATGAAAGAAGTTAGAGGTAGTTTCGCAGGCGAATGCTAACTAGCGTTAGCGCAATGACTGGAAGTCTATGGTATCTACTAGCATGCTAGCAGTTACCGTAGACTTCCAGTCATTGTGCTAACACTAGTTAGCAACTTCCTTCAAACTGCACGCAGATACATAAAAATTGTATCCACACGTTCATCTGACTGTGAAGAAGTAGATAAAAGTATGCACAATCCTGAAGTATCCCTTTAAAGTTAGTATGGAAGGCAGTCTATTCTGGAATATGTTTATTTAGAGGTTTGTGAGAATAAGTAGAGTTAGAGCTGCATTAAAATGAATGTCTTACCCAGGTAAATGTCTCCAAAAGAGCCGCTCCCTATCTTCCTGCCGAGGCGGTACTTGTTCCCCACTCTCAGTTCCATGGTTCCTGCTGGTCTTCCCAACTCACTGAGGGAGCAAACATTTACATTTTAGTCATTCTTTTCCAGAGTGACTTACAGGAGCAATTATGGTTAAGTGCCTTGATCAAGGGCACATCGACATATTTATCACCTAGTCGGCTCAGGGATGCGAACCAGCGACCTTTCGGTTACTGGCCTAACGCTCTTAACTGCTAGGCTACCTGCTGCCCTCTGTCATCAATCAAACTGTAGATCGATATAGCTGAAGGACATTGTGACGCAACCCAGTTCCATCTCAATCTCATGGGGATCCAACTCAAATAAGATGTTACAAAAGGGAGAATTGGTTACAAAATAAGAAACGGGACAAGAGAAGACAAAATGAAGACCAATTCAGGGATGGAGAAAGAAGAAAACATTATTTAAGCCAAAATAATTGTAATGGGAGTGGAAAAAAAGTGTGGTTAAAATGTGGATTTTCAAAAAATCGTTTTTTAACTTCTTATAAGAAAGTTGGATGATTTAGCTATGGATTTGAAAAAGCTGTGTACGATGCGTCTCTGAGAGGGCATGTGCAGGGGAAAACTCAGTGTGAATCTGACTTAATAAATCCAGCACTTTGAACCAGCTGGCATCTCACACACTCCATCTCACTTCAAAGGACACCAGCACATACACAAATAATTAGCATAACCTCATCATTTCAGAGTCCCAAATGAAATTAAGTGAAACACATTTTCTTCCAGCTAGCCATGTGCATGCTTTTCCCATCACTATACAGGAAGAGGTTTACTATGGAAAATGGCTGTGATGGTGTTGAAATACATATATAGGAAAGACAGACTGATTATAAAGATGGTAAATATGCCTAATTTGCATTTCAATTCATGCTCTGTAAGGGCAGTGCACTCAGGATGCCCTGCTGGTGTCTTGTCTGTAAAGGTTGGCAGCAGAGCAAAATATAATGTGTAACAGACGAACACTAAACAGATTAATAAAGATGAACTAATAAAGTTATAATATATTATATCATTCTATTCTATTAAAAAATATATATTCTACAGTCGTACATAATGTTGGTGGATGAGATGGGATAAATCCCAACAGCGATAGAACATTTTGAAGCAAGGTAATGATAGATGATAGGAACTACATGCAATCTTACCATGATCATTTTACACTGTAAACCCGTCTCAGTTAAGGTCAAACTCTTGTTAATGAAGGCATATACGAAACAGCTCAAGTTTGTGTTAGGTAAGTAGCCTACCCTATAAGCCTATTACAAAATTTAGCCTATTCTTGTAGCAAGGTTGTAGCGCTGCTCCATAGCAAGATGCCAGGGGCCACGTCATTTGCTGCAGATCTAAAATAGTAAATCATCCAGTCGACAGAGCTGGGAAGCTAGATTAAACCTATCCAAAAGTCTAATCGATATAATTAGGCCTATATTAGACACATTCGAATTCACGTTCAGTGTTTATTGTCAATATTTGCACAAAGCCGCACCCTTGGCTTGGGAAAACCTTCTCGGTCGAGAAAAACCCTATTTCCCTACCTTCGGATTCTGACTCGCTTGTTTGGGTCCCTGTACAAACCCCAAACAGACAAACACAATTCCCCCTTATTTACCAATGGACCCGTGCCTTTCCTCCCCTCCGTTGCTCACCGGTTTTGATCAAGCTCTTCAGGGACTGCTGCCTTCCTTCCACCGAGGTGCTGATCAGGACGTTGTCATTCAAACAGCACCATGGACAGCGAAAGACGGCCGCGCCGCTTGACGAAGCATTCCTCGCCGCCCTCCTGATCCTGATCCCGATGTAAGCGTCCCGCGGTATACTCTGGTCTAGTCTGCACTGCGAATGACAGATAATTTGGGGTAAACTCGGAAATCCAGCTATTCCTCTCTCTCTCGTCTCAGTTACACCATTGACAATATCAATGATGTCATTCAGCACAGACCATAAGAAAATGCCCGGATTACCTTAAAGACACCGCGCGCCTCATGCAGCTGTTGTTCCACTGTTGTGAATGTCGTGAGTTGGAGCACTTTCCAAGGCTGCTATACTCAGTCTACTGAAAGTGTTGTAGTTTATTGAGTCTAAGAAGACTGTAGGATCAGTCCCACTGTTGTCTAAGTCTAATTAACGCATTTGTAACTTTATCTTTTAAAATGATAACTAGTTTGATGTATTGGTTTTGTGAGGGCTGCAAGATGTATACCAGGTTTATTTGCCAATAAGTAGTATGCTTAATAGTAGCCTATGGTTAATTTGAGTTTAACCTGTTGGCTCTCTTCAAAAGTAAAATATAATATTCCTGCTCAAATTCAGAAATTAAATGTTATTCTTTACTTGGTAAAGATTTTTTATGGCCTTTTTCTAAAATAGTGAATTATTTTATTTTAATTTTATTTTAATTTCTAAATCAGATTGAACCTTTGCTGAGTATGATCATTCCCCTAATGTACGACTTAAAAGTGATATTGAGTGTCGGCTTTTCTCTTTCCTCTATGTCTACATTTGTAATGGTAAAGGTTTGAATATGATCATTTATTTAATACATGTCGGGTCTTGAAGATACGCTCTGTTCATTCTCCATATTCTGTGGCTAAGTGTATTTTCTGTTGGTGTAATTATGCATGATACGGAGAATTATCCGAGATTACTATGTCATGGATTTTTTAACCCAGTAAATTGTTGAGAGCGTTTTTAAAAAATAAAAATGTACTGAATTCTTGAATAGCTTTTCTGAATTGAGAAAAAAATTAAAAAGGAGTAGTCTTTTGTAGTTGGGAGTAGTAGTCTCCAGGTGTCCTGTAAATTATTTGTAGACATGACATTTTTCAGCTTCTTTGGAGGTTCCTTGAATCTATCAATCTTATTGAATGTATGATTTAGGTTGCCTGCTAAAATAATAATTCCTGTCTGGATTTGATCTAATATAGCTTGAATTGTATCTAAAAACACCAGATGTGCCCCTGGTGGGATATACAATGAAATCAATGTACATTGTTCACCATGTAAGGTACAATTCAACATGAGAAAACTGCCTTCTTGGTCAGTGTGCTGGGATATAAGGCAAAGGGGTGTATTCTTAATTATCAGGATGCCGACACCTCTGCTGTTACTACAGTAGGTGGCAGCATAGGCCTCTCTAACCCAAGTCCTCTTTAAATATTCAATTTCTCCTTTTTGAAATGTAACTCTTGCAGGATTGTTTGTTTGTTGTTGTTTCGATCGGCCCTGTGAGTTGTGCTAGCTGGAATTGTGTGGAGTACCAGCGTTAGCCTACTTTGCTACTATACTGCCACCCAAAGTTAAAGAAGGTTGGAATAATGGAGAGGACAGTGTTTTGCTGTCACAGGTGCATGATCTTTTAAATCAACAAAAATATGTCTAAAAGCAATTGTTACAGCAACAGGGAAAAAGCATCAAGAGCTTTGTTCAAATACTGGTGGACTCAACTAACAAAATAATGGACGATCTGACCAGAGGTCCAAGACCTTAAGAACAGTTTGCAGAGAGGCGGATGTCCTGAAAGAAAGACTTGCAGCAAGATCACAACAAACGGTAAGTCCACACAAGATGATGTCAGCACTGTCTGTGAATCATTATAGAGTATCACCAAAGGCATTACAGTATGGGTTAGAAACGCTGTGGTACCACAGTATGAGTCATAATACCCATAAAACCTACCCAAACATGGAAATGGTTGCAATCATTTTTCTACCATTCATTTTTTTTCCATAGGGGATTTTAGAAGCACTTAAAATAAGGTACTTGTTTCATATAGGCTTACCCTGGCGTGATGTATTCGCCTCTATTTAATTCCCATAAATGAAACGCTAACTAGCTGCTAATGTGGCTATCATACAGAACTACAAATGCCTGTCGCAAGCTTCATATCACGCACCATGGCCATGATGATCTGGACAACACCATAGTACACTCCAAGCTCATCATTAAGCTTGAGGCCCTGGGTCTGAACACCGCCCTGTGCAACCGCCCTGGACTTTCTGACGGGCTGCCCCCATGTGGTGAAGGTAGGAAACATCACCTCCACTCCACTGATCCTCAACACTGGGGCCCCACAAGGGTGTGTGCTCAGCCCCCTCCTGTACTACCTGTTCACCCATGACTGCGTGGCCAAGCACGCCTCCAACTGAATCATTAAGTTTGCAGACGACACAACAGTAGTCGGCTTGATTACTAACGATGACGAGACAGCCTACACGAAGGAGGTGAGGGCTCTGGGAGTGTGGTACCTCTCATTCAACGTCAACAAAACAAAAGAGATGATCGTGGACTTCAGGAAACAGCAGAGGGTGCACCCCTCTATCCACATCGACGGGACAGCAGTGGAGAAGGTGGAAGCTTTAAGTTCCTCAGCGTACACATCACTGACAAACTGAAATGGACCACCCACACAGACAGTGTGGAGAAGAAGGTACAACAGAGCCTCTTCAACCTCAGGAGGCTAAAGAAATTTGGCTTGTCACCTAAAACCCTCACAAACTATTACAGATGCACAATTGAAAGCATCCTGTCGGGCTGCATCCCCGCCTGGTACGGCAACTGCACTGCCCGCAACCGCAAGACTCTCCAGAGGGTGGTGAGGTCTGCCCAACGCATTACCAGGGGCAAACTACCCGCCCTCCAGGACATCTACAGCAACCGATGTCACAGAAAGGCCAAAAAGATCATCAAGGACATCAACCACCCAAACCACTGCCTGTTCACCCCACTATCATCCAGAAGGCGAGGTCAGTACAGGTGCATCAAAGCTGGGACCGAGAGCCTGAAAAACAGCTTCTATCTCATCAGCCTCATAAACAGCCATCACTAGCATATTAGAGCCTGCTGCCTATAGGCATAGACTAGAAATCACTGACCACTTTAAGGAATGGAACACTAGTCACTTTAATAATGTCACATATCTGGCATTACTCATCTCATATGTATATACTGTATTCTATACTATTCTACAGTATCTTAGTCACTTAATAATGTTACATATCTGGCATTACTCATCTCATATGTATATACTGTATTCTATACTATTCACAGTATCTTTGTCCGTTCCGCTCTGACATTGCTCGTCCATATGTATATAGTCTTAATTAATTTGTGTGTATTGGGTATATGTTGTGTAATTTGTTAGATATTACTTGTTAGATATTACTGCACTTTCGCTACACCCTCAACAACTTCTGCTAATCACGTGTATGTGACCAATGAAATGTGATTGGATTTGATTTGACGAGTTTGCCAAATCCGGGCAAAGGTAAGAATATCTGGATGAACTATCTGATGTTAGCTACACTTAGTAATGAATAAATTGGCTAAATTTGTTTAAATGGACAATTCTGAAATCTGCCTTGGGCAAGATCGAAATGGACACAATACCTGTTATCTAGCTAGCTAGTTAGCCACTAGCTCTCAAAAACCTGTCTTCTCCGTATGTAGGGTTTTCAGTGATTACATTCCCCCACTGTTAGCTCCATGTGAACTACAATTATGATGCTGTGTTTTAAAGTTTATAAACAGCAATAATAATTGTTTTTAAACCAGTTTTCAAAAACATATGCTGAAGTCCACCTTATCTTTCATATCAGTGAGAAATAATCTTTAAAATAAAAATATACCCTTACTATAGCAGTTTTGCACAGATTCACAAGCTGGTTGTGCCTCCAGCCGACGAACTACACTTCCTCCCCAGTTATGCTTGCACACAGGTGTTCTGAGCTGGATAGCAAATTAACATGTAACATGGAGATATGGCTGTGTGGGAACACTAAAGCTAATCCTATACAGTGCCTTCAGAAAGTTTTCATACCCCTTGACTTATTACACATTTTGTTGTGTTACAGCCTGAATTCAAAATTGATAACTTTTTGTTTTCTCACCCATCTACACACAATACCCTATAATGACGAAGTGATGACGAAACAAATTTGCCAATTTATTGAAAATGAAATACAGAAATATCTTAATTACAAAAGAATTCACAACCCTGAGTCAATTATTTGTTGAAGAACCTTCGGCTGCGATTACAGTTGTGAGTCTTTCTGGGTAAGTCGCTAGGAGCTTTTCACACTTGGATTGTGCAACATTTGCCCAATATTATTTAAAACATTCTTCAAGCTCTGTCAAATTTGTTGTTGATCATTGCTAGACAATCATTTTCAGGTCTTGCCATAGATTTTCAAGTAGATTTAAGTCAAAACTGTAACTTGGCCACTCAGGAACTTTCACTGTCTTCGTGGTAAGCAACTCCAGTGTAGATTTGGCCTTGTGTTTTAGGTTATTGTCCTGCTGAAAGGTGAATTCATTTCCCAGTGTCTGCTGGAAAGCAGACTGAATCCTCTAGGATTTTGCCTGTTCTTAGCTCCATTCTGATTCTTTTTTATCCTGAAAAACTCCACAATCCCTAACGATTACAAGCATACTCATAACATGATGCAGCCACCACTATGATTGAAAATATGGAGAGTGGTACTCAGTAATGTGTTGTATTGGATTTGACCCAAACATAACACTTTGTATTCAGGACAAAAAGTGAATTGCTTTGTCACATTTTTGCAATATTACATCAGTGCCTTATTGCAAACAGGATGGAAGTTTTGGAATATTTGTATACCGTACAAGCTTCCTTCTTTTCACTCTGTCAATTAGGTTAATATTGTGGAGTAACTACAATGTTGTTGATCCATCCTCAGTTTATTCCTATCACAGCCATTCAACTCTATAACTGTTTTAAAGTCACCAGCGATTTCCTTCCTCTCCAGCAACTGAGTTAGGAAGGACGCCTGTATCTTTGTAGTGACTGGGTGTATTGATACACCAACCAAAGTGTAATTTAACAACTTCACCATGCTTAAAGGGATATATTTGTATTTATTTTTTACTTGTCTACCAATAGGTGCCCTTCTTTGCTAGGCATTGGAAAACCTCCTTGGTCTTTGTGGTTGAATCTGTGTTTGAAATTCATTGCTCCACTGAGGGACCTTACAGACAATTGTATGAGTGGGGTACAGAGGGAGTCCATGCATTTTTTACACATATTTAACCCCTTTTTTTGGGTAGACACAAAACTACCTTCATACTTCCATTAATTTTTTAAAACCGTACCGGTTACCTTCAGATGAGTCCTGTGACACATTAGTTTGTAGCCGAAACGGTTAGGACGCTACAAACAGAAGTTGGAACATCGACGGTACCGACTACACAAGATACCCCTGACATTTCTGCGGGGTCGTAGAGCAAAACGGAGACCAATGTGTTCGTGAGAGTCTCCCCTTTCCATAGAGTGGTCAAACCGTTCGTACGCTACAGACATTTTTGTGAGGAGACCAATTTTGGAATGTCTCATGGTCTGACAAACACCACTCTAGCTCTGCCACCTTTCAACTCTGACGTGGAAGTGCAACACTGGCGGATGCGGTGGATTGAGACGCATCCATTGCAAGAAAACATATCTCTAGCTTAAACTGACAGATTTTTATCTTTAATCAACTCAATCAACTCTAGGGGGTTAAATCCACTTCAATAAGGGTAGATGAAGGGGAGGAAACAGGTTAAAGAGGGATTTTTAATCCTGAAGACAATTGAGACATAAATTGTGTATGTCTGCCCTCAGAGGGTGAATGGGCAAGACAAAATATTGAAGTGCCTTTCAAATCAAATCAAATCAAATGTATTTATATAGCCCTTCGTACGTCAGCTGATATCTCAAAGTGCTGTACAGAAACCCAGCCTAAAACCTCAAACAGCAAGCAATGCATGTGAAAGAAGCATGGTGGCTAGGAAAAACTCCCTAGGAAAAACTCCCTAGAAAGGCCAAAAACCTAGGAAGAAACCTAGAGAGGAACCAGGCTATGAGGGGTGGCCAGTCCTCTTCTGGCTGTGCCGGGTGGATATTATAACAGAACATGGTCAAGATGTTAAAATGTTCATAAATGACCAGCATGGTCAAATAATAATAATCATAGTAGTTGTCGAGTGTGCAACAAGCACGTCCGGTGAAAAGGTCAGGGTTCCATAGCCGCAGGCAGAACAGTTGAAACTGGAGCAGCAGCACGGCCAGGTGGACTGGGGACAGCAAGGAGTCATCATGCCAGGTAGTCCTGAGGCATGGTCCTAGGGCTCAGGTCCTCCGAGAGAAAGAAAGAAAGAGAGAAAGAGAGAATTAGAGAGAGCATATTTAAATTCACACAGGACACCGGATAAAACAAGAGAAATACTCCAGATGTAACAGACTGACCCTAGCCCCCCGACACATAAACTACTGCAGCATAAATACTGGAGGCTGAGACAGGAGGGATCAGAAGACACTGTGGCCCCATCCGATGATACCCCCGGACAGGGCCAAACAGGCAGGATATAACCCCACCCACTTTGCCAAAGCACGGCCCCCACACCACTAGAGGGATGTCTCCAACCACCAACTTATCGTCCTAAGACAAGGCCGAGTATAGCCCACAAAGATCTCCGCCACGGCCCAACCCAAGGGGGGGCGCCAACCCAGACAGGAATACCACGTCAGTGACTCAGCCCACTCAAGTGACGCACCCCTCCCATGGACGGCATGGAAGAACACCAGTAAGCCAGTGACTCAGCCCCTGTAATAGGGTTAGAGGCAGAGAATCCCAGTGGAGAGAGGGTATGGTAGTAGGTGCCAGGTGCACCAGCTTGTGTCAAGAACTGAAACGCTGCTGGGTTTTTCACGCTCAACAGTTTCCAATGTGTACTGTATCAAGAACGGTCCACCACCCGAAGGACATCCAGCCAATTTGACACAACTGTGGGAAGCATTGGAGTCCACATGGGCCAGCATCCCTGTGGAATGCTTTCGACACCTTGTAGAGTCAATGCCCCGATGGGGGTGCAAATCAATATTAGGAAGGTGTTCCTAATGTTAGGTATACTCAGTGTATACCACCATTCCTTTTTAAAACGGGTACTGGGCTACCTTCAGTGTGCCTTCATTGTGTAGCCCAAAATGTTCGGACGCTACAGACAGAAATGGGCAGATCGGCGGTACCGACATCAGACGAGTCCCGTGACACTTTTGGGGGTCATAGAGGATGCGGTGGATTGAGACGCAGCACATGCAAAAAAAAACAGATATCTCTAGCTTAAACAAATGGATTTTGATGGGGATTTTTATTATTATGCTAATTAGATTTCCACAGGGGCGCTTACATCACTCTAGGAGGTTTAAGAACATTTTCACTCCTGAACTTATTTAGGCTTGCCATAGCATAGGGGTTGAATACTTCTATTCATTTTATAATTTAATTGTAACATTTTGAAAAACATAATTCCACTTTGACATTGTTGGGTGTTGTGTGACCAAAAATTGGTGACCAAAAACCAGTGACCAATTTGATACATTTTTAATCCAAGCTGTAACACAACAAAATGTGGAAAAAGTCAAGGTGGTGTGAATACTTTCTGAAGGCACTGTAAAGGTGTGTAGCAATTTAAACTTAAATATATATATATCCAAGCAATGTGTTTTCACGTTCAGAACGAGCTTCAGGGATCTTAACAAAACTCACCCAACCAGAAGACACTATCGTCAACAGACGCTAAAGCAGTTAGCGTCTATGAATGGGGTAGTTAGCAGCATTATCCTGGCTAGATGGCTACATTAGCCGTCTATTTATCTAGCCATTTAAATGCATGTGAAATTCATACAAATTTGTTTAGCTTTCTTTGGCTTTAATAAACCAACAGTTTAACTTGCTTGTTAGCTAGCTAGCTAACTTAGATGGTGAAGCTAGCATTCTAGATAATGTTTGCTTGTATCTGTGGGTGAGGGGTGGGTAGCCTACTTCAAGTACTAATTGACCCTAGCTAGCTGTATTATTTTGGTCTGACTTTCCGAGAGGTTTCAGAGATGGATTGATTAGCATCCTCTCAAGTCAACAGTGTGTTTACTTTACTGCGGGAAGACATTGGTCCATTTGCTGTTACCCTCCGGACAGCTGATCATCAGTATAGCTAGTAGGCTATGTAACCTTATTTAGTCATTCCTGATATGGTGGATTTGAAATTAATTGGTATTCACACATTTGTTTTTGGGTAAAATTACTGTCATGTTATTGATGCCAAATTTCCAACCAAATCAAATCAAATTTTATTTGTCACATGCGCCGAACACCATGAAATTCTTCCTTAAAAGTCCTTAACCAACAATGCAGTTTTAAGTAAAAATAAGAGTTAATAAAATATTTACTAAATAAACTAAAGTAAAAAAAAAAGTAAAACAACAAAATAACAATAACGAGGCTATATATACAGGGGGTACCGGTACCGAGTCAATGTGCGGGGGTACAGGTTAGTCGAGGTAATTGAGGTAATAAGTACATATAGGTAGGGGTAAAGTGACTATGCATAGATAATAAACAGTGAGTAGCAGCAGCGTAAAAAAGGGAGGGTCAATACAAATAGTCAGGGTTAGCTGTCCATTTGATTAGCTGTTCAGACTGGCTTGGGGGCAGAAGCTGTTAAGTAGCCTCTTGGACCTAGACTTGGCACTCCGTTACCGCTAGCTGTGCAGTAGCAGAGAAAACAGTCTATGACTACGGTAACTGGAGTCTTTGACAACTTTTAGGGCCTTCCTCTGACACCACCTAGAAGAGAGGTCTGGATGTCAGGAAGCTTGGCCCCAGTGATGAACTGAGCCGAATGCAGTACACTCTGTAGCGCTTTAGGTCGAATGCCAAGCAGTTGCCATACCAGGTGGTGATGCAACCACTCAGGATGCTCTCGATAGTGCAGCTGTAGAACTTTTTGCGGATCTGAGGACCCATGCCAAATCTTTTCACTCTCTTGAGGAGGAATAGGCATTGTTGTGCCCTCTTCACGACTGTCTTGGTGTGCTTGGACCATGATAGTTTGTTGGTGATGTGGAAACCAAGGAACTTGAAGCTCTCAACCTGCTCCACTACAGCCTCGTCGATGAGAATGGGTGTAGTCCACGATCATCTCCTTTGTCTTGATAACGTGGAGGGAGAGGTTGTTATCCTGGCACCACACTGCCAGGTCTCTGACCTCCTCCCTATAGGCTGTCTCATCATTGTTGGTGATCAGGCCGACCACCATTGTGTCATCGTAAACTTAATGATGGTGTTGGTGTCGTGCATGACCAAGCAGTCATGGGTGAACAGGGAGTACAGGAGGGGACTAAGCACGCACCCCTGAGGGACCCTCGTATTGAGGATCAGCGTGGCATATGTGTTGTTGCCTACCATTACCACCTTGGGGGCGGCCAACCAGGAAGTTCAGGATGCAGTTTCAGAAGGAGGTGTTTAGTCCCAGGGTCCTTAGCTTAGTGATGAGCTTTGAGGGCACTATGGTGTTGAGCGCTGAGCTGTGGTCAATGAACAGCATTCTCACGTAGGTGTTCCTTTTGTCCAGGTGGGAAAGGGCAGTGTGGAGTGCAATAGAGATTGTGTCATCTGTGGATCTGTTGGGGCTGTATGTGAATTGGAGTAGGTCTAGTGTTTCTGGTGATGATGGTGTTGATGTGAGCCATGACCAGCCTTTCAAAGAACTTCATGGCTACAGACGTACGTACTACAGGTCGGTAGTCATTTAGGGAGGTTACCTTGGTGTTCTTGGGCACAGGGGCTATGGTGGTCTACTTGAAACATGTAGGCATTACAGACTCGGTCAGGGACAGGTTGAAAATGTCAGTGAAGACACTTGCCAGTTGGTCAGCGCATGCTCTGAGCACATGTCCTGGTAATCCGTCTGGCCCTGCGGCCTTGTTAATGTTGACCTGATTAAAGGTCTTACTCACATCGGCTACGTTTGTGGGGGCTGTTTTGTTCGACTTCAGTGCGGCTTTTGACATTATTGATCATAGTCTGCTGCTGGAAAAATGTATGTGTTATGGCTTGACACCCCCTGCTATATTGTGAATAAAGAGTTACCTGTCTAACAGAACACAAAGGGTGTTCTTTAATGGAAGCATTTCCAAACATAATCCAGGTAGAATCAGGAATTCCCCAGGGCAGCTGTCTAGGCCCATTACTTTTTTCAATCTTTACTAATGACATGCCACTGGCTTTGAGTAAAGCCAGAGTTTCTATGTATGTGCATGACTCAACTCTATACATGTTAGCTATTGCAGCGACTGAAATGACACTTAAAAAAGAGTTGCAGTTAGTTTCAGAGTGGGTGGCAAGGAATAAGTTAGTCCTAAATATTTATAAAACATTGTATTTTGGACAAATCATTCACTAAATCCTGAACCTCAACTAAATCTTGTAATAAATAATGTGGAAATCGAGCAAGTTGAGGTGACTAAACTAAGGAGTAACCCTGGATTGTAAACTGTCATGGTCAAAACATATTGATACAACAGTAGCTAAGATGGGGAGAAGTATATCAATAATAAAGCGCTGTTCTACCTTCTTAACAGCACTATCAACAAGGCAGGAGCTACAGGCCCAGGTTTTGTCGCACCTGGACTACTGTTCCGTCATGCGGTCAGGTGCCACAAAAAAGGACTTCGGGGAAATTGCAATTTGGAGGAGAGATTGACTTCATCACTGCTTGTTTTTATGAGAGGTATTGACATGTTGAATGCACAGAGCTGTCTATTTGAACTGCTGGCACACAGCTCAGACACCCATGCATACCCCACAAGATATGCCACAGTCCCCAAGTCCAGAACAGACTATGGGAGGTGATCATCAATAATTTCAATAAGCATTTTCCACGTCTGGCCATGCTTTCCACCTGGTTACCCGGCCAACACCTCAGCACCCCCTGCAGCAACGTGCCCCCCCCCCCCGCTTCTCCTTTACCCAAATCCAAACAGCTGATGTTCTGAAAGGGCTGCAAAATCTGGATCCCTACAAATCAGCGGGACTATACAATCTGGACCCTCTCTAAAATTATCCGCCGAAATTGTTGCAACCCCTATTACTAGCCTATTCAACCTCTCTTTCGTATCATCTGTGATCCCTAAAGATTGGAAAGCTGCCTCGGTCATCCACCTCTTCGAAGGGGAAGACTCCTTAGACCCAAACTGTTATAGACCTATATCCATCCTGCCCTGCCTTTCAAAAAATCTTCGAAAGCCAAGTTAATAAACAGATCACTGACCATTTCAAATCCCACCGTACCTTCTCCATTATGCAATCTGGTTTCCGAGCTGGTCATGGGTGCACCTCAGCCACGCTCAAGGTCCTAAACGGTAACCGCCATTGATTAAAGACAGTACTGTGCAGCCGTCTTCATCGACCTGGCCAAGGCTTTCAACTCTGTCAATCACCGCATTCTTATCGGCAGACTCAATAGCCTTGGCTTCTCAAATGACTGCCTCACCTGGTTCACCAACTAATTCTCAGATAGAGTTCAGTGTGTCATATCGGAGGGCCTGTTGTCCGGACCTCTGGCAGTCTCTATGGGGGTGCCACAGGGTTCAATTCTCAGGCCGACTCTTTTCTATGTATATATCAATGATGTCGCTCTTGCTGCTGGCGATTCTCTGATCCACCTCTACGCACACGACACAATTCTGTATACATCTGGCCCTTCTTTGGACACTGTGTTAACAAACCTCCAAACGAGCTTCAACACAATACAACACACCTTTCTTGGCCACCAACTGCTTTTAAATGCTAGTAAAACTAAGTGCATGCTCTTCAACCGATTGCTCCCCGCACCCTCCCGCCCGACTAGCATCACTACTCTGAACGGTTCTGACCCAGAATATGTGGACAACTACAAATACCTAGGTGTCTGGTTAGACTGTAAACTCTCCTTCCAGACTCCCATTAACCATCTCCAATCCAAAATTAAATCTAGAATCGGCTTCCTATTTCGCAACAAAGCCTCCTTCACTCATGCCGCCAAACACCCTCGTAAAACTGACTATCCTACCGATCCTTGACTTCGGCGATGTCATTTACAAAATAGCCCCCAACACTCTACTCAGCAAACTGGATGCAGTCTATCACAGTGCCATCCGTTTTATCACCAAAGCCCCATATACTACCCACCACTGCGACCTCTATGCTCTCATTGGCTGGCCCTCACTACATATCCGTCGCTGAACCCATTGCTTCCAGGTCATCTATAAGATTCTGCTAGGTAAAGCCCCACCTTATCTCAGCTCACTGGTCACCATAGCAACACCCAACCGTAGCACGCGCTCCAGCAGGTATATTGCACTGGTCATCCCCAAAGCCAACACTTCCTTTGGCCGTCTTTCCTTCCAGTTCTCTGCTGCCAATGACTGGAACGAATTTCAAAAATATCTGAAGCTGGAGTCTTTTATATCCCTCTCTGACTTTAAGCATAAGCTGTCAGAGCAGCTTACCGATCACTGTACCTGTACACAGCCCATCTGTAAATAGCACACCCGACTACCTCATCCCCATATTATTACTTACCCTCTTGCTCTTTTGCACCCCAGTATCTCTACTTGCACATCATTATCTGCACATATATCACTCCACTATTAATGCTAAGTTGTAATTATTTTCGCCTCTATGGCCTATTTATTGCCTACCTCCCTACTCTTCTATATTTGCACACACTGTACATAGATTTTTCTTTTCTTTTGTGTTATTGACTGTATGTTTGTTTATGTGTAACTCTGTGTTGTTCTTTTTGTCGCACTGCTATGCTTTATCTTGGCCAGGTCGCAGTTGTAAATGAGAACTTGTTCTCAACTGGCCTACCTGGGTAAATAAAGGTGAAATAAAATAAATAAATAAAAACATGGAGCAATGACTACATGGAACTCTATTCCACATCAAGTATCTGATGCAAGCAGTAAAATTTGAGAAAAAAACCCAGAGAAAAATACACCTTATGGAACAGTGGGGACTGTGAAGCAACACAAAGATAGGCACACACACATGCATACACACACGATAACAGGTGCACTATAGATACACATACACATGGATTTTGTACTGTAGATATGTGGTAGTGGTGGAGTAGGGGCCTGAACTGCCTTAATTTTGCTGGACCCCAGGAAGCTGCCTTGGCAGCAGCTAATGGGGATCCATAATAAATACAAAATACGTAGAGCTTGATCAGACAGTCGTCTCATGCATGCTTCAGTGTTGCTTGCCTCGAAGCGCATATAGAAGTCATTTAGCTTGTTTGGTAGACTCGTGTCACTGGGCAGCTCGCATCTGGGCTTCCCTATGAAGTCAGAAATAGTTTGCAAGCCCTGCCACATCCGACAAAGGTCAGAGCCGGTGTAGTAGGATTCAATCATAGTCCGGTATTGATGCTTGCCTGTTTGATTTGATGGTTTGTTGGAAGGCATAGCGGGATTTCTAATAAGCTTCCGGGTTAGAGTCCCGCTCCTTGAAAGCGGCAGTTCTACCCTTTAGCTCAGTGCGGATGTTGCCTGTAATCCATGGAAAGTATTCAGACCCCTTGACTTTTTCCACATTTTGTTACGTTACAGCCCTATTCTAAAATCGATTAAATTATTTATTTCCCTCATACATCTACACACAATACCCCATAATGACAAAGCAAAAACAGGTTTTTAGACATTTTAGCAAATATATTATAAATAAAAAACTGAAATATCACATTTACATAAGTATTCAGACCCTTTACTCAGTACTTTGTTGAAGCACCTTTGGCAGCAATTACAGCTTCGAGCCTTCTTGGGTATGACGCTACATGCTTAGGACACCTGTATTTGGGGAGTTTCGCCCATTCTTCTCTGCAGATCCATTCAGGTTGGATGGGGGGCACCGCTGCACAGCTATTTTCAGGTCTCTCCAGAGATGTTCGATCAGGTTCAAGTCCGGGCTCTGGATGGGCCACTCAAGAACATTTGTCCCGAAGCCACTCCTGCATTGTTTTGGCTGTTAGTTTAGGGCCATTGTCCTGTTGGAAGGTGAACCTTCACCTCAGTCTGAGGTCCTGTGCGCTCTGTAGTAGGTTTTCATCAAGGAACTCTCTGTACTTTGCTCCGTTCATCTTTCCCTTGATCCTGACTAGTCTCCCAGTCCCTGCCGCTGAAAAATATCCCCACAGCAAGATGCTGCCACCACCATGCTTCACCGTAGGGATGGTGACAGGTTTCCTCCAGATATGACGCTTGGCATTCAGGTCAGAGTTCAATCTTTGTTTCATCAGACCAGAGAATCTTGTTTCTCATGGTCTGAGTCCTTTAGGTGCCTTTTGGCAAACTCCAAGCGGGCTGTCGTGCCTTTTACTGAGGAGTGACTTCCGTCTGGCCACTCTACCATAAAGGCCTGATTGGTGGAGTGCTGCAGAGAAGATTGTCCTTCTGGAAGGTTCTCCCATCTCCACAGAGGAACTCTGGAGCTCCGTCAGAGTCACCATCGGATTCTTGGTCACCTCCCTGACCAAGGCCCTTCTCCCCCGATTGCTCAGTTTGGGTGGGTGGCCAGCTCTAGGAAGAGTCTTGGTGGTTCAAAACTTCTTCCATTTTAGAATGATCGAGGCCACTGTGTTCTTACGGACCTTCAATGCTGCAGAAATGTTTTGGTACCCTTCCCCAGATCTGTGCCTCGACACAATCCTGTCTTGGAGCTCTACGGACAATTCCTTTGACCTCATGGCTTGGTTTTTGCTCTAACATGCACTGTCAACTGTGGGACCTTATATAGACAGGGTTGTGCCTTTTCAAATCATGTCCAGTCAATTGCTTTTACCACAGTTGGACTCCAATCAAGTTGTAGAAACATCTCAAGGATGATCAATGGAAACAGGATGCACCTGAGCTCAATTTCGAGTCTCATAGCAAAGGGTCTGAATACTTATGTAAATAAGCTATTTCCGTTTTTTGTTTTTTTCAATACATTTGCAAACATTTCTGAAGAACTGTTTCCGCTTTTTCATTATGGGCTATCGTGTGTAGATTGATGAGGCAAAAAAATATTTTTATCAATTTTAGAATAAGGCTGTAACATAACAAAATGTGGAAAAAGTCAAGCGGTCTGAATACTTTCCGAATACACTGTACGTACGTACGGTCACTGTGGGGACAATGTCATTGATGCACTTATTGATGAAGCCGGTGACTGATAGTAAACTCCTCAATGCCATCGTATGAATCCTGGAATATATTCCAGTCTGTGCTAGCAAAACAGTCCTGTAGTTTAGCATTTGCGTCATCTGACAAACCATTTTGTCAAACCAATACAACAAACTATTTCGATGGTATTGATATATATAACGCATGCACCACTCTCAAGTTGAGACTTGTTGACTGATGCCAAACGCGGCGGCTGTGAAGAAGGGAGCAGCTGCGGACCAGAAGACTACAGTCATAGCAGCACTGGTCCACACCTGCCCTGACTGTCGGGTGAGTAGTATTGGTTGGTACTGTATGTGCCTTTAGGTTCCTCTCTATGTGTAGGCTGTTGTACTGGCCTGTGTGGTACAGTCTTTTATATGTGTAGTAGTTTGTTACATCGTATTGCTTTGTTTATCATTTGTGTCAACTTTGAATTCAATCTAAACCACAGATTAACTTCCTCCATTTTGTACATGACATTTAGACGCAGACCTGAAGACATTCAAGCAGCACTTAGAGAGCAAGCATCTCCAGTCTCCACTGGTCCCAGTACTGGTTGATGCCCAGGCCTAAGTGACCACACACACTTTAATGGACCTACAGGTGGGTTAAGATTCTTCCATCATTCACACATAGTTGACATAGTGTGAACCATCACGTTGTCAATCAAATTCTGTCCTCAATGCTTAAGTTGTATTGTGTTTGTCTCAATTGGTGGAAATGCCGTGATCACTCATCGTCTTTAATGCCGTGATCACTCATCGTCTTTAATGTCGTGATCACTCATCGTCTTTAATGCCGTGATCACTCATCGTCTTTAATGCCGTGATCACTCATCGTCTTTAATGCCGTGATCACTCATCGTCTTTAATGCCGTGATCACTCATCGTCTTTAATGCCGTGATCACTTATCGTCTTTAATGTTGTGATTCACAGACACAAGATGACCACGATTTGAATGTTGTAACTGAGATGGAATGATATTAAGGGACACAAGCTTTATTGCCCTGGCCACATCTGCAGTCCTCATGCCTCCTTGCAGCATGCCTAAGGCATGTTCAAGCAGATGAGCAGGGACCCTGGGCATCTTTCTTTTGATGTTTTTCAGAGTCAGTAGAAGGGCCTCTTTAGTGTCCTAAGTTTTCATAACTGTGACCTTAATTGCCTACCGTCTGTAAGCTGTTAGTGTCTTAATACCTGTTGGGGCCAGGGGGCAGGATCTTATCCCGGTATTGGGATTCATTGTCATGTGACCATGGCGGGGAATTCAAAACTGCAAGAGTCTAATCATTTCAAATACTCAAATAATCAACTATTTTCCTCCATTTGAAAGATACACATCTCCTAAATCTAATCACGTTGTCCGATTTTCAAAGAGGCTTTACGGAGAATGCATAAAGTTAGGTTATGTTAGGAGAGTACATTGACAATAGCTGTGTGTAATGTTTAGCCAATTCAAAGAAGGGCATCAACACAGACAGAAAACCAGCTAGAATTATGCACTTACCTTTGACAATCTGCATCAGATGACACTCATAGGACATTATGTTATACAATACATGCATTTTTAGTTCCATGAAGTTCATATTCATATCCAAAAACAGCATTTACAGTCGCGGTGAAATTCTGATTTTTTTTCGGCTCGAATGCTCCCAGTGAATCCAGCGTTACAAATCACGGAATTACTATTCGAAAACATTGGTAAATTATAATATTGTCATTCAAAGAATAATATATTATCATCTCGTAATTGCTACCGAATGGCCAGATCTCAAAATAACTTTACTGGGAAATCACATTTTGCAATAAACGGGGTACTATGCTAAGAACAATAGGCTAGGCTATACAGGTTAGCAGCATCTAATATCATAATAACATTGTAAATATCCCCTTACCTTTGATTATCTCCATCAGAAGGCACTGCCAGGTTTCCCAGGTCCAGAACAAATGTGGTTTCTTTTGACAAAGTTCATAATTTATGTCCAAATAACACCAAGTAGTTAGCGTTCAGTAGGCTCCCACAAAACGTGGTGGGGGGGGGGTGTAAAATCACGCCGAAAAGCTAAAAAAACCTAGTAAATAATCTATTTACGTTCGTTCAAACATGTCAAACGTTGTTTAGCATCAATCTTTTGGTCCATTTTTAACGTGAAACATCAGTAAACATCAGTAATATTTTCACACGACCTATCCTGTGTCTAGAAAAACGATTATGACAAATTCACTCTTCTCAGATTTATGCACAGGCGCGAAAAAATGAAGTGACGACAAGTCAAATTCCCTGCATTCTAATTTGCTCTGTGTTAATCATAGACGCTTCAAACAACTTTATAAAGATCGTTGACATCTAGTGGAAGCCTTAGGAGTTGCGAAATGAATCCTTTCTCACTGTGGTATCTATAAAACAATGACACTAAATAGTACAGTCACAAAATTCAATTTTTTTTATCTATTTTTCACAGGTTTTTGCCTGCAATATGAGTTTTGTTATACTTACAGACACCATTCAAACTGTTTTAGAAAATTCAGAGTGTTTTCTATCCGAATGTGTTAATAATATGCATATCCTAGCTTCTGAGTTGGTGTAGGAGGCAGTTAAAAATGGGCACATATTTTTGAAAAAAATTCTCAATACTGCCCCCTAGCCCCAACAGGTTTTAACGACCGTTCCACAGGTGCATGTTCATTAATTGTTTATGGTTCATTGAACAAGCATGGGAAACAGTGTTTAAACCCTTTACAATGAAGCTCTGTGAAGTTATTTGGATTTTTACGAATTATCTTTGAAAGACAGGGTCCTGAAAAAGGGACGTTTTTTTTTTTGCTGAGTTTATTTCTTTACAGTACAATGGGAGGGTCATGTGAAAATCTTTTTTATGTTGGGGAGTTTGTTGTTTTTTTACGCATGACCCCCCTTCCACCCCCCACACACATTTCTAACTGTCCTTTACGCTTTCAGTTGTTTCTCAATTTGTAACTCACCCACCAAAAATCACAATATGCTGTTTTACATTTTGTGTTATTTGTGCTGGTCTAATTCCTAAAATGGAAAAGCAGAAGAATCTGTGTGCTCTCAAATATCAATAATAGTTCATAAGGTGCTCTTTGATGTACCCGCTTTGTGGCATTGATGAATAAATTGTTTTATCTTTCCTTCAAGTCAGATGTTTATATGTTCTGTATAAAAGGCATATGTATGCATTGTTTACTATTTTGATCTCTTTAAAACAATGTAATTGCTGGAGTTCAGGTGTTTGACGTGATTGATGGGTGACTAGGTGCATTCTTGTCAAATAAATATGCTTATTCATTCATGATTAGAGAGACATTCTGCAATGAGTTAAACTGGCTTTGATTAAATATAGACCTCCACAGGCTGAACGAGAAAAGGATCTGGTAAAATAAAGGTAGCCTAGTATTCATGGCACATTGTAAATATCTGACTGCTACTAGGATAGTATTCTGTACAAGATACAAGAACAAATGCATAAATAAGCATTTGGTATTAAATTAAATATTGAAAATGTTAAAAATATATTTCGTTTAAGGATCAAGGTAGCTATAGTTAGTTAGCTGACAGCAAAGGTGTCAGATAGAGATTATGTGTAGGACCTTGCATGGATTTGTAGTCTTGCATGATATCTACAGTTGAAGTCGGAAGTTTACATACACCTTAGCCTAATACATTTAAACTCAGTTTTTCACAATTCCTAACATTTAATCCTAGTAATAATTGTCTTAGGTCAGTTAGGATCAACACTTTATTTGAAGAATGTGAAATGTCATAATAATAGTAGAGAGAATGACTTATTTCTGCTTTTATTTATTTCATCACATTCTCAGTGGGTCAAAAGTTTACATACACTCGATTAGTATTTGGTAGCATTGCCTTTAAATTGTTTAACTTGGGTCAAATGTTTTGGGTAGCCTTCTACAAGCTTCCCACAATAAGTTGGGTGAATTGTGGCCCATTCCTCCTGACAGAGCTGGTGTAACTGAGTCAGGTTTGTAGGCCTCCTTGCATGCACACGCTTTTTCAGTTCTGCCCACAAATGTTTTATGGGATTGAGGTCAGGGCTTTGTGATGGCCACTCCAATACCTTGACTTAGTTGTCCTTAAGCCATTTCGCCACAACTTTGGAAGTATGCTTGGGGTCATTGTCCATTTGGAAGACCCATTTGCGACCAAGCTTTTAACTTCCTGACTGATGTCTTGAGATGTTGCTTCAATATATCCACATAATTTTCCTTCCTCATGACGCCTCTATTTTGGGAAGAGCACCAGTCCCTCCTGCAGCAAAGCACCCCACAACATGATGCTGCCACCCTGTGCTTCACGGTTGGGATGGTCATCTTTGGCTTGCAAGCCTCTCCCTTTTTCCTCCAAACAAAACGATGGTCATTATGGCCAAACAGTTCTATTTTTGTTTCATCAGACCAGAGGACATTTCTCCAAAAAGTACGATCTTTGTCCCAATGTGCAGTTGCAAACCGTAGTCTAGCTTTTTTATGATGGTTTTGGAACAGTGGCTTCTTCCTTGCTGAGCGGCCTCTCAGGTTATGTCGATATAGGACTCATTTTACTGTGGATATAAATACTTTTGTACCGGTTTCCTCCAGCTTCTATAGCCATGACATAATTTTCTGGAATTTTCCAAGCTGTTTAAAGACACAGTCAACTTAGTGTATGTAAACTTCTGACCCACTGGAATTGTGATACAGTGAATTATAAGTGAAATAATCTCTGTAAACAATTGTTGGAAAAATTACTTGTGTCATGCACAAAGTAGATGTCCTAACCGACTTGCCAAAACTATAGTTTGTTAACAAGAAATTTGTGGAGTGGTTGAAAAACGAGTTTTAATGACTCCAACCTAAGTGTATGTAAACTTCTGACTTCAACTGTACTTTGATGATAATTAGCTTTTTCGAATTTAAGAGTAAATAGAGCCAAATATGTTGATAAAAGTTACCTTGTCTGTGATTGATTTAACATGGTCTTCAAAATGTCACGCCAGGGAAAACCTACATGAAACAGGCCTCGTTTGAAGTGGTTCTAAAATCCTCTATCGGAAAAATGAATGGTGAAAAAAACCCAAACGGGAACATTTTCTGTGGGATTATATTACAGATGACTGTGAAAACAGACTATAGAGGGACAATCCAGGAGGAATAACATTGTTGTGGATGACATACCAGAGTCTCCACATGAGACCTGGACGGAGTCTGAGGAGAAAGTGAGAAAATATTTCACCAAAAAGCTGCAGATGGACCATAGGAAGATTGAGGTGGAGCGCGCCCACAGGTCTGGAAAACCTGGAACCAGCCCAGGTGACAGACCCAGGCTGATAGTGGTCAAGTTCCTAAGGTTCAAGGACAAGATGGCTGTTCTGGAGAGAGCCAAGAACTTGAGGAACCAACATCTAACTCAACGAGGACTTCTCTTAAGCTGTGCACCAGAGGTGGAAAGAACTTATCCCAGCTATGAAAGCTGCCAGAGAGCGTGGGGACATTGCTTAGGCCTACATCCGCTACGACAAGCTCATTGTCCACCCTTCCTCGCAAAAGCCTGGGAGGAGTGAGAGCCAAGCTTTTGGGTCAGTAGCTTCAAGCCATCACACACACACACACACAAACACACACACACACACACACGTGCCTGATTGACTGACTATTAGTCAAACAATGTTTAAATTGTTATTTTACTTCTTTTCTTTTCACCGATAAGCTACCCAGGAAAGGTCTGAGAATATCCCATATTAATATAAGTAGCCTTTGAAATAAGGTTCATGAAATCAATAACTTGCTAACATCAGATAACATTCATATACTGGCCATCTCTGAAACTCACTGATAATTCCTTTGACGATACAGCAGTAGCAATACAGGGATATGACATCTACAGAAAAGGCAGGAATGCCTGTATATGTTCAGAGCATTATTCCTGTAAAGTTTAGAGGATCTCATGTCAAATGTTTTTGAAGTGTTGTGGTTGCAAGTTCACCTGCCTCGTCTAAAGCCTCTTCTTTAGGGGTGCCATTATAGGCCACCAAGTGCTAACAGTATCAAAATCAAATCGAATGTATTGGTCACATACACGTGTTTATTGTAGGTGTAGCGAAATGCTTGTGCTTCTAGCTCCGACAGTGCAGTAATATCTAACAAGTGATATTTAACAGTTTCACAACATATACCCAAAATACACGTTCATCTAAGTAAGGAATGGATTAAGTATACATATATGTCAGAGCAGCATTGGACTAAGATACAGTGGCATAGAATAGAATACAGTATATACATGAGATGGGTGATGCAATATTTACACACAATCAAAGTGACTAAGATACCGTAGAATAGTGTAGTTTATACATGAGATGCGTAATGCATGATACAAAAACAGAGGCTAATGTCATTTCCTTAAAGTGGCCAGTGATTCCTAATCTATGTCTATAGGCAGCAGCCTCTGATGTGCTGGAGATGGCTGTTTAACAGTCAGTGGTGTAGTATAGAATACAATACAGTACATACATATGAGATGGGTGATGCAATACGTTAACACAATTTAAAAGTGACGAAGATACCGTAGAATAGTGTGGAGTGCAGTTTATACATATGAGACGAGTAATGCTAGATACGGAAACATTATTAAAGTGGCTAGTGATCCATTTCTAAAAGTTTTAATCTATGTCTATAGGCAGCTGCCTCTAATGTGCTAGTGATGGCTGTTTGACAGTCTGATGGCCTTGAGATAGGAGCTGTTTTTCAGTCTCTCGGTCCCAGCTTTGTTGCACCTGTACTGACCTCGCCTTCTGGATGATAGCGGGGTGAACAGGCAGTGGCTCAGGTGGTTGATGTCCTTGATGATCTTTTTGGCCTTCCTATGGCATCGGGTGCTGTATGTATGTGTTCAGGAGGGAAGATCGCACCACCCTCTGGAGAGCTTTGCGGATGTGGGCGGTGCAGTTGCCGTACCAGGCGATGAGACAGCCCGACAGGATGCTCTCAATTGTGCATCTGTAAAAGTTTGTGAGGGTTTTAGGTGTTAAACCAAATTTCTTTAGCCTCCTGAGGTTGGATAATTTGTATTTGGATAATATGTGTGCAATGCTTGATAGTGTGTGTAATGTTAACAGAGGTCTATTTTCTGGGTGACCTGAACATTGACTGGTTAGCAACTAGCTGTCCTCTCAAGAGGTAGTTTCTAACTGTGACTAATGCCTGTAATATGACCCAGGATATCACTCAACCAACTAGAGTGCATACCAATAGTGTTGGATCTGTGACATCCGCTTGTATTGATCATATCTTCACTAATGCTGCAGAGCTTTGCTCCAAAGCAATATCAGTTTCCATTGGCTGTAGTGACCATAATATTGTGGCAGTAACAAGAAAGCCAAAGTGCCAAAGGTTGGGCCTAAAGTAATTTATAAGAGATCACACAAAATGTTCTCTCAGGACTCTTTTGTTGAACATGTTGGTCTGATGTGTATGAGGAAGTGAATCCAAATGCAGCACTAGAATTCATGCCAATTAAGTGTGAGAACCAGTTGGAGAGTTATTTATCCAACAGAACCCAGAGTGTTCTCCAATGGAATCTTCTCTAACATCAGATATGTACAGTGCGTTGTCCCTCAGGGCAATTTTCATGGACCTACTCCTCTATATTTTTACAAATGATTTGCACCTGGTCTTACACAAAGCTAAAATTACAATGTATGCAGATGATTCCACACTCTCCATGTCAGCACCCAAACCCAGTGAGATCCCTTACATTCTAAACAAGGAGTTAGTTATCAGGAAAGGTGATCAATAAACTGGTCTTAAATACATCTAAAACTAATAGCATTGTATTTGGTTCAAAACATTCTCCAAAGACCTAAACGCCAACTGGAGTTGTACATGAAGGGTGTGAACATTGAGCAAGTTGAGGAAGCTAAACTCCTAGGTATAACAGTGGATAGTTAATTATCATGGGCAAGTCATTGAAAAAGAGTTGTGAAGATGGGGAGGGGTATGTGTCTCAGACTCACTGAGGTAGTGGTATGGTTTTAACATGTAACACAATGACACCTGAAGAGTTGAATTCAACCTTTATTGTGTTTGCTTAAATTAATGATCTCCTTTGTAAAATCTGAAAACAAACAAAAAGAACCTGAACAGGAGTGATAAAGCCCGCCTTAATTTAAATTGATACACAACAAAAAAATTAAACAATTGGTAACTTTAACGTGTTTGCAAAACACCGCTCCAGCTCAGCTTGGTATGGTAGGTTTTGGCAGCTTAATATAATTGCCTTCAGTTGTTTGCTTCTTTAAAAAAAATATTACTGCAATTCAGACAAAAAAAATAATATTTCTGCTAAAACCACAACTTAAGAGAAATATGCATTAGTGCCTATGTTCTTGAACTTTCCACACACACACACTTGCATCAAGTACATACACACGGAACACCTGATGTAAAAAATGTCCGCCTCCCAAGTGTTTGCAGACACACACACTGTCTCTCACAATCACTCGCTTGTTAATCATGAATCCACTTGTTAATCATGAATCTCTCTTTGACAAAAACACATTCACCACGGCAACGACAGACACAGGGCGCGTTCCTATGCTTAGACGTTGCTGAAGCCAGACAGATCTTACTTAAAATACCTATCCAGGCATTGTATTAGCTAACCACATCATAGGTTACAGCAATTTGTCAGTCGATGACGTGGCACGCACCCGTTGGTTGTTGCATCGCCTCTCCTTAGCTGTGGACCGCGCCCACAGCCTCACAATATCATCATCAACATACCGTCACGCCTAGCACATTCACACAGGCAGGCAGGAGGGAACATTGTACAGCTAGTAATAAGTGATCAGTCATCATCATCATCATCTGCATGACATAATAACCAACTTGATTGAGTAAGAAAAAATATATAACGAGGTCAGCATTTTGAAGGAAAAACAAAAAGAAAAGACATCTTGGATTTTTCCACTGTTCCACAATTTGTTTTACAAACAGGGAAAAAAATGACATACATTTTTGCTTGTTAAACATCAGAGCAGTGTGTAACTGGTGAGAAATAGAGAGAAGGTGGTTCCGAATGTCAGAACGGGTTGGGTCAGGTAGGTACTGTAAGCCCAACTGGCCCGGCGCTGTAACGTCCTGTAGGTTTGTGTAGTAGAGTTGTTGTAATAAGTTGTTACACGTTGTTACACATCACATAGGAAGACCTCCATGTGTTGTCACGTTGTTAGTTCCTCTACAGGGCATGCCTGAGTGATAGGGGCTCAGTATGCTCAGTGTGAGTTCTGGTTTTTATTACATGGGTGTAGAAAGAGGAGTCATCCAGATGAGTGTCAGTCCAACAGATTCCACCTCTGTCTGTTCAAGTCTTGCTGTTGAAGTCTTCATTTAAAGGTAAAAGGTGTGCGAATGTATGTGTGTTTGTGTGTGAGATTTTGTGTGCGGGTAGTGTTGGCGTGTCACCGTCTATTCGTGACATAATGTGTGTGACAGTTAACGTCAGTGGACCTGCATGTTTGTCACCAGTGTAGTATGAACTCATTTCATCGGTGTGTTAACGTATATACACACACTCAGTGGCCAGTTTATAAGTTACACCAGCTCGTTCCCGAAAAGGGCTCGCTCCTACAGACAGTGAGTCACGTGGCCGTGGCTGGCTATATATAGCAGGCAGACGGGCATCAAGGCATTCCAGTTACTGTTCGATGGAACGCTAGAATGGGCAAAACAAGTGACCGTAGCGACTTTGAGCGTGGTATGATTGTCGGTGCTAGGCGTACCGGTTCCAGTCTCTCAGAAACGGCCGGCCTCCTGGGCTTTTCACGCACAACACTGTCTAGGGTTTACTGAGAATGGAGCGACAAACAAAAAAGCTAAACAGCTCATTGATGAGAGGTCGAAGGAGAACGGCAAGAAAAGTGCAAGCTAACAGGCGGACCACAAACAGGAAAATAATGGCGCAGTACAACAGTGGTGTGCAGAAGGGCATCTTGGAACACACAACTCGTCGGTCCTTGTCATGGATGGGTTATTGTAGCAGACGACCACACCGGGTTCCACTCCTATCAGCTAAAAACAAGAAGCGGATCCAGTGGACACGTGATCACCAACACTGGACAATTGAGTGGAAAAACATAATCTGGTCCGACGAATCCCGGTTCCTGTTGCGTCATGCTGATGCCAGTCAGGATTTGGCGTAAGCAGCATGAGTCCATGGCCCCATCCTGCCTGGTGTTAACGGTACAGGCTGGTGGTGTAATGGTGGGAGAATGTTTTCCTGGCACACGTTAGGTCCCTAGATACCAATTGAGCAACGTTTCCATGCCCCGAAGAATTCTGGAGGCTCTGGAGGTTTGACCCGGTACTAGACGGGTGTATCTAATATACTGGCCACCGGGTGTGTGGGGGAGAATGTGTGCAAGTGCATGTTTTTTCGTAATGTATGCGTTCATGTATTAGGTGCGGTCATTCAGATAGAATCAGCCCCTCCTCCTAGCAGGTCTCCAGGCAGCAGAGCAGCAGGACTCCCCATCTGGTGTCGATCCTCCATGGCAGGGGACCCCCACATACTACTGCTGGGGTACCCTCCACCCCCCATCCCTCCCCACAAACCCTGTCTGCCGGGCTCTACACCCCCTGCCACCCCTCCTCCCCCAGAACCGTTACTGCTCCACTGGGCAAACATACTCAGGCCGGGCCCCTGGGTGGGGGTAGGATCCAGGGAGCCTCCTGTACCGTCTAAACTCTGCCAGCCAGAGCTGACTCCTCCCCCTCCGTTACCTCCTCCTCCAGGGGCAGACCCCTCTCCTTCTCTGGTTCTGTCTCGTTCCCTCTCCCCGCTGCTGTTGGCCCCCATGGCGCCTGTCCCTGTGGGGCCCCCCTGGCCTCCACTGGACCCTGGGGCCCCAGCTGCTCCGCTGGACCCTGCCCCTCCCGCCTGGGAATGTGCAAAATAGCGAGCGACCTCCTCTTCGCTCACAAACTTGGCCAGGATGGTGGTATTGCCCAGGACACACCTGGAGAGAGAGAGGAGATAGTAAGGAGTGATTGAATGTTTTGTGTTCACCGGCTATTATTTATTAGTGTTCACATTCTATTATAGTAATCGCCATTAAGTCTACGCAGGTTTTCCCCAGCCCATTCCTACGAAATGAGTGTGTTCCAAGCCCACCAGACAGCCAGCATGGAATGTCCTTGATTTTCAGTCTATGGTATGTCCATCTATGGAGCTGGAGCTTGTTCATCAACAGCAGTGGCTCCAAACTGTGGGCATGCATTCGTCATTGCATAGCTTACATGTCTAGATCAACTAGCCCATGTCAGCGAATGGTTGATGTTTTAGGCCGTAGATATGAGTGACAACAAAACTACAACTATCAAATGAACACACATTAGACATGACAAAATGTATATAACTGCAGGAAATAAGCTTTAAACCAGGAACATTCCCTCCACCAAAACAGGGGTGTGAATAGCTTGTCATGAACAGTGCTTGTGCCCATAGAAATAGATGTGGTGCGCACGCGGGGGGTGGGGGGGCTGTTTCCCCCAATGCTGAAAAAGTTTGAGAACCCCGATCTACAAAACTACACCACTGAGGCTGATTGACAAGCTGAGAGGAGGGGCTTACATGTGTAGTGCGCTCTGGGCCTTTGCTGCTTCCTGTGGGGTGCTGTAGCGAATCAGAGCGCTGCCCTGGGTCAGGCCGAGGTGAAAGGTCAGCAGGGGGCCATGCTGCATACAGATGGTACGGAGGGTGGAGCCGTCAATCTGCAGGAGGGAACAACAGAGGGACATGGGTTAGGGATGACTTGTGTGGTAGAGGGGGATATGTGAAGGAGAAGTGATGGTTTGTGTGCACATACATGTGGTTGTCTCTGTTGTCCTGAGGGATGATGTGTGTGTGTGGGTAGTCTTGAGGAATAATGCGTGTGTGTGTGTGTGTGTAGGTAGTCTTGAGGGATGGTGTGTGTGTAGTCTTGATGAGGGATGGTGTGTGCGTGTGTAGTCTTGATGAGGGATGATGTGTGTGTGTGTAGTCTTGATGAGGGATGGTGTGTGTGTGTAGTCTTGATGAGGGATGATGTGTGTGTGTAGTCTTGATGAGGGATGATGTGTGTGTGTAGTCTTGATGAGGGATGATGTGTGTGTGTAGTCTTGATGAGGGATGATGTGTGTGTGTGTGTGTGTGTGTGTGTGTGTGTGTGTAGTCTTGATGAGGGATGATGTGTGTGTGTGTGTGTGTGTGTGTGTGTGTGTGTAGTCTTGATGAGGGATGATGTGTGTGTGTAGTCTTGATGAGGGATGATGTGTGTGTGTAGGTAGTCTTGATGAGGGAGGATGTGTGTGTGTGTGTGTGTGTGTGTGTGTGTGTAGGTAGTCTTGATGAGGGATGTGTGTGTGTGTGTGTGTGTGTGTGTGTGTGTGTGTGTGTAGGTAGTCTTGATGAGGGATGATGTGTGTGTGTGTGTGTGTGTAGGTAGTCTTGATGAGGGATGATGTGTGTGTGTGTGTGTGTGTGTGTGTGTGTGTGTGTGTGTAGGTAGTCTTGATGAGGGATGATGTGTGTGTGTGTGTGTGTGTGTGTGGTTGATGGATGATGTGTGTTTGTGAGTTGATGATTATGTGTGTGTGTGTGTGGTGGTAGTCTTGATGAGGGATGATGTGTGTGTGTGTGTGGGTAGTCTTGATGAGGGATGATGTGTGTGTGTGTGTGTGGGTAGTCTTGATGAGGGATGATGTGTGTGTGTGTGTGTGTGTGGGTAGTCTTGATGAGGGATGATGTGTGTGTGTGTGTGGGTAGTCTTGATGGGGATGTGTGTGTGTGTGTGTGTGTGGGTAGTCTTGATGAGGGATGATGTGTGTGGGTAGTCTTGATGAGGGATGTGTGTGTGTGTGTGTGTGTGTAGGTAGTCTTGATGAGGGATGATGTGTGTGTGTGTAGGTAGTCTTGATGAGGGATGATGTGTGTGTGTGTGTGTAGGTAGTCTTGATGAGGGATGATGTGTGTGTGTGTGTGTGTGTGTGTGGGTAGTCTTGATGAGGGATGATGTGTGTGTGTGTGTGTGTGTGTGTGTGTGTGTGGGTAGTCTTGATGAGGGATGTGTGTGTGTGTGTGTGTGTGTGTAGGTAGTCTTGATGAGGGATGATGTGTGTGTGTGTGTGTGTGTAGGTAGTCTTGATGAGGGATGATGTGTGTGTGTGTGTGTGTGTGTGTAGGTAGTCTTGATGAGGGATGATGTGTGTGTGTGTGTGTGTGTGTGTAGGTAGTCTTGATGAGGGATGATGTGTGTGTGTGTGTGTGTGTGTGTGTGTAGGTAGTCTTGATGAGGGATGATGTGTGTGTGTGTGTGTGTGTGTGTGTGGTGTGTGGTAGGTAGTCTTGATGAGGGATGATGTGGGTGTGTGTGTGTGTGTAGTCTTGATGAGGGATGATGTGTGTGTGTGTGGG